>NC_142180.1:9742500-10942500 GCF_026936395.1 Plectropomus leopardus
TTTGGGCTTTACAAGAGGATACGTTGCACAGATTCTTTACATTTCAACAACGTTGTGGTTAGAGTGGGTTTAGGCACAAAAAACACTATGATCAAGAAAATGTCACGCTGTGGCTTTAAATACCTGCTTTGGGAGGGTACAATTTCTTGGTTTAAAAAATTGCTTTTTGTACCACTATCCCTACTGTAAAAAAAAAAAAAAAGAGAAAGAAAAAAACATTGGGTCACTATAAAATACCCAAGTTTGGTGCCTTAAGAGTTACTGGAAACAGCGATTAATCACAACCGGGTTTTGGTGTTAGTTGGTCTCAAACAGCGGTCTGCAGCTTGGCAGGTGTCTTGCCAAGGCCCACTATCCCCTCCATGTCTCCAAAGAGAGACACACACACAAGCTGACAGAAAGGCAGACTTGTCTGATGCAGCGCTGTGTTCATTGGCAGTGGGAATGCAGTCTATTGCCTGTATTTAGTGGCTTTTGCATGTGTTTGAAAAACCTGTGTACATGGGCTAATTTTAGTGGGAAAGGGGTAAAGCATGTTTATCCACATAATTTCCCAGAGAAGGAAGAGGACGGAAGAAATAGAAAGAGTAGAAAAAGGCATCAAGACTTATTTTTCTAACGTAATGGATCAAAAGAAAAAAAAAGTTAAAAGTTAAAGTGATATAATGTAGGCAGAAGAATAAAGTTGATGAGAGAGTTTATTCAGGCCTTTTAGTAGTAAGAAGTATAACAACACTTAAGTAAGTACACTACTATCCTTTGTAATTGATCCCAACCATCATTCACCAGTGAATGGTCATTGATGAGAGTGAAAGGTTAAATTGAATTATTTGTACATAATCCAGAGAATGAAATGTGTTTTCACAAGCCCTCTGAGCTGCTCTCCACAGTCTACTGTACTTTGTGGCTTAAGGGCTTTTAGCTGCACATAACTTGCTTCTCAACTGTCTATTACTGAGAAAAGGGCATGAAGGTCACAAACTGTGCAGCTTGAGAGGAGCATCTTCACACACACACACACACACACACACACACACACACACACACACACACACACACACACACACAGAGAGAGACACTATTTACAGAACAGAAGGTTTCTGTAAATATCCCTTTAATCGGCCTAATGAAAACACAAGCAGAACACAACCACAGGCTGTACCATAATAAGCCATTAAATATGGATTATGGAGGAACTACCCTGAGGTTTTCTCCCTCTCTCTCTCTCTCTCTCTCTCTGGTGTTTAATATTGGGTTGTTCAGTCAGTGAGAGTGAGAGTTCACACACACAGCTGTAATTAGCAGCTTAGGCAGCCAGCCAGCTCTGCAAATGCACTGCGATATGTGTGTGTGTGCGCGTGCTGACGATGGAATATAGGTGCTTTTCTCTCTGAGTGTGTTTCTGTGCAGGTGTGCATATTCTCCATGCACACCTGTGTGAGTGTGTGTTTGTGCGTGGTGAGTCACACCGTTGTGCGTGGGTGTTGTGTTTGTCTTATCTGTGTGCTGATGGAGAGCTGAGGTGCTTGGAGACGGGCTGTGACGTGTATGTGTTTGTATGTGTGTGTGTGTATGGGTAGGGTGATTGCTCCCTAACACCTGGTATTAGCACCAGTAATCCTCACACCACATCATACTCACGCACCAGTCCCATGCAGATCACATTCAGCTTTTTCCCCTGTCCTTCTTCGAAGTGTTTCACAACTCGCTCTTGGGGGGTTTTGTGGTTCGGAAAATATTCCTTCAGAGAGCATCCAGGTGAATTAATCCATCCCTTGGCAGTCATTTTAAGCATCAGCAGCAAGCAACTATTTGATATGTAAAGATATTGCAAAGTTATGACGTTTTGAGCAGAAAATGAAGTCAGACTCTGTTTGTCTTATAATCCTAGCTTCTCTGTTCTTGTGGTAGATGGTCCGGCCACGTGTGCATATTAGTGTATGTGAGTCTCTGTGTGTGGTCCTCTTGCTAGCTGATCGCTACAGCTCTGCACTGTGCTCATAAGGTGGTTACTGCTGATAGCACTGTCCTAAACCCACTGTGGTGCAACAGTATTGTCACAGAAGTGGAACAGCCACTCTACTAGTCCTCCCCAATCTTTATATCATCAGCACTGTTGATAGCACTCTTCGCGCTGTTAGCTCCATTAGCTGCTTTTCATTAGCTAAGCAGGCAGGCAATCTCTGACTCATAGACATACTCTAAATGTAGCATTGAGCTAATTTACAGTAAAAAATAACCACAATTTGAGAAATACTACTCTAAGAGGATAGAGCACCATAAAATTAACTGAAATGTAGTAGAACTGCAGGTGGCATAAAATCATGTTTTTCCACCGCTGTTATTTAACCATAATCACATGTTTTAGAATGTGCCAGAGTTTATACTGCTTTTGCTCTCTGTATTTTGCATGTCATGTGTTTTTGGTACTTAATGGTTCAAGTTCAGTAAATGTAGTTTTAGTAAAATAGCACCTTACAACCAAGAGGGGCAGAAAAGAGGAGCACTGGCTGAAAAAAACATGTATCTGTTCAGCCCCCTTCTCATTTTCATGTCATCAAATATCGCCATTTGGTCTGTGATTTCAGCATCAGACACCAATGCAAAAAGGCACCTTTTGCGGCGGTTTGATACGTCAATTTTTAACAACGCTGTTTGAAAACTGATGCCGCACTGTTTGCTGATACACCACCAGGCGGCAAGTTTATAACACCAACAAACTTCAGACTTTCACCTGGGAGCCCGCTATTCACTTCCTATTGAGCCAAACCATAATGTTTTTCTAAACCTTACCACATGCCTTTGTTGCACAAAAAAATACATGTAAATATGTGGTGAATTAGGTGAATGAGGTGTTTCACAGAGGTTGTAAATTTATTTTGAAAAAGATAATATGCTTGTTACAAGCAGAAACTGTACATTTGCTGTTGAAATGGAAGTGTATTTTCAAAAGACACAATCCATCAGGTGCAGGTTGATACCTAGTATGTCATATGTATACATTAAAGTCCACTGACCAAGCGGTGGTATTTGATGTGGTGGTATTATTCCTGCTGAGTAACATGAATTGTTACTCTTCTGAAGCTGAAAGGGCTCTGTAATCCAGATTGTTATATAGTTATGCATTTGCACATTAGAAAACCTGAGTGAATTTTTTTTAAAAAAGTATAAAATATCACCAAAAAATTAAGGTAGGGGTAGAAAAGAAGTATTGACTGAAAAAAAAAATGCAGCAAAAAATCCAATCTGTTTGTTAGAGGTTAGACAGGCGCTCCTTTAGTAACATTATCTTGTTGCAGCCTCTTCTTGTTTAATGGCACCCGACGAGATAGCAACACTACAATAACCAACTCCAAATCTCCATAATCCATAATCACATAGTGGATACACATATTAATTTACATTTCCTTTGCAGATTTTCTGCATATCTGGTAAAAAAATGGATGAAATCTACAGTCTGTGTTACATTTAGCTGCTTGTCTGCCTCTTTGTTTATCAGCCTATTTCCATATCAGTCCATCTTTCATTCTGTCGGTCCATCAGTGCAGCCTGCTCTCCCATATTGGATTTGCACTTTTAATAATTGATGGAGGAGGTATTTTGTAAAGCTAAAGGCCAGCAATCCTTGGTGTCAAATTCAAAATTAGTTCCTCCTGTATTATTAAAGTCCCTGAGGGCAACAGGTTAATAAGAGGAACTCTGTAACAATTGGCTGATTAGACAGATAGATAGATAGATAGATAGATAGATAGATAGATAGATAGATAGATAGATAGATAGATAGATAGATAGATAGATAGATAGATAGATAGACAGATTCCATTTTCTCTCTCATCCGTCTTTCCTCTCTTACCTCAGTGTTGCCTCATATGTACACACTGTTAAACATTAACACTTCCCACAATGCACTTCATCTCACCTGCGAGGAATGCGGTCAGATGTCAATCAGCAAAGAGTTGACAAAACACTCAGACACACGTGCACACACACAGAAACGCACACATACACCACTTATCTGTGGCTTTAAATATTTCGTCTCAAAACATCCTGTTTGTTCATACGTGGCATGTCAGCCTGTCAGACAGAGACATGGAATTGATTGACATGCAATGGGATTTAATGACAGTAATCTGATTACATGGAGATGAAGGCTGTGATAAATTATTAAAGTCATTAGGCTGATAAGCAGTGTGAATCAGGCAGCTTGTGATATCACCGTGCAGTGGATGCAAACAGATGTGGATTCGGAAAGCATCCTTGTGGGCTGAAAATGTCTCCAAATTAGTGAAAGATTTATGGATATGACAAGGATGCAGTTTTATTTGTGTAAGAGACAGGAGCGAAATGAAGGGGGGACTTTGGACCACAAATACCCACACAGTCTGCTAAAGTAAACATACAGCACTGTCAACTCAAGTACAAGTCAACTGTTGTTTAAAACAACTAAACATCAACAACAAAATGGTCCTCTTAGGGGAAAAGCCAGTCTGTGCAAGCCAATGCAGTTTATTTGTAGGAAGAATTCTCACAGCAAACCATGTTTCACGCTAAATCACAAATGCAACCCTCATGGTGGCACTAGAGGAAAAGACAGGGTATCACCACAGTCAGTGGGACACTTCGTCTGGGCACCACAGGTGTCTGTAAACTTTTACAGAAGCTAGGTATGTGCAATATGGTTTTGTTTTTTCAGCCAATACGATAACCAATAATTTCCTGCTTCTCATAGTCAACACCAACACAATAATTAAGTCAAATATTTGTTTCCAAAAAGAAGTTCATAACATGTAGTTTATGCACACCTGAGGGTAAGAATGGCTAGCGAGTAAATATGGATGATTTCATATTCCATAGTCCTGACCTAACTAAATCTAACTGACATCACTATTGTAAGCACAACAAAAACGAAGAACAGACATGATTCTTTGAATTGTTTTTTTAAGGATATTCTAAAACTCCCCAGACACACTTTGGTGTGCATACAGTATTTTGCCCTAGAATTTAAATTAAATGCTTTGATATAATTTGCCAAAAATGTCAATGAGTTATGCACAAGTTACCAATACAGTAAGTAAGTTCCCTCCCAGCAGAGACAGTACTGTACAGTACAGGTGTGTGAGTTATGTATCAGGGACAGTTGGTGAGAGTTTACCCCCACACACATCATGACAGGGCTAACTGTAGCATCACACAGCAAGAGTTACCTAACGGTTATTTATTGGGTTTAACTGAGTTTTTCCTTTCTTTTGTGAGTTTAGCCAATTGAAATTCATGTTAGGTCTGGTGTTTCTGTAAGTTCTTCAGTACTGGACCTTAATAAATCATAGATGAACTGTCCTTTGTCCATCCTGAGCTCACAAATGTCTCGCAGCCTTGGGCGACATGATGGTGAATTGTTGAACAGACTGGAATCCTAAGTCTGATTGTGTGAGCTCATCAAGCTGTGGAGACAGATTTTCAGTAGTTGTGTTGATTTTTTTTTTTTTTTTTAAATAATATACCTGAAATTCATGTCGATGTCACAATTGAGAAACTCAAGGACATTTTACAAGACCCTTAAAGCTTTTCAACCAATCAGGTCTCTTCACATGTAACATCACAGGAGCACATAAGAGGATTGTATTCATTCTCAGACAAACACTGACACAAACCTTGTTGCTGGAGATGTTCTTTTACACAATCAACAACATCAGGACATTTTTCATTGAATGCAGAGCTGCTATGAGTCAATGGTTTATTGTTGTAACAATGAAAAAGAGAAGAAGAAAATCATTGTCCTTTCAGGAACTTTTCACGTTGTCTGAAAGTCTTTTAAGTTACTTATTGTAATATATGTTTGAATCATAGTTTTTTAAATGAATTTTGTTGTTTGTTTTTCTTAAATGCAGTTGTGCTGGTGTTTCTGTATACTCTGCACACATTGCCTTGTAATTTTCTAATAATTAATTAATTAATTAATTTATTATTGTTGTTGTCATTCTTCTTCTTTTTCTTCTTCTTCTTCCTCTTCTTCTTCTTATTGTTATTATTATTATTATTATTATTATTACTATTTTATTTTTATTTTTATTTTTTATTTTATTTTTTAAGATAGACTTGATTTTGGGCAAGACTGAAGATGAGGCCCCAGCTGACCCTGTGTTTGGTCCCGTGTTAGAGAGCAGGTCATTGTAGTTCAAGTTGTGCAGACAAGACAGTCTGAGTGACCGTTAGACAAGACAGGGACACCAGAGAGCATGAGGACTCCCTCAGGGATGAAACACACACACGCACACACACACATAGAGAGAGAGAGAGAGAGAGAGCTAGACTACAACAAGGTAATGGTGGGAGGCAGAGTGGTGCGGGGAACAAAGGAGTTCATAGCTGTCATCCGTTTTCTTTTCTGTAGTTCTATCCATTCTTTTGTCTGAGGGAGAACTGTAAGAGCCAGGAGGCCCTGAGCAGCAGCTGGCAGGTAGGAAGACAGGGAGGGAGGGAAGGAGATAAGTGAGAGAGGTTGCACAAAGAGGGAGAGAGGGGGATGGATAGGTGAAATGGTAGAGAGGAGGGGAGAAGGGGCCAGAGGCCAGGAAGTTTGGCCTCAAATCATTTGATTAGCTATATCTGTATTAAAAGAATAGATTTAATAGGAATAAACATGAAGTAAGTAATTCACAAGTGGTTTTAAAACCTGAGCAAAAAAGTTTAAATCTCATCAAAGATATGGAAAAAGGCTATGAGAAAACTGTAAGGAACTGGTAAAAAGTTACAAGGAAATATCTTGAAAAGTCATGTTAAAAAAGTAGAGAGAGAGATAAATACAAAATGTTAAAATTATCAAAAAAAAATCACTGAAAAATCTCCAGAAACTGCATTTATGATTATTAGAATCACATATTAAAAATGTTACCATATATAATATATTTATTTTTTATTGTTAGCATTTATTTTACATGTCATTTCCTTGTTTATTTTTATTTTTTCTTCATTTCCTTTCTTTGTTTCTTATACTTATATATTTTACATAATTTTATTGTAACTTTTTACTAATTTGTTGCTCTTTTATGTGGCCATTTCTTGTTAAACTGCTCATTGCCTTCCTGCCATGTTTTTAAAAGAAATTGAGCAGATTTTCAGGTTTCAAAGGGTGCCAGAGGAAAAAAATATTAAATTATTATAAAAGTATAAATATCAACTTATAAAATGTATAAATAAGATGTGGCTCTAACAGACTGTTAAAACAAGAATAGAATAAGAAGGGTAGTTATGATTCCCAATGTGTCAACATGATAAAGCAATGCATAAACTGGACTTGCATTCAGACCTTTAAGCCACACGCACGCACGCACGCACGCACGCACGCACGCACGCACGCACGCGCGCGCGCACACACACACACACACACACACACACACACACACACACACACACACACACACACACACACACACACACACACACACACACACAGTGGGTCTCAGTTATCCAGGGAGTCAATAGGCTGCAGACAGACAAGTGTGATTACAGCAGATACTGTTGCTCTCACTGCTCACTGGTTTCTCTCTGTGTGTCTCAACCAGAGAAAGAGGGAAGGAGAGAAAGAGAAGAGAGAGAGATATAAAGACAGAACAGTCTAGTTATTTGTGCCTGCTGTCTCAGTGTTCCTGTTAAGTGAGCTGTCAACTTACAGTACAATGTCAAACATCAGATTCGCTTTGAAGAGTCTCTCTTTAGACACAGACTCATCCTTGTGAGAAATGCAGTGTGTGAGGTCTTCAAAAGAAAAGGCATTGCATCGTGCTGAAGAATTTGCATAATATTAAAATTCCACTCTTAAACTATTTACACACAAAAAAAAATCGCCATATTTGAGATTCTCATTTTGTCACTTGGCGGTGTTGTCTTCCCGCTGAAACAATTTCACCCTGAGATTCCCCAAGGCGGTGTTTGATGTCACTCTGAAATGACAAGCAAAGCCTTTTTCTTTCCTGAAAAACCATTTTTATGTTCAACAGGTAGAAATCCACTGAAGAGCAAAAGAGCTTAACAGGAGAATGCAATGCAACAAAACGCCTGCAATGTGAGGTTCATAAGACAAACAGTGATTGTGCTTCATAGAGGTCTGTGTGCATTATTACAATGTTTTTCTCACAGATTATTCCTTTATTGATCTTTATTGATACTGCTTTTACATGTGAAAAAATGCCTATTAAAAACTGCAATAACTTAAAAAATACATAACAAATTAAATTTGAATTATCCAAAAAAAGGGTCCTACATTTCATCGCATGCTTTCGAAAAGTTACTTTTACAGTTCAAAACCTAACAGAATTGCTTGGGCAAGATAAATCAGTTCTTTTGGACTGATCATTCAAAGAAGCTGCAGACACATTTTAAGGACTGCTGAAACTAAAGATGGGGAAGCGGCATGTAGTTCTTATGAAAAATGTATCTGGAACAAACTCCTGGAAAAGTGCAGTTCCACTGCTGCTCTCAGCAGGCTGAAGAATGTTCTGTTGCTGCTGCCTTTTATTAAATAGGTACCATGTATTTAATCAAATATCCAATGAATTCATTCCTTAGACTGCGCTGTAACTTGTATTCTTGTACTTTAAGCCCATCTTAGCATATGTAAACTTGTATTTTTTCTACTCTCTGGCATTTTATGTTGTACAGCTTTCAATTGTATTTAATCATCCTTTTATAATGTGTTTCTTTTGCACTTTTTAATGTTTTATGTAAAACATTTTGAATTACTTTTTGCCCAAATGTACTATACTGTATATGCCTTGAATTGTGTATATTACAGAAGAAATATAAATGCAACGCCTTGGGGGATGGATGGAGCATGTTTAATTAAAAAAATTTAAAATCACATGATGAAAAAATGTAATGTCTTGTTGTAATTTCTATTCAAAAGAAGAGAGTCACTGTTTGATCCATTTATCACACAATCAACTGGTAAAGACAACTGCGCTTTTGTATATCCCAATAGGCCTAATAGGCATAATTGGAGTCAATGATACAATATAGACAGCAAACACTTTTTTAAAACAATCATTTTTTCTTTTAAGTAACAGTTTAATGAACACTGCACAAAAAAAGGTTTCACTTAATAACTTAATTTGTTTTCATGTCACTGCTTGGATTTGATAAAAGCAATGGAAAGTTGAGAAAAATTGACACATTGCCTGTTGGACAATGTACATATGCACAGTATTAATATACAGCCTCCGGACACAGCTCTGGCTGTGCGTCAGATGTTGGGACACAGCAGATGTTGGCTTTGACTCCTCTATAGAGGGAATATTTATTCACCACAGGAGGCCTTTAAAGAGACAGAGTTAGAGATGGTATGACACACAAATATGCAGTGGTGGATGAAGTACTCAGATCTTTTACATAAGTAAATGTAGAAATACTCTGGTCTAAAAATACTCCACTACAGGTAAAAGTCTTGAATTAAAATTTTAATTAGACTATAAGGAAAGTGTACATGAAGTATAACAGAAAAAAACTCATTATGTAGAATGGCTCACTTCACAGTGTTATATTACAAAAGAAAAGTATAAATAGATGTAAGAGCATCACATCATATGAGCGTAAAAGCCTAATAATTTTTTTAGCCTATGTAAAAACGGAACTGGTAACTAAAGCGGTTATTAAAGTATAGACCTAGTTCAGTAAAAAATACAATATCCTCTGAATCCTCTGAAATGTAGTTTAAAATCGAATTTTTTTTTAATGCCACTTTATTGAAAAAAGTAAAGATTACAGGCAAGACATCGAAGAAACCACGTTTTGTTAAAAAAAGTAACTGACTAAAACTGAACAATAAGAAAATTAAAACACACATGCTACGAACCCCCCCCCCCAAAAAAAATACCCTAAAACAAACAAAGAGACAGGCAAATAGCTGCTTATGGTCGACAGATATATGGTAGTTTTCTTATTATCCATGTTAAAAAAAAAGTACTTTAAAGTACTTTAAAAGGGCAAACATTCAAATGACACATCGGGTAATGAGTATTAACCAATCACAGCACAGTAAGGCGGGACATGACGTAAACCGGTGAGGAGTACGAGTTTGAAAAAAAAATAGCGCGGTGCGTGTCAGTGGCGTGGGGGGATGGTCAACAAGGCAGCGGTTTAGCTGTACCTCAACAGTATGATAAAGGTAAATGATAACTAAATCTGCGTCTTTATGGGTCAAGAATTAGTCGGTGAGCGTTATTGTTTATTGGCAGGTTAAAATATATCCAGACTGCATGAGCACGCGATGCACCCCATGACCCTGCTGCATGCTAGGTCCGGCTAGCATGCTAAATGGCGATGCTGTATGCTACATTGGTGACTGCAGAGGCTTATTCAGCTCAACATGTTTAATATCTTCGAGGAGCGACGTGGGACAGAGAGACTGAGTGGACTGGGTATATTTGGGAACACAGGAACAGAGACGCTGAACCTGGAGCAGACTGAGCAGGACACCGCGGTGCAGAGGACAGGCAGAAGGCCGGTGAGACAGGTGAGTAGGCTTCAAACAGCACACTCATTTTGACGCTTGTAATTCGTGCATGTTGTGTGCGCGCGCGCACTGCAGAGGATGCACAAACAGTGCTGTTGTGTTTTTGCTCTATGTGTTTGGTCATTTTTGTTTATTGCTCTGACTTGTGCCTCATTTCCGGTTGTAATTAAAAATCAGTTGCACAGGCTGCCGATAATGAATACATTGTTAGCTTGGACAGAGGGTTTTTGTGGTTTGATGTGATCATATGGATAAGTTGACATGTACCTGCACATTATAGTCTTAATGTTTTGTTTACTTCCATAGCTCAATTAGAACTTGTAATATCATCATTATTTGCTTTATATGTTTGGTCATGTTTGTTTAATGCGCTGAGTTGTGCCTCATTTCTGTGTTTATAATTAAAAATCAGCTGCATGGGCTGCAGAGTGTGTCTGTTGCAAACATTGATGTTTTGGACAGAGGGGCTCTATGGTGTGATGCGATCATATGGATGTGATAAGTTAATATGTACCTTCACATTATAGCCTTAATGTGTTGTTTTCTTCCACAAGTCTGTTAGAGAATATCACAGCATCATATGCATGTTTTTCTCTATCATTCCTCTACTTCCCTTTCCCTTTAAAAAAGTGTAACAGCAACCTTTCGTCAGAGGACATCTTAAACGACCAAAATTTGTATTTTGTATTTGAGCACATGCTTACACAAGTAATATTTTTCTATGCTTATTAAGTAATACTTCTCAAAAGTGACAGTAGACCTACTTGTAGGCTACTAGAGTAAAATATTCTAGTTGATGAACTATTATTCCTGGCATAGTGTGTGTTTACACATTGCTGGAAGGCAAACATGCAGCAGATAAACACATGTACTAGGAATGCATGATATTGTTTTTTTTACTGATGGATAACAACCCATTTTACCAATAATTGATGCCAACTTGATATATCCACTTTATTCCCCACCTAATTTTAAAGCTCATAAGGTTTTCTCAGTAGTAGAATTAGCAACATAGGCATACTCTTATTGTCATGGCCCACCAATCAGCAGTTGCTTTTCAGTGCATGCAATAGTCATTCATTGTCAAAATAACTTAGTACATGTATTTATTTAGTGTCCTACTGTCCTTGATTACATTTTTGAAGCGCTTCCATTTTATTGTAGCACTTCACTTTCCAATTCTTTATGCTTGTACTCCTCTACTTCTCTACAGGCAAACACTGTACTTTTTACTGCACTTCATTAATTTAGTACCTCTAGTTATTTTGCAGAATCAGATTAATGTTACAAAATATAAGTCAACAAATAAATTCTGATGTATACGTTTAGGTATGACTTTACTGATCCACAGAAAAATTAAAGTAGCTTCACCTTTACATGCTGCAGTATTAAAGTGATGAAAACACACATGCATCAATATCTGTCATATATATATATATATATATATATATATATATATAGATGACAGATATTGATATATAATTCTAAAATGTGACATTCTGCATAATGAGCAATTTTCGTTTTTTTAAGTTTTTTTATGCTAATGTTTACTTTAAAAAAAATTCAAAAGCAGGATTTTTACTTGTAACATTGTATTTCTACAGTCTGGTATTACTACTTTTTCTCAAGTGAAAGGTCGTAGTACGCCTTCCGTCACTGACAGTATCACACGTACACACAGACACATACACTAAGCTGTAAACAAACATGGTGCCCAGTCTGTCTCCAAGCAGGTCAACTATAGCCTAATGTCTTGTGCATACAGCTGACCGTGTGTGTGTGTGTGTCTGTGTGTGTGCGTATGTGTGTGTGTGTGTGTGTGAGAGTGTGAGAGTGTTTTGTTGGCAGTGCCAGTGGTCCATTCAGTTACACCAGGCAGCCTGAAACACTCAATCACCCGTTTATCTCGGCCTGTCTTCCCCCAGACACACACACACACACACACACACACACACACACACACACACACACACACACACACACACACACACACACCACCCCGACCAGGCAGATGGTTGTGCCACCCCTGCCAATGCAGTGAGACAACACACACACATGCACACCCACAAATAAAGGGGAGGTCGCCGTCTGTTTCAGCTGCCTCTCCTTGTCACAGAGAGGTTGGCATCCACCATGCCCACCATCAATCCATCATACTACTCTGTCTCTCCCTGTGGGGACCCTCTTTCATGCCCACCTGTTACAGCTGAAAAGGAGGGAATATAACAGGATGTAAATAACAGAAAACCCACCTTAAAATACAGCAATTATAGCAGAAAAGGCACAGTTATTGGTTTACAGTCTGTTGAGGTTTTAAGGTACCCTGTGGAGTTTTTGACCACTAGTGGTACTGTGGAGACATTTTTTGACTAGTAAGCTCCTATTGCTATGAAGCCATTGCTTTAAAATAAAATTCTTGGGAGTTTTTATACTATCAAAAAGGTGTGTGCTAATCTAAGTTTTACTGATTTTCAGTATTCTTCAAAACACTCCTCCTTGCTCCAGTTGCTGTGCTTTCAACAGGGCTGTCTGTTGTGGCGCACTGGCCATCGGTAGCAGAAGTTTAAGTGAACAGTTTTAATTGTTGGTCTGTTGTTGTTTTGGCTGTTCTCAGTCTGCACTTGATCTTATGGTGTCATTAGAAGAAAGTGATGAGGGATGGGGCACAAATTTACAGGACAAACCACATCTGCACTCACTAAACAGACACTGGAAACTTGCTCTGAATGTTTGCACTATAAGTAAATTGTGTGCTGTGGATGCATAATGCATGACTGTACCTTTTAGAGAGCCAGGGCTCAGTGGTTTTGTTTTGAGGTTGGTAATTTAAGGGTAGATTTGGATACAGCTTGTAAAACATAACACACGATAGTTTAGGGGAGGAGACAGTGGAGAGGACGGAGGAGGAAGTTATGGTTGGGAGCAAAGAAAGTGGGAGGAAAAGATGGAGGGGAATACAAAGGAAAGGAAGAAGTGAGAGAATGATCGAGACTGAGAGGATGGAAAGTGATCACTGGGAGAAATAGTGGTGGGTGGACAATTAGAAAAATGCAGGGAGGGAAAAAACGGCCCAGCTCAGTGGTGTAGGCCTTAAATTGTTGTCACACTTGGCTACGTGCTACAAATCAGAAGACCAAATGTGAACCCGCTCTGTTCAAGATGTACCTGCTGCCAGGTTAGAACAGGTTCTTAGATATTGATTCGACCCAGTAAACATGCCAGAAGTGTCCTCAGTCTTCAAAACCTAAAATTGAAATTTCAGTTATACCAACCAGAATTTCTCCCTTAAACACAGAGAGGCAGAAACTGATTGGAACAGTGGTAGCTTGGTTTATAAAATAAGCAGTTAGGATATGGACAGCATTTCCTTCAAACTAAAGAAATGACATCCACCTAGTTCACCAGTCAACACATTCTGTCTTGTTTTTTTTGATCTGCACAAAAACAAAAGCATGAAAACGACTTTCTAAAGTCATTTTGTCACTGGGCAGTTGCCAGCATAGAATGGTTATTTGAGACTTTGTGCAAAGCCGGGCGAGCTGTTTCTCCCTGTTTTCAGTTTTGATGTTAAGCTACGCTAATTGGCTGCTGATTGTGTCTTTACCAACTTTGCCATTATAGTCTTCTCATCTAGCTGTCTGCCAGAAAGTTTATGTACTTACTTCCCAAGGTGATTGTACATATGTATGTTTGTATATATGTATGTTTAGATATAAGCACAGAATCCTATGTGGTTTAAGGTTAGAGAAAGGCTGCGGTCACAATTCACACGGCCATAATATTAGTTGTTTATATCTCATTTTTAATCAAATGTGATATACAGTGCGAGGTTAAGGGGCCCATGTTAGTGACTGTCTGTAACAGCTCCAGAATCAGCACCCTGGACAGTGACTGTGACAAAATATACTGCAGAACTGTTAGTTACTATTTGTTAACACTTTTGTTAGCATAAGTGAAAGGAAAAGCTAGTTCCAGATACACTTTCTCTTGGCTTTTCGCCTCGCTATATTTGTGCTGTTTTGGTGCCTTTTGGAATTCTGTTGCAAAAGGTCTGGCACGCGGTTGCTACCTTTTTATAAAGCCCCGACCTCACCTGCAACACTGTGGGGGTACATGCTGATAGACATCCAGAAGTCAGAAAATAATAGGAAAATACAGGTGGAAGGTAGAGTCTCTGCAAAAAAAAGTACTCTGCCATACACTTCAAGTGCATCCTAAGTGATGATTCAGAGAGATTAATTTTGTATGAGTCTATATACATCGTTTTCTAGTAAAGTCCGGCACAATATTTCTTTAACCTTATTTAAGGGATACCTCACCCATTTTCAAATAGCTTTGGATTGTAACATTGTGGGTAGTATATGTCAGTGGACTGTGGTAAACTTCCCTGCATATCTCCAGTGCCCAGAGACTGAATAAACTGATATAAAATGGTAAAACTAAGCAGCGCTGATCACATATGAACCAAGATTCTGTCACTGCGTTGCCTATTTCTCACCTCACGTTTTCAGTAACATGTTTTAGCTTACTGTGTAACAGAAATATGAGGTGTTTTGATGGGAGCCAGCCACCATTGTGTCAAACAAACAAGTTCACATTATGTGAGCAACTGGCTGAAGTGTTAATTGGTGCGTTGTGGTGCAGTGCACTCTGGTAGCTGTAGGTTTACTACCTCTGTTTTCTCTGATGATGTAGCACCAATTTCAAAAGTGTTTGCGTCTGTGTACTGCAGAGACAGCCTAGTCTTAGTAAAAGACCATCTTTCCAGCAGTGAAATGAAGGGAGGATGATTGATTTTAGAAACAGGGTAAGATTTCCTTGTTCAGCTGTATGAAACTCAGACAAGTGATGTAACTGAAACCAGCAGCAAATTTCAGAGGCCTCCATCACTCTAACATGTTGGACTGGTAGGATGAGAGGACGGATGGGGAGAGAAAAGAAGGAAGGATGGATCGTTTGAGGCCTCTTGCAGCTGTTGTGCTGCTTTACCCTGAGGCTACACACACACACACACACACACACACGGACACGGTATTTAGACCTTACGACTAACACATAAATCACCATCCTAACAAAGACGGTGACAACTAATCTTAACGGTCGAGCCAGATTACTGCGTAAATGAATTGCAGTGTACTAGTGAGCATCTGTGGATGTATTAATATGCATGCATGTGTATGTACAGTATGTGTGTGTGTTTGTGTCTGAGTATCAGTTGGAAACACAACTTGGAGAAAAAGATCACTTACCAAAGTCAAACTCTTACTTACGTAACTCTCAAATCCTCAGGCACACACGCACATGCACACAAAGTCATGCTTATCCCTGTTTCCACCTTACAAATCAACACATTCTCATAGATTACCACACACACCTTAATCTCCCCCTTAATTCCTTAATGTCTCAGCAGCCCCCAGATTAGATTTAGGCTACACTTTGACAAACTGGCAGTGCTGAAAAATACCAACATGCAGCAAAAAAATAAAAAAATTAAAATCAGAATACTGACTCAACCGTTTGTATCAGATTTGCGAGTAAATCCAGCGTGATTACACAGTGTCAGGAATGTAATGTGATAATTTCTGCATGCAATGAAAAATACCAGACTGCACAAATATACTGTAAGTTGTTGGATTTAACCACAAATCTAGTTTACCGGTCTGATGTTCACCAGTGAGATTTCTCTACATCATAGAGTCAGTGTGGATGCATACTGTATGTTCATGAAGAGTTCCTTTTACATCTACATGCAGTAAATGGCAATAATTATATGGGTATTTGAGAATTTTAAAGATGTTCATGTGTGTGAATAATTAACTTAACAGTGTTTTCATGTTAGCAAATGAACCACTTATAATTTACTTTACTCTATACTTTACTCTCAGCTGTTACCACATTACCATAACAGTAAAAAAAATGAAGAAAACACAATGCTTATTCTAATGTAATACATTTCAGTGGATAGTTACAACTGTCTCAAATTGATTTTTATAGAGAAGTGAAATGCATGGAAAGCAGTGATGCCTGTAGCATACCATCACTGTATAGATACATCTAATAATATATGGCATGATACTTTAACTGCGTGATTCATTTAATGAATGTTTTCTTGACTTAATGATGTATAAGCTACATGCAGACCTTTACACAGTATTGCTTTAAGTCTTTAAAGTCCACTATAGTTTATGTATGACTTAATATGGTTTTACACAAACTGTATGCTCATTAATCTAGTCACAGAAAAAAACAGTTTAGGCTGTTTTTAAATAAAATAACACATTTATGTACATTTAAAGTATTTCTACATTTATTATGAATCCATATGGGGATAACATTTTACTTAAAGGAATTCACCCACAAAATGACCATTTATATATCAGTTTGTCATGTCGTGTTACCTTAAATTCTTTGTTTCTCTTGCATGCCACTGGTGAACGAAGAACTCAAAAACAGCAAACATTGTTGATTAATTAAAGTAAATGAGGAACAGATTTAACAGCAGCAAAACTATATCAATATGGATTTACAAACTCTCACACAACATACACAGTATAATCCAAGTTTTATATAATCAGTTGTATGCTCAGTGCTTCCCAAACACATCATATTACATTGCCATCAGCCCTTTCTGAATGGGGCTCAAAGTAGAAGCAAAGATAACTTTCACCTTTAGTCCCCCTAAAGTAAGCAGTCGTGTGTGTGTCTGTGTGTCTATGTGTGTATTTGCATCATTCTGTGCCCCCTCTACAAATTTGGAGTTTTGTTTTTACAGGCCTGCGAATTCAATGCAGATGGAACTCTTCGTGAATTCTTTTTTTCCTTAGCAGCAGTTTGTGTTGCAGTGTGTATACTTGATCACTCCATTTAATTGGAGCTGATCTGATCAGATCAGATCGATAGATGAGAGGAGCAGCTCTGTAGAGGCAAGTGAAAACTGATTTTCAGACCCAACGCAATGAACTGTTGAGTTTCACTATGCCTGATGTTCTGTCTGTGCCCAGAGTATGCTCTGCACTCTGAATAACCAAACAGTGCTAAAATGGATGGTCCAGAACCAAAAAAAGCAAATCTGTTGCGCTAGATGTTGCTATTGTGATGAGCTGCCACAAATGAATGAATGTGTGGGAAACTGTAGACCAAAGGTAAAGTGGCTCCATGTGGGTCATGTTGGTTTCATTTAAATTTTTGACCCATTTTTATTGCCTTACTTTTAAATAGGTTTTGACCTATTTTAGCAAAAGTTATTGGAAAACTACAAAGAAACCACACACAGGTGTGAGTGTGTTTGTGTATTTTGTGACCAGACCATAGTTTTAAGTGCATAGTTGTATGTTAATGTTTGTGCAGTATGTGATGTCTGTGTGCATGTATGTTCATCTTTATTACAGTAGGATGATATTATGTACAGGATTGTGTGTGTGTGTGTGTGTGTGTGCGCGCGTGCGTCCATGTGTTTCTGTGTGTCTCTGTGTGAGTGCGCGAGACAGGACCACTAAGCCAGTCAACAAAGGGGTCCAGTGCTGGCGGTGTGGTCTCCTCTCTGTCTATCTCAGGTAGAGTACGCTACTGCTAATGCCCTCTAAGATCCCTGCGACGCTATTCCAGAAGCCCCCTCTCTCTCCCACAATCCTCTTTGCTCCCAGGGTCCCTAAGCACCTTGGCGTAGGGAAGGTGGCTCGCTGCGGATTGTCTTAATCTCTCCTTTTCCTTCAGAAAAGGGCTAAGCCAACCCGAATGTCACTCTCCCTATCACTCCAAAAACCAATTGGTTACAAGGATATATATTTTCCCCCTTCTCTTTTCCTTCGTATCTGTTTCTACCACCTCTCACCTCGCTCTCAATGTCCTCTCACCCCTCTCTCTATCTCCCCTGTTTTTGTCTGTCACCAATCTACAATATCTACAATAATTTGCCACAATGACAGGAATCATAGACAAGAAACTTCTCATCATTTGACCTAGACCTAGAAATGTAAATTAAGTTTAATATTTGCCTGATTTGCCCTTTACTCTGTCTCTGCTTTTTCGAAGATAAACTCATGCGGTTGAGCTAAGGTCATTCCAAGGTTTCACAAGTTGATGGGAAACTAATGGAACAAACTCAAAAAAAAAAACCCAACAACAACAGCAAAGTTATGTTTTTATTCTCTTGGACCAGTAAATCCTGTGCCTGTGTTTTTGTCTCCTGTGTTTTGGGTTTTTTGGGATGTTTTTAGCACAGCTGCTATTAGCCTTCATGTTAATCCCCTTGGAGAATAAACTCATTAGAACATTAATCACTGGATTCTAATTACCTCTCTCTCTGTCTCTCTCTCTCTCTCATTCACTCTCTTTTTCATCTCTTCTCTGTGTCCCTCTCTGATTCAGGTACTTAGACAAATCAACCATCAATTCACAGGGGGAAAGTTACTGTAAAATAAGTAAATAACTCAGTTATGACCTGGTAGCTTCAGTATGTAATAGGCTTGGATGGTATGTAGTATTTCATACTGTACCTTCATACCTTCCTGAAATTTCTCTTGGTTAGACAGTATATGAAGGTTTAAGTATGTGGTGCTTCGGCTTTTGAGATGAATAAATATACAATAGAATCCCACAAAATGTTAAGAAAGAGAAAGAGAAATACAACTGTTTCCCTTTTGAATTCAACTTTCTTTCAGTCATAGAGGACTGACGAGGCTTAATTGCCTTGTTAATTCATAATAAAACACATTTCATTCAAACTCAACAGAAACAAAATAAAACTCAGCCAAACCTTCACAATTACTCTTGCTGGCAATCTAGTGAGTAAGTCCACTGTTCCAAGAGTCACCAGCTCCAGTTGGGTCAATATAAATCCTCAATTCACCAAGTTAGATGTAAAAAACATACCGCTATCCCCCACAATGTCTCTCTGCTGTTGCTAGCCACTAGCTGTTCACAGTCTTGTGACTTATTCCTCCCTTTTAGCTCAGCTGCCTGTTCCACCATTGAAATCGGAGACAGAGCTCTAGTGGTGTGTGCTGTGCACTTCATACAATGAGTTTATCAGAAAGAGGACTAGCAGGTGATGGGACTTTTAGGCTTTCTTTATTTCTCTCCATCTCATTTATCTGCTATTCCACTGAAAAAAAAATTGTGTCCTGACCTTAAATTTGGACATTTGCTGCTCCGTTCTGCTGATCTGTCTGTGCCCAGAGTATGCAACAAATCACCAAATATTTTATATATTGCAATAGAATGAACAGTCCAGCTTCAAAAATACAAAACCAGTACATGGTGGCAGATGTTTTGAATGTGGTGGGCCACCATCAATATATTGCTGTATGGGAAACCCTGCAGGATATGCACAGGTGCACTATATGTATCATTACAACCCTTCTAGAAAATCCATCCCTATTCTCCAAATCTGCAACAGCAGATATGTTTAGGAGGAAATGTAATACCATATATGACTCAACATCCCTCAACTCCTCAAACCCTTTTTCTCACCTCATACCTATTCAGAAACTGATTATTGTGGGTGTTTTACAGCAAAATTGGTAACATTCTCCGAGCATGTTCTTCTTGTTTGACTTTTTTCGTAAACAAATACCCAGCGATCTTTGCCAAACAACAGTTGCTGATGTGAAAAATGTAAGCTGGCAGTGACAGGCTACCACTGCTAAACAGACAGAAGAGCACCACCTGCTGAAACTCCCTGTCCTCACCTCGTTAACTCTCAGATAAATTTCACGTATTACTCACCCAGGCCCTCTTCCAAGAATGAATTCAGACGCATCTTTGATTCTGAAGTTTGAGTGAAATGTTTGCATTTTGTGGTCTCATGGGAGGCATTTTGCCAAAATTTTAAAGCCGTGTATGTGTGTGTCAGCTAGGAGGACACTTCCTGCTAACAGGCCAGAGCAGGTTCTGAGAGCTGGGGGGAGAGGAGGGAGGATGGCAGTGAGGCGTGGAGGTGCAGCTCCCGCACAGTCACACGGGACCACACAACAAGACAACAAACCCTCTCTCTCTACTTTTTCTCTCTCCATATTCTGTGTCTCTCTATCTTGTCCTCTCAGCTGCTGAAAGTGGAAACAGAAACTTAAAAGCAGCGTCAGGTTTTCATTTTCTGAGTGCATTGCAGCTAATGGTACTTGATACCCAGAGCATTTACTTGGCTTAACTGTCTAAAAGCATCACTTTAAGAGTGTGTAGGTGTGTGTGTGTGTATGTGTGTGTTCTGGGTGGGACTGTTTAGCTGTCACCTACACAGAACCCATGATGCAGGGTCTTAGCGCTAGCTTCTCATGGCTGAATGCACAGGACACACACACACACACACACACACACACACACACACGCACGCAGCTACACACACGAGGCCTTGCAGCGTTGACAGGTGGAGGTAAACGGAGCAGAACTCTGCTAATCCACCTCTGCCTGGGAGAGAAAGCACAAGAGGTGAAGTAAGAGCAAAGCGATGTTAGGTGTAGTAGTGTTCCCTCAAACACTGAAATGTCACTAAATGACACATGTTACAAATGTATTTTGTGCAGTCAAGCATTGTTTGCACCTGCAGGAACTTACAAGATACCAAATTTTGACAGAATGTGTATTGAACAATGCACAAGATAATTAGGACCCCTTTTTACTTTATGCTTCTTTATACTTCTTGGTGAGAAAACATTTATAATTGAGGGACATCCTAGCCAGCAAGTTGTCAACTCATCCATCTCTCCAAGATGCAAACATCTTTACTCCTCCCAAGTGTAACTTAGTCTTAGTGTGCTGTTTGTGAAATGTCCTCGGCAGGATCTGTCCCCTGTGGTAGCTGCAGGGAAAATTATAGCTATTTTCTGTGTAACAGGAAGAAGCTGAAAGGATTCCAATTTATATGAAATCATACTATTTTAGCATTATATCTGATCCCTGATTAGTGCAACCACAGACCTAACTGTGTGGGTGAAAGAACATTGATCTGTATGGGTGAGGGAGTGGCGATAGTGGCAGCCCATCAACCTAAATGCCCAGTGATGTTGCCAGGTACGTGTCCTGTGTCCCTGATGCATTAAAATCTGTAAGCACATGGTAAACTCACTATTAATGCCTCCAGAGGATGCACCCTATTATTTTCCCAGATAATGCTAAATTGTGAACAACAAATCTGTGTTGGAATCATAACAGTGATGCTTTACCATCCATGATTTTTAACCTTGATAATGCTACATACGTGATAATGTGATTGTGCTACTGATCAATACTGTATTGACTCGTGTCGATGATGAACAGAGGATGTTTTAAAGATATGTTTGTTTTTTTTAAAATCTCGGTTTGCGTCAGCAAAGTTCCACTTTGGTTTATAGCCTCCAAAAGTAAAAGTAAAATATAAAACTCTTCCTAAAAAGAAAGTTATAGGAATACGGTTCAAAAATCTTGAACTTGAAAGAATGAACAGTATGAGGAAAACAGTGTTTTAAGAGCATGTAACCATGCTCTATTAAAAATCCAAAATGCATGTGTTAACCTGAAAATGAACATAACAGGTCCCCTTTAGAGACAAAATATAAGAAAAAACTTTTGAAAAGGTTATACAAGGTGCAGGAAGTGACAAAACCACATAAATCTGAGTGTCAGACTTCTGAACAAACCTACACAAACACACACTCACAGCTGGAAGGGCAGTCAGCGTAGATGTTATCGTGCCAGCCTTGTGTTGTTTCTTCAGGTGCTTTTACAGCAAGTTAGACCATGTAGCCTGCCTGCCCTGTCTGCCCCCTACACACACACACACACACACACACACACACACACACACACACACACACACACACACACACACACACACACACAGTATTTCACTCTGTCTTTGATGTTTGTACATTTAGCTTCGGTATCTTGGGGGCGTCTGATAAATGTAATACTACTATTCCATCTTTGCTCCTTCTTTCTTTTCCATTTCTTCTATATTTTGCTTGTCGTTCTCTGCACCCCGCATCTCCCCCTTCCTCCCTTTTTTCTTCCTTCAATCATGACTCCCTCCCACCTTTCCTCTCGTTGTTTTAAGTGAGTGTCATCAAGCTCACAGATGTTTAGCACCATATTACCACTAAACCCTGTTCCCTGCATGTTTTTTTCCCCTCTCTCTGTCTCTCCTTTACACACACTCATGCACAAACACACATGCACACACAAAGAAAGGGCTGCTGGAGTAATCATGTCATGTAAATTACCCAGCATACAAAGAGGCCTCTTCACCTGCAATCAGCCTCATGGTGCTTCAGTCCAACCTGCTTTCAACAAGAAACTTCTCTCTGCAAATTGGAGGTGGGAGCACATTTTCTGACACATCCAGGAATGTAGTTTCAGACCAGATGTGGTACTTTTCTGTGTCTACAGTATGCTAATGTTGTGTCTGTACATAGATGTACATATTATGGTGTATTCTTAATTAAAGGACAGTTTTTGGGAGACTAGCCTGTTTATTAACTTACCTGTGAAACGGAGAATTTGATGAATTTCAACCAGCTTTGTATCAAAAATGTGGGTAGTATGTCTAGATGATCTGTTGTAAACTTCCCTCCATCTAACCAGTGTCTATATGTCCTTCTTACACTCACGGTAAAACTTCAGCTGACGTATTTCACGTCATCAGGCAGAGTTTTGCTTGTTCTCAGGCTGTTGTTTTAAGTACAGGCTGTAGTATAGAGGAAACAGTAAAGAGTATAGAGTTGGATCAAGAGAGTTACCTGCCCCACCCTCTCACTGTCTCTCAAACTCAGACCAAAATCTGGTAAATGGGAAAAACTAGGCAGCGCTGATCGAATAAAAATCAAGATTATGTTACTGCGCTGCTCATTTATTTCCTAAAGTGTTTTCACAAACATATTTTAATGCAATGTTAATGAACAGGAAGTCAGCGCTAGACGGCTTCATGCACAGTGAAAATGGAGGCTGAAAAAATGGAGCATTGCTGATCAAATATAAACCAAGTTTCTGTTGCATATTTCTCACCTCATGCGTTTTGAGAAACATGTTTTAGTCAGCTGTTTAATTTAAATATGAGCCTATAGTCCAAACCCTGTTGTGTCACCCACTATTGGGAGTGATTATTGGTCTGGTGTGGAGCAGTGCATTGTGGTAGTTGTAGGTTTTTACCCATTAAGCAAAAGGCTGATGTTGTTTTGACCTTGTGAGTTTGTGTGTATGTCCGGAAGACTCCTGTTGTTACGGGAACTACCATAGAAGCTATTTTGAGTGCTATAGATCATAAAAGGATCATAATTGTACAAGATGCAGTCACAACGCTTTACAGGTATGCATTTGAGATGGCTGAGACTGAAGGCTGAGTTCAAAGATGGGTGTGGTCCAAGCAAGGGTGCCGGAAGTTAGAGGGTAGGACGGAGGGAAAGGGCCATAGGCTGCCTTATACTTTACACCCCTTGCACACATTTGTTTTAAGTAACCGATCACAGTGTCACGTCGTGTGTAGTCCAATGGCAAAATGGACTTCAGTGTAGGATTGTCCATGTATTCTATTGCTTATAACAGTTTACTGGCCAAAGTAATTACTAAAGGCTCTCCTACAGTCAAGTCCAACAGGGTGAGAAACACGATAAACGTTATCTTATTCTAAGTGATAAAAGATAGTCAAAACTACAAACGTAAGACTAAAGTTGGAATTGATTTTTTAACTTAACCATACAAGCATTTCATACCTCTTGAATCTCCTTTTTCGTGTTATTTTGATTATTTTCAAACAAACAATGTATATTTACCATCAAATTTGTAATGTCACTAGTTAGCAGGAATATGTGTTACATCATCCCTGCAGCTTGTGGTGTGCCTGCGTGTCCCTGTGTGTGTGTGTGTGTGTGTGTGTGTGTGTGTGTGTATACCTAGATATACCTGCACAGCCTGCCTTCCTAAAACATAATCATGGACCTTTTGTGTCACAATGTGACAAGTCCATTCTCCAGCTAAATGAAGCAAAAACGACAAGAGTATTGATTTTAGGAAGTCCTCTTTCACCCTTTTAGTGACTTTTATAAAGGTGCAGGAAATGTTTGCACTGATGGGGAAAAACATCTGAAAATTGCAGCAACCATTGATTCTGAGGAAATGTAAGACTTTAAATGTTTGTCTTGCTATGATTCTGTTATATTAAGCTTCTATCAAAACTGTCTTTGCTTTTTGTCTTATAAAGTGGTCTTAACATGAATTGGCATTCTTAAATGTTGCAGACAGATAGTTAGCTTTAGCTTAGCTTTGTTCATGAATATTCACCATAAGCAGGAAGACCTGGACCGTTCTGACCCTCTCTCACAGAGAGGGAGCTACTTGGAAATATTAATATATGTACTAGAGAGCTCTTTGTTTGTCGCTCACTCACATTGAATGAATCTTCAGGGTTGAAGAACGGTGTTAAACGGTCTGCTTATGCTAACATGCCAACTGTTGACCGAGTTTTGGTCGATAGGTTTGTCGTATGTGTGAAACTGCTTCCAAGGAGTTGAAACATAAAACCAAATAATTGAAACTGGCAATTGAATCTACATTGTGGTTAATAGGTTTATATTTTTATGTTATACAACTGTTTTGAATGTTTCAAAAATGCAAAGGGGCTAAAAAGTTAAATTTAAGATTTTTATCATAATGTGTAATGTTTCTTATTGAAAAAAAAATGATTTTACAAAACAGTTATCAAACAAAATATTGCTCAGGAGCCGGTTTCAAAGTTACAGTAATGGTGCTGGAAATTTTTAACTGATACTCCGGCCTACAGGCTTCAGTGGGACTTAAGGAGGATCCAAACACTGATGTTAGTCTTTGTGTCTGTGGCTACCAATATGCTAAACATGGAACAATTTATACATATCCTCTTTGCCTTATTTTCGCACATGCACTAACACTTTACTCTGAATCATTTTATGTATGATATATTTAGGGTTGCACATGAACTTTCCCTTTAAAGAACAATATGTATCGACCTGTTCAAACAGCATTTTACAACACATTATCACATTAGCAGGAGCGTCATCGCTGATATGGGCAAAAGGTTTCAAGTTAACTAATGACTTCCTGCAAGATACTGTACTTTCATGTCAGTAATTGTTGTGCTGGGAGGTGTCAGCTTCAAACGGGATATCTTTCATTTTGGAAGGAAACTCTCTGTGTCTCTGCTGCTGCCAAATCCAGTCAGGCTTACTGTATTTTACCTGCCACCAGCCATAATGCAACTGCAGCTTAATATGTGACGGGCTTGGCAAGGCATAAATAAGGATTAGCTGTTTGTCATATGTAGTATATAGAATAGTTGCAGCATGTCTCAGTTGAATATAAAATGCAACTCAGCTTTTAATGTCAGCTGGGAATGGCTCGAACATGGATTAAATTAAAAAGAAAAAAATCTTCAAAGTTACACTTTACAGTGTCGGTGGAATACTATTTTTTGGAGTTGGAGTGTTGAGGCGCCAGATAACCACATGACATATAATAATTAGAAATGTGTTTTCTATGTGTGTAAGACACACAGAACATGTAACTTTCATATTAAGACTTTAGGCAGCTGGAGCAGGTAGAGGCTCAGTGTCTGACTGCTGCAGAGGTTCAAACCTGCAACATACTGGTAGCAGTTTTCAAGCTTCTCTTCCTCTTAATCAGTCCTTTACTCCATTTTTTAAATTTAGTTAAATACACTACAGCCAGTGAACATTTCTAATGATTTGCACGGGCGCTGCGCTACAAATGACAGCAGCGTGACTGGGTGCGGGGTGTAAATTCAAAGCTGAGCACTTATGGTTGGGCGTTTGTTGAGAGTTTAAAAGTGTTCAACTTTGGGTCTCATAACTTTCTGCAAACCATTGCTCTTTTATGGAGCAGTTTAGACTCTGGCAGAGAAGGTCAAATTTAACTGCAAGGTGCAGTTAACTAAAAAACCACAATAGCTTCCTTTATTTTAGACTTAGACAAAAAATGTTATTCCTGTCATGACAATTTGGTCTCGGTCAAAGGTGCAAAGTCAGCGGTCAAAGTTCACCTGGGTTGAACTCGACTTTGCATGGATTTACTTTGGCCCCGTCGGTGAATCCACTAATTGCTGCGATTCCATCAGAATGAACTGAATTCAGGCCTGGCTTTCTATGTCGCTTACACTTGGGTGTGTATGTTCCCATGTCACACTCATCCCCATCAAGTGTCATCTTAGTCACATGACTTAAAACATCCACCAGCTGTGTCTCTCTCAAACACACACACTCTCACACAACACTTACACTTAAGTTCAGGCTCATTCACCTGGGTGGGCCTGTCTGTCTGGCAGCAGTGTGAGGATTAGACCAGAGATTAGACTGACAAAACACACACAACAACAGGAGGAAGTCAGGGGTGTGTGTGTGTGTGTGTATGTGTGTGCGTGTGTGTGTTTGAGGGAGATGGAGAACTTGGGTGTGTACACCAACATGTGTGTACGTTTCGTGTGTGAGTGCTGCTTAGCCTTGGAGGAATCTCCCAGACGAGTCACTCTCTTCCTCTCTTCTAAGTCATCCGACCATTCAAGGCAAATCTTTTATTAATCTGTTCAGTTAACAGCACATTCCATTCAAATCTGGCTTTAAAACTTTATGCTAACTGTGCATTCCATTCAGGTCAACTCATCCGAAATGATATTTCACACACAACCCAGACAGGAAATGATAATTGTTTTTCAGACGGTTCAGACTTACCTGATACTTTCCCCTGCCTTCAGCCTAATTTTAGACTTTAATCCTGGTTCAGTACGCCCGTTCCTGACCCGCCCTGACTTTGACAGTTTATACAGTACAGTGACATCAAAATATGGGTTCCTCGAAGTTGATTAACCACGTCAGGTAACAGGCCTCAGAGGCAAAACAAGGGGCTGCATCTGGCACCCAGGCAACCATTTTAAAGATCTAAAGCTGAAAGTACACTTGAAGACAGCAGTACATACAAACATACAGCATATTATAATGTAGAGCTGGGTATACACCCAAACTTTTAGCCCCTGGAGCTACTTTTCAAAGAACGAAGAGGTTTCTTCAGCCCATTGTTGACTACATTTCCACTTTGGTCTAAACATACAGAATTAACAGACTTAAAGCTCGTAAACGTGTAACTGTATTGTATACAGTATATAGAGAAAATATAGAGTAGGGTTGCAGTGGTATACCAGTTTCAAAGTAGACTGTAGTATGGAAATTGTTGGTTATCACACCATGTACATTTGTTTATCTACAGTGTAGAAACCAGGGCAACAGGATGGAAAATCTCACTTGTGCATTGCTGTTAACCTTCCTCCTTGACTTCCAGTTGCAATTAAATAATGCGTTTGTTCAACCTAACAAAAAAAAACCCCAAAAAAACTTTTCTTTAAGGGTTATTGTAACTGATAATGGTATTGTTAATTGGGTAATGCCATATACTGTGATAAAGTGAAACTGTCACATTTTCTAATATGTTTATCATACAGTAGAAATCCCACACCCTTGCAACCCAAGACCGAAGGAATGCCACCTCTTGCCTCCTCGTCGCTGTTTCCTTGACCCTCTCAAGTAGCCGCTGCATATACTGGTTCTGTGGCTTCTGTCTTCGCTTCTGTCCCCTCTTTTTTAGGTTGAAAAATAATACTTAAATACACAACAATAAGTACATATGCACAGTTTGAAGTAGCAGTATATACTGTATGTTCTTAGCCAGCAATGGCTTACTGGGAATTTTTTGTAGTATGTATAATTAACTTTTTGTGTTGCACTTTTCAAAACAAATGTTACAAAATGCTACATGAGGCAATAAAAGTAGAGGCAGTAAGAATAGGTTAGGAGCACTATAAGGTAGACCAAGAACAAATAATTGATTACTGGGATGAAACAAGGTGATAAAATCAAAGAAAAAACAGATGAAAACAATTTAATAAAATCATGTAAAAAAGATAAATATTAATATTTAAGCTTACAGGCAAAATGCTACCTCTGCATTCGTTTGCTTCAGCGAGATACATCGGACGAGGGCCGCTGGCGTCTGCAGGGGTAAACACACTTTCTTTGCAGCCTGCAGTTCAACAAGCTCACCCATTTCTTTTAAAAAAACACCTTGAAAAATACAACAGGTGTAATGATGAAATGAAATGAAATCTGATGAAATAAAAGGTGTAGTGATACGATGTTGGACATTACATTGAAAATGCTTTTTAAGCAGCTATTTTTTCACTATTTGTGGGAACCACAAATGAAACTTGGCATGACAGAAACTCCTCACGGGGAATATTCCCAGCAGCTTTGTCACTCTTCAGGTTTGTGACTTACATGCTGACAGTCTGAAACAACAATAATGAACTTCCAAAAATGCTGTAAACAAAGCCAACGTGTCCGTCAGACAGACTGTTCATAAGACCTGAACTGCTGGTTCAATAAGGACATGAACAAACATAGCTTTTGTAAGATTGTGGAACATTATCATGACAATACACTTACGTAGAGTGTGACACTGTTGGCTCGGGCATCCCTTTAGTAGTTATAGTGATACCCTAATCATGCCATGTTAATTACCCAGCATGCCAAGAGGTCTGTTCACCTGACTCACCTCCATTGTGCCTCAGTTCACCTGCTTTAAACTGGAATCTGAAAGTGGAGGTGGCAATTTAGCACTCAAGGTAATGTAGAAATGAAAGATGAAATTGGTATAACACCATGTCGCACATGAAAAACAGCCAGAAAGAAACAAGTAACAGTAAACTGACCAGAGAATATCATATAGGTTGACTGATTAATGCACCTGAGGTGACTAACAGGTTGGATACACCGGGTCAGAGATCAGGTCAGGGCTGTCAGTCAAGATCAATGTCAACGTAAAGCCTCGTCTGTCACTGGACTCATTGTCTACACATTGCAGTGGACCAGGCTCATTCCACACTGTCTGTGTTTGTGTGTGTGTTTGTGTGTGTGTGTGTGTGTGGGTGTGTGTGTGAGAGAGAGAGACAAGGGGATGGGAGGGATCTGTCACGTTTACCTTGGAAATTAAGTTGAGTTGTAAAGTTGGCTTCTTTATCGTGTGTGTGTGTGTTAGAGATTTGAAGAGATCAAATAAATTTAGGCAAGTACAGTTTGTACTAGGCACTGGAACTTGACTTTTCCCACTTTAATTTTTTTAATTCTCAGCTTTTAGACGGCAATGTTATATTTTTTTAGCTTGTTGCATTTGTGCTGCATTTTTTCAACATGAAATGACATTTTGAAATATTAATCACAGTATACAAATTAATCTAATCCACTTGATGATCAGAAAGCTTAAAAAACTTTGAATTATTTCATCGATTAATTATTAATAATTTAGCATTCTGACAGGGAGTATGTAGTGAACACATGCACTCATAATGCTTACACTTGACTGTTACATATACGTATCAATATACTTCTTTATGTTAAGTAAAATTACCAATACATTTTTTTGTACATTTTAGTCATATAATACTAAATAACTTTCCAAATAAAGTTACAAAAACTATTACAATTCAAAGTATTAGAATTAACTGCAAATATGAGGACAGAAATCTTATTAATTCCAATAAAATAATAATAATGTAAAAATAATTACAAGACAAAATATGTTTTAAGAAAATACCTTAAAGAAAAAGACAATGTATTTGCCATCCTGTGCACCTCTGATAATCTGATTTGTAGTGATGAAGCCCAAACACCAAAGGCTCCCAACATTTTGCATCTAAAGATGTGAGTGTGATTAGTTAAAAAATATGGGTCGATATTGTTTTTTTCAGGGTCAATACACAAAACAATTATTAGTAGTTAATGGGCCGATAACCGATATTTGTAACAGATATGCTTTGCTATTCTATGAGTTACAATAAAAATGAAAAATCTTTCTGTCAATATTTAGAATTTGGAATATAGCAAACTCCAAAACAAAACTTTTCAATTTCCTTGAGCAAATGTTTTATCAAAACTGAAACTTTCAATATCATATACAGCAAGTTCCCAGCAATTTCTTTGAAGTAAGTAAAAATGTAAATAAAAAATGAAACAAATAAAAATACCCCCTAAGGTTTTACAGAATAAAAGTTCCCCCAATGCTGACACTTTGCACTTTTTAATTAATAAATTTTATTGGCGATCATTGAAGTAAGACGCTGATACAGATAATCTGCAAAATGGAAAATCTTGCTGCCACATAATCAGGTGTGATGCCGTACTTCTGATTTTTATTCGCAGAATGTATAGGACTCTCAAGGAAAAAGGTGGAGGAAATGTGAGCGCCTGCTATCACAGAATTTACTTTAAAAAATAATTTGAGTGGTGTTTGCACATTTTAAATGTACATGTTGACTGCAAGTTATACACACATGCACTCCGTGTCCATTCATACGTGTGTGAGTGCCCATGCTTACGTGTAGCTTTTGCTTTTTCAAGCCCTTTGTCAGCGTGTATTGTCTGGGCCAGTGATAGAAGTGGTTTTGGGGAGGGGCGGAAGTTTTCCGGAAGGTATTTGTCCAGAGTGAGGGCGTCTCTGCCCTGAGACTAAACAGGAGGGAGCTCAGGTACACAGAGTGAGGCTTAGCACGGCTCAGGGGAAACGTGACACAAACTGGACTGACCAGACTCGACCCAGACGGAGCCAGACAATGAACTCTTAACACGACATCACGTAGACTGTTCACCAATTAGTGTAATAAGTTTCTGAAAGTAAAGTTCTCTGAAAATACAACTGAATTTTTTAAAAAAAATTGCTATGTATTTTATGTTTAATCAGCTTTACAAAGCATATGCCTCATTTTCTATTTTCTAAGGCATTTTTTTTTTAAAGTCTGGATCACAGATTAAGCTTTTAAGGTAACGGCTGCTGTTCATGGCTGAAGTTAAAGCCTGGGAACAATGATTATAAAGTTCAAAACAGTTTGATTCATCTTTTTGCTGCAGGGTAAAAAGGTCAAGGAACATTCTTCCTTTCATTGCTGCTTTTCTGTACTTCTCTACACCCCATTCTACCCACTAATACCCAATATTTTAATAACACAGGTGCATTTATCACCAAGCGGAGCTTCAGAAAGAAAATGCTTTTTCAAGTTTCGTCACAGAGTGGCAGACCTTGGCTTTCTTGACATCTTCCAGCAGTTACTGTTTTGCATTGTCTCTCAAGCATCGGGTCCCTAAACATCTATTTAAAAAAAAGGAAAAGAGACTTCCCAACTTGCCATATCTTTAAAAGGTTGTGTATAGAGTCTTGGAAATTAAATGTAACAATAAAACAAACTCTTTAACCGACAAATTTAAAATCCTTCCCATTCTTCTGGGGTGGTCTGTGCTGATCTCTTAACTCTGACATACCGGTCAAAACACCAGTGTGTGTGTGTGTGTGTGTGCGCGCGCGCGCATGTGTGTGTGTGTGTGTGTGTGTGTGTGTGTGTGTGTGTGCGTGTGTGTGCGTGCTTGCGTGCAGGCATGTGTGCAGAAGTGAGGGTATGATTCAGAACTCATAACAGTTAAACAAGGTTTTAAGATACCACTATTTAGGGTTTCAACCAGCATTAAGAGTGGGTAGGGCGTTATCGGGATTGAGCCGCCGTTGTGGGAAAAAAATGACATTTCTATTTCAGTCTTGGAATTAAAAAAAAAAAGAAATGTAAACATAACACAACAGTGAGAGTTTAAAGAAGGGTCTCCAAAACATAAGCACATTTTGGTCAGTTATTAATAAAATCAATTCTAATTTTTTATGATCATAACGTATCTAAAACAACATAAACATGGCTTTATTATAAATCTTAGTGACTGACATCTCTACTGTTAAGTCTGCAATGGCAAGTGATACAAAGTAAGTTATAAAAGTAATGTAATGTACTACATTATGTCATAGAACTACTGCAGAAACAATTTTAATTAATTAATTAATTAATTAATCCTTTAAGTCATTTAAAAAAACAGACTTAGTTGATTCTCTAGTTTTAGCTTTAGCAATCCGATTTTTCAGTTTTATGTTTCATACATTTATTGTCTTTGGGCTCTGGACTGTTGGTCAAACAAAAAGAAAACACATCTTAAAATGTAAACATTGGATTTGAGATCTTGTGAGGGGTATTTTTTTTTTAGCTGTTATCTGACTTTTTACAGATTAAAAAATTCTTAGTCTAACAGAAAGGATCTTCAAATTCACTGACAATGAAAACAGTCCTCAGTTTCAGTCATATTCTGATATTTTAATTCAGTGTTTTTTCAATAATATACCCCCTTTGAAATATTTTTACAATAAAGCACCCCCCCCCCGACCATCACAAAATATTTTCAGTAGAAAAACTGAAAAAAACATAGTTATCAAGTGTGTAAATGTGATTGCCTTTGCTGCACAATTGAAAGTTTACGGCAGTTAATGATTACATTGAAAATAGGAATATTGTAGATAGCAAATGTTATTTATCAGACTTAAATTAACATTTTTAAAATGGTTATAATATAATTATTTTAGGAAGCATGAAAGATAGTTTTTTTTTTTTTTTTTTCTATTAACATTTAAAATGATGTCTTACCCCCTGCAGTATTCCAAAGTACCCCAGGGGGTACCCGTAGCCTAGCTTGAGAAACGCTTTTACAGCTTAAGGTAATCACAGTTAGCCAGCTTTTTCTGTACCACAGCATCCCTGAATGTAACTTTTTTGTTTTGAAACTTTTTCATGGACCCTAGGGTCACGAAACTTACTCAGCACCTCGATGACTATGCAAACTCTCAATTCAAGTGGCAAAAAAATACTTCAAAGCAAACTATTATAACAGCAATATGTATAATAGGAAATGGGATTTGAGGTTTTAATCTCTGCCTTGGCTCGCGTCCAGCACACCTGGCCGGGCTCAAACAAACACACAAACATGCAGGATCCTCAAAGACTTACAGATACAAATTGGCAACAGAGATCACTAAACAGCAGTGTAAAGCTGGGCTCAGTCACTTCCTTTAAATACAACCGCTCTGTGGTTACAGCTTTCCCCTCAAAGGAAGAAAGAGAAGGGAGGATCGCAGTCGGCAGAAAGACAGAAAGACAGAAAGAAAAGAGAGAGTTGAGGGAGGAACTGGATGATTTGAATGCAGACAAAAGAATGCTGAAAATGAAAGATGTTAATGAAAGACAAAGACAGTGAGAGGGACAGAATACAGGGATGGGGAAAGAAGGAAAGAAAAGAGAAGAGGAGGAGGAGAAGAAGAAATATTTTTCTCCCAGTTGTTGACACGGTGTCAGCCGCAGCTATCAGGGTTAGAAAAACACATCAGAGATTTGTTTGCTCTGTGAGAGTAAACTAGCCGGAGCAACGCCCTAACCTTGCATCGTTTTCTCTCTCTCTCTCTCTCTCTCTCTCTCTCACACACACACAAACACACACACACACACTGAGAAAAACAAACTGTGAGGGGCAGGTTGGCTCTTGCAGCAGGGAAGCAGTTTGCAGAGCAGACAGAGAGAGTGAGAGGCATTAGGAGGTTGATCTAAGGCGTGGCCCACATTCACTTACCTGGTCAGGTGGTGAGGGGCGGCAGAGAGACAGACAGTTTTAAAGTAACATTACCAAAACAGTGACTCAATTAACTTGTCAACAATTTCTCTAAATACCCCGACGTCCAGCTGGTGCTTTTTCTCTACAACAGTCCTCCTCTGGCAGAAGCAGTGGTGTATTATAGCTGTATGTGTTGTTATGTAGGAAGTGGGAACACTCTCTTATGTATTCCAGTGGCTTTGGCTGATAGGTGGGTAGACCCTATATTAGGGACATGCCAGTCTTCCAGTTTTTTTTGCCCCCAACCCTGATCCAAATCATTTTAATATTTTGTTTTGAGTAAGTTATTAAAATCAATCCAGTATATTTGTGTGATAGTTTAGTAGCTCTGCAATGCGATACTAGAAAAAAATGTCTGCAAATGCATTTTTTTTCAACAAAGTAACCAAGTAAACAAACTAAAATGTCTTCAGAAATTGCTCTCAAATCCTTACTTAGTGCAGCATTGTAATGCACTAAGTAAGGCCGTTAAAGTACAGAACACCATAAACAAGTAATATAATTACAATTCTACTTCAAAATACTGTTACAGCTGTACATTTACAGTCACAATAAAAATCGGACACAATTACGCTTATTACAGCATTATAATATAGCTATTTCACTAAAAATGAACAAAAAAATCAGTTCCACGTAAAATTGTGTAGCCTGAATATCTGCAGCAAATCACGCTTTCTGTTACACTCCACTACAATAGTGGGTATTAAGGCATGTAAATTTAGGAGAGTTGGGAGTGTGTGCCATGTTCATGTCATGTTGAAAGATAATGAAGAGAAAGATTTATTTATGACTCATAAGCACTGATGCAGATCACCCGTTGATAAAAAAAAGAGATACTGGATGAGTAGTTTTCCAATCGTAAGGTACAGATTTATGACAGGTATATGAAATACTGTGAAATAAAGTGCGTGATTGGAACAGGCAGCTGAAAGATAGTGACTGCAAGTGGTCGGGATAACGTTATAGGAATAGTAAAAATGAAATGACTTACACAGACTTTTTTTCTTGTTTTATTTTGTTTCTGTTGAGTGTAAGTGGAGTATTTTTTATGAAGATTTAACAAGGCAATTGAGTTAGTCTTAGTTTATTGAAACAGAGAAAGTTGAATTCAGAGGATGTATGATGTATTTCTCTGGTTAATTAGAAAAAAAGAGGTGTAATAATATTTCATTTTGTGAAAAGCTAAAGCTTACAAAAAAGCTTTTGGAACTCACTGCTCGAACACATCTCTGAAAAGCTACGGAGGAGTAAACTGTGTATAGAAAATGGGTCAATTTAAAATTAGTTATTCATCTATTCTTATTCTGTGACTGCTTATTAACATTATTTTATTTATTTTTTTAATTTCTATGCATTTTTTGACCTCTTATTCAGAAATCCAAAATGTTCATATAATTTATGCTATTTGGAATGCAAAACTTTAAAGCTCTATCTCTTAACCACTCAGAATGCAGATAAATGTATGACTAATGATAATCAGGATACATAACTTCTCTATGAAGTGAATACGGCATTAGTATGAGCACTGATGCAAAAAATAGTAACTACTGTACTAGTTGTTTGTGGACCCACTGTCATCAAACATCTGAAATTTGCAGAATTTAAAACGAGAAAATGTGAGATGTCATTCTGTTGGCTATACTTAGGGATCTCACCTTGCATTTGTTATACTTGTGTATAATAGAAAATAATGATTTATTTATGCAAATGTAAAGGGATCAGAGGTTGATGATGATACATTTAACTTCTCTAAGAAAAATGTGTAAGGATAAAACTTTCTTTTGGAAATAAATCTTTTTCGGGAGTTGAAATAGTGAAGAAAAGCTGTTGGACAGCCAGTATACTTAAAGTGTAAAGAGGTGACAGTGAGTTCTGTTTCATTTCGGTAATTAGATTAGCTACATCAACACGTACACATTCATACGACACATTTCTGTGTTTGAGTGACTGGCTAACATCCTTTAACCCTCTAATGAGCTTTAGTCTTGTCATTAATACTGTTAGAGAGGCATTAAAACACTCTGATCTGTTTGTCTCTCTTATGTCTGCCTCTGTGTGTGTGTGTGTGTGTGTGTGTGTGTGTGTGTGTGTGTGTGTGTGAGTGTGAGTGTGTGTGTGAGACCTGTCATTGAGTATAGTCCATGTCTCTCTGTCTGTGTCAGCTTGTGAACATAAACATTAAACCCTCATTAAAATACTGTTAATCCCCTCCCATGACATACAACCTGCCTTCAAACACATAACACACACACACACACACACACACACACACACACACACACACACACACACACACACACACAGTAAAACATGCCTGGTATTAGGGAGGTGACTTCGTCATCCTCAGCTGTGATGGCTGCACTGTAAAACATTAGGGCTTTTAAGGGTGACAGCATGAATAGAACTATGAGGAAACATAGGATATTTACTGCCCTTAGACATCGAGGTTACTTTTTTCTGGAAGCGTCCTCTGGAGATAAAAATGCATGCATTAAAAAAAAAGAAAATAATATTAATTCTCCAAATTTAAAAAGTAATAATTTTAATAACCCTTTAAAAATTGCATACACATTTTCAATTGTGTTTATTTAAGGGATATTTTGAGAATATGTATGGAGAAAAGTAAAATGAAACAAGGAGAATAAAAGCACCATCAAATGGATCATCCTGGTATCAGTTTTTGGGGCATTTCAGCAGCAGGACACTTTATATACCAACAGATGTATTCTTTATTCAGAAGGAAGGAGAGGTATTTGACGTGCACCCACTTATACCCACTTATCATCATTTGCAATCATTGTCTTGAGATTAGGAAGACTTTCTATGTTAAACTGTAATAGTGTTTTGTGGACCCACTGTCACCGTGTCTACCAAGATTCAATCTTGAAATCTAGTTGATTATCTTTTGACAACTTTTTTTTAACCCATAGCCGAGGATGGCTCTTGTCCTTGAACACAGGCCCTACCTGAAAGTGGCGCTCTGCTCGTTTCACATAACTCATGAAGTGGAGCATGAAACAAACATCACTTTTTTTTCTCATTGGTTGCACCCTCGGAGAACAACAGAGACGTATGAAAACTGCCTCCTGCTTTTCTGCACATGTTGATATACACTGTGATTTAATTAAATTTTTGTTGATACTTGTGTGTGAAAGTTTGGAGCAGGCCTCTATAGATACAAGCATGCAAGCGTTTATGCTCGAGCTCTTGTTTGTTGCAATAGCCTCTGAAATGCCAGAAAATATTTTGTGGATAAGCAAGAGGTAAACTAGTGTTACCAGAAAAGTAATCTGCCTGGTAACAGTAGTAAACACTGACTTAGCAGCAATATTACATAAAATTTTGTGTACTAATTGTAACAGTGATATCTCATGTTCTGCATCTTCTTTCCCTAGTGTAAATGACTATTTCTTTGCGAGAATTTGAGGTTATTGACTGTCCCTTTGGTCTCTCAATGAAGTGTTGTTAAGATGTATATACAGGTGAATCCGCTTAGCCAGTCATCCTGTTCTGAATTGTAAAGCGCAGCCCACACATTGTTCACCTTGTCATTAAAATTCAGAGGTGCAGGACAAAACACTGCAGCAACTTTTGGAGCCTTTGCGCTCGATGCTTGGGGGGGAGGGGTTACGTCTTTTTTTATGGCAACCTTGAACCAGGGACACTACCACCAGCATAAACCTTAAATCTTAAAACTTTGGAGTATTATTTTGCCCCCAATTTTCCTGAAAAAAGATCAGATTTCCCAAATTTTAATGCTCAAAAAGTATCCACCCAACTGCTCAAGTTAAGACCAACCCATTCGGAATAATCTACAAACTGTAGAAAGCTGCAGCAACTTGTTTTTTTTGTTTTCATGAAAATGACATCTGTAAATGCCTCTTCTGTTCATTTTTATGCAGACAACACCATGTTATACTGTTGAGAAAACCTTTTCATAGCTAAAACTTGAACTTTGATGAGAACCTTTACGAAAAACAAGTTTAAGACCTCAAACTTTTAAGTGCTGAAAAAAAACAATGTACGGTGTTTGCTAAAACTGGTGTTGCTAATTGTTGTTCAGCATTTTTCTCTACAGTATGCCATCAGTGATTTTTGAAGTGTTTTGTGCCTGTCCCTCATAGAATACGAAGTTGGTCGCTTTAACAACTGTAATAGTGAAAGTGGCAAAAATGTACTGCAAATGTACTGCAATCAAAATTCCTCTCTGTACCAGACCTTCATTCATTCTGAAGAATAATAACGTGTGAAGGTCGTGGTAATGGCACCACCAGTGTAAATGTTTGAAGTATTTTAAACAGTCTGTCAATGTTTTAGATATTCTCCAGCGACATTCTGTTTCAACAAATATATTTAATTTCACAATCAAGACTCCTCTAAAATGATGGTAATGTGTATAAGCAACATTTAATCATCTTTACAGTTGTTTAAAGAATTGAAGACATGCAGAAAGAAATAGCAAAAACTTTTGCTATGTGCCTGTTGTCGTGAATGTCTGCAAAACTGAAAAGAAAAGCAAATAAGAACAGAGATGAGGAGAATGTGAAAGAATGTGTGAGAAGCGCATTTTGACATCCACAGAGTGCCGTCTCTCTTTACCTTGGAATAAACAGATGGAAAGTGAAAGAGAACAAATGAGATGAGAGATGAGAGAGGGGGAGGGCCTGCACTGCTATCTGCCATGCCGAGAGGCATATTTACCAGTGGTGTTTTTCAAAAAGACATTTCTCTCTGGGAGCAGCTATTTGGCTCCCGCCAGGCAGTTGTGACAGGGAAACACATTAGGCCTGATTTGGTTTGTTTTGGTTGTTTCAGAGATGCTGCAATTATGAGAGACAGGGGGCTGGTGATGGGGCAGGGTCACTTTGATTCTTTTTCTTGTTCAGCCAGCCGTCCTGTACTCGTTTTCTCCTGCTCTTTTGCTCTTTTCCCACCTGTTTTGCCATTTTCCCTCCCATTTCACTGCCTTCTTTCATCCCTTTTGCCCCATCTTTCTGCAGTAAAATTTTTGGACTTTTCCATAAGTGGAATAGAGTTTCAATTAGATGTAACAATGAAGAGATTCATTTCAAAATGCCAAACATCAAAAAGAGAAAAATTGTGCCATATGCAATTTATTAGATAAAATGTAATAATGATAAGTAAATGACACCAATACCTTACTTAATACCGACTCACTTCCGTTTAGAGGAAACTCTTTTTTTTTAGCATGTCATTTTTAGGTCATAAAACTGACGTGACAGAAGTTTTATGACTATATTGTATTAATCCATGTTAGCATTTTGCTACAAAGTGTGTTTCCTGAAAATGTGGTAAATTCATTTTCCCCTTATTCCCAGTCCATAGAACAAATTCCATCATATTCCAAAAAACCATCACGACCAGCAGGAAGCCTGTTTCTTCTTCATACTTCAAATCCCTGTGTTACTTCAATTCCCCTGAAGTCAAGACTTCACACTCTTACTTGGCTAAAGGAAGGTAAAAAAAAAAATTGTACAGGGACGAATCACACATTTTTTTTTTAAAAAAAGAAACAAAACTCTTAATATGACTCACTCTAATAACAGTAAATATTTCTAGATTTTCATATATAAATAACAGCCATAAAATAAAGGAAAGTAATTTTTTTATGTTTCACATCACTCTTAGGTAATTGCATAGAGGACTGAAGATTGTGAAGGGACATCCATTTGTTCCTCTCCTCTCTTCGTCTCTTTTTTTGCATCTCAATTTCCAACGTCTGTCTTACAGCACATCTCCCCCTTTTCATGTTTCTCATACTTTAAACATTTCTGTTGTGCAGATTTGGACTGAAACATACCTTTTATCCATATTATATGGATATTGTGATATGAGAACAGATATTGTCTTAGATTTTGGAGATTGTAACATTTTACTGGTTTTAAAGGCTGCATTACAGTAAAGTAGTGTACTGTTTTTGAACATATCAGACTATTTTAGTTGTATTATTTGCCTTTTCTCTTTTAATCATGATATCCAAATTACTAATGATTATTTATCAAAAATATAATTTTGTTCATATTTGGTGGGAGCACCAATAGTCAACCTTACAATATCACTGAAATATTGATATTGTAGTATTTTGGCAAATGCTCTCTATATTATATCATGTTCCTCCTAAATCTTTTTCATTCTTTCTTCCTTATTATCTTCATTGTAAGTATTAAACATTAGCAGCTATTTATATATTTATCAATTTAAAATACATAGGCACATACTTGGTTTAAGCTTTTCGTAAGATTCCAAAGATCTCACTGTAAAAGTTATTTTTTTAGACCCTTGTTTTCATAAAATACGTGTTATCACCAGTTAGCCTGCATAAGTAATTACTTTGTTTCTTAGGGAGCCTAATGTTGTTTCTGCATGAATCTATTGCAGCAAGAAGTACTCGGTGGTAGTAGTAGTAGTAGTAGTAGTAGTAGTAGTAGTAGTAGTAGTAGTAGTAGACGACTGCTTTTCATTATATTAATAAACAAAAACAAGTGTTTAACACATCAAACCTCATTTACTTGCCATCCGGTTAGTGATAACAAACTCGGCCAAACCCACAAAATTTGGTTTGAAATTTAACTGGAGGCTTCAAAGTGTCCAAAGACACTAAATATGTCTGGCTGAATTGATTTTGCAATGTAAAATCATGCAAAAGACATTTTATATTAGTGCTCCATGGAATGGTGCATCCTTAATTATTGAGTTGGAGTTGGAATATTTTCCTTAGTGTAAACATCAAATAGCTTAAATAAAGACAAAAGGTTGTGTGAATGGCACTATTAGACTGAGCGGGATACGATGATTTTAACAACCTTAAAGCTGCTTAAGGGGAAACAAAAGGAAACTGTATGTGAATGGGTTAAAGAAAAGTACCACATAACTAATCCAACTGTAGTTCTCCTCTCCTCCTCTCTCTCCCTCTCTCTGTCTCTGGAGGGCAGCCAGATGGTTATGGCCAATAAAGGGTCCTACAGGAGTATATAGTAAGTGTGTGTATGTGTGTAAGAGAGAGCAAGTTCATGTGTGTCCATTTCAAAGGCTCCTCTCAAACAGACCTCTCCTTTAATTCTGCTACCCAGCAGGACACATACTCTCCCTCTCTCTTACACACACACACTCACACACACAAATACCCCTCTCTCTCCTACAAGGGGCTAATAGGGTGAAGTGAGTGTGTCTCCATCTGAACAGTGGGCTCTCTTCAGGGCGGGCTCGGGGTCCTGAAACTGACATGTTGGGATTTGGCCTTTAATCAGCGACATCAGTGTGTTTCATAATCTGGGTCAGGACCCTGATTTGGGTCACAAGTAGATTAAATGTGGTCTCAAAATTCTTCAGGAAACACAAACAGCTTCAGCTGCAGCTGAACAAGTGGCTTGTCACTGCATGAGTGTGACTCTGTCGACCACACTGGTGGAGAGATACTGTATGAGTTTCGTCAGTGTAACCACATCATCCTGCAACCAACAACTGTTGACTGTGGAGATGTCTGTTATAATGAAGGAGATAAAAATCACTGTACAACTCTAAAGTCTGAAACGCTTTACCTACAGAAACAACTCAGTGTAATCAAAGTCATTTTTACTTTTCAAGTGTGATGAAATCTCTTTGAAAATGTATTAAGAGCATGTTTGTATTTTAAACAAAAAGATAGTCCAGAGTATAAACTGGTATTCATCTTCCAGCTATTGAGTTTGGCAGATATTTAAAATTAAAATACTAGATTGTGTTAGCTGTGTGTGGAAAGTGCTTGCCATTTTCTTTAGTATTGTGAATTCCACTATGGTTTCATTGTAATGAAGCAGTGGTCTGTGTTTTTTTTACCGCAACCAACTTGATCCTTTATGAGAACCAATCTGCACTGCCCAACTTAAAAAAATAGGCATTCAAGCACCTGAACCCAGTCTGACCAGCAAAGTGCCAGCTTTATGACTTATAGACATAAAGGACAGAGGCATGACTTAGTGCCGCTGTGCATGTGTTTGTTTGTGTATTTGAGAGAGAAAGAGATAGGGGAAGAGAAGGTGGAAGGTGGACTATTGCATGATATGTTACTCAAGTTAACAATTTCCTTGTAACGCTGCTTTGTCTAAAATCTGATCTTGTCCACTGGCCTGAACCAATAAACTTACCCGAACCTATCCAACCTGTGGGTCAACTCGTGAGACTCTCATTGTTTAAGTGTATGACAGAGGAGACAGCTGTTCCTACATTGGTTACCTTTAACTACAGTCTTTACCTGTCACTAAACTTAATCAAACCATAACTGTACAAATGGCCAATCAAAAAATACTCATTACCGGCCGTGACAACAGGGCTGGTATTATTTTCAGCTTTTGAGTCTGTGCGTGTGTGCCTGTATGTGTCATCATATGAAATTGATTGACACGGTTTTGAGTATATACCAGGTGTTTATAAGTCCGTCTAACATGTGTCAAAAGTTATTGATGAATTATGTAGTAAGCATGAAGGCCTAAAAAAACCCATTGTAACATTATTTTCTTTGTATTTGCACAATGAAAAAAAACAATGTTTATTGGACAACTGTACAAACATCTGTAACAGCAACTTTAAACAACAGTTAACAATATGAAGATTGCCAGGGTGAAGTCTTTTTTTTTCCTCCTTTAAATTCTTACATCTCTGCTCATGTGGAAACAAATTTGTTTTTTAGAGATGTTGACCTCTGTGATCCCAGGGTCACCTGACGAGCTCTACCCATAATCCTTAAGCCAAAGGCCAACCAGGAAGGTGAAGTCAACGTTTCTCTTCTATACAAAAGATCTCGCTGACTTCCCCTGTTTACACACACACACACATACACACACACATACAAATACAGACACATGTAGACACAGGCAAACATACACAGAGCAGCTGTTTAAACTCTCTTTGCTACGAGACTGCGTGGTGATGAAAGGCGGCCTCGCTGCAAACATGGACGGAAACAAGTAAACAAATAAGCACAACATGTTGGTAAACAGCACAGCAGCAGTTAAATGTAATAAATCATCTATTGCCAACAGTTTTCTTTGTAGCCCACTCACACGGATGCCAAATTACAGTAATCTGACATTTTAATGACAATGCTGGGGAGTCACTTTATCCAAATCTCAAAATAGCATATTTCCCCACTGCAGATACTGAGACTTTTGTCAATACCTTAACACAACAGAGCTGGCTGACCTTTTAAAAAATCAGAGGTAATATCTCTGTCTGGACATATTGTTTTTTTACTAAGAATCATGCTCTAAGTTTAGCAGACAAGAGTCCACTGAGGTCTGTGGATTATCAACAACAACATGTGTCCTTCATGAGAGGAATCGATTTGAAAGACCCACTGATGTCGTATTACGGACTTCAAGTTTTGTGCTTGTAGTTTTTAAATCAATGTATTGTCCACTGTTTCTTACTCCAAACATGCTGTAATGTGAACACACAAAATGTTTCACTATAAGAAAGGATTTGTTTTACTGATGACTCATACCACTTGAGTGCAAAGCATTTTGTGTACTCAACTTCTCATTTTTGCTGCCATTTGAAGGCAACAGTGGACAAAAGAGAACTGTCTAAGTCTCATGGGAGTTGTACTTGTTGAATTATAACAAAATTATAGCTTTTTAGTAAACTGTTAGAAAACATGAGAATCATATTTCAGTCTCTTAGAAAGAGAAATTAAGTATATTGACTATGAGAAATAAAATCAGTGTAACAGCAGTAACCACAGTCAGCAGAAGACCACAGCCCTCCATTCACAACGCAGCAGTTATATTACCGTTAATAGGCTGCACACATTTCAAGCTCATTTCTGAACACTTCCTCTCAATGAATGTGTATCAGTGTCTGTTTCCATCAGCCTCTTTTATAACTATGTTATGATTGTATCATTTATCTCTACATACATCAGGACATTTTATTGCTACCTCTCAACAACAGCATGTGTTTTTTTGTCACTACACTGACGACAGGTTGGATGCATTATTTATCTCAAGCAGGTTATCTCAAGAACGCCTTGACTATATATATATATATATATATGTAGATAATTTTTTTTTTCCAAATATGGCACAAACATCCACTTGGACTTAAAACTGAACTGATTTCATTTTGGTGGTCATAGGTCAAAGGTCAGTGTCACTTTGATCTAGACTTTGATTTTATCAGTCTCATTCTTGCAAATGCTTTATCTCAAAAAGGCAATGAGGAAATTTCCTCAAATTTGGCACAAATGTTCACTTGGAAGGATTAGAACTTGGTGGTTGAAGGTCAAAGGTCAAGTTCACTGTGACCTCACAAAACAAATTTTTGGTCATAATTCACAATTAATTTTGGTACACAAATGTAACAGGGAGTGACAAAAGACTTGATCTTCAGTGAAAGTACAACAAATACTGCACTGTCCAGTTGCATTTAAAGAGTCTCTTTTTGATTTCTATCAGGCATATGCTCTCTTCTGACATGTCAACTTTCCACAGTGCTTCCATTGGAGTAATTTTTTAAAATCAGCTTATGAACAGGTGCATGGAGATGTGTCTGATGTTACGCAAACTGGTTCAGATGCCAAGATATTGTTATATGAACACAAGTCAGAACTAAATAGTCCATTGTGTTGTTTGAAGCGTGTGTGTGTGTGTGTGTGTGTGCACACTCTATCTCTCTGGTTTTATCTTTCTACCCCTCCTCTCTCTCTCTCTCTCTCTCTCTCTCTCTCTCTCTCTCTCTCTCTCTCTCTCTCTCCACTCTCAGGATTAAACATGTTTATCAATTATCACTCCATCTTGCCTCTAGCTCTCAGCACGCCACACAGCTAATTGAATCATTAAACAATCGCTACTCCTCAGGGAGTTTGTGTGTGTGTAAATGTGTGTGTAAATGGTGGGAGAGTGTGTGGAGGGGGGGCAAAGGGGGAGTTGTTTGCAAACATGATGATGCCCTCGGGTGCGTGCAATGCACTTGTCAGATATGTTTATTAATTTATGACGCACACACACACACTCACACTCATACACAGATGGGTCCTGGCAGTGGCTGGTAGCACCATGTGTTAGCCACGGCTGGAGGCCTCTCCTGTTCTCACACTGGCAACTGGTCGACTTATATTTGTGTGTGTGTGTGTGTGTGTGTGTGTGTGTGTGTGTGTGTACCAAAACCTACTGAAATACATCCAGTCCTACTACACACATGCTATTTGCAGGGCCTTACAAAGGACTAAAATGTATAAAAAATTTAACTGAAGTTGTATTTGAATTCATAAGATTCCTATGACAAAACCACTCAGCTGTGTTTTTTTTGGGGGAGATCCTGTAAAACCTGATGCTCACCTTAGTGGTTGCAATTTTTTTTTTACCAATATACTGTATTTAACTGTACATATTGAGAAAAACTTCAACGAAAAACTATTTTTTGAGTATGAATAAATGATCACCTGGGCTTTCACATTGGCTCTGAAAAGCATGCAGTTTGCTCTGTTGTGGAGAACAGCTGCTGCAGTAAACTTGAATTCACTGCAGTTACACTGGATTCCAGTGTATGATTGACCTCGCAGTTGATCTGTTTGTTCAGTCAAATACATTCTTAACTTTCACAGTTCCTTGACAACATACTGTACATTTATCCTGGTACACAGCACTTGGCTTTGTATATGAGGCATTGGTTTGTTTAATTTGATGCACAATCTAACTTTTTATGCATTCTTGTTTGTGTTGTCTGTGTGTATTTAATCTCCGTTAACACATATCTGCATTATGTATGCAGAGTATGTAGATGACAGGTCAAGATTTTGGTATTGGAAGTGTTCTGGTTCTGTTTGTGGTCTGTTTGTAGTCTGAGTGGTAATCACTTTTGAATGACAAGTAAACAGTCTGTGTGGAGAGCCAAAAAGGGACAACGCATTTGCCAAAATGTAATCTGGGAACCCAACGGCTTTAGCCTGATGACAAGTTAGCTTTACATTAGTTAAAAAAAACCCCAACATATCTACATTCATATGCTGATACCTGTTTATGGAGATGAGTAAGAGTGACCAGCTCACAGAGGTGGAAGTCAAGTCTTGGCCCGGATATCTGCTGGCTACACAGGATAACCCAGCAGTATTGTCTATTGCCCCTATAGGCTTGTTGTTATCAGACTAATAGCCAATGAGTCCCAAGATTGGTGTTCATTCATCACTAACAGTTATTTCACTGTCTGCTCAGATGTAAGCTGTAGCTAGCAACATTACTTGCAGTTATACAAATAATTCCATTAAGTCTTTAGATAAGTGCATATCTTGTGCTGAAGTAAAAAAACAAAAAAAACCCAAAAAAACCCCCAAAAAACACATTTCCATCAAGTCTTTCTCTATAATTGGCTTCTGGGCTATAGAGTGTATAAAAATAGTGGATGTAGCTGCGATAATGTCATCCATTGGTTTGTGGACGCCCGTTTTAAAGACTCAAATTCTGCATTTTGGCTGTCGCCATCTTGGATTTTTTTGGAGCCTGAAGTGAGTGTAATTGGATGAGAGGGTGGAGGTGTGGAGGGTGGGTCTAATTTGTAGGTTGTAGTGATGCCTTGCAGACAACTTGGTACTCAAACAATCCGTGACCAATTATGTGTAACTTAAAACCTAAAATAAATTGAAACTTGTAATTTCTTGTAAAACAAAAAAAAACACCGCTTGTACAGCTGTCATGAACAGGGAAATTATTAACTATCGAGACTAAAATCATTTTTTGAACCAGGTTGAAAACATTTTGGCATTTCCACATTGGCTTTATTTTTTAGGCCTGTAAGTTGTAGCTTGGTCTGGACACCCTCACAACGACACAGGCACTACTTCTGGAAACACCCCCAACAGGTATTTGACTGAAAACTGAGCATTTGAAACTCTCCTAAATATATTGTTGAAATCGCTGATATAAATTCAGTAAAATGTGACAAAGCAGCTGCACTGAGGAGATGTATTCATGTTGTTCACTCCTAAAAGCAGTTTAATGAACTTTGACCTTCACTGTTATAGTCTGCACAGTACTTGCCTGGTCACATGGTCCAACATGCAAGATTTTCCCCCATTAGCCATCCAACCAGGTTAATGCAATCAATGATTACAGCTGATCTGAAGTATATACAGTGCGCTGATATTACCTTCTCTGAGGTGAAGTAAGGACCCATTATATGATTGCTGTCATCACTGATTGTAAATGTCTAAAACCCATCATTACCCATAAGCTTCATCAGCTCTCAACCAACCTCACAATCAGAACTGCGTGTTCTGCTCTTCAGCAGTGGTTTCACATGGTCCTTATCCGTGTACTCCACCACTGATAAAGAAATAATAACTGTGGTGATTCTCTGGCTCACAGTGCTATTTGATAGCATCATCATCATCATCTTCCAACTTAGCCAGCTCAAATAACTGCCCTTTAAAATCTTATACATGCCCGCCTTATTTTTTGATTTTGTTGTTTTTCTTTTTAGCAAGTGCTCTTGTCTGTGAGATAGTTTTCTGGGTGTAAGAGCACTGCAGGGTTCGGATAGGGTGGCTGATGAAGTGGCAAACCCCTCAATCACAAGCATGAAGGCCAAAATGGAATGAATGGAATAATATATCCTTGGGTCATATGGTCTTGATTTTGTTAGCTTTTGCTCAGTCTTTCAAGGTGATGTGTTTGACAGTTTTTCTGAATCAAATGTTCGATTTGGTGGCATAAGCGGTGAGCTGAGCCAGCTCAAACTTTGTGTGCCAAACAGAAACATGGGGCTAGAATTACTCCAGTGTTCCTTATTCAGGTGGTTTCTACCGGGAGCCAGATTATCTGCAGAGTAGGGCTGGCAAAAAAATCATTTTTAAAATTATGACTAAACGTGGAATTTCAATAGTTAATCACAATTAATTACATTTTTCAGTCAGGTTTTCAGTTCAATTATTTTACATTTGACAAGACCATATTGACAAGGTAAAGGTAAAGCAATTCTTATCAGATTGTCTTGATTAGGAATCAAGTGAAAAACTGGCATAAAGTGGGCATGTCTGTAAAGGGGAGACTCATGGGTTCTCATAGCACCCATTTTCATTTAGAAATCTTGAGGTGAAATAACGATACTGTTTTATTCCCCTTTCTGAGAAGCTAACATGACATGGTTGGTATGACTAGATTCCTCGGGTTGTCTAGTTTCTGAAGTTACCAGCATATCAGGATATCAGCCTGTTACAGCCTCTAAATGACGGTAAAGTCGTCCAGCAATTAATGAAATAAAAAGAAAAGCCTTAAGTAGGGCCCTGCATCACGATTAACGTGTGAATGCTGAGAGTCTTACCACAGAGGTCTATATAAAAATATTGTGTTTTTCTGAAGCTGTTTAGCTCATTGCACAGGGTCTGCTAAGTACTGTGGCTGATGCGAAAATGTGAATGACTCCATCTAGAGCCAGTGTTTAGTTTGTACTTTCTGGGCTACTGTAGAAACATGGTGATGTAACATGGAGGACTCTGGATGGGGACTTGCTCGCTGTGTAGATAGAAATGGCTCTTTGTAAGGTAACGAAAGCATGACAGTTCTTACTTTCAGGTAATTATACACTATAGAAAACACTTATTACATCATTTTCCATTTCTGCCCATAGATCCCACTCAATCCTACACCCTAAACATTTTAATGTTAATAGGGAATCTAGTTTGCCTAAACTTTTTGCCACTTTTGTTACTATCCTGAATAATATCTTTTCCTGACAGGAAGATACGTTGTGAAATTACAATGTTTTTTGGCATTTCTTGCTGCCAAGTGTACTATGAAGTGCATATTTTTTCTGTCAATTTTCCATATTCTTTCTAAACACAATGTTTAACCCACAAAGAGTTCTGCAACTCTTCCAAGTGAGATTTTTCTTCATATTGTTGTTTTTATTATTTGAATCTTTAGGCTACATGGAAGTATAATGACAGTGCGGACTAAATAAATACTGGGTCTGTTTAGAAATCATTTTTGATTGCAGAAAAAAGAGTAATCTTAACATCTGGATATAGTTTACAGACATGTATGTATGTGTGAGAGAGCATGAGAGAGAAATCCAGAAGGAAGCAGGATGGAAGCAGAGTGACATGAAAATTACGGGGCGACAAAATTCAGGGAGAAAAAGAGGAGCAGGACTCCCCCCAACCCCATCTTGTGACCGATTCGTCACCGCGACAACCATCACCCCCACCTTATTCTGGGATGTCCTGTAGTTATGTTCTTCAATTATGTCTCCCTCTTTAATGTCGCGGCTGCACATCCATATTTAGTCAACCGCTGCAATTTTAGCTGCCGCGTTGAAATGCAACCGTCTCACCCTGGAATCAAAGGACAGATAGAGCTTCCTCAGGCAGAGAGAGGGAGAGAGAGAGAGAGAGAGAGAGAGAGAGATTTACATTTATTTCTATATTCTTTCAGGCTACATCTGCAATTTGAGCCACAACAGGGAGATTTTCAGCATGCCAAGCAACTTTCAAGGAAAATGTGAGGTATGGCAATTTACCCACTGTACGTGAGATATTTTATTTTTGTCGGCACTGTAACCCCTGAAAAATATGTATGTTATTAAAGATGGACCGGGGGAACGAACAAGCGACTGAAATCTGCTGCAACAATTATGTGTAAAGTGTAAAGAGAAGGTTGAAAAGCCTGGGCGTGAATTAAAGCTTCCCTATTGTTGATCTTTTATCATGAGCTTTCTAGTAAAGTCTTGCTTCAGAGAGAGGATACATGTATAGTCTGCGCACATACACACAGATGGGAGGGAATTTAAAGGCTGAAATGTTTAAACTTATTCAGGGAAGACGGAGGAAATAGACATGTCTGATATGACTCAGCGTGTTTATAACCACCACACATGCGAGAATGTTAGTGCTGAGGTAGGGTCAACGGGTCGTTAGGACAATGTAAAAAATTTGGACTCGCTCACATTGAAAGCTGCTTTAGTTTCTTAATTTTAGGCTAAAAAACTTGCTTTATAAAGAAAAGATACTGCTGCTCCATGACTCATATCCAACATTTTTACAAATAAAATATTTCGTGGCTTAGTACAAAGATAGGATTTTTAGGTTGAATTTACCCTTTTCACATCTGTTTAACTGAGTATAATGTCAATGGGTTTTTTGTTTTTTTTTGTCTTTGTCATACTGACCTGACCCAGGACCGTCCAAATCACAGAAAACATTCTTAACCAATCTGGCCTGTATTTGGCTGCAGTGGGTTACAACACACACTGATGAAATTCCAGAGCATGAAAGATGACATCCATAATTCTTTTCACCCTCAAAATAGTTTTCAACTATTAGTTCCATAATGAGACCAGCATGGTTGTGGATAAATGAATGTAATGCAAGTAATTTGTTGTTTATTAAATGAAATATTAGTCATGCGTCCACAGTTGCATCCTGTGCCAACACAAAAATAAAGCAAAAAATGTGATACTGGCCACACACTATGAGTCTTAAAAAACATAGTTCTGTGAAACCTGAAACTCAGCAGACAGCAAAGTACTTTAAAGTAGTAACAGCTACAGTAGGTGTCACCAGGACCATGTTTTGTTATGATGACACACCCACACTCACAAGGTTAAAACACAATATCAGCTGTTGTAGTTCGTAACAATAAAACTAGTAGTTGTGTAGCTAGAATGTCAGGTTTTTTTCTGTTGGCAATCATGGACGTGGGTAAACTTTAAGGTGTTAAATCTTGTGTTATATGATCAGTCAAAGACTGAACCGGCACTGCTGCAGTTACAGTATTAACACCTACAGGTGTGTTTTCTGAAATCCTCCAGTGACAAAGGGTTTTTTAAACCCAAAAATGCAAAGAATGAAATTCTGGTCTTAGGGAGAAGGTTTTTTACTAATGACTCTTGGAGGAACGAACTCGAAAGGTCACAAACACACAGAACACTGTTGACAGTTTGAGACGATGCGTTCTATTGCGCAATCCTCCAGCACAGAGGCCGCCTGCAGTGCTCCCAAATCACAACCAGGCTTTACCACCAAAAACAGCTGGTGTTGTGCAATGGCCGACCCTAAGCTCAGCTTACTCCACAACTGTACACTCACAATGTAAGTTCAGTTTATTAACAGTAATAATGTTTTCAACTCAAAAAATGCTGGAGCACCTTTTCAATTCGCCATCATACTTAAACTGCTTACTTCATACAGAATCTACCATACTTGAAATCTACACAGTTGATTTCTCACCTCAAAATGTATAGAAATTCTAAAAAAAACATACAGATGTTGGTCTCACATTAATGCCAAAATGAATGCTGGGATACTGTTAAGGTCATTCCAGGTCTTTTAACTTGTGAAATGCAACTTTTGTATAGGGACAGTGATTGGCCCGCAAAAGATGACATTTGTAAAGGACACAAGAACAGAACCGTGGCAAGAAATGAACATTCAGAAAGGATCAAAGAGTACAGCTAACTCTGACTGTGCTTTTCTGAGTGTGTGAAGATATATAGTTACTATAGTGAGAAACTTTGGAGCTTTCATAAAAATGATGTCTCTCTGTGTCTCTCTCTCTCTCTATCACACACACACACACACTCACACACACACACACACACACACACACACAGAGGAATCTCCCTCATGCGGAGGTGGCCACGGGCCAAGAGAGGTGTATAAGAGATGTGTTGCATGCAAAAGGTAGTTCTCGCAGGTGTGACAGGATGACCTTTTAATCACGCACAAGCACACACACACACACACACACACACACACACACACACACACACACACACACACACACACAGACTAAATGGGAGAGAAAAAAAAGAGACAGAGTACATACTGTACAGGCCAAGTGCCAGAAGATCCATTTGTCTTATCTGGTGAACATGAGCGTGTCTCCTCAATGTCTAATTTTATGTGCTTTGATTAACATTTTGACACCTCGTGTTCTCTGAAGTTGGCCTGAGATTAATCAAATCATCATGTTAGAGTGGAGAGGGGGCTTTAATTCTCCATCAATAACTGCATTACAGTATGTAAACTATAGGGAGGCTACATTCCACCTCTTATTTGCTTTACTTTATTTTACTAAAAGATAAGCAATAGAAATACTGCTGGTTATGATGAAAGACACATTAATGTAACTTGCACTGGATCTGTTTAATTCTGTTTGAGCAAATTTGTAAACAATACTTGCATTTGGTACCCGTAATCTATTTCTATTTCTCTCACCTTCTCTCTACTTTCCTCGTGTTATGTGTTTATTATGTCCATTCAGCTGATGTCATGATGTCAAAGACAAATCCAAATATTTTTTTTGTTTGTTATCATGTATCAAAATATGAGCTTAAAGGGAAAACTTGTTAATCACAAAAAATGTCCAGTTTTACAATTCAACAATCAAAACACAAGACTTTTGTAAATTATACATTTATGTTCTGAACTGAGATGAAGTAATGATTGAGCTGTGGTCTTGCTGGAGAAATCTCGCTCATTAACAGCTGATGACAGTCTGGTAAGACTGCAATATGAACAGACAGCGGGAAGACACGGTAGTACACATTTAAGAGCTTTTTAAAAACAATTGGGGCGAGTAGTAGTCCACCTGGTAGAGTCGATGCACTGGGGCTGTGGGAGCAGCATGAATAATACATCCATGGACTAAAGTGTAAAGTTTAGAAGTTATTCTTCTGGTGTTTTGGCAGTTACAGATTCATGTATATTACTTCCAGATTCTGTACTGGATGGATGACCCTAATTTACATGTAGCCCAATAAAACCAAGACTGATTTCTAATGAAAGCATCATAGACTCATGCTGTACATGTGTCAGTGGAAGTAAATGAAAGTTTTCAGGCCTTAAAAATCTGACCTCTTTTTTCACTCATTTTGGTTTATGGTATAATCAGTACTTGTTGGCCACTTAAGTCGTACATTGTTATTTTCAGGACATTTTCAGCTGCTCAGAAATGTAAAATGTAATTTGGATGCAGTGTCCATGGAGTCTGCTAGAGTGAGTAAATCACTTTCATTGCTTGATTTTTTTTTTTCTCTTTTTGTTCACATTTATTCCATATTGATATTAAAGAGATAAACAAGGCATATGGGGAAAGAAAGGGAGGGAGGAAATAAAATGCATCAAAGCTTCCTGTCAGGAGGTGAACCAGGGACACTGCTGTTATATGATATACTTCGAAACCATAGTGCTACCAGGACGCCACAATTATTTTGACTTTTTTTTCCTGTTTGTGTTGTTGGTTTTGTCTTTCACATATTCAGTTGAGACAAATAAAAACAATAATTTAGGATAAAGTCTCTTCATTTACATTTTTGTGGCATTAAGAGAGTCTAAAAGTACGCTTGACAGCTGGATGCAAAGTCACAATTAATCAGTCCCCACACCTGCTGTGCTGGTGCTCCTCCCTCGGGGCAGTTAGTTCGGGGGCAGGGTTGGAAACTGACACTATCGCGACTCAGATGCTGGTAATTCTCCTGCCAGCTATTTTGGCAGGACGCCAGTCTGTTTGCAGTCAGTCTGATCTATTGTTAAATCTAGTTTGACAAAATATGTGGTTCTGAACCAACTTGCTGCTGTGGCCAGTTGACAAAAAAAAAAGAGAAAAGAAATAACCTCATGACGACCGCAGAGTAAAGCGGTAATCATTAAAACATTTTCTGCTCAGTCATATCCATAATAACTTTAATATCATCAGATCAAAGTAATGGGATTAACTTGAACCACAGTGGTTACTTCAAAAGACGCAGCCAGACAATCAAATAACCTGCTCTTACAGATTGTGGGCCTGATATCAAAGGGTGTTATGTATAAACGTATTAAGATGTTTGGGAGCGAAAACACACAGAGGAAGCTGATTAATTGGTTTGCTGGCGTGCCGAGGAAAGAAAACAGAGCGAGCCTCCTCGTTCCTTTTCTCTCTGCAGCACCTGGGTCTCAAATATCAGACCTGTTTCACCTGGAACTGCAGAGAGCAAACAAACACAGTGGGTGTGTTTGTGCAGAGAAGGGGGGGGCTTTTAGAAATGCTTAATGAAATCAGCAACATGAAAACTCCAAATGTGAACACTGTCTAATTTCTGGCTGAATTTAACTCACTTTAAGCATTGCTGTATGAGGAAACAGCAGCTCTGCGTACAACAAAGGGAATTAATTTGCTCCTCTTGTTCTTCTTTATTGGAAATGCCACCAAACTACACTTTTATAGTAACTTTATCTGTAGCAACATTGACAGTAAAACCCACAAAAGCTCTTTGAATGAGTTCATGTTTCAGCAAACATAATACACTGATAAACTCAGTAAAGTGCCTCTTGGAACGGGCCCCAACATCTTAACATCTCTTAATATCTCAAATATCAGTATCAACTGAGCTGCATTCAGATTAGAGCTGGTAACATTTTTTAATTTGAGTCAAGATGTAAAAAAAATAAAAAAAAGTTTGAAAAAAATATTTTTTTTTTATTAGAATGTGCTAGTTTACATATTTTAAAAATGTAGTATTTTGGAGTAGTTCTACAGTTTAATTTAACTGAAAAATCTCACTTCAAGCTCCACACATCACACACACTACCTACCAAGTAACTTTGACAAAACCAACTGCTTTAACTTTAACTTAACCACCGCTCGACTTTTTTCATTGTAGAGTAACTGGCAGCTGAACAGGTTTTGGAGCTGCTTGCCATCACTGAGCACAGACAGGCTACAATCACAAGCTCAAAAAAGCCAGTGGTGACTGAGAGTAACAGAAACTCTTCACCCCATCTTATTAACATACCGTCTGAGGGAATATTTTAATTTCATTTTGATGCTCATTACCTGATCACTGCAAATACCTGATGTTTGATTATGATGTTTGAAAAACAACTGAATTGTAAACACATATAACAGGCATGACAGATAGGCCCTTTTAAAACTCTGCTGTGTACGTGGCCTATCAGCCTGGCACATCTGACCTGCTGTACAACAGAGAGACTGGAGTTTACACAAGACGTCAGTCAAAAGCATGAGTATACACACTAATGCAGTACACACAAGCATGTCCACTTGCATGCACCAATATACACACAAACACAATCAGCCAGGTGGTGTTGAAGAAGGGGGTGGTTATTGCCTAAGAGGGAGGGGTTTGGCTCTGTGACTGACAGGCCATTAGTTATCAGGGTTTGGTCAATCGTCTTGTTGACTGACGTCAGAGTGAAGGAACGCACCTTGTACTAAATATAACACACACCTGCTTTCATGCACACACACATGCACGAATGAGTACACATATGTTAAGACACACTCATAAATTCACCGCATGTATGTGAGAAACACATTCACATGCAGTTTTGCTAAAGCAACTCGGTACTTTACAAACATGAACTTTGACCTTCTGCAAACACCATACCTGTCTTCCCATCAGACACACAGAAAAGCACATGGCATACAGAAACTGCACCAGGAAATGTTGAATGACACGAACTTTATAGCAGGAATGCTTATCAACAAGTGATAGATCAAACATTATTAACAAAACATTCACATCTGGTGGATTGCAATCATATATTCATGTCAATAACTCTGTGTAGCTCAAGGTGACGTATCGAGGTTTTGGTCGATATAAATGCTTTTTGTGTGGCGATTGTGTAAAAGGTCTCTGGGATATTGTGAAGTAAAATTGAATCAATCTGCAGTCACTCAGAAAGAAAATGGGACATCCGTCCTTCAAACAAAAAAGTCATCTAAGTATTCCAAGGTGCCATGTCAAATTCCTCTTGTTGTGATAACATTGTTCAATCATATTCAATTTCAGCCGCATTCACTTGTTAACAGCCTTTTGAAATTTGCAATTCTAAAGAACGATCGAAGGCTTCGAACACTGTGGGTGGACCCTTTTCTCTCTGTCTTTGTACCTATAAACACACAAATAAAGTGAATAGATGCTACTGTGAATGATCAGAACAAATCGAAAATAAGAGCTTGAATATAGTAACACAGAGGTAATGTGATTTCTAAAGAACGCTTATCAAGAGGCAGTACAGCAGGCAAATAATGGAACCAAAGTTGAGATGTCTGGATCCAGTCTCTTTTGATTTACCTGAAAAAATGTACTTTTTAATTCAAATCCCAAATGCAGCTGATTATTGATACTTGTTAACTTTTTTTTTTTCAAAGACCCGAATTTGCCATTTACCACTCAGTTTTATTCACTCAGGGTTTCAGACAAAACCAAACTTTACATGAAATGAAAAGAGAGACATAGGGTTGTTTCTAGTGAGGTGATAGATGTAAAGACAGAGCACTCATGTCTGCATGAGCACGCATTTCAGATAAAGATAAAAATTTTGCTATGTGACATTTTACAATCAATAAGACATAACCTATACTCAATGAAGAAGCAGCTGCTCTTCTCATTTTTATGTATAGCCACTTCAACAGTATCAAAACACGTGTTGGCATGCAGCGACAGAATACACCCCTGTGCTATTGTCCAGCCTCAGAAAAGCAGCAGAGTTGCTCATCCTTGCTACCTTGACTTCTTCTCTTGTCAGGTGATAGCCCGTCTTCCCCTGTGTCCATGCAGCTGTCACAATGATAAAAACTGCTGAGGGAAAAATACTGATATAACAGACTTGTTATGTTAGAGACTTTTCAAACAAAAAGACGGATGTGATGTTTGTACCTCTTTACATGAAGATTCAAGTGAAATAACATAAAAAGCCATCCTTATTCACTTTGAGTCCTTTACTTTCTGCTTCATATGCCCCCGGGCAGGTTTGTTGAAGGGATGTGTTTTGGACTCTCTAGTGTACATTTCCAAGTCATTTTGTGGTACATGCTGCCCACTTCCTTCCTAAAACCAGAAGGTGGAAACATGCCCTCTGTGTTATTGAACTTTGGATCAGCAGAAATTTGTAAAACATAATACATCAGTAAAATCATATTTATTCTTAATTTGAATCTGCCTTAATCATTATTTCTGACTGTGGCTTGATGAAGTGTAATTTGAAAGAGCTTGATTGTAGTTAAAAACCTACATAATTACCTGCAGTTCTTCAAAAATGTCTTTTAGCTAATTCCTTTGGTTTTGCTGCCACAAACTTTACTGTTTTGATTCACACTTACAGCTCCCATCAGTAATGTTAACACTTTCTGTGAGCATAAAAGCTTTAATAAAGCACCATTTGGCAGGCAGAAAAAGTTATCAGCTTGCTTGTAGTGAACCATTCAGCCCCCAAAGAGACACATTTCTCCTTGAGGAGTTGATGGAGAGCAAAATAAAGTTAAAAATACAGTGAATATTGGACTTACATTAGTCAGATAGCCATGAACACAACTCTAAGTGAACAGTATTGTTTTGGGATGTTTAAATCAATTTCAGAACTTTTAGACAAAGAAAAAAAACATAATTGGAGCAGATTGAGGAGGAAAAGACAGAAAAAATGCAGTATTTGTAACATGCATACACATATGACAGATTATTCTCTTTTTATTGTGCTCTTATACTGACTCAAACATTAACAGACAAAAACACACTACACCATCAGAACCACACTGGAAATAAGCTCTTGGGCTATATTTTGCTTTATCTTTCTGACATATTATGTTTTTATATATGTTGTCAAAAATACATTCAGTTCAGGAAGTAAAAAGCATAAATTAAATTCAGATCTTAATATAGAGCAATGTTGGCACCACACATATCATTGTTGCAAATACTGCACATTCTCATGTGTTAGCAGGACTTCTGAATTTTTTTTTAAAAATTATATACCAAGTTTTAAATTTTGGAAAACAAACGGGGAAAAAAAAGCATATCTCCCCTTCCTCAATCTGGTTAATTTAATATCTGGCCCGGTGCCCGACTGTATTGATAAAAAGTTGTCTTTCATGTTAGCAGTTGACGTTAGCATGATGAACAAGATACAGACACAATGAAAACACAGCGCAGCAGCCGAACACGGCAACTGAATGGTGTCGTCGTGACAAAGAACTCACCACACAAATGTTTGCTGCCAGATAGCAGAAAAATAAATGACTTAAGATGATAATGAATGTGACGCAGATAGTTTATTTGTTTAAACGCACACATACACACTATCTCTCCCTCGCAGACTCACACACACGTACGACACATACTTGATGAGAATAAAACGGAGATAAATGCATACTCACTACAGTCAATTAATAGCATTGCTTGAAATCCGTCATGCAATTACCAAACGCAAAATCACTGCCCTTTAAAGATACGGTAATGGTGACTACTAGCTTTTCTAAAAACAGATAGCAGCGTTGTCTTGATAGATGCCGGGGAACAATACCAAAATCATTTCCTTAATTATCTCCTCGGGAACTAATGTTGCAGATATGTGTGTGAATTAATTATTGGAGCTCGATATAAGAGAGGGAGCAAGAGAGAGCAGCATTATCCACCAGAATCTTTTTTTTTTTCCCCACTCGGCATTCATTAAGGCGAAGGCAACTGTCAGTCACTCGACGAGACAAAACCCTGATTTCCAGAAATCAAATTAGCGCTGAAAACAGAAAAGAGAGGAGGGACGGAGGAATCAACAAAAGACAGCCGAGACCTTATTGTGAGCGTCGGTGAGAGACACATCGCAGCGGAGAATGTTTCTTTCTCCCGTTTGTCATGTTCCAGTTCGGCGTCCCCTATTTTTTACATACAGAACCTTTTTTTGTAAGCAGCTCTTTCTATGCTTTTGGGTTAGCCGGCTTTCAAGGTAACGCTCCCTCTTTAGCAGCCTGGCATTATGAATGTGACCTTGTGACTCTTGCACGCACGCACGCACGCACGCACGCACGCACGCACGCACGCACGCACGCACACACAGGTTATTCAGCTCGAGCTCCTCTATCTCTCTCGCTGTAATCTCAGTAACTAACTGATCACAGCTCCTCTATAGCACCTAGAGTTAACTTCTGGGATCAGGAATTTGATATATATATTTCATTTTGATTTGTGAGAGGAGGTAAGCAGAAATATGTCCTCCAGATCAAACGAAAAAATGTCCACGTGACTGCAACACTAAGGTTAAGGTTTGGTTAGGTTACAGCACAATACAACTTGTTTGAGGTCAGAAAAAGATTGGGGTTTGGGTTAGAATAAAAAAGAAGATGACAAAGATCCCCTAATCTTTACATAATGGTTACAATGATGAACATGTTGTTAAGGTTTCGGAACAATCGTTATTTTGTGGGTTTTTTCCTCTTAAAAAACAACCTTGCGTGAAGATAAAACAACATTAGTCATTTGTTCAGAGGTCGTCTTGACAAGCCAGCAAAAATGATGATCCTCTCCTGAAAAAAAAAAGCTGAAATTATGTTTTAGTTCAGAATAAATGGCAGAAATCGAACTAATCCTCTGAAAATATTGGGTCCTTTTTGCAACAGTTTTCCATTCGTACTTTTGGCTGTGCAGTCACACCCATGCAGCCTTAATTCATGTTACTCGTATAAGTTTAAATATGCTGAGTTGTACTGAGTTGTGCCCATGATGGTTCATCTCCTAATAAAGGCCCAAGCGTGCCCGGTGGCCTTCAAGCCAGTTGTGGTAACATCAGATGAGCTTTATCATCATTCATCCACAATGTAACACCCGCAAATGAAATAAACCGCAAACATAGTACAAATCTGCAGCTTTTAGTTTAATTAGCCAACAAACATAAAAAAAAAATCTTGCAAACCTAAAAGCAGTTGCCTACTACAAACTTAATTCAAAATTTCTTGCAAATGTCTAGAAAGGACATACTACATCCAGGGGAGATATCTATATGACATCCAGAAAAGACATGTATACAGCGTTCAGAAAAGTCATTTATATGACCTCCATAATGACAATTTATATTATGTTATATTATGTTTTTTTCATTCTCTGGACATTTGCACGTAATTTCGTATTACTTTTGTCGTAGGAGAGTGCTATTACGATTGTGGGAAATTCATTTTCATTAAAAGTTGCAGATTTGTGGTACATTTGTGGTTTATAACGTTTGTGGGTGTTACAGATAATTTTGCTAGATCCATTACATTATCCTGTCTGCGTTTTTTCAGCAATAAGCTGTAGATGCTGAGCAAGAGTACTAAGCAAGACTTCAGTAGAACTATTAGTTGATCTTTACCTAAACTTTACTAAGTAGCTTTTAATTGCCTAAACCTAATCAGAACTTAAGAGACAGCAGATCACTTAATGCCTGGATGTACTGTTTTGGTGGCACTGACAAAGGACCTGTTTTGTCATTTCAGTTTTGCCTCAGTGTGCAGTGCAAATAAGAGTGGATTGAGGAAAGAAGCTGCCACAGCAAGGAGGCAGGTTGAAGTGATGGATAGATCACAAAACACAGGACTTTTCTCCAAGACTTTTCCAGGGAGACTGTGTTTGGAATCGTTGAAGTCAAGTCATTTTAAGGTAAGTCACCAATTTTCTTTTCCTGTACCTTCCCTCCATAACTTGATGTTAAGTATGTGGCATTATCCGTGGGGCATTAATTTATTAGATGTCATACAAATGATCGTTTGTACATTTGCATTAGATATCGCTGTATGTATCCAATGAACTTTTTGCCACAAGCCAGACTCAGATTTCTCTTGTCTTTGTGTCCTGGCACTGGACACTTTTTTCTTAATGTTTTAGACCACTAAGGGCCCTAGAGCAGGATTTCTGCTAAGAACTAAAGTCCTCCTCTATCTCTCAGATAGCCCTGCAGCCAGCAATCACCAGTTCAGCCCTTGTCAGTTTCTGGATTCTCAGCTTTCATACATTAGGCTGGGATTTCTTAAGTACTAAGTCAAGTGAAGGCCAACACTATCTCAGATTCTACGTGCAGAATCCACTGTCAAACCATTACCCAGATATGGTCTGTTGAGTTCAATTAAACCAGGACTATCTGGATACTCCGCTGCTCTACGACGGTCTACATTAGGTGAGGACTCCTCCTAATATTTACCATGAAACTCCAAGCTCTTAGCTGCCCATTTTCACCTCTTTTCTATCTCTGGGCTTGGATTTATTCCTGATATGGCTTCACTTTTATCAGAGAAGACAGTGCAAACTCCTTATGTATTCCTACTATGTATTCACCTGAATGATTTTAATTATTCGGAAAGGATCCAGATCATTGAAGATGTCAAGATTGTGTTTAATTCACAGAAAAGTTGTTCCCCCTGATTAACAGATTGATTGGAAAACTGCACAAAATCACTTCCCCAAATCCTGCCCAGTTACCTCTGACTCATCATCTTTTAGTACTTTAGGTACCACCTGATAAAGGTCTGATTTGAAACTGTGGCGACCCAGCAAACAGCCTGAGCACCGATGTTTGGATTCAGAATTGGGAAAATCAGTGATTTCACAGAGAGATGCCAGTTTATGAAGCATATATGTGAAGGGATCTGAAGGGTTAAAATTAGATTTTCACTAGTTGATATTCACCTTCACAAAGCCTACAATAGCATAGCTTTGCAAAGTCTCAGCACATTTAACTTTGATCACCTGTACTTAGCCCTCTATCATCTGTAAAGATGGGTATAAATCTTTACCTTTTCCCACTTCTGTTCTCCCTACCACTCCCTCCTTTTTTCACCATTTTTTATTATAGTCTCTCCAGTCAGTCCAATCTGCCAGTCCAGGACCCATAAAAGTCTAGAAAGTGTTTGATAGATATTTTTATGAAAATAACAGCACAAATATTGTCAGATAAATGTATTGATAGTATCAGAAAGTACTCTAGGTGTATAGCATTCAAAAATAGAGGTCCTTGAAATTTAAGAATTTTTTAAGCTGCTTTTCAGGTGACGTTTTCTGATTTTCTTCAGTAAAAAAAAATGGCACCGAAGAAACAATTTAAAAAAGTCAGAATTTTACAGATTATACTTCAGGCACTCTTTTAATACAGATATGGCATTTAGCTGAAATACTGAAGTAAAAAAAAGAAAACTGCACTTGAAAACTGTTTGAACTTCAGTTCCCAGAAATCCTGTGAGATGACATCAGTAAAGAGCACACTTGTGCTCAACTCTGTCTCTGATACCATGTACCAAAGAACATAGCAGTGACATGAAAGGGAGCAGATACAGCTTTGTTTGGAGAGAGTTTTTTCTTCATTTTCTGTGTTTGGTTTCAACTCATCCATTAATATGCACGAAGAAGCTTATACACTCCTTACTGTATTACAGTAGTTACTTATTTATGTGCTCCTGTTTCTGAGTCAGCATTCAGTATCTTTGCTCAGAGGCTTCAGTGCTTCAGGCTCATTTTCATATATTTAGTTATAATCTCTGTCATACTTCCTAAATATAATTTACACCTTTTGTAAATTGTGAATACACATACTGTAGAGTACTTCTTCAGAACTTATGGTGTGGCCTCCTACTCTCTATTCCTGCCCACACACAACCCACAAATGTACAGTACATTACCTGATTGAAACTAAGAAAGAGGGATTATGTGTAAAAAAACAGCAAGATAGACAGAATGAAAGAAATTGAGTGCAACTGAGATGAGAGGATGAGTGAGCAGAAAGTATTTTTAGTCTGTTTTTTCCTTTTTTCATTATTGAGTTTTATACATTAAAGAAGCTTAGATAAAATGTTCAGTAACATTTAAATTTCACATAATGGGAAGGGAGACTTCTGAAATTTTGTTGTGGAGTGACTCAACCTGTAGCTTAATTTGCAGGGGTGTTGTAGTGGGGGTAAAAATGTGACAGATTACCCAGGGCCCCAATGGGAAGTGGGCCCTCCAAAAGCCTGAAATTAAAAGTTTGGTCTTGGTTGTAATATTTTATTTCTAAGTAATTAGTGCTGTAATTACATTAAATGTTTGAATAAACATTTAAATTGAAAAAAATACATTTGTATAATTTATGAGGCCTGTCTCACCCCTTGGAGGTATAAAATGACTTAGGGCACCCCTGCACTAGCATTCAACGCTGGGGGGGGTCAGCAGAATTCCCTTTTTTTTAAACTTGTGAGTGTGTTTGCTCAAAGTTTTGTAAATGCAGCGCAGGTGCAGCTTGTCATGACTTCTTTTTTCTCAGTAGCAGTTTGAGGAAGTTGAATCGTGGGGAAGATAATATGGGGGGGGGGTGAGAGCAAACTTTTAGACCCAATGCAATGAACGGATAAGTTTCACTTTTAGTGTGCCTGATGAGGTAAAAATAAATAACCAAGCATTCCAATATTTCTCCTAATGAACAGTCAAGCTCCAATAATATGAAATCAGTGTGTGGCTGTAAATGTTTTAATTGTGGCAGGCTGCCACAAATAAATTAATGTGTGAGAAACCCTGAGTGACCTCTTATGCTGCTTGTAGCACCAACATACACTGTCACGTCATTCCCCAAGAAAAAGAAAAAAAGGAAAGGGAAAGAAAGCAAACTGACTTTGTGAAAAAAATTTTTAAGGTGCCTGAAAGAGACATGGATTAAGGGCCTACAGAGTCTGCTCGTACATCGGGCCCAGAATTTGGGTGCTACGTCCCTGTTAAACAAGGGTCATTCCAGTTCTGGGACAGCAAAGTGCTGACCTGCTCTTAACACCACAACAAGAACCAATCCGGTCTCCCAGAGGGTGTGTGGGGGTACGTACACATTGTGTATTACAGTATATTAGCCAATCTATCATAACATCTGTTAGCACAGCTGTAGGGCAAACAGGATTATCAGCAAGTACCCTCCCGACGATGACCACAGAGCTGTGATAAGTCCTCACGGCTCCCCAACACCTTGCTCTATCGCTGCCTCCCTCACACACACACATCCATCAGTCTCTCATCCATCACACTGCTCCGTCACAGTCCAGCCAATTAGGTGATAAGGCCTGACATTACAGGGTGGACCTCTCTTTACTCTGTTTGTGCGTGTGTGACCATGATCTCTCTGATCTTGTTATCGACATGCCAGTGACAAATGAACGCCTTCACACTTGTGTCCTGCAGTCAACAGATACACACATGTACCGGTCAACATTTCTAATCAGAGGAAAATTAATTACCAGAGTGGACCAACAAGCCGGCACTCTTCATCTCTGTTTGTCTGTTTTTCGTCTTGCTTTTCTTCCTCTTGCTGAGCTGAGCTACAGTAGAGGAGAATAATAACGATAGATGAAGAACACAAACAAGAGGAAGGATTTAAAGGGTCTTTAAGGCATGTGTGCTCAAACACCAAAATGAGCCATATCTATAAACATATAGATTCCCTATTATTGGAGCACAAAGCAGCTTCCCACTGCAGGTAGCAAGCAGGATTAAACAGGAGGAGAAATGGAGAGAATATGGAGTGATAACGACAGGTTCATAAGAGGAAAGAAGTGCCTTTGGTCGGTGAGCTGCAGCATTAGATGAAGACACGAAACCACATTTCCATATGAACGAGGTACAGATAGAAACACACACGTATGCACCACTTGCAGCATATGCAAAGCATGCACACAAATAGAAACACACTCCCCAAACTCTCAGGAACACACACCCTCCACGTACGCTGCTCCACCTTTCGCACACACACAGTCACCCACTTACCCACTCGCTCGCTCCACCTTTCAAACACACTCGCGCAGGCACGCACACACCCTCCACCCTCGACACACACCTTCCACCCCACCCCTTCATTAATACTTTCCTCTCTAAAGCGAAGGAGAAAGCCCTCCAATTATAAGCGACTCCTCAGCAGACGGGCTCAGCGCTGCATTTATTAGGAGCTCATTTGGCTAAGCAGGGCTAAACACAGCGCATCATGGAGAGGCGGGCGGAGGGTGGGGGTGGAGGGATGCACCCTCTCTCTCTATGTCTCTGTGTGACATTAAAGGGAACATCCCTGTATTCTGTCCTAATCCAAACTGATTTGAGATGGCATAGGGGGGTTTGAGAAGCAGCGCTGGATTATTTGTTTATGGTGGGGGGGCTGGAACGCCTCTGCTTCCCCAGATTTACCATCTTATACCGTCTCTCGGCTCTTAATCGCCTCTCTTCCCCCAAACACAACCCATTTACAGTTCAAAGCGGCAGAGCCTATATCTATCGCCGGCTATATTACGATTAGTATTAATATCATCACCATATTCGAGGCTGAGAAGTCTCAGAGGGGAACGAGGGGAGGGGGTGATCACAACAATACTGTTGCTGCCCAAATATGGCGGCTGGCTTTTTGAAAGCATGACCTTAGCGAGGAGACGTCTCTCGCTTTAATCATAACTGCAGCTTTGCTTTGGTTCAGAGGGTTAGAGGTGTTACTCAGCACTTTCACAGATGGATCCCCCCCCCCTCATGTTGGAAATTAGACAAAGTCAGTTCCCTCTCCGCCTTTCATTTTGCACCCAGGAGACCTTGAGGCAGAAAAAGTATGGTAAATAATTTAAAAGCAGGTGTCTGACAACCTTGACAGTGACACTAACTTTTCTGACAGCAACAGCAGCAGTTTTCTCTGTCTGAATACCGCAGAGTTCATTTTTATTAGTATCTCAGGGTCACTTACTGTATGTGGAATACAGTTGTTGTTTTTCTTCTCATCTGAGAACGGCAAGCAGATACAAAGGTTCCTCAGGAGGAGAAATACTTTAATTTCTCTGCGACTTAATGTCTGCAGGTTTGCACAAAATTGGAAGATAATTGGAAGAGATGGCATAATTATCACCTAGCTTTTGTACTGTATACTGACATATTGCATTAGTGCTCTGTTATAACCAGTCTGATTAAAATAATGAACTTATTTTTTCTTTTTGGCCATCACTTTCTTGGTTTTTTGGGTGCCAGAAGTGACCGCATTTGGTCAAGAGGGTGGAGTTGTCGAGGAGAGAGCGGTGGATCTGAATGCAAGTCTGTGGTGACACCTGGTCGTCCACGCCCTTAATTATGCTAATTTCTAAACCATAATAAAAATGTAAATAGTGAGTTACATAAAAATTCATCCCTCTGCAGTTGTTATGGATGTTTAAATTAGCTTTAGAGATCAAAACTCTTTTTGTACCAGGCCAGGTGACATGTTTATTTTTGCTTTTCATTTGGGTATTTCAACATGGATGTCTGTGGGGATTGACTTGCTTTTAGAGTCAGCCTCAAGTGGCTATTCTAGGAACTGCAGTTTTTGGCAAAATGTAACCAAGAATCCATAAATATCATTTGTGGTGCTTCTTTATTCAGGAACTGAAAACCTATAATAAACACCGAATCTTGAATGTAAACTTGATTATTCTGAGCAGTATATCTGAACTGTGAGCGTTTTATGTCTTCTTACTGGTGAGTGAAAATGTGATTGTCAGCTCAGCTGTGACATACAGGATGTAAGTAAACATTATTGAGAATTACAGTCATCAAATTATGATACACTAACAGCTGCAGATGGGTGGTTGCTGAGCTATTCAACTAATATACAGTGCTTGTACAGTCCCTAGAGCCCAAAATTAGGCTGCACAGTGTATGTTTTTTTGTTTCGTAATTGCAATATCAGTTAGTGAAGAATACGTCATGAAAGACTGCCATATTGCACTCAAAATACAGTAACAACACTGATATGTGCCATGCTGTTAAGACAGAGCCCTCGTCATTGTCTGATTAGCAAAAAAATGCAAATGCCAGACTAAAACCTGAGTGCCTAAAAAAACTAGGGCTGAAACGATTCCTCGAATAATTCGAGTAACTCGATTACAAAAAATGATCGAGGAATTTTCTCTGCCTCGAGGAATCGTTTAATTTTGCCAGCTCAAAGTATGGTATTTCGCCCGGACTACTTCTAATGCGGCACAACGTGCGGACGTCACGCACGTAAAGGAATAAAAAAAGAGGCGGTGGATATGTTTGGTCTTAACCACGGATGTAGAGGTAACGACGAAGAAGGCGACGAAAGCGAAGAGAAAGGCACAAAGAAAAGGCAGAAAATGTCAAAAGTGTGGGAGCATTTCAAGCTGGACACCAAGGCGAACACTGCTGCGTGTATTCACTGTAAGACAGCGCTTTCATACCACAACAGTACGTCTTCAATGCTGCAGCATCTCCACCGAGGCCACCCTGTTTACTCCGAGAGCGGAGGACCGTCACCGGAGACAAGGCAAAATGAAGTTAACGTAGCGCTAATTAATGAGATTAACGTTACTGTACCTTGCTAACATAACGTTAGCCCTGCGGAGGGCTAGGTTTCTATTAATATGACCACTGTCGATGCGTGGCTAACGCGCCTTTCATACAGGCTTTATTTAATCTGTAAAAACACAGCGCTGTAGAGTCATGAAGGTGGAAAATAAAAACATAATAAAGCTAACTGGGTAGTTAAAAAAGGAAACCAATGGTTCATTGTTAGGTGAAATGTGTTATTGTCTCATGTTTATTTATAATTGCTCTTTAACTAAACAAAAATATGTTTTATCCGATTACTCGATTAATCGATGGAATTTTCAGTAGAATACTCGATTACTAAAATATTCGATAGCTGCAGCCCTAAAAAAAAACAAAAACAATTCAGCTGTCTAGTAATATTTTGGATACAGGAGAGTCAAGACCTGAGTGAATTTTATTTTTTTGTTTTTCATTCCGCATAATTTCATTGTTGCAGTATTCAACAGTTACCACATTTCACTTTTTTTCCTGATATTGTGCGGCCCTACCCAAATTTGAACTGAATACATAAGCAGTAGCCTAACATTAGTGTGACTGTATATTAAAGGAACGACATGATAGCTCCCCAAAAGTGAAACCAGCATTTTAGCAACATCTTGATTGCCCTGTGATGGCTGGCTGCACTACAGGACATAAACCCTCTTTGTTAGCAGATGGGACATGGGCTAGAGTAAAACTTAAAGTACATGCTAAATAGATTTTTCCCAGAGTTGGCTTCTGTCATTTTAGCTAGTTCTTGTTGCTCTGGCGTGTGTTCAAGTGTTCGGTTTTCTGATAAGTTGGGTTCTAATTATTTATTTCTAGGGCTGGGGTGATGCGTCGACGTAATCGACGTAATAGACGTAATTGATGACGTAAATACGTCGATTAACATAACGTGTCGATGCCGTGCACCGTTTCACATAATGCCTCAACTGGCCTGAGGTGAATTTTTGTCTGACACCGCATTTCTCTTTCTTCTTGTTCTTGTAATATATATATATATATATATATATATATATATATATATATATATATATATATATATATATATATATATATATATATATATATATATATATATATATATATATATATATATAAATGGATGAAAGGTCATATTAGAGAAAACATAACTAAAAGGAGGTCAGCAGAGAGAGAGTAAACAGCAGACACACATAGCAACTGATAAAGTAACAGAAAAATTCATGAAAACACCAGATTCATGAAAAAAATTCAAGCTTTCCAGAGAGACAGATAGAGCTGGATGGGGATGATAAAAAAAAGCAGACCATAATAATTGCCCTCCCTCTGTGGCACTCTGGTTTTTAAAGTGTGTTTTTACGTGTCGGCGTCGGCGTGCTGCACAGCGGGCGTCCCTGGCGTGGTGCCAAACTCCATCTCTCCTCACCAGGCCCAATAACCACCCAGCTATCTGCACCTGCTCCAATTATTATCCTATTAGCAACAAATACCGCACAATTACTGCTAGAAACCCTCACACCCAGGCCGCCGCAGGCTGTAAAAACCCAGGGAGAGAGAAATTAGCGGGGAGCAGCAACGGCAGTGATCAGACAGCAATTAATCAGCAGAGACACATCTCTCAGTGTGGAGAACACAGACAGAAGCCCAACACCTTTAGCTCTAATGGAGAGGGCTGATGAGCGGAGGGGAGGGTGGGAGGATACAGATGTGGCAAGAAGGAGAGGAGAATTATGTTTTATTGCTCATTTCTGTTGCACAGGTGGACAGAGTTTCAATACCTTAGGGTCCTCGAAAAAGCATTAGAAACTTTTCAAATGCATGTCTGACAGGTGAAAGATGACCGACTGAAGCAGTTTTGGGAAGACTTATGAAGATGTCATAAATATGTCAGTTTTGCTAAATGAAGCAAGTGGGAACTTTTGGCATTGGAAAAGTGGGCCAACACATGGTCACATTTTGTACGGGTAAATCAATGTATTAACATGTAACAGTATGATAAAGAAAAGTTTGATTCTGTTTTTCTCCATATCATACCATACCTCTGCCAGAATTTGCCCAAAGGATGTCTGATTAACATTGTTTTTGTTTGTTTATTGTTCTCTCTTTTTTACGTGTAAATATATATCGCATGTAGATCTTAGCATGCTGCATACATTGAATGGTATATCATATGCACATCATATTCACTCCCAGCTCATCAAATATGGCGCCTGGTCAGTGGCCCTACACGTCAAACTGTGATGCTCTTGCTATCCCTCAAGTATCAGTTTTGGACACTTAATTTATTACAACCATAGTGTCCTTTTCTAAGTAATAATTTGTGTTCACGGAAGCACAGGTTTCATCTAGGCAACAAAACTACTTGGCTAGGTTAAAAAAATAAAAATAAAACAACATTGTTTTCGTTAAAAAAAGTATGTAACTTTACTTAGCAAGTCAGTGAGTAGGTCAAGTAAGACATTAACTATGTAATCAAAAAATCTACATTGACTTTTGGTTTTACACTGAACACAAACAGTGGTCTTCAGGATGAAGGTCTTTTGTGTTTGTTCCCTCCAACCTAACACAGACTTTAATGCTCTTCCTACTATGTAATTTTCATAAATAGATTTTACAGTGCGTATGTATGTATGTATATACACACACACACACACACATACATACATACATACATACATACATACATACATATGTACGTACATACATATATGCATATATGCATAGTTGGTCAATCTGATTCCCATTCTGAAAGACGTAAGACCAAGACAACGATCTGAAGGGAAATAAATGGCTACTAAACTTAAGCTTTACCACCTAATTTATCTGTAAATTTTAAAGAAAACAAAAAAACTAAAAGGATTACAGTCTCATATTATATCCCTCATTGGAAAATCACAAGGAGGAAATAAAAGCAGACCGCATCCAGCTTCAGGGGTCAAGGGTTAAAATTAATAGATTTGGGCGCAACATGCTGTAAATATGACATATTATATGCGTTTTTAAAGTTGCAAACAGTTGTCTATTTATGCATCTTCAGATACAGAGTAGCATTAGCATTCATTTGGAGTCGTGTTTCAGGCTGTGTCTTTCCATCACTGCGTTGACATCCTGGCAGACAAAGATTACAGGCATAGTGCCAGAGTAAACACTTCACCTGACAACAACATCCCAGCTGTCGCTGTCTTGTCCTGATAGGCTGAAGATGTCCGGCTGATACAAAAGAAAAACTCCAGTAAAAGATGCTTGCAGCACGCCAAAATATACCTGCTACACACACACACACACACACACACACACACACACACACACACACACACAAACCCACTAGTATTCATATTCAAATGAAAATTCTTATCTTTCAAATTGTGGCTCTTCCCTTCAGTTGCTTTTAATGCATGTCGGAGAGATTGAAAAGTAGGTGAGCAGAGGGAGAGATAGAGTGAGAGAGATGCTGAAAGGAGAATTTGGGGGAATCTGAGGCGTCATCACACCCTCTCCCCCAACAATTTATCAGCCAAAAATTTGACAAACAGACAGACAGACTGACCGACAGACAAATTTCTTTTGGAGGCCCGTTAGCCACGCCCTTGATAGCTGTCAAAACAGCAGTTAGGAGGAGAGAGAGCTAGAGAGAGAGAGAGACAGAGAGAGAGAGAGAGAGAGGAGATCGAGATAAAGGGAACATTGAGAGCCAGAGATTGACTGAGAGAGGGGGAGATGTGTGTGTCTATTTCTTCCTGTCTTTCTTTAATGAAACAGTCGTGTGCTTTTGGAGACAGTTAAAGCTGACAGAAGCACTCAAGTTCTGGCCAAGAGGTCTCACACACACACACACACACACACACACACACACACACACACACACACACACAGATGCACACAGACGCACACAGACATGCAGACACAAATCATTTTGGGGGAATGTCATGCAGCAAACATGTAATGTGTCCTTTCGTCTTTGAGTGAGACACACTGGGTTCTTTGACATCCCTCTCTCTTCCTCTTTCTGTGTGTGCGTGTGTGTGTGTGTGTGTGTGTGTGTGTGTGTGTGTGTGTGGGGCCTCAGGCTAAACCAGCCGGCTGTTCTCCAGACTAATTCACGCAAGGCGAAGGTCAACCAGAATTCCTGCAAGGTCTCTCAGTCTCTGTCTGTTATTCAGTCCTCGCACTTGTATGTTGAACTATTTCGATATCTCTCCTCTTTTGATTTCTTTTAGTTCTTTTTTTATTAGTCCCTCCTTCAGTTTACTGTCAGTCTGTTTTGGCAAAAAAGGAAAAGGATTTTCTTACCGAAATTACTTAAAATGATTAATTTGCTCTTCTTTGTACTCTATGAGCACTATGAGCACTGAAAGGAAGTTGTTAATGTTTGTCACTGGACTGAACCAGACTGCAGAGATTGTGTTTCTGTTGTGATGTATGAACTGTAATTTATTTGGTTATGGTGGGAAATGTAGGTATTAGGGGTTAGTGTTGGGGATGATAACAATTAATCTATGATTGATTAATAGGTCGTTAAGAATGTAATTGAACATTTGAAATTTAATCGATTAACTGAAAGGCTATCCAGTGCCATCAAAGTACATGCAATATTGTAGCAGCTGACTTGACCTGCTTTTTAGCTGCTTGCTGGTTGTGGAGGGAGACCTTTTTTTTTTTTTTTTTTTTTTCAAATAACGATTAATCTGTTGTTAATATTAGTCATAATCGATTAAAGAAAGTGCTTACAATTTGCAGCCCTAGTAGGTATCTAGAATAGGGATGCATAATATTATCAGCACGTCATCTGTATCAGATTTTGGCTTTAAAATGAATTACTGGTATCATTTATTTTATTAGAAATAAATTCAGGCATATTTGCACAATCAATGAATTTTACATACACTGAAAAGCATTATATTGTATGTTTTATGCCATCATGATATGAATATGCATAATATCATGATAATACCACTACAGCAGAGACATGATGATCACTAAAATTAATTTGGGATAAAAGATATATCGATATTGGTATAGGTTATCAACCAAAGGAATAGTGATATATAAGATATTGACAAAAAATCCAATATTATGCATCCCTTAAATGAGAATGATCTTAGAAATCCAAAAGAAGTTCTACCCTGACTGGCAGTTGTTCTTTATAATTGCAAATTAGTTCACATCACTTACTTCACATACTAGTTTGTTGTTACCTCCAGCATCAGATGCACATTCAAAAGCCTAAAGCTTCAGTTTTGAAGTGACTTGTGGAACATAACTTATTGGAGGAATGTCCGGATCTGAAACAATTGATACCGTACTCCAGCATTTATCTAAACATGTTTTCATTCCTCTGACAGATCAAGTAGTTTGGCAAAAAAACCCAACTATTTTCTACACTTAATTTTTTATTTGAACAATTTTTCTCAATACAAAAATATACTATATATACCGAATGAGAATGTAAACACAACAGTTTTGTTTTGCTCCTGTTTTTCATGAGTTAAAGTAAAATATCTAATGCTTCATATACAAAAAAAGACTTAGTTCTCTCAAATGTTGTGAACAAAATATCATTACAAGGACTTTAGCGGTACATCCAACCAGTGTAGTGAGCCAGCTTGGGATCTTGACAGCTGGTTTATTCATCTGCTACATTGTCTGAGACCAGCAACTGAGATGAGCTTTTCTGAGAAGGTTTCTGACAGCAAATCAATTGTTCTATCAGCTGTTCAGGTGGCTGGCTTCAGATAACTTTGCAGGTGAAGAACCTAAATGTGGAGGTCTTGAGGTACACATGGTATGCAGTTGTAAGGCTGAATGGATGTACTGCCAAATTCTCAGAAGCGACATTGTAGATGGCATATGGTTGTGAAATTAGTATTTCATTCACAGGCAACAGCTCTGATTGGCATTCCTGCAGTCAACATGCCAATGGCTCACTCTCTCAAAACTTGTGACCTCTGTGGCATTTTTGTTGTGTAATGAAAACTGCACAATTCAGACTGGCGTTTTTTGTGATCATCCAAGTGCATACCTTTGTAGTTATTATGCTTTTTAGTCAGCATCTCGATATGCCAAACCTGTCAAGTGGATGGATTATAAACTATGTCAGCAAAGTGCTTTCTTGCATGGATTTAAACAAATTTGCCAACCACATTTGAGAGAACCCAGTGTTCTGTGTGCATATAAAAGTATGACATCTTCATTTCAACTAAGATACATATTTGGTGAAACTGCTCTTATTGTGGCCACTGAGTAACTAGTGAAGGTACTGAGATATCCATAGTAACATTGCAACCCTCAGATCAAAAGCCCACTTCTCTTAACTTTAGGCCAACACATCATTGTGTTTACATTAGAATAATTCATTTTGGATAAACATTTTAGTTACAGTTTTGTTACTTTAAGTTACTTTTACCTTTTGAAACCTGGGCCAATTGGCTTGATTTCTTTTAAAAACATGGAGAGAAAGCAATGAGCAATGAAAGGAGAAGTGACCCAAAAATTTAAGAAAATAAGACAATTTCTTAAAAGGTACAAGGAAATCACCTGAAAATGTGTATTTAAAAAAACAAGACTGGAAATGACCTGTAAAAAGAGCATAATGTTTTTTCTGTAACATAATCAAGTATCATTTTGATAATTATAAATATAGCATTTCCCTAGATTTTCTTTTTTTTCTCTATCTTTTTTTAAAAATCATTTTCTGATCTACTAATTTCTTGCAGTTCTTGCTGTATTGTTTATCGAGTTGCTCATTGCCTTTTAGCCCATGATTCTGAAAGAACAAACACACACACCAGTTCGCTCAAGGTTAAAACAATTAAATACTTGTTAAGGGCGTCTTAAAGCAGCACAATGAAAGTGATGCGGTAATGCGATCCGGTTTCAAAGGATGACTTTATTTTTATTCTCTTCTCAAGTCTCTACAATGTCTGAGTGAACACACTGTGTCTCACTTTATCAAAATTAGAATATAAAAGGACAGCTATTACTGATAAAAATTGTGCAGGACAGGGTGACATACTTCCACTATCTGTGTATGTATGTTTGTGGAAGGAGTTACCAGTTTCTGAATCTATTTCACACCTCAGAGATGATATATTACCTTTATTACTACTGCATGTGTATTAAACTTTCAAATGAACTTGTTCTAGATACGGACTTAAATTTCAAGTGGTCCCCAGCAAACTTGTTATAAGGAAATTAAGTATACACTGGAGCAATTTTTACATGTGGCTTTCAAAATCTGTTGAAGTGGAGGTTATGTTTGCATATATTTCCATGACAATACAACTATCACAATCACCGCTTCCTCTGATTCTGATTGGTTCGCTCACTTGGCTGCTTTTGAAGGCCTTAAAGCAAAAGTAGCCTCCATGAATTGAGAATCCCAACATCTTCAACAATGACCAACTATAAGAAAAGGAAACTTGACACCAGCCTCAATCAGTCCTAGACTGCTAGGACAAGTGAAAGGTATCTAATGCCAGGTCTCTCAAAGTTCCCAATGCACATCACAAATAACATAAAGAATCTTCTCTGAATCAGGAAATCAAACATGACCCCAGTCACAACAGAGAGCTGTGAACTCAATCCAGCGGTGCAGGGGCGCAGATCTGAAGAACACTTCAAGTGTTGAAGAAACTCAACTAAAGAATGTTTAAGAGTAAATAAAGTTCTCCCAAATATATACCTGACTATCAGTGAGAAATGAGTAAATCGGGATTTCTCTTCCCACAAGGCCATCCAAAGTGTTGAAAGTTGTTGTAAACAGTCATGCTCCTGACCTGCGAAAGAAATCAATTTCAGAGATTTATTGATTGACATGGAGACAAAAGTTAGACATTCATACGGTGTGGCAGTAAATCAGCACACATTTCCCACCCACACATTGGCACTTGACTTCCTGAGTCTGGTTACTTTTTCCTTTGACATCTTCATTCCCTCTTTGTATTAAGAAATGCACTCACACAACCCTGTAAATCAAACAATGGATAAAAAGAATCTCTTTTAGCAGCCACTTGGGCAATGGGTCGTCTCCATGAACACAAGATCTGCTGTCTATGCTGTGTGTCCCACAGTGATTTGCAACACAAGATGAAACTTTTTACTTTCATGTATTAAAAAAGTCAACAGCAGCAGCAAAGCAACGGGATGCAACACATAGAAAAGGGGAACTATCTTGTAGGGGTACAGCCACACTGTCAGGTTTTTGTTTGGTTTGACTGATAAAAAATTTTGTTTAAAAAAAACCCTTCTTTATTAAAACCCATCTTTAAAACCCATAAACCCATCTTTATTGCTAAGCTCATACCAAACATCCAACTACTGTGGCATATTCGAGACTTCTGAGAAGGCTGTTGACCCTGTTTTAGTTTGAAAACCCCGGGCCTGTGTTTTAGTCTGAATGTGAGGAAATTAGGACTGATGGAAACGATGATGCAAACATCCATGTTTGCTTCTGAATTTGGTCTTTTCGGTCACATGTCAAGCCAAAACATGAAGGCTTGGACACACTTTCCACAATCAATGTCCGGATAGCAGCGGTCACCCATACACAGAGGTATATGCGATTCCATTTTTAGTACGATTGAGGGTCCATGTAAGCCCCCAGCAATTAAGAGGAGGGCTGAGGGTGAGCTTCTGTCCTCCTACTACCAACATTGTGTGAAACTGAAACTTGTAAGATGTGGCGGCTTTGGCTGGCTTGACTGCGGTGTTTTGGACTTGATTGCAGTGTGGGGCAAGTGACTGGAGAATGCATAGTCAGAACACTTTCTCTGTCCACGGTCCACGTAATCACAAAAATGGTCTGTGCACTGATGTCTGCCGAAGGGTCCGGGCATACCTGTGCTGACATTTGAGTCACGTGGACCAAAGCATACCCTTGCAGACACGCTGGAATTGGCCCCTAATATTTACGTCTACATGCCTTTTTTGATTCTACGGCTTGCTTTGGTAATGGATAATGATCCCTGTAGTCCCTCTCTTCCTCTACAATGTCGACTTTTTTGCTTTGAAATGACTCCCAATGTATGGTTTCTGCTGCCTTACCAGTCTTCTACCCATGTTTTACTTTATTAACAGTTCCACCTTGTTGTCAGTCCAATTAAAGAAAACACTGGTCCTTTTGTTACTGCGAAATATTTTCTGTAACCCAGCAACTAATCGAGTCCACAATCTGCTTTCTATTTACACAAACATGTGCATGACCAGTGTACATGAATAGTCACAAGATATGTGTTTTCAGGTGTTAGTTTGAACGTAGAGTAATTCTAAAATGCTTGTTTGTGCAGAGAGTTTGCATTTTATTTGTGAGGATGAAGCCTTATATTTGCTTCCTTGGTATCTTCCATGCTCCGATGACCCCATGTAGACCTTCACCTCACTTTCTTCCTTCCTTGTTTTTCTTCCTTTTACTCTTTTTCCTCTCCTCTCTTTTGCATCTTTGCTTTTTCTTTCCTGTCCTCTCTTATCCTATGCTATTTTCTTTTCTCCTACCCTATTCACTTCTTTCCTTGCTTTCCTTTCTGCTATTCCCTTCTCCTTCCTGTCCTCCCTTCTCCTCTGCCCTCAGCTTCCAGCCCCCCAACAAGACAAACACATCAAATGAAGCCTTTTCATTGTTTCAGATGCAAATTTGGACCGGAATCAGAATTAAATAAACCTCTCCCTTTTATACAATGTTACTGCCTTCATAAGTGACTCATTCACACACAATAGAGGAAATGTCTCATTTTATTGAGACACAATGGCTCTTTGGCAGCTTTTGTCCCCTTCTAGCTCCCCACCCCATTCCCCTCTTGGAAAAAAAAAAAAGCTAAACTAAAGTACATCCCAAAATTTTCAAGAACTCTTATTATTACTAATCGTCATGCGGAGGCGACCCCTTACATGTGCATCATGGGAAATGAGGGAGGTGTCACCAGGAGCAATGCTGTCTTGTTCTCTCTGAGTGAGTGGATAAGTGCTACATGTCAGCGTCATGTTTAAAGACGCGCTGCATGATATCTTTGTCATCAGGGCCGACAGAAATCACGGTCGGAGACGAGCAGCGCGCCCGCTTGTCACAACAAACCCCTGCAAGAGGGGTGCGCAGCGCGATGGAAAGCTGCAATTTAGAATCAAATGAATTATCTATGACTTCAGTAAGTTTGTCAGGGAGACGAAGACGTGACGGCTCAGGACAGAAAATGTTAATGTTGTGTTGTAAATTACTGCGGCTCCAAAAATGATTTCAGCTGCTGAGGGAATGTAACAAGATGGGAAGAAGGGCCTAATTGAATTTGTAAAGTGCATGTGGAGATAATAAGCTGGGAAGCAGATGATGTGTTAGCTGTGGCATTTATGAAAATGACAATGCAGAAAAGTGCACAAAGGCCCTGTCGGATCAAGAAGAGTTAGTATCACAGAGGTTTTTGAGGTACAATGTACATTCACCAGTACAACACCATTTCCAAAATGTTCCTGGACAAATACTTTATTGCCAGTTTTGACCTAATTTGGTTTCCATTTATCAGTCTTTTAAACTTGACAGATTATTGGAACCACTTAATTCCAAAAATTAAAGCGAGTGTTCCAGAAATGAAAGTTGGCTTGCAAACTGTGTGGGAAATAATTTTACTGTTCACCTTTTTAATCTCTTTTTTTCTCAGTTAACTTAAGCTAACCTTGGTGATTGTTTAGATGTTGTTCAGTAATCAGTGTTCCCCATTAAACCGTTCAGCAAAAAAGTTCCCAGATCTCAAGAATTAACATGATTAATACAAAGCTGCTGTTTACCATTGTAATGGTGTTCAAAACTACAAAGTACGACTCAAGTTGTAAAAGGCTAGAATTATCCATTAAAAAAGCACGAGAGTCTGGGTCCACTAAAAAAGCTTGGCCCCTCTGTGGGACTTAAACTTTGGGAAATATGAGAAAAAAACTCTCAACAAAAAAAATCCACAGTTTCATCTCCAATTTAGACAGCTTTTATGCCTTTTCCAAAGATTTAGTGCTGCTCTCGCTCAGTGTTTCTTACTTAGACTTACACTCTTTATTAACATCAAATTAATAACACTGGACAGGCCTATAGCTAATTTGTGTATTACTGACATTGAAGAATTTGTGACCATTTTGGGTTCACTGTTCTTTTTTTGTTTCACGTAACGTATGACCTTTGGGCTACTATTGGTAGCAGCTTGGTAACATGTCATAAATTCAGCTGCAAGAAGACAAAGAAATAGTAATATTCCTGCAGTCCAAATGTCCTTTTTTTCCACCCTGTGTTTCTAACTTTTGTCTTCTACCAACACAGTGAACAAAACTCGTATTCTAACTTATTTATCAGTAAGCATTATTACAAATATTATTGCACAATATGTATTCTAAGAAGAACAAGGGAACATTTTGTTAGACTTTTCCACTTATCTGCTTAGAATTGTTTCTGAAAATCAATCATACCTAACAGCTAATGTCTGTTCAGGGCCACGGGGGTTGTTAGACTCAAGACATCTGAGAATCTGATCTCAGATTCAGCCTTCAGTTCTTGTACCACCTGGATGGTTGAGGTGAACCTTTATAGGTTAGTAACAGCTTTTATTAGAGAGAAGGCAACCAAACATTTTGGACAGGGGCAACCTATGTCCGTTCTCGTCTCTGTCTGCCTGAAAAATAAAGCTAAAATGGCACACCAAAAATTTCTACACAGAAAAGGCCAGGGGCTTCATTACTCAAAAATATCCCAACTTGCTATCCTAACGGAACTTCAATTTAAAGATAGGAAAAAATCCTATCTTCCTATTACAGAACCGATTCCTAAACTCATGTCTGTGTCCTAATCTATCTCAGACCTCCTATCTTGCCTAAACTTGTTAACTGAAACTGTCAATGCGATCCTTAAATCGACACTTGTCCTGCCTTGCCTGTATCTGTGTTCAGCGTGTATACAGCTTGCCTGTATATTTGACTAGAATGTACCTCTAGGCTATTTGAGATAGACCAGCCTTAATATCAATGGCTTTCATTTGTCAGCAAGCTTGCTATCATATCAACAAAAGGAAGTTGTTGAAATGATTGATTATATTGATATATACCCATTAGTAGATGCCCTGGGAAATTTAAAGCATCATCATATGGTTTGAATCCCCTTACAGTCATATTTTGGTGGTCCTTTAATATTTGGTGGTCATACTTCTTCCTAAATGCAGTTATAAAACATGTTTCTATAATATGGAACCAATACTAAATGTCAATCTAAACTAAGATACCATAGTCCATCAAATTTAGGAAGTTTCTGTTGTGAGGCTGCAAGTATTCACAGTGAGCATTAATCCAACCTAATGGATCATAAAAATTAAGCATAGTGATATTAGTGTTTTTTATGTTCCTTGAATCATGTACAAGCCCGAAGAAAGCGTTCTGAGGTATGCAGGGATTTTGTTGTTATGGTCACTGATTGGTTCCAGCATACGATTATAACAAAATATATAACATTACTTTTTTTTTTTTTTTAATCACAATTTGAAGCATTAGGTCCAATACAAAAACAAGTTACAAAAAGCGGCATCAGTTGTTATGTCCATCCTATGTGTGTGTGGTGAGAAAACAGGAAGTCAGGTGGCTCAGAGTGGACGTTCGTGTACTTCTCATTCACTGTTGGCTCAAACTTTTAGTGATGGAGGAGAGCAGTCTTATTGAAAATGAAGAAACAATTAGTTAAAAAATAGAAGATATTTCTAATAACTTTATTCATATGGCACTTTTCAAAGCAGAGTAAATAAACCCACAGTATAACATTAAGTAAAGAACAATATCCAGGCAAGCACACACAAACACACAGCTTTCAGACTTAAGTGTTTAGAATGGAGTCCCCCTGTTGCCCCCCTGTGTGAGACATCTCAAGTGGAAAATATAATAAAAATAAAAACTTGTCTCCAATTCAGGCCGAAACTCAAGCTTGAGTGATTGTCTCTCTGAAAGAGAGAGAAAGAGATGGAGAGGGTGGGATGGAGAGATGAGGAGAGAAGGAGAGATAGAGGACAAAGAGCGGAAGAAAGAGAAGGAGAGCGAGCAAGAGATTTGGAGAAGGTTTTAATTGTTTTCCCATGATGCTTTGAGGAGGGCTCAGGGCTCAAAGCGTCGGAGCAGAAAGCTGTTGGAGGGCCTATCGTCCTGGCAACCAAGCCTGACCCTTTAGCACACACGGACACACACACACACACACACACACACACACACACACACACACACACACACACACGCACACACACACACACAAACTGTGGTTAATTAAGAGTCTGACATCAGCAGGGAGGAATGCAGGGGGAAAGGAGGAGGTGGGGGGGTATATTGGGATCAGGAGCCACTGTATGGAGGGGGGCTGCTGATGACGAGGAGGTGAGGAAAGGGGAGAGAGGAGTTGGAACTGGAAGGGAAAGGGGAGAGATGATGAGGTAGGCAGTAGACTTTGTTGAATGTTGTGTTTGTGATTCAAATCCATGTCACTACCCACCAGCACTCATTTTATTGTTTCTGCACTGAAGCAACATTATGCACCTTTTTATTTATTTATTTTGCTTTGAAATATGTTTAAAAATCATTTTGATGGTACACTGAATTGTAGAGGGGAGAATGGTCTCTCATTAACACTCTACACACCGGACACCTGTTCTTGCTGCACATAACTTTGTTTGGAGGGTAACACTTTAGGCTTCTACCCTGCACACCACCAGCTAGCTATGATAAGAAGCTAGCTAATTATTCTCAGTACAGCAAAGAACAATTGAAAAAATCAAAAACAAAACTCATACACCATTAGCAATGCACTGATTCTACTTTGTAATTTAGCAAACTAATGCAGAGTTGCAAACTGTTAATGCTGTCGTACATAAGCTGTAGTGATCTGTGTCATGGCTACAAAAACATCAGTTTGACAGCAGAGTTTACATTCCTGCCAATGTGAAGTGTTTCCCATACACTGACAGCCATGTAAACTTTTTCGGCGTTTTTACTGTTTGAAGCAAGCAAAATCTCTCTCCCCAGTGAAGCAACGAGCAGCATATTTATTCGTTTAGCCCCTCCTTGCCTCTCTCTCTCTCTCTCTGTCTCTCTGTGTCTCCTTTTGTATATCAGACCTCATATAATACATGAATAAGCTAGCTAAGGCACCTAACAGGCCCTCCACCTCACTCCCTGCTGCTATGAGATTATTTCGTTGCAAGGAAAGCGAGTAAGAAAAAAAAAACGAGGATGTACAATCAGTGGCTGTCGCAACTCAAGTTCAGCCAGCATAAGCTCAGTGCAGGTCACAGTTAGCTGGTGGCTAGCAGCAGCACCGGGTGTAACCAAGCTGCAACTCCAGGGCTGAAAATAAAGCCAATGCAGAAGTGCCCAATAAATGCACGTCTTCAAATGACCACTTACATGTTTACATTTTATTAACGCTCAAAGTTACACATAGTTAAAGGCACAGCCACCTTGAGTAACAGCCTGCGAGGCGTCACTCCAGCTCTCAGTCAGATCCATCCTTCACTCCTCAACAGCTCCACCTTGTCGTCCAAATATGCTCACTTCTGGCTCCAAAAATTTTAGATGGCCAAAATGTCTAACTGGAGTCCACAAGTCAATGAATGAAATCACAGTAGCTATGTCTGTTATTTCTGTACAGTTGAATCTGTGTAACAGCAGCAACAGAGAGTTTGCTCATCTGGCAGGGAGTCTGGGCAGTCCATTATCAGACCTGTTGCTGGGATATGTGCTGGCAGAAATGGAGTTGCTACAGCCGTTAACTGAAGGTTCGTATTTATGACAGTGGTTTTCCACCTGGAAACTGTAGTATTATGCAGTAATGGCATAATGTTGCTTTAATTTTGTATAAGAAATACTTTCTTACCCTTTGTGAATGATGTAATGTTTCCGCCATGTTGCTTAACTCAGAGTAGTGGGAAGTGAATTAAACTGTCACTTTGTCATTTAAGATACAGTAGTTTAGCGTGGGAAGGTGATGACTAATTCTGTTGAGAATAAAGTCAGATTGACAGAGGTGGGATGCAATTTTTGGACAATTCAACTTCATTCTCCAAGAGGTGATGACACCACAAAGACGCCAACTTACTTTTTGATTGGTAATAACTGTTATTAGTGACACTGAAGTAGTAATTTGCCATGTTTCTCATTATTTGCAAAATTTGTATTATCACTGCAACACGATTCTGAGCCAACACTAAATTTATAACAGTGATTGTAGTTTTACAGCAAATTAATAAATAATCGCACTAGAACTGAGAAAATACACTATGTGACCAAAAGTTTGTTGAAAAGTGATTTGCATTCATTTGTGGACTTTTGATCTGGAGCTGCTTTTCATGGCTTGGGCTGGCTGATTTTGTTCAAGTTAGTTCTTAATGAACTAACTAATATTTTTTAACAATAGGGTGTGTCCAACTCCAACTTTGACATGCCCCTGAGCACAAAGCCAGGTCTATACAGAAATGGTTTTTAGTTTGGTGTAGAGGAACTTGACTGACCTGTGAAGAGCTCTGACCATTACAAGCTTTTGGGATGAATAGGAAAACAGATTGTGAGCCTCATCACTAAACATCAGTGTTCAGCCTCATGCTTTTGTGGATGCTGTTTTGCAGCATATTAATGCCCATGGTTTTGGAATGAGGTGTTCATTAATCACACATACGTTTGAAATCATTAATATTACATTAAATCCCCTGTTGACTCAATCACAGCAAATAAAAAAGGGTATTTAAGACAATAACCCTATATCTCTCACTTGTTCAAAGGTGCAGTCAGAAGTACACAACCACAGACTGAATTTAAACTTATAAAGCTTGCTACTTTTCTGCCAATTTGACATTAATGTGTTATCTGTGCCAGTGTAGGCTTGCTATACTTTTATATATGAAAGGGAATCAGAGGGGAAACTCTTACTGGTAACTTTATGAAAATAACATTTTGTCATATTTGCTGAAACTAATTTTTCTTTGAGAAGAACAGGAGACGGATAGTTTATGAAAAAAAAAACATGCTCTTCCTCCTCTTCCCACTGCTTCTAAAGGCACTTGCTAGAATTGACCGCAGCGCAGCAAAAACCACCAGTCAGCTGTCAATCATGTCAGTCACTAGGGAGCTAATATGATCTAATATGAATGAAGATTGTTACTATATTTCCTATTTCTTGCCTCAAATGTTTTCAGAGACATCGAGGAAATTCAAATGCCAGTACACACCATAATTATTAATAATAATAACAATATAATAATAATTAATATTAGTAGTTAACATTAAAAACAAAGGAAGGAAAGAACTACGCATTTTGCATATCGCTTCATTAGATTTGCTTTTAGAGTTTATTACAATCAGCTGTTCCATTTAAATCATCACATGCTCGTTAGCAGAGGGTAAGACAGGTGTGTCTCAACAAAAAAAAAGGTCATGAACTGTAATGCACACATGGGGCCTCTTCATTTTTTTCATACATATTTTAGTGTATTATTTGGCTATAAAATTAAAAATGTTGGCCCAGCTTGTGGGCAGTGCTTGGTTCTCTAGTCCAAGCACCACCATGTTGGTGACTGTATCCAACATGAAGGCCGGAGCAACTTTCTCATTTTGCAGCTAAACAGTACACTAAAATATGTCTCTGAAAACATTTGAGGTGAGAAATATGGAATGCAGTAACAGATTTTTTTTTCTTCCATATTTGATCAGCGCTGCCTAGTTTGACAATTTGACTGCAGTTCATGCCATGACATGAATAACAGCTGTGTTAGAGACTTGTCTGTCATGATTTCGGTGTTTGGGACATGATTGTATTTCCCAACAAGAACATAATGATAGTTTCAGCAAATATAATTATTTTCATGAAAGTTATCAGCTGTAGCTTTAATGTATTGCTGTAATAACTCCTCAGTATGCCATACATTTTGAAAAGGAATTAGATGGGAAACCCATAACACCCTTTTTCATAGACCTCAGTTTTGTTTCCCAGTCAATTTCTCCTTTTCATCTAAATTATCATTACCTCATTCCCCATAGTCTTGTTTTTTTTCCTACTATGTCTAGATTTAAGAACCAGTAAGATCTAAGAAGAAAAATTACACTAGAACTCATGGGCTGTATTATTGTAAATAGGGATGTGCGATCATATTGGCATATCATGAGTATTGGCAGAAATTGGCTTTAAAATTAAATATCGGAATTAGTCAAAATGCTGATTTCTGCTGATATGACAAACTGATATTTTTTTATGGACAAGGGGACGTGTACAAAACAAAACAATAAGTTATCAGTCTATCTGTCGGTGGGCCATCACAATAAGAGATTGCATAATATGACTTTAATTCCACTACAGAGGAGAGTTGATAATCACTGATATTAGGTGAGGGGATAAAAAGTGGATATATCAATATCGGTATCGGTTGTCGGCTAAAGGAGTAGTTATACTGTATATTGGCATATTGGTTATTGGCAAAAAAATCATATTTAGTGCATCCCTAACTGTAAAGTGTGTCCAATTTTTCAAAACGAACATAAAAAGCTTAAGTGGACTTTTGTGCATTTTATTTTCCCATGAGTGTTAACACCACAAAAATACAAAAAATGATTTTACTTCATTGTAAAATGAAGTTGCATGTCTCTGACAGCTTAATTTTGGCCATTTATGACTTTTGAAGCACCCAGTATGATACAAATCTGAACAGAGCAGCTTTCGCTGATTTCAAGTGAACCCTTCCTCCGCTGCTGATAGCTATACTGAAGTTTGAAGGAAAAAGTCAGTTTTCAGCAGTTGAGCACTGTACAGATCAAGGTTGGTACTTGAAGGTCAAAAAAAGGCATTGTACTGTAGATGGGAGACCTTTTATAAAGTCAGCGAATATCATCCTGCATTCACACCAACAGAGAAGCTAGAAACAAAACAGACCATGCACACGTTTTGTACCCCCTCCCTCCTCTCTCTGTCAGGCGCTTGAAGCATTGGACTCACTCTCTTCCTGTGAGAAGAGAAACTTGTGTTTGTGGGGATGGAGGGATGGAGGAAGGAGAGGAGGGAGAGTTCTTGGCTTCTTTGTTTCCAGGCCTTGATGTGTGACCAGCAGCTCTCCTTCCCTCCTCCTCTCCTCCCTTCATACGACATACTGCCCAGCTCCTCTCCTTCTTTCACTCCTTCCATCCTGCCTTACTTAGCCTCCTGCTTTCTTGACACTTCTTTCCTCTTCTCCTCTTTCCCTCTCTTCTTCCTCTTTACCTCCTCCTCTTCCACCTCTCCTCCTCTCTTGCCCACCCATACTGTCTCCACAGGGAGGTGCTTCACACTGAGAATGAATCAAAAGGCAAAGGAGAGAAATATCCTTTTAACATGCGTATGCACACACACACACACACACACACACACACACACACACACACACACACACACACACACACACGGACCAGAGGACTGTGTGGGAATGAACCAAGGGGCCTCGCTCAAATCCCTGTCTCTAGGCAACCAGCAAGGATATGCTGGGGGAACAGCATTAAAGTTGGAGAAAAACTAAGAAACACACACTGCAAAACACACACAAGTAGACACACACACACACACACACACACACACACACACACACACTTTCAAACTCTCTTTCTCTCTGTGTTTGTAAAACCAATCAGAAATGTTGAGTAGTAAAAAAAAAAAGAAAAAGGAAAGGTGAGCGAGTGATGTTGTGATAGTGTGTGTGTGTGTGTGTGTGTGTGTGTGTGTGTGTGTGTGGAGAAATGATTAAGTGTCACACTGAGTGTTGACCTTCAGAGGTTTGACTCAAAACCAACAGTGATGCAGAGGTGAGCAAGAGTGGAAGAATGTGTGTGCGTGTTTGTGTCAGAGAAGTTGTGTGTGTGTGAGTGCTAAAACTGAATCACAAGAATTAGTCACTTGTGTTTATTTTGGATGCGTGTGTGTGTTGATGTGAATGTGTGCCTGCGCGTGTTAGTTTGTGCACACATGTGTGTTTGCGTGTCTTAGTGTGTGTGTGTGTGTGTGTGTCTGCCACCTCTGCAGCTGGCCCTCCATCAGCAGATTAATAAGCTTTGTTGCCACGCCGACCGGAACCTAGTGACAACCATCCAGACCCGAGGCATTATGGGTAACGGACTGACTGGCCGCAAGCTGGCCCTGTTTTTACAGCTCTGTTTTGTCCCACACCGCTCTCCTGTGTGTGTGTGTGTGTGTGTGTGTGTGTGTGTGTGAGAGAGAGAGAGAGAGAGAGAGATGGTTAATTGCTCGTCTCTTGCTACCCTTCTCAATGACATCACTGTGGTCACAGATGTTTTTTTCCCATTTCTAGGACCCCTGGACACACACACAAACACACACGCACGTGCAGACACACGCACACACACACACACACACACACACACACACACACACACACACACACACACACACACACAGCCATACACACATACATACAAGAGCTCACTTCCAGGCTTTTGACTCGTTCTCTTACTCTGTCTCTGTTCCGCTTTGTGTATCTTTATTTTTCCTTCCTTCTTTCAGTCTTTCCTTCAACTCCTTGCTTTTTTTCTCATCCTCCATGGTGAAATATTGTGAAAAATAACTGGTTTTAGAATTTTAAAGAGTTATTTTATTGTTGCGTTGCAGTTTGGGTTATGGTGTATTACCTAACAATATAACATGCTCTTGTAAAAAAACAAGAACATTTTTTATGTAATGTTATGTTCTTGGCAAAATTTAGCCAACTACCGTACACTAGGTTGTCTTTATTCAGCTTTACATAACTTAAAGTGGTGCTCCTGTGATATAGTAGATTTCTTGACTTTCATTGTGGTATACTTGGAGTATAATGAGACAATGGGCCCCTGGGCTAAGATCCGCAAAGGGCCCTACCACCTCTCCAACATAAGAGAAAGACATACCGATTTTGGGTTAGTTTAGCATTTATTTTCATGCTTATGCATCTTTTTGTGGTCATATTCTATCTTTTTTTGTCATTTTGTGTGTCTTTGTGGAAATCTGATCAGAAATCCTGGTCAGTACGTGAAGTCCAGGGGTCCCCCTGGCACTTTGGGCTTAGTAGGCCCATTCAGTAATCCATCCATGTGTTGTATAGGTGAGCGTCCAAAAAAAAAAGTAAATCCTACATTTCCCATGATGCAGCTCTATAGGTTTTACTTGGGGCCAGCTAGCTCCGAAATCTATCCTTTTTCAAATCGTACACTTCAGTTTGTAATACAGACTTTCTGTTTTAAATTTTTAGGCCAATTTCTTTTTTTATCATCTTGGAAATTACGACTAGAGTAGTCATAAAGACTAAAACTGTAATACGTCGTTCATTTTAAGCTTTATCTGGGCACAGGGCTGTCCGACTTCAATGCTTCCTTAAACTCCCTCTTACCTCTAACTTTCATCGTCACTTCTTTACATTTTTTTAGTCATACATTCTTGTCCTACAGGTAAGTGTTGACGTTTGTTGTCTGGGCTCTGTGGCCCTGACCCCTGACCTCTCACACTGTTTGGTTGTAATATCGGCATTCTGGCTTTTTCAGGTCATTGTGCTGTTTGGCCCATTGTAAGTTAATGGTGCTGCTGTAAGCAGTTTTACGTAAATGAGATGTTGAACACTGAAAGTCTGAAAAGTCGGAGCTGACCACTTACAGATCAAGTTTGAGTCAAGACAAGGACAGACTTTATCCCATTTGCAACAAATGGAAATCATTGAGTCCATACAAATCTGGTTTTTTTTTGGTCATATATGAAGTAAAACTCAAACAAAACTGATAAAATCTGAGGGAACCAAAAACAACTTTCTCAACCTAAACTACTTTTTTCTCACTCTGGGTGCTGAAACAGGTTTAATGGTGGTGTGACGCTTATTACCTGAAAAGTGTCAGACTAGGTTTGAGGTCACATGAAGCAAAAAGAGTTTCGGCAACAGAGAGTGCCCCTCTATTAAAACTGAGAGACTGAAGTTTTGTCTTTACACAAAGCTCTTCTAATCAACTCAACAGACTTGATTCACTCCACAACCCTCTCTGTCACCTCCTCATCTATCTCCCTCTCTCGTTCTGTCTATCACGTCTTTATTTATATCACTTTCCCAACATTTCTGTCCTCCCAACTACTTTTCCCATGTCTTTCTCTCTGTCACACTTTCTCTCTTTGTCACAAACTCTCACTACACTCTTTCCATTAGCCCCTGCTCCGGTGCAGGGCCATGAAGTTGCAGTGCCCCCTGGTGGCATCCTACCATCACAACAGAGCTTTAACAGTGCCAGTCTTGCAGAAGTACATTATTTAAATGTTATTTCTTTATTTTTTCTCAATAGCTAAAGCAGCAGTTATCACTCCCATCAGCATACATATTAAAAACCTGGTCATCTGGGTTTTGAATTTTATGAAAATCTGGTTCAGATGTTTTTCCAGGAAGTTGGGGAATTTGATGATTCTTTTAGGAGTACAGAATATAATAACAGCTGTTATCAATGGATAATTTTACAAGAAGTAGATTATGTGTCAGTGTTGTCTTTTTTTACGTTTCACTACAGTGTGCAACCGTTGCGGAAACATGACTGAAAATAAGGCTAAGGAAGGAATAATAGCGCATAAGGAAGCAAAATATAAAATATGGAATAATAGCATGAGGCCATGGAAGCATTCTGGCTTGAGCAATATGGGAAATTTTATGCTGAGATCGTGAAATTCATATTTTTAAGATGACTCTGAACCCGCTTTCATCTCCTGGTGCTTGTGAAACCACATTAAAGCGACCGCACCAACAGAAAATACCAACTTCTGTCTCGTCACGAGGAGTATTCCTGTCAGATCATTTCCCCTCACTTTTAATTTCTGATGCTTCTCCGAGCAGCTTCTGAAGTTAAATCAGGCTCTCCTCGGGCGGAATAGAGACATGTGAAACCACTTGCAGAGCGCTTTTTGGCTCAGGTGTGATTTCCACAAACAGGCGAGATGATTGACGTTGGCTGCCAGACAAGAGAACATTTCTCAGTCAGCACATTTGTGTTGAGACTGTAGAATAGAATAGAATAGAATAGAATAGAATAGAATAGAATAGAATAGAAGTTATCAGAGGAGGAAAAGGGTGGATTAGAATCAAAGTAAAAGTTGAAAATCACTTGACATTTGGTCTGTGTTAAATTATCCATGACTGAATGCTGCAGACTGTGGGCCTCAGTGAAAGCTACTTTGTCTGACTGAGCTCTGTCTGTCTTAATGAAGCTAAAAGAGTCTTAAACAGCTTAACACAGTCTTCAGGTTTCTACCTGTGTAAGGCAATACAGTGAGTGTAATGATGCACAGAGCAACGCTGTGTGTATGGTTGTGTGTATGTGTGTGCGTGTGCGCACAAGAAAGAAACTGTGGACGTACAGTACTCTGTGTGTGTGTGTGTGTGTGTGTGTGTGTGTGTGTGTGTGTGTGTGTGTGTGTGTTTGTGTGTGTGAGACAGTGCAGGCGAAAGCAGAGACGACATCAGAGTCCATATTAAAGGATAATTACAACCAAACAACAGGAGACTGTTCCCATGAAGAATCCTGGGGGATTATCACTGTTTATTGCTCCTTTACATTGTAGAGCTTTCATGCTGGAGTGTGTATGTGTGCGTGTGTTTGTGTGTGTGTATGCACGCTAACCTCACTGCAGTCTGATGAGAGTCACTCTGCGTTTGCATCCATGATCTCAAAAGTTAATTCTTCATTACATATTCCACTTTATCCCACTTTATTTTCCTCCTACTTTCAATACAGACATTTTTTATTTAAAAAATCCAATTTAAGTCCTGACTTCTACACCAGAGACTCAAGTTTGCACCCCTTCTTACCAGCAGTCAACATGAACATGGATGGATTACTGAATGGGCCTTCCAGGTGCAGACCCAAGGGCCCGGAGTGTCAGGGGGCTCCTTTGCCTTCACCTGCAAAATTAATCAGACATAGTTTTACACAAACTGACCATGTTATTACAAAAAGGGACAAAACCACCAAAAAGACACAGGATTACCTCAAAGAAACACAAAACATCTACAAAAAAGATGCACAACCACCACAAAGTCTGTGTATCTCGCTGCCGTGTAGGAGAAGCAGAGGGGCCTTTTGCCCATGAACATGAGGGCCACTTAACCATGAGGGCCATCTTTCACTGACCTTATCAATGAGTAGTAGTTACCAAAATGTGTCCATCAAATCAGGAGACACTTACACGTGTCAGTTTGTGTTTGTTGCTGCCTCAGGGTCACTGTGCCAGAAGACTGTAACTTAGGGAACACATCAGAAAAAGACTCAGGGTTCATATATGCTCGTCGTTATGTTTAATGTTCATATGGACATGGGTGGAGCCTTTTGTTCTTATGCATTTGTTTCGGCTCTATTTGTTCACGTTTTGTTAAAGCTTATGGATACAGACAAAATGGAGGACTACCATTAGAAAGTGTGTGTGCAGAATAGCGTATTTCAAGCAAGACAAAACCACAGGAGAAGACAAAGGCATCTAAAAAAATTGCAGAACGGAACAAATCAGTAAAATCGTGAAAATAATTCTCCGTCCATGTCGTGCGATATATTCAGTCTCACCCACCACTGCCATGTAACGGCCTCCTCCACCGTTGCCTAGTTTGTTGTTGTGTGAAACGTTTGACTCCTCTCTTTCGTGCCATCTATTGGCTGTATCTAAGCTGTCATGAAGGATGCAAGGAAGTATGAGGGCAGTGATATTTACAGCAGTTGATGTGGACTCATCTATTTTCATACTCAAAGGGAGTTGTCCAGTTTCATTTTTTCCATCCACTCACACTGTAGACTTCACCCTGGACTGACTTAAGCAGTAGTATAACAATATAATACTTCCTAACAGTACTTAAATATTTTTTGGGATTGTATGTACTTTACATGAGTTTTTACATTTCTGTGAACTCTGACTTTTTTTTTTTTAAGATTAATTTTTGGGCTTTTATTGCCTGTAATGGGCAGGACAGTTTAAGCGTGAAACGGGGGGGATCGAACCCGCGGCCACTGCAGTGAGGATACAACCTCTGTATATGGGGCGCCGCCCTATCCACTGAGACTGGCACCACCAGGCACCCCAACTTTGACTTTTACTCCACTACAAAAATAAAATGCATACGTCTACTCCAATGCATTTCCCTTTAAGCATTTTGGTAATTCACCACAAAACAGGCAAGGGACTGAGAAAGGGAGGAAGGAAGACATGAATACAGGAAGGAAATGGCAAGAAAGAAAAACTGGATTTTTCTTGAAATCCTTTAGGTGGTGAAAAAGGAACTAGTTTTCCTTCAAGTGTAATGTTAAGTGCTCTATTTTTAAGGTGGCGCACATGTTAAGAAATTAATTTCATAATGCTCAGAATTCTGACTGCTTGCTTTTGTTTCTATCAGCAATAACTTGTACTTGTAATACTTAAGTGCATTTGATATATTACAATTACCTTTGATACTTAAGTCCAGTAAACATTAGATACTTTAAGACATTTACTTTAGCAATATTCCAGTGGATGACTTTATTTCTTACCAAAGTCATTTTCAGTTAAGATATATACTTACTATACTTTACTCAAGTATGGCTTTTAGGTACTTTAGCCGCCACTGCTGTTTAGAATACACACACACAGAGACGTGCGCACACACACACACACACACACACACCTGCATACACCAACATCAGATCAACACAACACACAACAAACATCATCTCGACCTTTTTATTCACTCGTTTCTTTAACTAGCTTGTATTCAATATTCTTGTCTTTCTCGAGGTTGTTTTTTGTATTTTTTCTTACAAGAAAAACAAAAAGAAAGTGGGGAAACATGTATTTTGCTCATCAACAAAATGTTTTTCAAAGAATATATTTACCAATAAAGGTTCGCGATCTCTTATTCTGCAGCAGAGCTCAGCATAAAGTCAGCTGCTCCAGACAAGTCTGTATGCATCAGTATAGTTTAGTGTTGTCTCACTGAACTGTTGTGATCATTTATTGTCTTCATTAAGTGATACTTAACTTTAGGTTCAGCTTTTGTGGACAACATGAATCCATTTTTTAGTGGTTTGTTAACTTCCATTCAATGGTGTCACTAAACTAAAATGATTTATTCATAGTTAAGTGTGGGTATTTTTCAATAGTTTTGGTCAGCTTATTCAAATTTGTATTTTCTACGAGTTGTTAATTATTCCACAAAAATAAAACAAATGTATTCATATTGCATTCACTGTTTTTGAGTTTGCAATTAAAGATAAGGGCATCATTAGGGCAGGGAAATGGTTTTAAAAACACTAACCACAATTAACCACAATACTGTCACTCTCAAGAGATTTATTCATTATATTCATTTCATAAAGTTAGTTTATCTTTTACTTAAGTCACAAAACATACCCTCTAATGGGCTTGAAGGAGTCACTGTTTTGCAGACAGATCATGGTCAGATCACACAGTTCACATGAGAAAAAAAACAACAAAAAAACGAGTAACAAACAAATCAAAACATGATAACTTTTTGAATTTAAATAGCTTTTTTTCTTAGCTCATTTATCAAGGACAGAAGAAAATAAAAACACTTTCATGTTTTACTTTTAAGGTCTGTAATCACATTTTTAACTTTATACACACATAATACATTGACTCTCACACACAGTCAAGACACAATTAAATCAACTTATGATCCTTTCATGAGATTTTAGTTTCACAATTCGCTCAAAACTGCTTTTTATACTCGCATGTTAGGATGGTGTTGGAATGATTATTAAGTGCTCATTTTACATTCAGAAATCTGCAACATTTTCAGATGATTTCATAATCTGATGGCTGCACGAATGGCTGGATGTGGTTTTTGACCCTTGTCAGGCAGTGGCTTCATCTAGACAGCAAATGTTTAGCACTAAAATTTGGTCACCAAACTTGCAACTGGATCACTGAGATCTTAAAAAAAAAAAAAAAAAGTCCATGGGTCCCTCGATGTCACAGCTCTGTGGCTGAGCCCTCCCTGTGAGACAAAGGCAGGGTCCCAGTAGAAAATTAGCGCATTTAGCTGTCATCGCTCAGCTCGCTTTACAGTCCCAACCAGCATTCACACAGAGGGCCCTGGCCTCTTTTCTCTGCCTCCATCCATCCTCCCCTCCACCTCCCACCCCCTGGCCCTCGCTTGCTTGCTTGCTTTCTTTCTTTGAGTAGGAAAGGCGATCCCCTGTATAGCTCAGAGATCAAGACAGGAAGGTGTAAACTGCAGATAAATGTGATCAAGTGTCTCCGCTATCACAAGCCCTCACATCGGAGTGGCTGGCTGGCTGGCTGGCTGGGTTTATGCCCCCCTCCTCCCTCCACACCAACATGGATTAGCTGCCCCCTCTTTGTGCCTCTCAGTGGAAGCAGACAGGTGGAGGAGATGAGGAGATGTTCAGTCGTTTTGGACTTGCAGACCTTTTAGTCCTGCTCTCACCAGTAAAACGACACTGAGTGGCTATCATTAACCTCATATAGACCTGTCTGCCTCAAAGGTCGTTTCATGGCCTGCTGGACAATTTAGGCAACAAACTAGAAACATGGATACAGACATATAACATTATACATATATATATATATATATATATATATATATAGATATAGATATAGATATATGCATTCATTCATATTTTTTGGCCACTTACTGGCAATGCACAAAGGTGCAAACATGTTGATATGGATATAGGAGCTTTATATGATGTTCAGAGCATATCTATGGCAGGTGGGTGGGGGCTGATGTCAGGATACTTCCCATTTTTTAATTGTGTGTGTGTCTCTTTTTTTTATCATTCTGTGTCCCCTACCTATACATTTGCATGTCCAAGATAGCAGTACAGGCGGACTTTATGAGTTTTTTTTTTCCTCAGCAGCAGTTTGTGAAGTTGAGTCGCAGGTTGGATAATTGATAAGTCATTTTGATTAGAGCTGATCAAATCAGATCGCTGCATGAGAGGAGCAGCTGCTGCAGAGGCAGATGAATGCAAACTTTTAGACCCTGTGAAATTAGCGATTGAGTTTCACTTTAAATTTCGCTTGGCTTTCTGCTGCTCCATCTGTGCCTGGAGTACACTCTGCACTCTGGAGAGTCAGGTGCAATGCATAACTGACCATAACTGACTAACTAATGTACAGCCCAGCTTCAAAAATGTCACATCAGTACATGGTGGCAGATATTTTAAATGTGGTGGGCCAACCCAAATAAATGAATGTGTTGGAAGCCCTGATGGAGGTGGCTGAGCGGGTGGTTAGCACCTAGTAGTGTTAATAGCAAATACAGTTTTAACAATTGCAACAGCGCTAACAAAGCTAACATTGTTTATTGAGGGGCACCAAGTGGTGGGTGCTATGTGTCCGCGTCAACGCTGTCTTGATATTAGCTGTAATTGTAGTATGAAAACAGTGCAGAGTCGCGGCGATTAGCTAGCCAACAGGATACACACACAAGGACTCGAGCATTAACATGCATAAATGGGTGGACCAGCTACCACTACAAAGTACAAAGAAGTTCAGACTGCAACACACACAAGGTAGCTTGACCTCACTCCCGGCTCTAGATGCCATTACCCCATTATATCTTTACGTAGTAAATAGATATTTGTTGCCATATTAGAGGTATTGATGAGAGCAGCTTCAGGGTATGTAGATCTACCTGTGTGAAAGCAGCTCGTTTAAAACAAGGAAGTAAAAATGAACAAGTTACATTATAGTGAAGAAGAACACAAATGTTTTGTTTATAAATAAAAGGAAACTTCATTAACTTTACACATTCATGTCTGTTTACAGGGGTTGGGAAGTACATACAGTATGTGAGGAAAGTCACAAAGTATTTTGTGGAGTGAGTTGTGTGAAATCTGACAGATTGCCGTAAGTGATGTCACTGGAGCATCAGTTGGGGGTTAAGACCAGAAGTTTGAAAATGAAACAAATCTGTGGGGTTAGTAGTTAAAATGAAGTGTTTATGTCTTAGCTGCTCACCTCCCCGCCCAAATCACTATCCCCACTTTTAGCAGTTGAGATGCATTGTGGGTAATCTAGGCACCTGGTTTTGAAGAATGTATGGAATAAAAATGATTCTGCTGCACTGATTTTGAGTTTTTTTTAATTTTTTTTGTAAACTGTCCACTCTTAAGTTCTACAGTGGAGTGCTATGCTAAATTGGTGGAAGTAAAACTTTAGGATGGATACTCTAATCTGGAAAATCATCCCAGGAGTAGTCTTGAGTTTCTACAGATTCTAAGAGATTATAGGATGGACACTGCAATACTTCTCTTTATCTACAATTCTTCTACCGCAACAAAATTCTTTTCTCAGTGACTGTAGTGTGACTCAGCTGAGAAATTTTCATGTAGTGCACTGTAATGTAATCTGTAGTTCAGAAGGGACAGGCACAGTTGAAGGGTTTAACCCTTTTCATTTACAGACTGCAGCAGGTTACGCTTTCATATCTCAAGCTTTGCCCACTTTGTTGTTTATTTAAATCATAATTCAAGTGATGATGATGATTCAAAATCAATTATAAAATGTCCCGGGACATCAGCACTAAATGCTGGAGGATTCCAAGCACGTCATACATAGACATGAGCAGCACTGACCAAGAGCCCATATCTGATGGCTTGGGAAGAGGATGTGTTGGTTTATCATGTATCATTTATCAATACAAACAACCACTAAGAAGCTGTTATTGGCTTAAACTTTATTCAGCGCTCCTTTTTTTGCACAGGCAATTTAGTGATATTCCCACAGTTGTGGTCTTGACTGGTCTTGAAAAATAATCCCTAAGCCCTTTTTTGTCTTAGCTCGAGACAAGACTTAAAAATGCAGTCTGACCTGAGACAAGACTGAAACCTTCAAAAGGTGGTGCTGAAACCAGTCTCGAGACAAAACACTACAACACTTCTCAAGTTATGATGCTACAACCACAGGCGCTAGTCCTGTTTGAGTCTTTCCATACTTGTATAGAAATGTCTACACACACATGTACTTCTGACAATCTCACATACTCTCAGAGTACGAGATGGATATTTTCCTGTGAGTGCCACTGACAAATTGCCCAAGAAAAGGAGAAAACAGGGGAGAACATGTACTGTTATCTCAAACTGACTCCATGCAACAAGTGAATGGTTTAGGCATTGTCGTGTTTTGTTATCTGCCTCTTCCATCAGCTCCTGCATCGTTCTACCATTAAATAAGTAACAAGGGAAAGGCGTGCAAAACATATGGACTCTGTTTTTTCCCAATTTACTTCTTTCAAAGGTATGAATATACGTCTGAGTATAAACTGCACGATTGACACCTCTTTTCTTCTGCTTTCTCTTCTTCTCTCCGTCCCTCCTGCGCTCTTCTTCTCGACAGTTCACGTGTCTGATAAACCATTTATCCCTCCAAGGACGTTTTTTCCCCATCCGAGCGTCCATCCAGTGAAATTACACACTCAACACATAATGGAGCCTGTTCCTATCGTCTCAGCACAGAGAGACCCAGAACCCACATCTGCTCCCGAATACCCCAGACAATAAACAATTCACTCCTCATGTTCAAATCTCATTTTTCGGACAAAGTCTTGACAATAAAAAGAAATAAATTACGCCGCCGCTGAAGAGGGCCGCCTTAGCCATCCTGGAGACGTAGGGAAAAGTTTTTCTCAGAGTTTTTTCGCGGCGAGCAGATTCCTCTGAGCTAGCCATTATCTCAGGGAGGAAGTTAATTAAAGTGGCCCAGTCTGAATCAATGGGGGAATTTGCCGCCGCGAGACGGACAGAACGACGGACTGACAGGAAGAGCGGAGTGACGGCCATGACACCACTTCAGAAGAGAAGATTAGCCCAGAGACAAAACTCTCGGCTCTGATCAGCCCTACAGTGTGGCTCTCCTCCTGGATTACTCCTCTCCCACCCCTCCCGCTCCCTCTTTTCTTTTTCTATCTCTCCCTTTCTATCCATCCATCCACGCCTAACCCCCACATCCTCCATCCCCCAAAAGAACTTCAGGGGGCTTGTCTTCAAAGCTCGTCCCCTCCTTCCATCCCTGTAATTCCTCACATCATTACCAAGTTTCCAAAACTTAATTTTAGCAATTACACATGCAATTAATTAATAAATGTGCTGTCATTACAGCCCCTTGTGTGATCTGAGCCCCATGAATGGGAGGTTGAAATAAAGTGGTCAAATGAACTGGGAGGGCTTCAGAGAGAGACAGAGGGAGGGAGGGAGGGAGGGATAGAGGGGAATGAGATTGTTATTAAGGGATTGCAGAGTTAATCGGTTGAGGGGCTGCTGCTCTATCAGAGGCAGAAGTCTGCAGGGAGAGTGAACGAGAGACAGACTGAGAAAGAGATAGGGGACAGACGGAGAGCGAGACGGCAAGAAATGTGCAGAGAAGAAGAGCAGAGGGAAAGACGGGATGATGAGGATGGAGAGGGAAGAAATAGACCAGAAGAAACAGGAACAAAAGAAAAACAGAAGAGGAAAAGACAGAAACAATAAGGGGAAAGGAAGGAGAAAGGGGGGGTGGGAGCTCTATGTAGCATGCTCAGTTCAGTCAGCCGGATTATTAATGAGATCAGGGAGTTCTCAGGTCACTACAGCAGCATGAGCTGCAACGCAAATGCAAAACACACACATACATGTATACAACCAAACTCAGAAAATGCAAAACACGGCCTTGAGATATCAGTTCAAGTCTGAACATAGTTTTTAGAAAAAATGTGATACAAAAAAGACAAGTTACATCATACTAATCAATATTTTGGCAAAGTCTGAATGTACCTTTTCATTTATTTCTTCAGAATAAAAAAAAAATCTGTTGTGACCTTCAACAAAAAGTAATGTATGCAGTAAAAGGGCCACAAAATTGAGAAAAAGTGCTCGCAAAATCTCCATATTGCAAAGTTGAAGAACAAGTGGCGCCCTTATTTCAAAACAAAGTTTGGTTACAGACATTAAACTGTATTGTGTGGCAGTTTCCAGTATCTGATGTAAATGTTCAGTGGAGAAATACAGGATGACAAACAAGGTGCCGACTCATTTATCTCAGTGTGTTGACAGGAATTACACCTGATATGAGGTACGGGATCAAATAACAGACTTGAATGTGTGTGTGTTTGTTTTGTTTGGATATCAGATGTACAGTGCGAGAATAAAGTCCATTAGCCAATATTCCAGCTTCATTAAGCTTCACAGAGCAGAGACAGTGATGGAGGATATAGAATCAGCTGACGTCACTCGTGGAAACCTTTTACCTTTTTGACGTAGACGTTCACAGGGTGACTTCATTTGCCAAAAAACATAGTCACAAACAGACCTGAGTGTGGCTGAAATCAGAGTCAGTACTGTATTTTTCTAAGTTGGCTCATTCTGAACACACAACGTCTATAACACGTGTGTCCATCCTGGGAGAGGGGTCCATGCTCAGTTTGTCTTACTGAAGTTTCCTCCTGTGAACCCGAGGAGATTCTCCTTATTCAAAATGAGTGCCTAAGAATAGAGGATGTTTTGTGCTGTAAAGATTATAAAGCCCCTTGAGAGAAGTTTGTGATGTTATGCACTTTCACTCTTCAAAGGAGTTCAAAGTTTAGTTCACACAGATTAAAATTAACTAGATAACATAACATCTAAGCTCACGGTCCCCAAAATATTGTTTTTTTTTATTTCAAATGGAATGAAATCATGTGACCCATCATTCATTCAGATATTCTTAGTGATTGGTTAGATACCTAACTTCAATGTGGTTGTTGTTAAGGCTTGTTTTTATCTTTGAAATTCGCACTGATATGTCCATAAAACTTTTAATATTATATGAACTGGTTTCAGCAGTAAGGTTAAGTTACTGGTAGCTGCACTGTGTGTATTGCCAGTTGCACGCTGGTGCTGTGTTATATTTCTGTTTCCCTGTCAAATAGTGTTTCCCGCCTGTTAAAATGTGGAGTGCCCTGCTTTTAGGGTAAAGGAAAGTTCAGATTCAGGTAGGGATAAGTGGTGTGTGAGCATCATTCAGTGGCAAAAGTCAACAATGCTCATGTTAACATTCATTTGTAGCAAACAGAAGTGTTCAGTGTACCATTTGCCAAAAAAATTAGCACATTCAATGTGCAAACCATGCTGCTGGACAATATAAAGAAAATGGAGTTGACTTAAAATTATATTGAAATATACAAAGCCAACACACTATTTTAAATTTCCAATCTAAGGCTGTGTTCCTGACTTGTCGACCTGGCAGAGGCTCTGTTTCTGAGGTGCGAATGTATTGCAATAACATGGGAGGATTTATACTATTGTCAGCAGCTGGGCTGACAGTGGCGGATTGGAAAGTTTTAACATAGTGCCCAACCCAAGCAGACACTTTTGAAATTGCTTCCTTATGGAAAATATGAGACGGATTAGGCAGTTTGACAGCCAGTGAGTTAAAATGGAAACACACGGATGGAGACAAAATTATTTGATTACAATAACTCTAAATAGTTCATAAAACATAAATAGTGTAAACGGTAGAACAAACAAAATAAAGTGCAGCTGAAACAGTCCAGAGGTTTATTGAAACCTCTCATGTTGAATGAGGAAAGAGGAAAAACAAGATTATAAACAGAACAGAAACCAAATGACTCTCCGTGTCGCCTCTCGGCTTCTCTAATCTGCTCTGAGTGCAGGCTGCTTGGTCGGGATGAATTAAAGATGAGGGTTAAAACAACACGGCTTGCAGGGTTAAGAGCAGAGGAGAGGGGCAAGAATTAGATCTCTTAAGTTTTTTTCCCTTTTGACCAGTATTTTTTTCAAAAAGTTTTTGTGACAATCAATCAAAAATTAGACCCTATAGTGTCATGAATCCACTCTTACTGCGTCAGTGTGTTTACCACCTTCAGATGTTCATTTTAACTCACTGTAATACAGTGTGTCTCTTTGCTCCCCTCTGACAAAGTGTGTTTACCTCTGTCAAAACTGTCACTATGTATGGGTATGGTCTGCACTCAGTCAATTCCATCCCAACACGCCTGCCTGTCAAAACAACAACTCTCCCTCTTTTTTTTTTTAAGAGAAAAAGGGTAATTCCATGAATTAAAATGCTTAAATGACAGTCAATCAGGCTTGTAATTCCGTCTGGTATAATTAGAGGCTGGGAAAACTAATTACAGCGGAGAAACCTAACTCTCCTCTCGCTCCTGCTCCTCTCGCTACTACAGCAACCCTCATCACCGAGATCAGGTGACAGCTATCAAACTCGTTAGGCCGCCATGCACCACCACACACACACACACACACACACACACACACACACACACACACACACACACACACACACAAACACGTATGCTGTGTGGTTGAGCGAACAGCTAGGCCAAAAAGAGATGGAGATGAGGAGGAGGAAGATGAAGGGATAAAAAAAAAAAATAGCGGTAGGTAATCAAGAAAGAGTGGCGACAACAACAGCTTGTGTTCTTAATCAGCAGCACAGAGAGGGGGACAGAGAGGGAGAGATGTGCAGGGATGAGGTAAAACAGGTGAGGAAGAGACTATGAATGATAAAGACATACATAAAGAGTGGGGGAGACGGTAAGAAGCATATAGACTGAAATGTAAACTACTTTGCATCAGGTTGCTCTCAGCTTGATTACTGCAAGAAAAAGCTGTTTGCGAATAAAAATAAAAAATTCTGATCATGCCCACAACCTGCTTACAATTTTACCCATCTAGATGACATAGCCAGCTGATAATTAGGTATGGCTATAATTAACTGCTTAAACTGCAGAAGAACTTAATTTTACTTAAAGTACTAAAGGGCAAAGTACTGAAGCACCAAACGCTAAAGCACAGAGTACTTCACTACCAGCTGCTAGAAGATAACAAGTGCATCAAAAATACTGTAGCTCTTGATAATGTGATAATACCAAATGAGCACTAAGTACTGATATGTTAAATAATGTAAAAAGAGACTGCAAAAGTCCTATGCAGCATAAAGAAAAGTTTCTGTTTTGCACATGAACGGGTGAATAAGAACAACACGTTCTCATCCTACCTCGTCACATGTTGTCACTGTAGGTATCCTTCTGCATCTGCATTTTACATTCCGGGATGCCTCTTCTGTGTTGTCAACAACTGCACATGGTGGTGTGATGCTGCGTGTGGTTTTGTTTAGGCAACCAACACTAGAATGTCAACAAACGCACATGCTGGCACGGGTGGTTAGGTTTAGGGACATGTTGATGTAGAAATAAAACGTCACATTCATAACCTTACTACAGACCTGACTCCCGCATCATAGTCCATCATTTGTGGGACCCATTCGCCATTCCTCCTGGCGTCCTAAATCACTTTATATTACGTGGTAACCGGCAGCGTTTCAAACTGATGCCATCCTGCCTTGTTTCATGCTCACACAACACGTTCCTTCTGGCCATGCTCTGAAGTGATGCCACCCGTGCACATGTTGGGCAGACGCACCAGGTGCCATCCGGCTGTCTCCTGGCATATACAAGACTGCGATTGGCTCTGTCTGGCTGTGTTCATGCTGCAGAATTCCAATCACACACTAAAGGTGCCTTTTGGGGACGTGCACTTGCACCAAGAGCACTGACAGAACAACGCTATTTTACGAGTTCAGAATGAGAACAGGCTCAAGTCGGTCAAATATTTCTTAATCTGTCCAATATGCTTAAAAAACGAATAATTCTGTAAATAATTTTTTTATATCTAATGAATGAATTTCTAATGAATATAGTTTTGGTACATTTTTCCCTAGCTTTCTTTAGAAATAGTTTTCCAAATAATCTCCTGCAATTTGTGGAGCATTTCTTGCCAAGTTGCAAATCAATTTGCCACTTTTGAAGGCGACAGAACGCAGAACAAGAAAAGTTATGACAATCCAGGTTTCAGAGACTTAAAGTTATTCAGTAAACACAGAAAATAATGTCTGCATTATTTTCTTTATGTTTTTTCCACAGATTTTATTCTAATTAGGTTTTATTTGATTTTCAACCATCAAAACAGATAAGTCTCTACACTTGAAATGATGATTACAGGTTGTCAGTTTGAGTTAAGCAGGTAATTATACCTTTATATAAATGACCAATTAGACTGATAAGATAGATGTTTTAACTGAGTTGTATTGTTTACAGAAATCATATTTACTAAACTTCCCAGGATGCTTTGTGCCTTTAGGCTCACAGCTGCAGTAACCTGACAGCTGCTGCTGGCTGGTCAGTTAGCAGAGGCCTGTTGTGTTAAACACAGTGTAACATTTAGCCCCTTTTACTCCCAGTAATGACCGGGTATCACCGTGAAGACAAACTCATTACACCGAAACCAATTGTCCAAAACCAGGTTTCTTAAACTACAGCTCGGGACAAAAATGGGCCCGGGGCCCTGATTCTGAGCTGGTTTTCTTGTGAGGAGAGTAACAGAACACCTTGACGACTTTCCAACTTAAAGCCAGGAGCAGTTTTTCCACTTTCCCTCTGTGTGGTGAACTCTTCAGTTAGTCTTTAGATTGATAAAATGTAACAATTAACTGTTTGAGTGTGAAAAAAAGAGAGTAAATCACTATTTGTTGTAGCATGTACAACCAAATTCACACACAAATGCACACACACAAGTGCTTACACATGCGTTCATTGTTAAAGCATCAGAGCGGACACATTCTCAGTAGAGTTTCTCTCTCTGTTTAATCTTGTTTATTTACCTGTTAACCCTTCATGTGTCCCTGGCTCTCTTCAGTGAGAAACCAACTAAATGTCACTGTCCGCTCCCTCCAAACCACGTTGTAAAGGTGGGTGGGGGACCTGTTTCCAAGGCGACCGGGGTCTCATTTTTCGCCAGCGGCCCATTCCCAACCTGTTACCAAATGAGCCGGAGCAGCACCACCGAAGCTTCAAAGAGCAGCAGCCTCGGAGCCGCCACGGGGGCCGCTAATGTCAGGAAACCCAATACTGCAGCCAGAGCTGGAAGATTTCAGCTATGGAGACAGATGGAGAGACAGACGTGTTGTTTAGGGCTTGATTTAGTAAAAGGGAGAATAAATGTCCTCTCTGAATCCGTTTCTATTTTCTATCTCCCATCTAAGCGATTTATTTTCATGAACTTCAACTTCAGCTGATGGAAGCGCGCCTAATTCACATTTTACTTTCTGAGACTTTTCACAAGTTTGCGTAAAATTCACATGATAGTTGCACGGAAACAGTCCAGTAACAAGTCTCTTCCTCACTCCCTCTTCATCTGCCTGCATTTCTTGCTGTCTTTCCCCCTCTCTCTCATTTTCCTTCGTGCCTGGAGGTCGCTGAGCTTCAAAGTTTATTTCCCCTCCATGTTAACTTTCTGGATGGATGCTTGAAATAGAGAGAGGAGAGAAGTGGGAAGAGAAGAGAAGAAATGGTTACAGTAGCACAGAACAGTCGAAGAAAGAGAAAGCTACATTTTGATGAAGACCACAGAAAGACAAATTCTGGGATTTAAAATAGATTTACAACCATGAGTCAGGTGTTGACAATTACTTTCACTATTTGGTTCAAACTGAAGCTTGGTAACTAAAAGGAAAAGTTGTGCTGCAACAAATGTTAGGGAATTCAGAGATTATTTCTCAGGTTAGTATTTCAGCTTCAGGTTCTGGAGTCCCCCTGAATATGGGTACATATTTGGAGAAGGGGCACAAAAGCTGATGATTAATTTTACAAATAATGATATTTCTACTCTGACGGTTTAAAATCTTGAGCGACATCAAAATGTTTGATTTCTTTTTCTCGTTTTTTTTCTGACTGATACATAGAATAGGAGCCTGTTCTCGCTAAAAACTTGTCAAATACCGCCACTTTTTCAGTGATCTCAGCATCAGATACTGGGGCACAGAGGCGCCTATGAAGCAAATGGCAACAACCCATCTCATCAAATACAGCTACGTTGTCAGTAGACGTTGGTGTCAACAATGATCGCACAAAGGCACCCCTCTGGTGCTATTAAATGTACCGACTGGTGGTAGTTTGTATTGCCACTGCTACTATTGTGGTATAAAGAGTAAAGAAGTCCAAACAAATTCCAGGCTTTCACCCGGGAGTCCACTGTTCATTTTCTGTGTGAAACTAAAAGTCATTGGAGTTATTTTATTAACTGACACAAAACTGACGCAGGAGTGTACCTTTTTTTTGACATATACCCACTAACAAACCCGTGGTATTTGATGAGTCAAGAGGAGAACTAGTTTGAATTTCACAACACATCATCTCGTTACAAATAAGCCTCCTCATTAGTTTTGATTTCTCAAAGAAGCCCAATGCTACTATTGATGGCAGCATAGCAGTACAGCTGACCACTGCAGCTTGTTTCACTGGCACAAAGGTGATAAAACTTTCAGTCTGCGCTTGTCTTTGTGCAGCTGAAGGTGAAAGTATTGTGAGGGTAAATTATCTGTTCATGTGGCAGGATGTGTTTTGATTGTAGAGTGCTTTCAAAATGTATGTTACTGGAAACTGTTGGTGGTTGCCAAAAAGATGCATTCGTGTTTGAATATTGTCATGAAGGTGCCTATATGGAGATGCAGGTCCATGCATCAACCAACGTGACATAGTTCATCCTGCAAGATAAGGTGTCTCTTGTAGCCGGTTGTTGTACATTGTCATACATAATTATATACATATTATCATTCACTGCCATACATATATGAGTAATATACAGTACAATATATACATATAAATATTGACGGCCAGATTGTAATTCAAACACGCCATTAGTTAACCAACTTTTTTTTTATCTTACCCCCACAAAAAGCAACCAAACAAAAAAATCACTGAATAACAAGAGACATAAAACAACCACAAAGACAAACTGACGACAAGTAGACACAAAATAACCACAAAGAGACTCAAAATGACCACTAAGAGACACAAGACAACTACAAAAGGATGAAAAACATAGCTATTGTTGTATCCTATATTCTTATGCCTCATAGTTTCACATAATAGTAGTTATTTTAATCCCAATTGTTTGAGATGATCCTTGCATGGGGATTTTGTGTGTGTGTGTGTGTGTGTGTGTGTGTGTGTGTGTGTGTGTGTGTGTGTGTGTGTGTGTGTCACTACAATTTAGGACAAAGGATGATATTACAGTTCGTGCACAACACTGACCGCATTCTCAAACACATCTAATATGTATTAAATATATACGCTAATGACATGAGAATAATTTATAAGCATGTACCTATTATTTTGTTGTTTATTTTTTGTTTTTTTTTTGTTTTTTGAAGCACAGCATGGGCATATATTTGAGTTATATGTGTGTATGTTTGCACCCTTCCTATCTCCCATATGTGCTGTTCTGGAGAAGTTTGGTTTCTGTGGAATTGTGTGTCTGTGTGTGTATGTGTGTCTGTGTGTGTGTGTGTCTGTGTGTGTGTGTGTGTTCGCTGAAACAACAGCTGGTAAATAGAGGAGTCTCCTGTTCCACTCTCTCCCCTTCCCACAGCTCTGTTTCACAACAGATTTCAGGGTTTTCGGTCAGACGTTAAATACAGTATGAGCATCAGGCTTGATCAAGTTTGGGAGGGTTGCAAAATAACGTTCCCCGCCTCCCGCAGGAAAATGACACACTTCCAGCCTCTATTCATCTCAGCATGTCCCTGTGGACGTCTTCTTGTTCCCCCAACCTGGCCTGGATGCGTCTGTTCATCTGCTCCCCACGTATCCACCTGACTCTCTGTCGATCCATCTATCTGTCTGTCCGTCCGGGCCGCTGTTCTCTCACCAGGGTTTGATTTCAGGCTGAATCGACGCCCTGTAAGACGAGTCGAAGCCAGCGGCTCCACGGAGGCTCCAGGGAGGGGAGAGGGGGCGCGCGGCCAGGTTTCATCCCGGGGAGGGAGCAGTGTTTTGGGGTTAGGAGTGGCCCGGGGGGCCCCTTGGCGCGATGGAGGGACGGATGGGTGGATCCTCTGAGTGATGATTCTGTTTCCCCTGAGGCAGAGAGACATAGATCACAGGTAGAGCAGGTCGAGTGAGTGAGAGAGAGAGAGAGATCCTTGGGTTGAGTTAACTATTTCATGCTTAACACACTTTTTAGACAGAGTTTGACCCAGAACTTATTGTAATTTTGGTTTGAGGCTGTTTTTCAAGGTTTGAACTAGGTGAAATCTTTATGCAACAGCATACAATAGTATGTTTTCAACTTTCTGCTAAAACTTTAGGGAATGTAGTCATTCTTTCAGCATCTTCATGTTTTAGCTGTTTTAGCAGATACCCCAAAATATTAGTTTACGTTCAAGTGACAAAACTCTGCAGCAGTTATATGAAGTATCAGAGGAGAAAATAGTGTGACCTTATTACAGAAGCACAGAGCCTGCAGTGGGAAGAGGCCAATGCGGCTGGATAGGCCGACAGAATGTCTGACCTTGACATAGGACATCGCTCTTTGCAACCCGATTTGTACCAACAGTCAGAATTGGTTTCTTTAAGCCATAATGACGATCGCTCTCTGACATTGACCAAGTAGTTATGTCAAACCAAACCGTGATCTTTCCCCAACCCCTTCTTAAGTTCTTTTTTGCCTGAACCCAACCAAACTTTAACTGTGGCAGTGCCACATCAAAACACTCTTATTTTGCCAATGATTTGTAATGATTGTGGACGGCAGTGGCAAATGAAATCATTCTCCATATTGGGGTATCAGTTCAGAAAGGAGACGAAACAATTAAGGCATTTGTCACAATAAATGTTGTCATTTGTATTTCAAAGGACCCAGTTAAAGAGGAATATTTTTATTTGGTGTGGCAGAACTTGACTGATCCAACCCTATGCAACACATCTGCAAATCTATGCAGCCAGGTTCCAAAAGGTTTGTAGGTTTTTCTCAGAAAAGTGGAAGCTGTTCTGGCAATGTTTAAACTTCCATAGTTTTTGAATAAGATGTTAAGCAAGCACATATAGGTGTTTTTTGTTTATTGATGTTTATTGTTCAGGTGTAATGGAAATACACACAATCTGACCAGTCACTGGAAAACAGTCATATCAGTAGTATCTTATATGTAATGAAACCCAGTTTACTTCTGCAGCATGTAGGTTGAACTTTTGTAACGACGTAGCAATGGACACGTTTTCTAGTCCCTGTTGAGTCCACTGGACAACATGAGCATATACTTTCTAGAGACTGTGGGGTATCCCGAACTAAATAAATACACTATAAATATAAACACAGAAATGTTGAAATGTTGTTATCTAATGAAATATTCTGCTTCTCGATGCCGTTTTGCCTTTCAAAAACAATGTCACTGCGGTCCCAATCAGCCTATATTACCCATCATGCATAGCTCTCAACTGCGTAGTTTTTGCAGTGAAGTTTTCTGTTTAATGTTCGTACACACAGTTATCACTTTTCGGCAGTGTTTTTAATGCGTCTGTTCAGAACATTTGTGATTTATGTTTGTTTATGTCATTTTGTGTTCCTTAGTACTATTAGTGAGTTGGCTGTTACTTTTCACTTGGTCGGCTGTATTCTCTCTCGAGAATTTTTCTCGATGTAGTGAAATTGATGTTCATTGATACTGTTCTAAAATTCCCCTTGTCCCCTGCCTGAAACTGTATGAGAATCATATGATGTCTTTAAGAACAGTGATTATGAAATGGTGGAGTAATTCTTTTAGTGATGAGGGAGGTGTGCTCTCATGCAAATTTGAGCACATTGTAAATGCCTTGTGGACCAATCGGATTGCTTGGTCGAGACTACTTGTTCAATTACCTCAGCCTGCCACATACTGCCATTAATAAACTTACTGTTCATTTCTTTTTTGTTCTAATTGGCAACACTGTCCATTTTGCGCACATCCAATGTCTCTCTTTCTCTCTCGCTCTTTCTCTCTCTTTCTTGCTTGACCGAACACTAAGCTAGGAGCGACGCTGAAGTTTCCTTTGCATTTCGCCTTGTATGTTGTTTTGAGATTGATCGCCATTTCATCGATGAAGTAAACAAGCTCTATTCCCATGACGAAAAACACAGGTTTCGTGTAATCTTGGAGAGCAGAGTTGACATAGTAACATTGCTCGCTCACCCACTTTTTGAGCAGAAGCCCAATCAAGCAAATAGCTGTTTCTATTTATTGACATGACATAACGTTTTACTGGCTATCAGAATCCTTATTGATGGACCCTGTCTTACAGCGATGACTGTGTCTGAGTGTCTGAGAGTTAACAGCATGGCATGTGTTATACAAAATAGCTCCTACAGACAGAATGTAATCTAATACATTGTTACTGTATTCAAAATGCAGTATAGTAGTCTTTGGTGATGTGTTTATTGTGCAAGCTGACATCATGATGACAATGAAAATACAATTGTGCATGCGAGTATTGTTAAGATATCAGCATAGCTTCTTTTGTCAGTCCATATACTTTTGGCCACGTGTATTTGGCTTTGTGTTGGCAGCTGTATTCCCTCTCAGGACCCTATATGACTATGTTGCTATGGATACCAGAGATCAATTAGCCTTGGTATGTCTTTTAATCCGGGCTAAATCATAACAGGCGCTATAGCTCCAGTTGGATTAACTCAATTACAACTAACTATTATTACAGGACACTGTTAGCACTCATCATCCCTCTGTGTCTCTCTGCCTTCCTGACAGACTCTCGTCCTATATAATAAGTGGCACTAACATACCACACAGCCCTTTTAGACACCAAATATAGATTCCGTTTCCGCCTGAAGACGGCTGCTTCATTAAGATGAGTGGTGGGAAGTGCATTTGGGTGTAATCCTACTTGTCAAATTAACATCAAAGAATTGGCACGAAGAGACCGAGAGGAAGAACAACTCAGAGGGAGAGAAATATTTCCTGTAATTGACAGATCATCTAACAAAGAAGCAGGGTGATAAATTCAAATGTTAATCGAGGACTTCCTCCGTGTTTTTGATGTTGTTGTTGGCACAAAGTTGATGTGATTATTTTTTTTTGTGCTACTGCACTTCCGAAAGATCTCACGTCAATCAAACATGTTCAGCGCTGTCGCCTTTTATCTCCGATGTTCTTTTAATGAAGTTTCTGGAGGTGGTTTTCCTTTTGACTGCTTATGTACAGTTGCTATGTGGATATATAAAGGAAGCAGCTACAGCAAGACACACTGAGAGTTATTGTGTCATTAATACATTTTTATAGTTACAATATAGCAACATTAACACAAAATATATGTATTTATTTTAAAATACCACATATCACTTGAATGGTTGCTATTCAACAGATTTGTTTCTCTTACTTTATACTCAGTTTACACTGCACTTGAGACTTCAGTTCCTTATTCTACAGTTAATATTATTAATTATCTAATTTGCATAGTCTAATGGAGTGATGTAATGAGTTCGAAAACCAAGGCATTGGTTGGCATTTTAGCACTTCCAGTTCCCTTGTCTTAAAGTCAGTGGGTTTTTTGAATGAGTTTTTTTAGATCCCTTAAATAAAGTCTGTGGTTAACACGAGCCTAAGATGCTTTCATGTTTTGTTCTACATCTTTAAATCCGTCAGAAAATGCCCCTTTTGGGAAAATTAAAGTTTTTACATGTCTTGAGAAAAACTGTTGCTAACAACTGGCTAAATGAGACACACGAATGTCATCATGCATGCCGCGACCACATTTGTTTTGCCATCAAAAATCAGGATCACTCCTCTGATTTTCATGATCAAATTATGACAAATTTTAAGTGACAAAATGCATTCTGTTTGCGCTTTCACCCAGGTCTCACATGAACCAACTGTTCTTTTTTTTCTCTCAATTCGTCTGATACTGAGTGACAGGCTCACTTTGTCACAGAGGGAACGCCATTACTAGCCTAAGGCCTCTGCGTGTGTGTGTGTGAGTGCGCGCATGCATGCACACTTGTGTGTGTGTAGGGAGATGGATTCAGGCGGTTGGAGGTTTACCTCAGCTTTGAAGCAGTTTCAGGTATCTGTGTGCCAGGCAGGTAGACAGGCAGCACTCAGCCTATAGGCCCATGGTACCCTCCATCTGTGTGTGTGTGTGTGTGTGTGTGTGTGTGCGTGTGCGTGCGTGCGTGCGTGCGTGGGTCTGCAGTAGTAAACCTCAGGGGAGGTCTCTGGTGGTTGCACAGGTCTGTCTGATACATGAAGGATGGTCTCCTGTTCTACTTTCTTTACCATTCTCTACTTTCTGTCGCTCGATTTTTCCCTCTTTCTGTCTCCATCACCCTTTCCTTCTGTTTCACTCCTCCTCCTCCTCCTCCTCCTCCTCCTTCAACCTCTTTCCCTCCTCTCTAGCCTTTACGTCTCACTACCTTCACATGCAACATTCTGTTATTAAGACACAAGTCTAAAATGCAGTTTGGTTTTAACTGTTAATATATGTACAAACATTTTCTATTTTCTATGTATTTCTATTTTCTATCAAATATCCATATGTGATGCAATGTACTAGACTAAGGAGACTTAAAAACGTAACTTGTTAAAACTGAATCTTGAATTAGTTTTTACATATAACAAAATATACGAACATGGTTGACACATTTATCAGGTCTCTCAGACAGGCTGTTTTTATCTGGACTTAAAAGTTTTTCTTTAAAAAAAATTCTCTCTCTCTCTCTCTCTCTCTCTCTCTCTATATATATCTATATCTATATCTATATATATATATATACAAATATATACATATATATATATATATATATATATATATATATATATATATATATATGCCGCTCAAATCTCTAGAAGTCATGAGCTGAAAGAAAACTCATATCCTCATGTTCCCTCCGTCATTTCTCTCTCCTGTTGCTCGCTGCAATATGTCTGATTTTAGGAGAGAAGAATTCATTTTTTGGGTTATTGTTGTTTTGTGAGCTCCTCTGTATAGTGACAGATTTTGGCATCAGAGGATTATTTTCAGAGGGTTTGTCTGACCCTTCTACATATTATACCTGAAAGGTAACACCATGTTTTTGGTGGACTGGCATGTCTGTTGTCATGCTCTGTAGCCCACATCACGATCCTTTATAATATATTTTTTCTCTTGGATATCACACTTTATCATAGATAGGAGTGAACACATGCATGCAATTTCTCAGCAGGTAATTCGCCTTAGAGTGACAGATTTAGACAACTAAGGCCCTATATTCCATTGTTTCGTGCTTTGTTTCCTAATTTCTTTTTGTTTGTAAAAAGTTTGGAAGAGATTCTATCTGGCTTGTCTTTTTCTGCATTAGATGCATGTGTGAGTAGGCCCTAACACCTGCCAGTTCAGATGGTTTGTATCTAAATTTTTTTTTTTTTTTTTTTTTTTTTTTTTAAATGGGCTCCCATAATGTTTTTTATAATAATATTAATAATAATAACAATAATAATAGATGAGACTTATGTCACTTTCTTCCTCTTTTGGGGTTTGGGGAGTATTACTGTTGAAGGTTTCTGATTTTTGATAGAAAAGTCAGCACATTGACATGCACCAATCTGGACTAGAAAGTAAGGCTTTACCATATGCGAAAAAAAAAACACATTGTGATTATTTTTGACTGATATTTCTGTTGCAATAAGATTTGCATTCACGGGGTGTCAGTGGCTCAGTGGATAGAGCAGGCGCCCCATGTACAGAGGCTGAGTCCTCGCCGCAGTGGTCGCAGGTATAAAAAGGATCAAGCCTATAAAGCCCCAAAAAGATCTTAAAAAAGAGAGATTTGCATTCATAGTGATTTTTTTGTATTTCATTTTTCATTAAAAAAATATAAATGATGGTGATATGATATTTGCTGGGGTCTGTGTGAAACAAGCATGTTCCCTTGAATATTGAATATGATGGGTAGGCTAGGGCATCGCAATGCTTCATATATATAATGGCGTGTTTTGGCACATAACCTTTATCGAAAAACTGCTGCTCCTGCAATTTGGATATTGTACTTTGCCCTATTGCGACACAGGTAATATTTGGATGATTTGCGCAGCTTTATCAGAAGCCAGACAGCTTGAAAAGTTGATCACATGAAGGCATTTCGTACCAGTAAAACACAGCCTCCATTACTGGGAAATACTGTCACATCCTCTATATAACTAGTGAAATTTAGACATTACAAAAATACGCACTGCAGCTATAGAAGCAAATAAAACATTCTAAAAACGAGAGCCTTAGTGGAGGGTTCCCATGTGTTTACTGTAGTTACTGTTGGTAAATCAGTTAAGTTGCTTTTTGTTTTTCTCACACCAGTAGGTTGATCAACAAGCTGCCAGCCAAAAACCTCTTGCATTCCTTCAGAATTAGAACAAATACCAAAAATCATCTTAAATTTTAACATGCCTATTTCATAAACAGGTGATTTAAACATATGTGTGTTTACAACAGATGGCTGTGTAATACCTGATCAAAGACTGACTAAGTGATAATATTACAGACAGTTATGGCCAACTAATGATGTGATACCTGGATGTTGATGTTCCTGCTGACAGGACAGACGGTTACAGCTGAATAATGCAAAGGGGAGTTTTTCTGAGGCTGGCTTGACAACTGTCGCCTCTCACAGCTGTCTGGCTATCAGTCTGGCTATCTCTAATCATATAGATAGATAAAGACAGTCATGCATACCACGTAATACTTATCCTCTTCTGCATAAACTCTGAGAGGATATATAGGCAACAACACAATCATATCATTGCTTTTGGTAGATACAAACTACAAAAAATAGAAGAAAAACAATTTATTTAACAAATAATTAAGTTCACAGCAATCAGCCACAGGAAAGTCTGAATTTATTGAATAAACAGTGGGAAAAATCCTTAGTTTACTGCAAACCAAAAGAAAGTCATATTTTTTATTACAATAATAATCACACCAAACACTTTTTAAATAGAGAATTCCAGTTTTGGCTTTAAAAAACATAATAATATATTTTTATTTTTAGTTTAACCACCCATATTCATGTTTTTGAAGATAGTTTCAATTACAATTTCTGGATCATTTCAGTAAAATTAAAAAGTACTGACAACGAAAAAGTCTTTAGTCGTTTTTGGCCTTCAGCTATGTCACACTTGCAAGCTGTGAGGAGGTAAATGAGACAGGTAACAGGTCACCCACACACATAAATACACACGGGGGGCAGACGCCCTGAGGCATGTTGGTGATTGGATGAAAGCTCGTCATTACTGCACCATATGGAGAATGATAATCAGCCGTATCTCATAATCTCTCTTTACTCCACCCTTCTTCCTCTTTTATCACTGGCCTCTCTGTTCTCCTCTCTTTCTATTTTTCATCTAGACAGCTTTTACAATGTGACCAGTTTGTATTTTTATCATAATTTTGTGATTTTTGGTAATTCAGTGACTTTAAGTAATTATTTACTGTACCAATTGCATAAACTAGTTACATTACTATTTACTGTTAACAGATGTTTTTAAAGATGTTTGTTATGTCATACAGAAGCCACATTGTGTTTAATATCAATCTTATCCTTTGTCTTAAAGGACGGTATCATGTTCTCTCATGTTCTTCATTAAGACGCACTGCAGATTAAGAGCTGTTTTACTGTAATGATGTCGGACAAGTTAATTTTCTCCATCTCTGTATAGCTGAATATGTACTTCTCTCATGACAATAATGTCCTTCAGCCACAGCAGTCAGGGTTTAGAACTTACAATTAAGTACTACAACCTCTGTTGTAATTTGCATTGTTAACTTGCTTAATAAATGTAACACAGTGATGAACTCTTTGTAGATGTATCCAAGGCATTTGCTAATGTTGACCACAATATTTGTTTAATAAGCTGCTTTCTGTCATTCTTCTCAGAGCTGGTTCACATCAAGTCCCCAAATGGTTGATATAGGTGCTCCTCAGTGATCAATGTCAGGCCTGCTATTCATTCTGTACATACAAAAATATGTATTTTAGATCTCAGCACTGTAATGTCAGCTTCGATGCTGATGATAGCATCTTGTTTGCTGTCAGCTTCTCTGTTTAACAAGCTGCTTTTACTGACCTCCAGACCTGTTTAGTTTGAAACTCTAAACTCCAAAATAGGTCTGGCACAACATCAAACTATAATTATTGTGGCCAGATGAGTTCATGATAACGAAATTATTATTGCAATATCTTTAAGATGAAAAAATAATTTAGCTTTAGCTCTGTTTAATTTGCATTTCTCTCTTTTTTTCAAATGAATTACACTGTAATGCAAGTGTAGAACGGTGAAGATAGGGTCTATAACCATAACCTTACAAAATTGTAAGAGAAGGGCAATTAAATTTAATGGATAGTGCGAAAGCAACCAGATGGCATAAGGAGAAAGAGACAAAACAAGAACAGAAAAAAAGGAATGATTTTAGGGGTGCTGGATTATTTACATAATATAATCATATGGGTGTTATTAATATGGAATCAATATTCCATTTTAAATGCCAATACCGGTAAATAGTGACACACCTATTCCACTGATGTTCCCAAATCCATTCATGCCCCAACTGAAGATATAACTCATACAGTACAGCATTGAAAATAGTCGAAAATTGGTTAGAGAGCAGACATGTTGCACAAATATTTTTTCCATCAATAACTGAGTTTAGTGCTTATAGCCATGACACCATATCATGGGTTAGGGATCAGAGGTTAGGATTTATACCAACCCTGAATTTGGGAGGACTGGTTTCCTTTATGCACCTTACCCCTGAAATGAAGTGAAACATAGCTTAAAGTTAGAGACATTTATTCCTCTTAAAGTCAGGAGGAATATTAAGATGACACTGTACGTATTTCAGTGGGTATCACAGCATCGTTTGTTACAAGTGTTTTCCCTCCGCTCTCCCTCTTCTTGCTCAAAGATGACAGCAAAGTGTGTGTCTTGTTGGATTCAGAGTCTCCTCCCTCCTCCTCCTCCTGCGTCACGTTGATGTGTAATAAACCTCCTCTCTGCGCCTCCATCTCACTCCTGCCGCTCTGTCAGTGTGTTTGTTGCTGTGAATGGGATTTAGTGTCACACACAGAGAGCCAAGGCTTCTTAAAGCGTGTTCTCACACACCCCTGTCCCTCCCTAACCACACTGCATGTGTGTGTTTGTGTGTGTGTGTCAGGTAGGTTAATGCAGCCCTGTCATCAAAAGCCTTATCACTGTTGGACAGGATTCAGCGCTCCACCTCAGTGTCAACTTAACACACAAGTGTACACACACACACACACACACACACACGCACACACACACACACACACACACACGCGCACACACACGTAAAACACCATGACTTATTTCTTGGCACCTCATTAACGTTTCCCTGTAAGTCATGACAAACATCAACAAACTTTATTTGGTTACTTGTCAGACATGTCCGTGTGTGTCTGTGTATAAGCGCTAGGAAAATGAATGCCCAAATATTTCTAGAAGCATGACTGAGTCATGATCCCTCTACCTCAACTGTGGGGTTAACTTCTAACACAGCCGCGAGGGCAGTTTGGGATCTTATGTGCTCTTACTACACTTCTCAGAAAATATGCACACAACTAAGTTAACACTGGACTATAACAATAATATTTATATCTAATAATAATAAAAAAAATCTTTATTTTCTATGGGCTTTTTTACATTGCTGTTCTCTTGCCTTTTACTGTAGGTATGTTCTGAAATATTCTCAACACGCATGCAATAACTTTTTAGATTACAGCCGTCTGTATGCAACACAATTTTTCCCAATTTACAGTCAAATTCTTTGTACTAACAGCACATACTGATAAATGCATACATGTAAGAAGACGTTAAAGAAAAAGAAAGTAGCAATCTGGAGATTTAAGAGACTTTATGCTGTAGGTAATTTTGAACTGCTGGGTATCTATTTTTATTGTGTGGGGTACAGAATGATCATTACTGAGGACAAAGCTAGAGGTTTTCGGAAAGATGGGAAATTACATAGTTTCCCAATACCTGCGAGGTACATTTGAGTTTTTACTTTGGAAGAAACCAAAATCCTTCTTGATTTGTAGACAAGAAACCTGCATATTGATGAGTTTATCAGATTATCAGATGTGAAATGATTGCCTGTACACACATTCAGCAGACACAGAGCAACATGAATATCTAGCTGAATTTTTCTGTCCATCTTACAAATGTGTGTCCAATTTTCACTCTTCTTTTATTTCGGGTTTGGTCCCCACCACCTATTAAAGAAAATATGTGGGATACCAGTATCTCACATACTTTGTTCTACTACTCCGGTTTACTTTGGTTGTATGCCATTTCTTGCAGGCCATACAGAAAGTGTAATCAGCTTATCTGAGATTGATTTGTGCAAACAGCTGCCTTCAGTTATTCAAGTCATAAGAGAGGACCAAATAGTCCAAGTGCGAATTGAAAAACCTCCCAACATAAAAAACAAAAGCAGCTGAAAGTTGCCTTCATGCATTGTCAAATAAATAACCTACCCCAGCACTGAACATGAAGTAGCCCAACAAAGACAGTAATATCATAATTTTTAAACTAATTTAATTTATTTACTAAAAAAGAACTTAAAGCACTATCTCAAGTAGGCTGAACCCAAACATCATAAATATTTGTCCAGTTCTGGCCTGACCAGACAGCTTCTGACAGGGTCCTGTTGCGCTCGGGTTGGGTTTCCATGCTCTACCACATCACAAGCGGTGCATGTTAGTAGGAAGAATTCATGGTTGGTTTTGGTGTTCTCATGGGATTAGTTGACAAGACGAGACATCGAGAATATCTACGTATCTTTCCTCTATGCATTGCAGTTAATGTAGTGCTGTGTATTCCAAGCGAAAACATACTCCTGTTGATGTCATGTTGACTGTAGTTAATGTAAAAACTTTTACTCTTTTCTTTGTCATAGCATAGAAAAATCTTGCTTTGGCAATTTTAGTTTTTCTCTTGTACTTCCTTTGCTATGACAGGCCAGTGTTTCCAGCATGTCAACACAGCACCTGTTAAGTGTTATCTGGAACATGAGGATTATTGTAGCCACTTATTTGACGAGCAGAAGGCGCTATCTGTTTTACCCTGCGCCTACAGGGGTGCCCACTTAACAATATCCAACCTTAATAATAATATGAATGTGTACCAAGACAAGTCAGGCAGAACAATTAGAGTCAAGCAGCCTCAGAGTGTTTGGCAGCTTATCGCAGCGCTGCTACAGTCAAAGACAATTGGCATTATCTATAAAACAACTTATTACACAGACTATCAACTTAAAGATGAGAGAAGGCAGCACACACAAACACTTTTATACACGCACACACATAGGTTTATCTGCGAGGTCAAACCTATTATTAACCCCAGGGGTCTGAGTATTAAAGTCTTCCCCTGACGGACAAAAGATCCTCCTGAGGAGAATAACAATCGCGTAACTACTGAAGAAGGAGCCTGATAGCTTCTTAAAACGAGAGAAAGCCACATGAAAAAGATAAATATGTGGTTGCCTCCCCCTCCTTCCTCCTCCCACTCCCCTCGTACACGCCCTGAGGCTCCTGGGTAAAACCTCGGTATCAGGTGAAGCCTGATTTGGAGTTAGCACCATTTCTTTTGTCCAAGGCCTTTTATGTGTCATATTAGTTACAGAGAGACAAAGGTAGGATCGAACCAGCGGAAACCAGGTACAGCTAGAGAGAGAGAGAGAGAGAGAGGGAGGGAGGGAAGGAAGGAGGGAAAGACTGAGAGAAGGAGAGCAAGGGAGAGAGTGGAAGCAGTGATGTTAATATCAAGTTATTCTTCCGTTGAGGTCAGTGGGACAGAAACCCCTTGTGGCACAATGACAATAGCCGTTGCCCAGAGGGAAGTTGGCAGCAGACAGCATGAAAAGATGCCATCAAAATGTTTAAAAGTATGGCTACACAACACTCCATTTCTATCATGGTTAAGACAGCAGCATGCTAAGATGCTTCTTTTACCAGTGTAGCTTATTGTTATAGTTATTGTCTATTATCGCCTTTTCAATTTCATTATGCCTACTTAATGAGAATTAATCTTAATCTTGAAAATAATAGATGTAGCTGCCATGATGCCATTGGTTTGTGGCCTCGATATCAGTATTTCATCTGTCACCATCCTGGTGTGGAGCCGGAAGTGACCATATTTGGATGAGAGAGTAGAGCTGTGGAGGAGCAAGGGTTGGGACTGACTCATAAGTCCCTTACCACTGCACAAAAAAATCTACTAACACCCGCTAACATCTGGTCTTTGTATTTAATTGGAAAGGTTATAATTGGCATTCCCTCTTGGTTCAAATGACTCTGCAGTAGTCTGCTACAAAATACCATCTGTCTCCATCCAAGAAGCACTGAAACAATGTTGCAAATTACCTGCGAGTTTGGGAGAGGGACTGAATTGAGAGGGAAGTAAGAGATATAGAAGAGGATAAATAAGACCTGTTACTTTTCCACTAGCCTTCATGCTGCTTCCTACTATTTACAAACCTGTGTTTTGGCCCGACCGTGACGTTGAACATGATGCACAAGGTAAAAAAAAACACACAAAGAAAGGCATTCTCATCTGCTGCAGAGCCGTGTCCACTGCTCTGGTCCACTGGCAATAGGAAAGGAGGCTCTTGTCTATATTTAGTTGGTTTTCATGTATTTAAAAAAAAGATATATTTCTGTGCTAATTTTAGTGGAAAAGGGTCTTGGTCTTGGACCTCAACCAGACTGCAATACATTGGACCTGACTACAGCCCTAGCTGTGGCCACATTGTTATTAATTATAATACATTTTTATGACGTTATTTAACTGATAGGGCAGTTACCATTGTATGACAGAGCATATTGAATAATACCCAAACAAGCCATTGGAGTGTATTTATAGGTTTTTATATCTTTATCTTGGTTTCACTAATCAATAATATTCACATATTTATGTGATCACCTCTGCATTGGAAAACAAATTCTTACTACTCGAGGTGATTATTGATGGACAATTTTTTAGCAAGTGCACTTTCTTCATTTTTGTGAGAGGTGATTGTATGATATGCTTTTTCAAGAGATGGTTAGAGTGAATCTTTGTTGATAACATAGTTCAGACTTGAGCATCCATTATGCATTTTCACAGTTTTTTCTATAACCATGTATTCATAACATCCTCACGGTTCCATGGACACAGAAATGTATTCTTTTATAACATTTTAACATACGTAACAACACATAATGTACTCTTTTTCTGCATATAGTAACAAATCATCTGAATATCATAAATTGTTGAGGGGAGGAGAACAGAGGAGAGCAGTCCCTCCACCCAACCTCAGGGGAGTGAAATGTGAACAGGGCAGACGAGTGACATGAGAATAAACAATAAGAAATCATTCTCCTCCTGCTCTTCCTCTTTGCCAGCAAGGTGAAATTAAAAAAAAAAAAGTTTTGATAAGAGCTAAGTGATATTATTCATAGTCTAGTCTTGTTCCTGTCCTATTTTAGGATCCTGATGGGACCAAATCCAAAGACAAACCAGACTGAACAGTGTGTGTTAACTCGTATCAGTCGCAATAAACTATTTAGTCACACTGTGGAGATTTGCCTCCCACACAGAAATCTGCTCCTTCAATGAACTATTTAGTTCAAGGTTAGGACTTTCACAATTTTTAGCTTTAAGATTTTGGTAAGATTTAGGGATTTAGCTTTAAGGATAAAAAAATGCATAAAGTCAATACAAAATTCTCACAAATGAAGAATGTGTGTGTGTAGACCTTCCTGTGCAGGTATCGGAGCTTTAATTAAACGGCAGGGACATTTTCCATCAAGAATCTGAGTGGCAGACAGAAGCCTTGAAAGACTAACACAAACACACACACACACACACACACACACACACACACACACACACACACAAACACACACACACACACACACACACACACACACACACACAAAAAGGACCGATTCAACAGCTCTAACGGCTAACCTTGAGCCGCCGATGATTCCAAGATGCAGATCTTGCTCTGCAGCTTCAGTTAGCATCAAGGTGACAGGCACATTCAGCACCAAACAGCTGCTTTGATAAACATGGGGTGGGTTTGGGGGGTGACCTTGATTGCCTGGCACGTTCCTCCATTCTGGGGAGTGAAGTGTTGTGACTTTTAAAGCAAAAGGAAAATGCTTATTGTCCTGAACTCGTCCTGGATCAGCATCAGGCTGTTCTCATCAGCATTGGGATGTAAAGCTGGCAGAAACAGTAAAGTGGAATGCACATCTGGATCATCTCCTTCCTGGATTTGGTAAACTCTGAGTATACTGTCGCCTTAGAACTGAAAATGTTCTCAGTGTGAACCTTGTTCTCTCTGAGTGTCCTTGTGTACATGTGATTTTCACTTTTCACCATCAGTGCAACAACATGCAGAGATTCTCAGATGTGTCACGTGTGAATATGTGTATGAATGTTGCTCCCTGTCAATGCGTGTATTCCCAGTATGGGACAAGTGGTCTGTCCATGTCTTCCAGACAGTTCATGCTGATAGGCTGATGACAAGCTTCTGCCACCTCGATGCTCAGTGGAAATAGATTGGAAAATGCATGGAAAGAAAGTGTTTTGCTACCTTTTTTTTTTTTTTAAATCAACTCAGTCAAATATGCCAAGTAGGAAGAAAAAAAGAAAACCAGAGGCCTTTTGGGATGTTTCTTGAAAATAACATGATAAAAATGTAGAACTTTTTTTTTTAAAACATCAATTAAAGGCAAGTAATTCATCATATTTGACACTTTTCTTCCAGAAATAGGCATTTGAGATATATTATTATTTATTATTTTGATTGTCTTTGGTATTTCTTATTACAGTAAAAAAAAAAGACACAAAGCTTGGAAAAAAGGAGCTGATTCACATACTTGACTATATTCACATTACATGTTTATGTGCGATTCGTTAATACTTTATTTGGATAGAACCTGCAGTTCATGGAATGACCACTTGAGGCTGGCTCCAGACTAAATCCCTATAGGCCCCAATGTTAAAATGCCCAACTTTACAGCAGAAAAAAACATTTGTACGGTTAAGTACAAAAAAACAGTTATGGTCTCTATAGTTAAATTCATCATTCATGGCAGCTGTGCCCGGGATGAATGTTTGTATAACTAATCTGTTTACATTTTAATAAGGCTTCAATGTACACATGCTAATGGGCGGGCCACTTCGAATGACAGGCTGTCTGCTGAAACTGTACTATGCTTTTAAGTCGTATCCACTATTCACTTCTCTACAGCGGCAACATCTTGCCCAAATGTGGTCACCTCTGGCTCTTAAAAAACAATATGAAGACTGCCGAAATGTAGTTATCGAGTCCCCAAACCAGTGGGTGATACCACGGTGGTTATGTCCATTTTTCTTATATTCTGTGGCTGAGATTCAACAGTTTGACTGTTTGGCTTTATTCTTTAGATGTTTAACAGATTATCTGTGTGACTAATCATGTATATGCCTACATATTCTCAGAATAGTCCAATTGACTATATTGGTTGATTGAGCGGTTTGTCAAGTTAAACTAAATTATTCTGAGAATATAGTGAAATGTCATATATCCTGTCTAGATTAATATCTACAGCATAAATTAAAACAGTTGAATTCAACTAATAAGCTTTTGAACTCCATAAACTATCTGTAGGTGGTCTATTCAAATAAAGTTTCACCTCCATAATTAATAGGTTAATCACATCCGTTTTTCCACCTAGTGCATGCTGGCACAGACTGCCCAATGACTCTGAACTGTATAAATGTGTATAAAAAATGGATGTATGAAAAAATAAGTCTTCAGGTCCTCTGGCTTTATTCGGTATGATGAATATTACTGTACATTGGAAATTACATTTTAGAATAAATCAAAGCTTGTTTCTTTCTTTTCATTTTTTTCTTTCTTTTTTTTTTTTTAGTACAGTAGAGCTTCCCTTTGCACAACGTTTTACATCATACTTTGTTATTGGGCTCTCTTTTTGGTAAAGAGCTTGCCCAAAGAGTTTTGCCTATTTTTGACCATGGCTCTAATTCTCAGTTATGGTTTTAACCATGTGATGCTGGTGCACTTCCTTTTTCCGTTAGTGCTCTCTGGTTTCATGGCAGGTCAGGGTGGCATGAGAATGACCTAGCAGGGAGGGTCAGAGGTCACAGGGTCAAAGCTAGGCTCAGGTACGGGGGGGTCCTGTTACACATAAGGAGACAGGAGAAGGGTCTTGTCACTCGCTGTCAACAGATCACAGCACTGAACCATAACCTTCACCTCTCTGACAAATCTCTCAGCACTGCAGCCCACACCTCCAAGGACCAGAGTCGGAGCAGGAAACATGAATATGGATCAATATTAAGTTACTGACCTTGAGATGATGACAGGTGCTTTAAATCTGAGGATTTTTGCTACAAAGTTTTTCAAGTAAATGACTATCTAATAGAGATGAGGTTATAGACGGTATATCTATCTATCTATCTATCTATCTATATATATCTATATATATATATATATATATATATATATATATATATATATATATATATATATATATATATATATATATATATGTATGTATATGTACTGTTAGTTTCTAAAAGTATTGTACAATAGTATAGCACAAATAAAAAATAAAATAGAAAAACCTCCAATGAAAAACCTCCAAACCTAACCCTAACCCTAACCCTAAACCCTAACCCTACCCCACAACATCGGCATTATCTATGACCTTAATAATAAACTTATATTACTTGTCTGACAATGCCATCAAAAACGGAAAATCATAAACTTTGTAAGTAAGAATTTATGGCAGAGCTGTTTCATCAAATTGCAACTGATTGTTGCAGTGGTAACTTAGTGAAAATAAACAAGATAGTATCTCATGCTATCTTATGACTGATTCTAATGCTCATTCTGTTGTGTCAACAACTTCTATACCCATGCTCCCTAAATCTTGATTTAGTATCACTAACATAATATCAGAATAATATCTACATCTGCATACAGTTCATAAGCTTTAAAGCATGTCAGCTTTTAATCTCATTCTCTGTCTCCCTCTAGTGCTAACTGGCCCCTGACTGCCTTTTAACAGTTTCATATCAACATAAAAAAGTAAGTTTGACATTTTTTTTTATGATTCAGATTTAACATTTTAAATTATGTCAACACTTAATGATTTTAATAGATTCAACTCCCCAAAGTGATTTATAACCGGATAATAGATTTTCCAAATGGTCACAGTGTCTCCTTTGCTGTTTGAAACAAAATCATGATCCAGACCTGACCAGACACATTCAGATAGAGAGGACATGAGTGTTAAGTGCTAATTGACAAAATGAAGAGGACAAAGACAATTATGACTGAGCAGCTTTAATTTCATACAACACTTTTGGGTAAAAATATCTTACCCTTGAACTTATATCAAACTTGTTAACATATTCTCATTCTTTGAGATTTTGATCCTACCACATACTAACCTTTATTCATCTGATTAATCACGTAAGACTTTATGTAGTTTGATGTTATGTGTATTTTTAAAAAGGCTTGCAACCTCTGCTGACCTACAGTGGAGATAAATTAACTGACGCAAACACGCGAACATGGACCATACTGATTTTTTTTTAAATTTACATTTTGGACATCCAGGTAAACAAGGGACAAACTTCTGCTGTTGGTTGCTCCAACTTGTCAAAGTGTTTAACCTGAGAACAGCAAACACAGATTCATCGGGCTTTGGGATCCAACAGTTTAGCATGAAAGCAAAGGTGAAACTGAATCTGTAAATTGCAGAGCAGGGAAAAGGAAAGAGAGAGAGAGAGAGAGCGAGAGGGGTAGACACAGAGCTGTTATCAGAGCAGGGCTGTGTGTAACTTCATCCTCTTGCTAGAGTTTCCTGATCGGGTCACCTGACCGCAGCCTCGGAGTGTGATTGGCTGATTGGCTCCTACAGCAAGGTAATGATGTAAGGCGAGTGTGTGGGAACGGGAGAGGGTGATAAACCTGTGTGTGTGTGTGTGTGTGTGTGTGTGTGTGTGTGTGTGTGTGTGTGTGTGGGGGAGAACAGGGTAGGTTGATAACAGCTTTTGCTGCCATATGACCCTCTCACCTGCCTACCTAACACTGGTTATCACCAAATCCTACACAGCAGGAGGTCTGTGTGGGTGTAGCTGTGTGTATGTGTGTGTGTGCTGATGGAGGGGTTGTGCATTTGTCTGTATGTGTATGTGTCTGTGGGTACATCTGAGTGTTTGAATATCCTGAGTTAACGGAAAGGGTGAGATTGAGAAAGAAAGCAACCAAAAGAAAAAAAAAATCAGGGTTAAACAGAGATTTCAACCAAATACAAAGTGTTATAGACCTGCTGCTGTATTTCACCATTACAATAATATGACAGAGGGATGCTCGCTACCTGTTACATGAATACATTTTTCACATTTGTACCTAAGAAAAGACATTAAAATCAGATATATTAAAGCCCCTTCACATATACTTATGATTGCTTGATCTGACTCGACACATCAGCCCAGAGCGCCAGGAATTAGCATCCCCTCACGACAGAGCTACCCAAAGGTTTATCTTAAACTGATTAAGTGCTTGTTAACAAACAGAACATGTTACTGTCCACATCAGTGGTGTTATGCAGTCAACAACTTTCTTTTACAGTTGTCTGAGTTTTTATACAGTTATGTTTACGGGTTGTCCATCCATCCATCCATACACACATACATCCCATTCCAATGAACAAGATATCTCAAAAACACCTTGAGGGAATTTCTTCAAATTTGGCACAAATGGCCAGTTGGGCTTAAGAATGAACTGATTAGATTTTAATGGTCAAGGGTCAAGGTCATTGTGCTCTCGTCTGTCTCATTCTCATGACCAAAATATCTCATGAACACCTGGAGGTCATTATTCAAATATTTGGCACAGATGTCCACTTTGACCAGCAAAATCTAATCAGTTCTTCCTTGAGTCAACGGTTAAGGCGGTTTGGCACCCTTACGCTTGAATCTGGAGCTAATCCATGTTGGGCGTGGTGCGACTCTGCACAGCTTGGTGCATTGGTTATGGAATTGAAATCAACAAGACATGGTTTGGCTCAGTGTGTCAAATGTGCCAGTGCACTAATTCTAAGCTCCAGTTATTAGCTAGCATGCAATCATTACACAGTCACCATGGACAGGGAGAATGATCAAGGCCTTAAATTGCTTCAAACGAAGCACCTGTGAGGCGTAACTTGTAATTGTTTTGTGACTTTCCAAAACTGACACTCCGACTTTCTCATTACGCAACTTTTACATCAGGCAGCTATTTGCCAGGTGTATGGGGGTGAGATTGTATGTAGGACTTGAACTGTTCTCTCAATTTGTGCTTTTGTCACAAAGAGATTTTTATGTCTGTGTCTGTCGGTTGGTTAGATTGTTGATCTGTTTGCCCACCACACTGGTCCAGAATTAAATATACCAGCAATTACTGGATAACTGCCATTATATTTTGTACAGAGATTCATGGTCCATTGATCTTTGTTGATGCCTGACTTTTCCTTAAGAACCACCATGCTTTTGTGGAGAGACTGAGAGTGCCCACCATTATCCCCATTAACTCATTTTTTCATCCTTTTTTTATGACAACCATTCATAACATATATACCTCATTCAGACCAACATGGTAATACAGTTCACACCCATGTCTGGAATCTTGTTTGAGAGCCTCTTTCCAACCAGAGTTGGCAATGAATTCAACACTACAATTTAAATTAAACCAACTAACCAAAAAGAGAGAGAGATTCTGCATATATAGAGACAGATATAGAAATGAAAGTGAAACAAAACTTTTATCTGGAAATTATGCAGTGTAATTACATATTATTCTCTCCAAAAATAATTGTATATTTGTGCATGTGAATATTGCATCAAGACAGACCTGACAAAATACCAACCTGATATTTAAGAAACACTAAATAGTTTTGTTTGAGTCCATCATTTTTACACTTGGAATTAATATGATCAATTGATGTTAAAATAATCAATAGTTAAGATTTCTGGGTTATTTTCTCATCCCACCCACCCACACAAATATACACCATGACTAACAGCTTCCAGTCACCCCACCACCACCATCAGCACCATCCAACACAGTTCCCATCCTAGTTGCCCAGAACCTTAATTGATCTTGGCCTTTGGTTTCGTGTGTGTGTGTGTGTGTGTGTGTGTGTGTGTGTGTGTGTGTGTGTGTGTGTGTGTGTGTGTGTGTGTGTTTCTGGACAGAGAGAGAGTGAGACAGTGAGAGTGGGAGTGACAGTCAGTGGGAATAGATTTTCTGGGAACTGGGAGCCCCCATGAACACCACACCACATTTAACAAACGCACACACACACATACACACTCACACATACACGAACACACAGTCCTTCCCCCCTCGGTCCCTCGCGCTGGAAGAAGCTGGCCGGTTCTCAGACACCTGGTCATTACCATTGCTAATTAGGTACCGTTAATCAGGTCTGTGTGTGTGTGTGTGTGTGTGTGTGTGTGTGTGTGTGTGTGTGTGTGTGTGTGTGTGTGTGTGTGAGCGCATGTGTGAGAACCAGACAGAAAAGAAAAAAAGAGGCAGTTTTTAAAAGACAGAAAGTGAGTTCTTTAACAATGAATGTTAATCACTATTATCACAAAGAAAATAATATACCTTCTCTTTCTTTTAATGTTTTTGTACCAATTATTTCCTCTTAATGTTACAACCAACAAGTCCTTGAAGTTAAATGACCAAATACTTTATAATACACTAAATACTTTTGTTTTATGATGAACCCAGAACTTTTCAGTCTTTAGAAAATAATTTATGTTTTGTTGTGTGGCTTTCCAGTCTACTATATACTGGTTTGCTGAGAGCAACAGATTTCCAACATAATTATACGTGCAAGTTTTTGGGGATTTAAATAGTTTTCAAATTTCCAAAACACGAGTACATTGTCTCACTTACACTTACTTTAAATCTGGAAATATTAAGGTCACCTTGTTCGAATAGGCTGTTTAATAATCTATTTTAAATATTTTGCGTACGTTGACGTGTAATTTAACCCAACATATTTGGTGTCTTCTGAAAATGTGTAAACTACAAAACATTAAAATTAAGTTTCCTTGCATGTGAGCTGAAGTATGAATTTAAGTTTATATATCATGAGTTTTGTAATACCTGACGCACCACACCTTTGGTCTTAAAGACACCAGTGCACACCAGAGCCTCTTCCCCGAGCATTTCTCATGACACAGATTCACACACAGTAGCTCTTAGTGTGTGTGTGTGTGTGTGTGTGTGGGAGAGAGATGATAATGAGCGAGATGCATCAGTGAACTGTGTCATCCTAGGGCTCTAAGGAGGGGGATGTTTAAAGGGGGATGGTTTCAATCAGCACACACACACCTCCCAGCACATTCCACCAGTGTCCAGGATGCAGAGGCAGCCCTCCGTCACCCTGCTCACTGGGCTCAAAACAATATATCAAAAAAAAAGAAAGGGAAAAACAACAAAAAGCTTAACATGTTTTGAATCATCTAATTGGAATTCACTGAAGCAGAAAAATAATATAAGAAGCAAATCAGAGAACAACCCTGTAAACATCTTTGGCTGCATATTTGACACACAGGTGTTGATGATGATGACGATTATTGAACTTTGTTCTCACTGGGTGTATTTTTTCCCATTGTACCTCTAAATGTGAAAATAGCATTGAAAATTTCCAATGGCCGCATTGCAGTTGTTGCACTTTTACTCCATAAATCAGTATTCTAGCAAATGGCCACAGAGTTAAATTTGTTGTCATTTTTCAGCTTAATGTGAGAGAACACCTAGAAATGATAAAATCTGGGAATACAGTAACTGGACAATTAATTTTATTTAAAATTAAAAAAAAAAAATGGTAATTGTGAGATTTATTTTGAGAGTAATAATTAAAGTGATAATGAAATAGTAGTTAATTACCTCTTTGTTAAAAAACCTGAAAAAATAATGTGTAAACCAAACTTGAGGTTAAAGGTGTTGCCCTAAATTTATATAATTTTAACAAATCTCATGAAAAATCAAAACCAACAAAGTGTGTCTTTCAATACTTTACAACTTAACGATTTGGTCTCTGGCTTTCAGCCCCAAATCCTTTGATTCATGGTTTAGAGAAAAACCTGGGTCACGAACATACAGTTTTTTAGTGCATTTATTGGGGACTTTTTTCAGCAGCAAATTAATACAAATATCTAAGTACTTACAGCAGCAGGATGATGTGTGTGAGACTGGGTCAAAATAAACTGTTACAGTGACGAAAGAATGTGTCCAGCAGTGCATCGAATAAATTGAACAATGCACATCTTTTTAAATGTTTGCTTGGCACTGAGAGAATGTCATCATCTTCGTTATCAATTTCATTGCAATTGAAGTAGTTTTTATAGGATGCTAATGACAAGATAGAAAACAAATTCATACATGTATTGTTTCTTATTCTCATCTAATTGCTGCATCAGCCTTGAAGAATGATGAAAAACAGATAACAATGGCACTCATACGAACAACACAACAGAGCGCAAACCGCCTACAAGGCCAAGTCGCCCATCTATTCATGTTAACAAAACTTATCTGTGTATCCACCCCGTCATTCGAATCCACTCCAGAATTTAATGGTTTCTTCATTGGCCCATTCTACACCCTTCCACCGAGTTTCATTAAAAATTTAGTCTGCTACTGAGAGATAAATTAGCAAATTGAACCAAAACATTACCTCCTTAGCCAAGGAAATAACAACAATGCAAGACAATTGGGCAAATTCCATTTGAATTAACAAATGGCCTTAAATGAGAATATATCATACTATTAACAGTATTATTTTTGCCTTCTCCCTCAAACACAGTTTCCCAGTTTCTTTCTTCATGCTACCATTTGTACAAAAAATTATAGACAGACACCCGTTGGTCCTGTTCAGCTATGACCTGTGATTAGTACAAAGGTTGCTGTATAGCTACTAGACTGGAACCCGCCACCATGACCTCATATATTACACACAACTGCACACAGTGTCTGACGACCCCTGTCCTACCCTTTCTTGTTAAGTACAGGAAATTCCTGATGGGTGTAAACAGTTGTTTATTAGATTCACTGCTAGTTCACCCCCCCCACTCACACACATGCACACAAAACAACACACACATCAAGCCACTCGTGCATGGACTCACCATGTGTTCACTCATGTAAATAAAACACAGACACACACACACACACACACACACACACATAAACATTATAAAGGATTAAGATTTACACACAGCCACTGCTCCCTTTGTGTGCTAGTGTGTGTGTGTGTGTCTGAGCGTGTGTGTGTGTGTGTGTGTGTGTATGGTCGTTGTCACTTTGTTAACAGCTTCAGTTATTACTTCACACCTCTGCTCTGCGGTACTAATGTGACCACACACGGCAACAAACACACACACACACACACACACACATACACACACACACACAGAGTTTTTCACTGTGTGTTTTTACTGGATTCTTCAATTGTTCAGTCAATCTGTCAATCTGTCCAACTTTGTAGATCTATTGTGTAGATAGACATGTATGATACAATTGTTTCCCAAGCTTGCATGCATCAATTGGTTGAGTGAGTAACTACACGAACACCAAGACTATCTAGATCGTTGAAAACTCAGCCTGTTGGTAATAGGGAATATATGTAGTTTTGATATTGGGATGTCCCTTTAACCCTTTTTATAACTTAAATGTGGTTTAGTATAGTCAAAGGAAAGAAATCACTGACCAGTCTAAGTCTCCTAACGATGACTTTTGTGTCCATCCTGTGTTGACAGGAGTGTAATACCCCACTGTCTCAGATGTAAATGAAGCCTTTCCCATCCAAAGTGTCTAATCAGGTCTGGGATAGGGCTACCATAAACCAATCAGATGAGAATTAAGACAGATGTGGAGCCAATAACACACAAAACAACAAGGAAGGGAACAGATCAGAGCCAAACAAAGCCTCCCAAAAAGATACAAACCACCTCAGACAAAAGATTACATTTACACCCGGGGATGAGCCACAGCATTATTCATCTGTTCCGGGTTATTAATACTATATTTCAATAGTAGGCTCACGACTGGCAATATTCATTATGGCTAACAGTGTTTGAATGAATTGGATATATTCGACACTTTGTGTGAGGCCAAAGAGAAGCCAGGTGGAGCTTGCACGACATGCAGCCCATTAAGTCCTTTATGTGAAACTGTAACCTAGTTAGCAATTCATCTGTTGGTGACAAGAAAAAAGGTTATTCATTTTATTCAGTAAAAGGTTGGTCGGTTCATTTTGGGGAAAAAAGAGAAATGACAGGTTATGAAATCTGCACATTATTTTTATTCCATTATTTCTCTTCCATTTTCCTTTCATGGTGTTAAATTAGTCACAAACATCAGAGTAGAAGCGCTGAAATACAGCTCCCTATTAGTTACTTTCCATCTGCTGCAAAAGCTTCTCATAATCATCATGTTAGTGTCATGCAACTTCCCTCTTGTCCCGCACTGTGCACTTATAGAAAAACAGAAATTTTCCTTAAAAATGGTCCAATACTTGTACACAAAGTTGATTTCTACACTCTATGTTCCTCCTAACTGGCTATAGCTGAGTGTTTGAACCGTATTACAGAAGATAAAACCCATTCGGCAGATCCAAGGCATGTGGGAGCCAGATTACCAAATGTTCCACACCACATTAGTCCCATATTACATTAAAATCACAGGCACTTTGGGTTTCATTTCAAAAACATACCCAGAAATTAAAGCATTAATTACTGTAATGATGGTAATCTGAGGGAATGTGACACCGCGTTAGAGCATGACAGATTTAGAGTATTTCTGAACGGGGCTAATTTAAAAATGGTTTAATTCTTGCAGAGGTTTGAAGCTAGTGTAGGAACCCTGGGGGATTGTTTGACACGCTGCCATGTTGACTAAATGACACACCAAGAAGTTCTCTTAACTTCTCCCAGGTCTAGTTCAGTCCAGTACAGGAAAGGGCAGGAAAGACAGGTTGCTTTAGATACAGTTATACATTCAGAAGGTTCGTTTCTGGTGACATAAACCAACAAACAACCATACTGTGAGCAAGTCTTTTGCAGGGATACCATAAATGCTTATAACATTAAAGCACTATATACAAGACTTTTAGGAACAAAGACAGTTGGGGTTTTCAGATGGTAGGGAGGGTGTGATGGATTCTCCACTCTGACAAGAAATGGAGAGGTAAAACAGTTTGTGAAGCTATTTTAGCTCTCATACCCGACAATCACATAGTGAACTGCATGCAACACACATCTGATGATCTTGATCAGTCTGTTATGCTTATACAAAAAGATATCAAACAAATCAGATAAAACACTTAAAAGATTTGTGGCCAACAGAAAATTTGCCCTACCAAGCCAGAAGGAGTTTTAGCAAAATCCTGCAACCAAGTCCACCAGTAAGAAAGATTAGGCCAGGGTGTGCTTGAAACAAACTAGTTGAATGAAATGTCATCCGAATATGTCTAAAGGCGAAAGCGTTTAAAGCCTGAAAGGCAACCAGTGATAGTCTGAATGTTATCACTCCATTAATTGGGCATTATCGCTAGTTATCAGTGTCAAATATATGTGTTAGAAGGGTCCTGCTATACTAACTACTAAGCTCAGGACACCCATATCAGCACATTAAACAGCCAGTTTTACTGTTATGCAACGACAGAGAAAGTCATCTAACATGGCATTAGTATAAAGAGCCAGGCAGTCCACTTAGGAAGGTGAATGTGCTGGAGGATGGGTCAAACAAACACAGGACTTTCACCAATGAGTCAGAAGTCCGTGTCTTGTGTGAAACCAAAAGTCAAAATTTAGTTATACTAACTATATGCCATGTGAAATACTTCATGTAACATGAGTCATGTAACACTTATTTTAAGCCAAACTACTATGTTTTTTTCTGAACCTTATCATGAAGCGTTGGTTCCTATACCTAATGAAAGTGAAAGTGCGACCTTACAAAACTGCTACCAATGCCAACAACATTAAATGCTATGATTATGGCGTTTTCAACCTCCTGTTGTAGCATCACTGTAGCAACACTATCCCATATTTATGATGATGATAACCACTTGTAATGGCCATTTAATCAAGTAAAAGCATTTGAAATGGACGAAATGGTGGGATGAAATGCCTGCCATCATAGAGAGGGTGTAGGACAATAATCTTTTATATAGGGATAATGGCTTACACTTTCAGACTGTCTATCCTCAAAAGCATTCACTGAGTAGTACACACAAACATGTCGACAACGTAGTTACAAGAAGAACGACAAAAGAGAGCTTGAGAGAGAAGTTCAAACCCTTCATTCTTCCTCACCACAGTACTCCTGGACCATCGCTACATAAAGTAAACAGATTTGATTGTCAATTTCAGAAAGTCAAAGTTATTGTTGGATGCAGCCCCACCTATTCCAATGTTGGTGAGGTGCAAGGGGTAATGAGGTCTCAGATGCTTTTCCATGATCTGACAAGTACTTTGTTTAAAGCATACCGACACATTAATACTTACAAGGAGCAGTTAGAGGTTCAGTGTACCCACAGTTTAGTAACTAAGGCTGAATGATATGCAAAACCAATCATGTTGCTGTTATTTTGACAGATATTGTAATTTTAGTGTATCACAGTATGTTGTGACACAGTTTACCTTCATAAAAGAATTCAGTCTCCTGGGATTTAGAATTTGCACTTGGCCATTATGTGATCTAAATATTTTTTGATTAATTGTGCAGCCCTATCAGTATTCCAACCCAGAATAGATCTTTTTTTTTTTCTTTCATGTAACGATTTTTGGTTCAAGACTGACAAAATACATCTAAAAATTGTCAGACTCCCTTTCGAGGTAAGAAAATAATGACACTGGAGAGACAATAAAAAAAAACAGACCAGCATTTAAATCATTGCCTACTGTCATAGCTGATTCAGTGTTGATGTTCAGGAAAAGCCCCAGAGGCTGTAAACTGACTTGACTTGGCGTGGACTCGTTTAGCTTGAAGGCCACATCAGCGTGAGCCAGGGATCACACATGTTGGTTAAAAGGATTAATTGGAAAAGGTTCTTCATTTCATTCAGGCCATGTGAACAGTAACAGACTGTAAAGCAGCAGAGTCAAGTCTTGGCTCACTCGTGTGTGTGTGTGTGTGTGTGTGTGTGTGTGTGTGTGTGTGTGTGTGTGTGTGTGTGTGTGTGTGTGTGTGTGTAATTCAGAACCAGAAGTAGCACCAATTCGCTAAGTAGTCCAGTTGGAGTGACAGAATGACTAAATGGTCCAAAACGAACAAACAAAGATCCATATGCCCATGCTGCGCATATGCCAGATCTCTCTCTCTCTCTCTCTCTCTCTCTCTCTCTCTCTCTCTCTCTCTCTCTCTCAGTGGGCCAAGTCAAATCTTGTTGCTAGGTTTTACATGCTGGCAACACTCCAAGCCACTCATGCATTGGAGTGGACTGTTGGACTCTGTCGGACACACACACACACACACACACAGCCATCATATTTATCATGCAAAGCAAAGTGAAAGCCCCCATTGATAGCAGAGCCAGAGCGAGGCGGCGGTGAGACAGGCAAAGAAGGAGAGAGAGAGAGAGAGAGAGCGAGAGAAAGAAACAGAGAGACAGAGAGACAGAGAGACAGGCACAGCGACAGGGAGGCAGACATTTCTCTCTCCTTAACAACCACCATCTTTAATCACTACTTCTAATTTCTCCTCCTGTAGGCTGTCACGGGCTCGAGATCCAACTCCCCATCCATACTTTTCACGAAAGTGAAATGAAGTTTTGACAAAGTAAAACCACTTCGTAGACTAATAGGGGAGCAGCGCTTAAAGCAGCAAGAAATAGTATGTGTATCCTGCGCTTCAGAAAATACTGTGATTTAAAGTCAGTAATTCAACAATGAGTGTAAGAAGTTAAAACTACTGCAATGAATATTTTTTAAAATTATTAGTGGATCAAATGACCATGTAATATGAAATGGATTGCTCTTAATAATATATCATTCAACTCTACAGTTCCCCTCAGCTCTATGGAGCATTTTAACCTCTTTCAGCTTATTGTTTTGGTTTTACAACCCATAATTTTAACCTTCTTTCTAGCCCTAGCGGAAATGCTTTAATATACCTAATGTACACCATTTGCCCATCACCAAATAGCAGTCAAAGTTAGGCTACCTTCATATTGCAGGCAAATCAGATTTGTCTTTAAGACAGAAAATCCAAACTGTCATTTGCAAGTGATCACATCAGATTTGTGTGTCCAGACACAACCAAGCTATCTGCATGACTTGCTGTGGTAATGACGTTGGATCTCCAGGACAGAAATATTAGAAATGGAAGTCCATAATTTCGCACCGTAAACAATTTCACTGTGAAGTCATGGTGTAGAGCTCCTCTGTCCCACTAGACAAACTCCGAGGCTGAGGAGGCTAGTATACACTGCAATGCTCCATGTTGGACTCATGGTGAGATTCACTCTGCAATAAGACATGCATTGCATTGCATTGCAAGTCACATAAAAGACAGCCAGAGCAGCCAGACTCAGACACATCTGTAGAAATCTGGTTCATATTTTAAACCACCTTCAATATGATTTGGTGTCGATTTGCAAAAATAGTATTTTACGTTGAGGTTTTTGTGTCCATTAATCTAGATACTATCTTGATATGCCCATAGTAATAATAATAATAAAAAATATATATATTTATTTTACCCAATATTAGACAGAATGTTAAGTCTTTACACTGTGTTTACGTCTTTAGTCTGACATTGCCGTGTGGTAGGGGATTCCGTTTTCATAACCATAGAGACTAAAATATTTCCTTTAATGGCATTTTAAGTCCACTCTAAAGCTTGGCTATGCCCACGTACCTGTTTTAGCCAAGGGCTGAAGAGTTGTTCCAAAGAAAGTAAAAATAAACTTGATGTGGGAGCAGCTGATACAGCGCAGCCTTGAAGGCAGCGTTTATCTTGTCTTTAACGGTCGCCATTGTTTTGATTACTTCTTACTGGTTTTAGTGCACTGTTTGACAATGCTTGGCAACGGCATTGATTGTTGGCTGATTGTATCTCCCTGTGATGCTCATTGGACTGATGCATTGACAACCAAGAAACTGTTGTTTGACGTCACAATGCCAGACCAATCAGTCAACTTGGTGGAATGGGCCGATTCCAAGGTTGGAACACAGACAAGTATTTCTGACTAGTAACTGGGTTTGAGGGAAAAGAAAAATTTCACACAAAGTAGTTTGGGCTAGTGGAGTGAAATAACTCCACCTGTTTCTCCTGCAGTTCCACTTGTGCAGTTTCTATGAATTTGCCACAGAGCAAATAAGATCTCTTTACCAATCACTCCAGTTAAGGTCGTTTTTTTTTTTTTTTTTTTTTTTTTTATATAGGTGGGTTTTCTTTGGAGAAGTTCAGAGACAGAATCTAACCTGGATATTGAGACTTTTTTATGTGCTATTCTAGAGCTGCAGGTGCAGACAAATGAAAGTTTACCTTCTTATAATGTATGGATACGGTGCACTACGGTTCTGCACATAGTACATATGTCTGATCCTGATAAAACAAACTCACTGAACAGACACAAAGCTGTTGAACAGAGTCAAAGAAAATTATGTCTTACTATCTACTCAGCAGCACAGTATGATTAAATGTTCTTGTAGTTTTTTTCACTGTAGATTTTAGTGTTGGTTGACCAAAAACCAATTACACCCACTTCTGAAAAAGTTAAACAAATTGTGAACACTTTCAAACTCTAAGTCAACTGAAGAGGTAGATGTGCACAGAAACACACCTGGGTGGGATTTGATGGGAGAACGAGTGTGAAAGTGAAACTTTTACATTCATCAACATGTCTAAAACAGGACAATGACCAGCCTTTTACCAGCCCCTGCTCTCCTTTTCTCTCTCTCTTTGTCCCGGTAAAACATTAGAGTAAACCCGCACTTCCCCACAAGCGGTTTTTCACAATAGATGAAACAAAAATGCAGCAAACATCTTTGAAGCATTTTAGAGGCAAATATTTACCCAGTTTTGAAAAAGGCGAGGCAGGAAGGTCTCATGGATTCAGGTGCTGTGTGTGTTATGTATGTGTGTTTCCATTTTGAGTCGGGATTAACGTCATAACAAAGAGACAGCAGCTGCTTCAGACAAACAGCAGGTAAACATGGAGAGAGAATTTCCAGTGAATTTGCGTGTGTGCGTGCATGTCCACCCAATGTAAAGAGAGCAGTTACTAACAGGTGTACAGTAACAATTGGCAGCTTGAGAAGTGATGTAACCCCCGGGGGAACACATACTGATGTCCATGTGGACCTATGTACACAGAGACTAGGACACAAGGACAACACAAAATAAATTGGATTGTCTGGAAGCATCTCTTGATAGTTTTCATTTTTGTTTTTTTGTATCACCTCCAATTAAACCAACGATGTGCGTGTGTCATGCAATATAAGTGCATGTCATTTCTCATTAAGTTAAAATTCTGAATCTATTTTTATTCATGTTCAGCTTCTTAGAGTCAAACTCCTTCAGGCTTTTACATTTTGAAAAATATTTTTAGTTATATATCCCACATGTAACAGTCAGTTTTAAGAAGCCACGATTAACTGAACAGTGAGGTAAATACCAACGCAGTTCTTGTCATGAATCTGTCCTGCTCAGTGCGCATTGTTGAGGATGTATCGCCATCTAGTGGTTGCAAGGAGAACTCGTAGAGCCCCGAGATGGTACATTGAAAAAATACATCTACCTATGTGAGGGAAAAGTTGGATTGAGACTCCACGTTTTGCCAGTCCTGAACCTGCTGTTGAAGAAAAAATGCACAATGAAACCTCAGGTTTTTTCGTTGGTGGCTGCCATGGCAACATCCATAATGCTGATGAAGTGAAGCCATCGATTCCAGAGACTACTAACATGCATTGGAGGCATTTGCACAGCTACAGTCTAAACCTATATTTCTTAATTATGTTTAACAGAAATATTATGTCTTAAATATATAGTCTCACATAATGTCATAACTGTTGAATGATGGTATAATTCCTAAAAGTAAGTGTGGTTTTGTTGCATTACCTCTTTAAAGAAACAACACTTTAGAGCAAATAAGTTAGAAATAAATAATAATGCTGTTATTCTTCAGTTTATAGTCACTATTTTTATTATCTTATAAATTAGAGGGTTAGGGTAACAGAACAAAAGAATACTTATCACATTTATTACAAAACAAGTGCATAGGAAAGGGACAAGTAGGACAATTTGTAGAAAAACTCCTGCACACTGGCTAATTTGCAAAAGAAATACATTTATTGAAACATTTGTTGTTCCACAACATTACACTGATATTTATGACCTAAAAAATTGATTAACAAGTTTATATCACATTAAAATGTTAAGTTAGATTGCCATAATTGTAAGTTTCATTTGACAAGATTAATTTGCTATTGTTTCATTTTCCTATATGTGAAAGATATGAAGAAGACCTGAGCTGCCGCCATCTTGAAAAGTCAATCTGGTATTAAACTATAGACCTGTTTAACTAGAGATAAACAATAAGACATTATAAATAACACAAAAATAAAAATAGTATTCTTACTTCAGCCCATGAAGAAAAAGTACAAGTAACATGCATTTATGATAAAATTTAACATGTAAAAGGTGATATACATCCATATATATGTCAAAATAGAGTAGAAAACACAGAGTACCATGCTGACACAAGAACCTGATACATTTTCAAAGCAACAGGAAACTTCTGACCACCCTCTCAGGAGATATTTGACAGCTATTTAAAGATACGGTGATGTGCACTATTAAAGCCTGATGTTCAGAATAAGACCTTAAATATGACTTATTCAGCTAATATTACTTAACAGCTATGTGTGTATGTCATCATTTAATAATTCTAACAAATTCATTTAATCAATACAATTCCAGCCATCACATCCTCTAAACCAGACACACTCATATACTCAAAGTGCCAAGTAATCACTGCTAACTACTTGACCATAATACGGTATTTACATAAAGAATTCAGACTGCTGAAAGACATGGGCCTCACGCATACACACACGTATGTATAAACAGACACTTTTCAAAAGACCTGGTCCCCCTCGTCTTCCCTGCTTTGTCTTTGATAGTTGTGGGTGTTTGGCGGCATGCTGCCTCTTCAGAAGAACAGATATAGGGGTGGAGAGAGGGACGGAGAGAAGCAGAGGGAGAGAAGCAGGTAAGGCAAATGTTTGGTCTGTGGCTGATGGAGGCTTCAGATAAACATGCTGGTCCGCCTGCCTCCAAACACACACCTGACTCTGTATGTAGCAGACTCCAGTTCTCCTTTTACCTCTCTTTCTGTCCAAATGATCTGAACTGGGCTGCACCAACTACTCATAAATCCAATACTAGTATTATGTATAAAGTCCTTCCTAATTTATCTATGCTTACTCGCTTGCCAACGAGTGATTAACGAAACCACATTGCACCATTTAAAGTTAAGGAATAATTCAGATCGGCAAGACTTCAGTCAGGTATGAATTAGGTGCTGTGAATAAATCTATCACAGTCAAAAGAGATTTACGTTAAAAACAGAAAGTCACCTTAGCATTAAATACTAACTATAGTGACTTCCATATATTTAATTATATTAACTTTATTGTTGTCCTTAGTCATTAAAAATAAAATTATTTGCATAACATTTTGTAATTTGAGGTATATTGTGTTGTTTTTATATTCCATGTTATTTAAAAGTTTTACAGTTCATTGTTAAAAAGCATTTTAGCAAAGTGTCAGATGAGACATATTGACCATTACAGCCAGTTAATGGTGCCAGTCAATGATGCTTTCTTAAGTTAGTCTCAAGTATTTGCGCTCAGGTCACAAGTCAAGACTGACAAGTCCCAAGTCCTAATCTTTGAGTTTTGAGTTCTAAACAAGTCAAATGCCCTCTTTACCAAATGCAATGTCATTTTAAGAACAGAATAACAGCATACTACATTTACAATGCTATTTCAGATTTTTATTTATTTTTAAATCAGGTTTGTTTGAAGTTGTTGCGTCTGCCTTCAAATTACATGTTTTGCATACTGCAATTTGCTTTTTGGTTGATCACCACAAAGTTAATCTTTGGTGTTAACTGCCACTGAGTAAAGTTTAATGTAACACATAACACATAACTCATAACTCATAACTCATAACTCGTAACATGAAACATACGTTGATTCGAGGAAAATGAATCAATTCCTACAAAATTATAATCTTTGGGCTGGGGGAAAGGTATCAAGTAACCTATTTTCAAATCAAAAGGCTCAAGTCCAAGTGAATGCAAATCATTGGTGTTGATGTCCAAGTTAATTGCAAGTCTTTTTTGAGTTTGTCAGGTCTAAAGATATCAAATGTCAGTTGGTTCAGTTTGCTGCGTCAACAGGTTCAGCTGGTCACTGGTTGTAAATATTTAGTAACAACTCATACTGATATATAAACGGCTCTGCGTGTTCAACCTGTTGGAATTTAGCAATACATTAACCTTCACTTTCTGAGATTATAATTAGACTAAGTTCAAAGGCTTAACGTTTAGGTTTAAAAAGGCTGGTACAACTATCCTACTATTCTATCTACTATCCTACCTACTATTGACTTTGTATGAAACAGGATGTCTTCCAGGATTTGGATTTGACCTGGAAGTGTCATAGAGTTTGACCGTGCTTTCCAAATATGTTTGGGTTACCTCCCAGCATGTAATCTGTCCAGACATCACCGTGAAACATATCTGACCCCAACACCTGGACTGTGTCCTTTTGCCATGTTAGCCAAAAAAAGTAATCATTGTCCCCTCACGTGTTATCATGTGCTCAGAATCTGCAAACACACAGAATCAGGACTTTGTGTGGAAACTCTCTGAAGTCACAAAGCTGTGAGATCTTGGTTTTTTTTTTACCATTAATTAACATCCATACTGCACAACCAGGAGTATTACATTATTTGCTCCGTCCACTAAATACATAGGTTTCATAGGTGCACGCATTGATATTCTCCCGTTGTATGCGTGCTTCCCCACACATGCACACACACAGTAGCAGTAGCAATGGTAGTATCAGGCATGACTTCAGTCAACGCAGATAAGAGAAGTTGTGAAACGAACTGTGCAAATCTTTCCACTTCAGCTCAAACCCAGTCTCATATCAAAGCTGAGGAGCGATAACGGCTCTCTGTCTCACTCACACACAGTTTTAGATAGGCTTGCTAACTATGTTGGTGGTCTCTCCCCCTCTTGTCTGCCTCTCTCTTAGATTAGCCCACTGACTGACTGGTATGTCCGTCTCAATTCCCAGACATCAGAGTCAGACTTGAACAGCACTGAGTCGCTGTAAGTTTGGCCCAAAGTAAGTGAAGTTTTTGGGGTTTTCTTTTTGGTTGAATCAGGGTTGGTTTTTTTTTTTTTTTTGTATGGTCTTTACTTTTTGATGATCTTAATCACAAACCACTCCTTCCATGACAGTTAAAAACACACCTTAATTAATGAGATTATAATCCTGTTTATACAGAAAAACAAGCATTTTTTATGTAATAAAAACTTAAAACTATGGAAAACTGAAAACTATATAAATCTATGAAACCTGAAAACTACGTATTGCATGCATGTGCCTCATTAAGCACACTTGACAATTAAAACATACTTTTGGTTTTTACTTTCAAAAGTATTTTAAGTTACAATTTTGGTAGTTCAAATGATTTGGAAATACACAGAATGCTTGAGAGAAAGTACATCTTTACAGAAGCATAATGCATTCACTTAAGAAAGAAAAAAAACAAATTTTCTGAAATGACGAAGTTATTTTCTCAAAATTATGTTAAAAATATGTCATGATAAAAATATCTCCTAATTTATCATTTTTCTGAATTAATGAAATTATTATCTTTAAATCTCAGAAGAAAAGAAGCCAGGAGAATATTTTTCAAATAAAAATAATTTCAAGATAATTTTCATTAATTAAAAAAAATAGACTTTTTTTCAAGTAACCATGCATTATGCTTCTGTACTTTTATTCAAATTAGTATGCTATTTACTTAAAATATATTAAATTGTATAAAAATATATTTATAGACAATATATCAACTGTTATCTATATAGTAATACAGCTGTACAAAACACAGTATGTTGGCACTGAGCCATAATTATTTAAGTCCCGTGAAGATCACAATCACTGCCTCTGATGATAAAATATCTACCTCTGAACAAACAGGATGTAATGCCTACTTCTACTTTTTTATGCACTGTGAAAGTAGAGAAACAACCCTTTCGAGATCTGTCTGTGTGTGTGTGTGTGTGTGTGTGTGTGTGTGTGTGTGTGTGTGTGTGTGTGTGTGTGTGTGTGTGTGTGTGTGTGTGTCAGGCTGCAGGTGTGCCCTAAATGTGTGTGTGTGTGGGACATTCTCCCCTGGTGCTGGAGCAGAACAAACATGGATTAGAGCCACACCATCATGCAGGTAGCAACAACTCCCTGTTCATCTGCACACACACCTACACACAGTCATGCACACAGACAGCCAGCTGCTCCGGCTTACATGATGTCAGGGCCATTAAAGTCATGTAGCTGGAGAGGGCAGACAGACAGATGAAAGGCCTGTCATTTAAACACAGCCAACTATTAGAAGGCTTATAATTGTTGATGGACAGACAGGTTTACTGCCTCGGGCATAGAGGCTGCAAAGGCCTGTAAGGCAGAGAGGATGTTAGATACAGTATCAGTCTATAATACTGTAGCACTGATTGTACATATTTACATGTTAAAAGAGCAGTTTGTTTATCATTACTCAATCATAAAAGCCATGCTGTGATGGAGGTGGGGACAGAAAATAAGCAAGTCTGGCTCAACAGGTACGGTTGATGACTCGTATGTTGGCTAAGCCCTTTGCACACACGCATGCACATGTACGCTCAGTTTGAATCTGCGCAATCCATTGAGAGTTCAACCAGAGGTTTTCCCGATAACATTCACACAAATGCACAGTTGCACATGCACACTTGTGACCCGGCTGTCCATTGCATCACGCATACACAGATTTTACTCTCTTGCAACAAGGACAAATTTTTTTCCAAAATAATGTTCTAGAACTTTGGCAAACAGTCAGAGTATGTCAACTGCTCTCTCTCTCTGGAAAAGATCAGAAGAGTTCTAAAGAAAACCTTCTGTCTGGCTCTGCTATGCAGTATTTACACTCTGGAGTCTCGGGTGCGGCTTGACGCGGCTCGGCGTGTCTTAACTGATAGTGGAAAGGCAAATCAGCACGGCTTGGTTTGACTTAGGGTGGCTGCGCTAAGTCAAATCTATATCTGTATGGGCTTCACTGCTTGGCATCATTGTATGGTATCACAGTGGTAAAAAGTTATTACATACATTTAAACAAATTCCATGCAATTTGATTTGTGTGTACATTTTTTTATGTCACTGTATACTTCAACATTTCAGGTGAAAATGTGCTTTGCACACAATTAAATTTACAGGAAGAATAAGCACATTAGGATTTTTTTGTCCACAAAACATATAATCAGTTTGTAAAAGAAACTGGTTTGTTAAATATTAAATCAACAGTGTAGGTCAAATAAGCTCCACCTCAACCAGATGTGACACTAAAATACTACTTTCATGGTAATGTCTCAATAATAATCCAATAATATAATACATGCCGTGTGATTTTATTTATTATTCATTCATTTATTTAACCAGAAAAACCTCCTGAAATTAAAAATCTCTACTTCAAGAGACCTGGCTAAGACAGGCAGCAACAAATTTTACAGACACACAGCAAAAATACAAAATCAAAATATACAACAACAATAATATTTGTTTAATAATAAACAAACAATATAAAGCACAAAAAGAACACAGAATAAAGTTACCACAAGGAAGTAGTAAAAAGTATGTTCATATATGCTATGAGTAAACGATAAGAACATTTTAAATCAGACAGAATTAAATCACCAGCTAAGATAGCCCTTGACACTGACATGTAGAAGATGACATACAAAAGTCCTGCAGCAGTGCTTTAAAACTCTCTAGAGGAACCAATAAGTGCAGCTTTGAGTATTTCTGCAGAAGATTCCACATATATGGAAAACAAACTCCGTACAAACCGTGGGTATTGACAATAAGAAAAAGTTCTGTGAACATAAAGCGTAGCCATTTTCAGTTTTTTTTGTCTGCATTAGACACATAAGAAAATTGGGTCCAGGTTGACAAATACCAAAGTTTCCCTTTAAGTACATTTTGCTAACAATGCATGAGCAATTAAAATTACATTTTTGATAATGCAGTGTTTTACCTTCATTATTTACTTTCAGTGAAGCATCTGAGCACTCCCTCCAAACACTGGCTGAAAAATCAACTTAGCGCTAAGCTAGCTGTCTGCTAAAACAAACCAGATGCCACTGAGCATGTCTGAACTCATATAGACACACTAGTCCAAACCCAGCTGCCGCTAAGTCAGACACAAGCTGGGGAGCCAAGAGAAGGAGACAGAGAGGATAGGGGCCCGGAAAGGCCAAGGTCAGCAGGGGCCAACATTACCAAGGCAACAACGAACACACACACATGCATTCACACAGGCAGACGCATGTTGTGAGCACAAGTGTTACCACAGCAACTTCATACAAAACACACACACACACACACACACACACACACACACACACACACACACATCTCATCAAGAGGAGAGTGACTGTGTGGTTGAGGCTTTATCACAGTTAATTAGACACCTCTATGTGTGCAGGTTCTCCCTGAAGCCATCAGTCGCTCTATGTGTGTGTACTCTGCCTGTAGGTCCTTGTTGTCAGTGTACTTTTGCCTCAGTTGCCAGAATAAAATGTGGGCATTATACAATTCTGCAAACCACAGATATGCAACATTTCCACATTTCGTATGTATTTTAGATTACATGTATATGAAGGAAGACAGGTGGTGGGTGGCGTGACACCTAGGTGAGATGGCTGCTAAGCGGCAGACAGCAATGAACCACAGTTCAAGAACAACAAACATGCAAGTTTCTTAATATCAGTTCAGGACATTTCCAGCAATGTTTGTGGCAACCAGGTGGCAGGTATTTTAAACCAAAACATGACCTTTTCTTAACCAAGGGGCTTTTTTAGCTAAACCTAAAGACATGCTCACCACAGCGTTGTCTCAACATAATATGGAAAATTGAAACATCAAGTTTCAGCATATCTACTACATATGAAATGTACAAATATAACATATCTGTGGTTTGCTGAAATGTACAATTCCAACTTTTATACTGGCAATTAGGGTTGTCTTTTGAGTGGGAAAAAAATGAAGACCAAAAACATAATCAATAAAGAGTTCACAGTATTAAGATAGTACTAGTTTAAAAAAGTTTTAAAATTGAGTTTTAAAAAAGTATTCCCACCTTTTCACATCATATGGAAATGAATGCTATTCTTTCATCATTATTATTATTATTATGTGAATTATTATTCCCACAAAACCTAATGGCAGAAGTGCCCTGTTTTTTTTTTACTGGAAAACTGTTTAAAGATTTCTTCCAACCCCTGCCTCATCCAAGTTAGAATATTTGCACAAATGGCAAAAATCTGTGTTTAAAAAAATGATTTTTAAGTGTTTGTTTATGCAGTTACAACCAAGTTTTGGTTAACTTTTCTCATAAACAGTGCAAAATTAAATCACATCAAGCTTTGAAATGTTTTTCATCAGTACCCTCCTGAGCCAAACTTCTCAGAAAGTGTGTGTGTGTGTGTGTGTGTGTGTGTGTGTGTGTGTGCATGAGTGCATGTGCGTGTGTGTGTGTGTGCGTGCGTGCATGTGCTTGTGCGTGTGTGCGTGCGTGCGTGTGTGTCAGTGTCAGTCAGAGTGATGGACGGGCGAGGGTTTGCATTTTCAAGCAGCTGCTTGTCCCAGGCAGAAATGAAGCAGATCGGAAAAGCGGAATAGCATAGACAGTCCCTTCCCTCACACACACACACACACACACACACACACACTCACTCTTATATACACAAACCTCCACCATCAGGAAGGAACCTTGTGACATGAGCTACAGAAGTCTAGGTGCTCAGTGGGTGGCTGTGTTGCAGCAGCTGCCGCACGGCACAGTATCAGGAGACCGAATCACTAGAAGCCATGAGTCATCTCTGAAATTCAGTATCTGGTAGTCGAGCAACAAATTACATCATGAAGGACTGTGCTGCTGAGAAAAAAACAACAACAAAACAGCTCTAAAAGAACACTAAATCTTATCAGATAACAAGCACCAAATATGGGTGGCTGCAACCGAAACATGCATTATCTCAACTTATAAAGATGCACCAGTTTCACCCTATTTAACCAAAGGGTTTCACAAGTCAGTGTTATCGGTAACAGGATGTCAGATCTACAAGGAGAAACTAAATTGAACATCAAAAGTCTTCTCAACAGCTAAAAGCAAGTACTGCATCCTGTAGGGAAGAAAAAGTAACTGTATCCTGCTATAGAGCAACACAAAATGCAAAGCCTCACAGTAAAGCATTTATTTTATTTTCTTTATCATAAAAAACAGATAAAACAGATCTGATGCTTATTGGCTTAGGGAAAGCAGACTCTCCCCAATTTGTTTCTCAGATGTCACTTTATATCTTATTATAAGACCTTGGGTTTTAAAAATGTAGTTAAAAGCACTTTAAAGTAATACAGTTTTCAGTTTGGATTTAAAAACTGCAATGGTTGGGGCATTCCACCTAAACACATACTTTAAAACAAACCAACACAGACACACACAAGGTGCACTTGTCTGCTGAAGAGCCATGTACAAGCTCTGATTTCCATGCAATGGGAAAGCAGTTCATAGCCTGTTTTTAGCAGGTTTACCCTTGTCTGAAAAACCTGCGTGCACATGCTAATTTTGGTTGGTTTCACTTCACAGTTTTTACCTAGTATTCCGCACCCCAAGTCGTGGCTTTGTGCCCCCCTAGAAAAGCCCGCCCCACAGTTAAACAACCATTACTCCAATTAATCACAGTTATCACTTTCCCTTTTCTCCTCCTGTCTTCATTTCCCCACTACATTCTCTAAACTTTCTAACACGCAAGGGAATTTTTTTCCTTACTAGTTGGAGAGAAAACCTCTGCACTGCCTTTTCTTCTGCCTCCTCTTCTGCCTCTTGTCGGTGAAAGGAAAAACCCTCCGCACTGCACGTAGATTATTCATAAAGACCCAGGTTCATTCAGCGGTTATTCGTTTGACATTCACTAAGGAACACAATTTGTCATCCATGACCAGGTCCAGTGAACTGGATGAAGAGCTGCTTTCCCTCTGCCTCTCTGGGTCACAGACTAAGGAGGTCAGGGTGTTAGGTGAAGAATTAGTGGCTCCTTAGGAAACCCAATACCACCCACCTGGCCACACACATGCATACTCACACACACACACACACACACACACAGTGATAAACACAGAGACACACAAATAATTCAAGCTGCAGTGATTCACCTGGTTGTGAAAAATTGCCCTCAGGAATCATATGGAGCCTATTACAAGCTGTAGTTGCAAACACACATACCGTAGATACACAGACTTTGCCACACATATCTTAAAAGCATTTGCAAATTTCATTTTATGCTCCTAATGTCTTATGTGTGGCATTTTACAAATTGCATTACTTAAAACTGCACTCTTATAGGTGTAACACCTCTGTTTGTCCTTAAGAGGGAGACTCACACCACCATTTAGATCTCCAGCACAGCTTTTACTTTGGTAAATCATTAAAACCAATAAATATTACAATTATTGTTATGAATAGAATGTTAACAATTTACTTTTGTTAGAATCTATTTTCTTGAAGTCTATATTTCATATAGAAGCAGCGCTAAACCTCTCCCCATATGCCTTAAATTCTTGTGATTTTAAAAGCTGTTTTGTTACTTTTTTTCCCAGACTAATGATCAATTGCTATCGATTCAGCCATTCAGTTTTAAAAGCCAATCCATTCATTTTTATTTCCCTAAGAGGCAGTGCAACCATTTCTGCCAGGCTTCCCGGAGCCCCGGTCCTCACCGAGAGACAGATGTTGGTGCTAATGCAACAAGACAGACACTAATATACACACATATGAAGCTGCAGCCTGTGCAAGCAACCGTTACATAGAAATAGGAGGTCTAGGCAGAGAGGGTGAACTCGCCCTAAGCCTATTAGTACTATTAGTGATACTTGGTGGTAATGATTGAAAGCCACTTAGTGCTGGTGTATTTACCAAGAGGATCAGCCACAGCATAGTTAAACAGGCCCGATGGATTAACTCGGTCAATACTGAGACGTGCAAGCTGACCTGGGAAGAAGTGAAGGGAAAATTATTATAGTGTAGATTGTCCACTTAGAAGAGCCTCTTTTTCTCCACTACTGCATGCCAAAATCTACCATATAGAAGCAAACTGATTAGGCATGTCAAGAAGCAACACTTTATCTATGTCAGATTTACATTTATTTATTTATTTATTTATTTATTTATTTTTATTTTTTTTTTTTGTAAGAGCAGGACTTGCAATGTTTTATTAGAAATGACAGCCATATTTCAAAATCACATCAGAGGACCTCTTCCTCCATACAACTTTGCATGGATGTTGAGGTACGCCATCATCAATCATCGCTCCTCTTCCATCAAAACCTGCACAGTGCACAGTTTGCAAATTTGACCGGATTTTTCCAAAGCTTAGAGTGTTGATGCTAAGATGTTTTATTGATATAGCCTTTAAAAGATGCAAGTCCAATTTATTGCTGTGCTGTACATAAATAATATGTGTATATATGAACTTAGATATTATCTGAAATATTGGTAATATCCTGATATGTGCAGAATAGCCTGTTGGTTTACTGGTTTTGGAGTCCATTACAGTAAAATTAAACACAATACTGAGCTTTTCAAATTTCTATAAATTAACTAACTTAGTGAATGCTTCTACCTGTTTAGTCATCATATCTGCAAGCAGTGGTGGAAAATAGCTAAGTAGATTTATTCAGTTATTGCACCCAAATGCAAATCTGAGGTACTTATACTTTACTTGAGACATTCAACAATATGCATTAACATTATAATTTTAGCTTATTTATAAATGCTCCTATTTATCAGCTTATTTTACAGTTTTTATGGTCTTGCACTGAATTACTAGGTGGTGGATATGTGAAACACAATTTTGTTTTTATGTGAAGTATGAAAATGACAAATAAAAGGAATCTGCATCTGAATTTCAGAGTAAACTAATATTATGTTAAAGTGCTGCTACATACATCCATCAGTAATAATATCCTGATTATACAGTACTGAAATGACAAGGGAGCGTGTATCCTCTATACCTTTACTTTTGATACTTACTGCATAGCTAGGCTACTTTTACTTTGTTTTGAAAGCAGGACTTTCTTTATATGGAGTATTTTTAAACTGTGGTGTTGATACTTTCAAATATGAATACCTCCCTGTACACAAGTACAAAAACATACATATAGGACAAAGGAAACGGTTTCTTCTCTCAGTGAAAAAGTATTTATTTTACTTTCTACTCCTCCTGAAAGCTGTGGCCCTTGCTGTGGACTGTCACTCTGCTGCCTAGCAGCTGGGTTTTCCTACACATTTATTTTTTTTGTGGTGGCTGGCCATGATGACAACATCTACCTCAACTATTTTCTATTTTTGAAGCTCAACTGTCCATTAGGAGTGCTATTGGAACATAGGCCTTAATACCATTTAGTTATGCATTGCGCCACACTCTTGGAGCAGAGAGTGTACTCTGGGCACAGATGGAGCAGCAGAACTCCAGGAGCAGTGACTGTTAAATTTAACCAATCATTGCAATTGGTCTAAAAGCTTTTACCTGCCTCTGCAGCAGCTGCTCTTCTCATCCATAGATCTGATTAGCTCCAGTCACATTGATTATTGAGTTCCTCGACTCAAACTCCACCAAGTTCTGTCACACAAAAAAAAGAGACAAACATAGATTCTAATTCTGTGGGAAACACTGTGGCAGGAAACTAATGCTGCTGGATCACTATTCACTTGCGTGTTTACCATGAAAACACATCAGTTCCGGCATCATCAGGTGAATAGAAAAAAACTGTGTGGCAGGCTGCACAATATTTTGAAAGACAAGCAATGAGCTGTTTAAAATCTGCTCACAATTAGACCCTGGGACTTCGGATATGCCCGCTCTAATAGCAGAAGTAGAGTTACATTTTATATAGTGATTCTGATCATCCCAACTTAAACCCTCGTCATACAGAAATTAATGAAAATGTTATATCCTAAATGGTACATACAAACACAGAGATATGTCTAGCCTAGCATGGCGAATAATTTCAACCTGTTGGGCTACAGTGTTTGATAAGACAAGCACTTGTAGGATTGCAGCGTAAAGGAAATTAAATTCAATACAGTGCTGGGAAGGCAGCCAGATGTTATCTGGTACCTTGCCATCCATTTCCATGACAGACATCAAGGGCATTATGGATCACTGGCCACCAGTCTCCTGTCTGAGGCACAAAGACATGCATTAAGCATACAACCTTTCAACCGGCGCCATCTGTGCGTGTCCACAATACATGATCTGACTTGTGCTTTGTGAAGCCTTTTAGTAAATTATAATTTTAGACAAAAAACAATAGGAAGAGGCTCTGTAGAGTGCAATGAAGAGTATGACTCGAGGGATATTGAATCTTGATTGTTTTGCATTGAACTCCAAACAGAGGGATAAAGTTTATTTATTATTATTTATTTATATGTTATTTCCTGACAGCACAACATGTATGGGAGAAGTTTGGTCTGGTTTTACCCTTTGATACCTGGAGCGTCATCACTTTGATTGTGCTGTTTTCAGACACCTCGGAAATAAGCAACTTGGTAAGAAATGTTGCACAAATTTAAAGAAATGAATAGATTTTGAGATTTATTTTTACAAAGCTAATGAAAAATGTATAGGGAAAAAAGAAAGAAGCAAGGGAAAATGTCTAGGAAAAAAGGGAAAATAAAGCTAGGTGGAATTTTTTAAGGAAAAAGAAAAAAAACAGGAAAAACTGTATTTATAGCCTAATTATTAAAATGATTTAAAATTATCTTCCAGAATTATTAGATTTTTCAAGCACTTCTTCCGGGTCATTTCTTTTTTTGAACTTTCTACTTTTAGTTGCCTTGTAACTTTGTTATTCTTGGAGAATACCTTAGAGTTCGAGGAAGGATTTTCTTAGTCCCTGAAAAAGTTCTAATATTCAGAAGCGTGATGCTTGTATGGAAACACCAGCAACATATGCATCCCTGCCAACCTCTCACATACTATACCCACTCCAGCTGTGAGGTGGGAGCTCCCAGATGTTGCTGCTGCTTCAGTGGGGTTATGTAAGCCAGTGAAACCATAGAGATTACCCTGACAGTCACATGGGCAGGACCGCCAGGCTCAGGGCTTGCATACAAACACAGACAGATAGCGGATTACCCCCAGGATTTGCAGAGGAAAGCTGTCTTTTTAAGATGAGTTTCTGACATTTCTGCTTCTGCTTGATATACAGTAGAGAAAAAAAGCACACGAAAAGCACGTGACACAGGCTAGTGTATATGATAGATGAGCAGGACTTGAACCCAGGATGTTGCAAACACTGTGGCACAGTCAGTCTGCTGACTCACAGTGGCCTAAAGCTGTCTTAATCCTGGATATAAATGCGTGTTGGTGGCGTTTGGCTTAGCTTCAGTGTTTTTTCCGTTTTTTTAAAAAGGCTTTCATGATAGAGAGGCCTGTAGCAAGAGGTTTTGTGTGTGCGGTGGTGGGACGAGTCACACAAGCACCTTGAGGAGCAAAGTATTGGATGGAAACGATGCAAAAACATGCAAATGCATGTGTATGTTTTACTTTTCTTTCAGGAGGCTAGAGAGAGAGAAAGAAAACACATAACTGCTGTAGCTTTTCTGTTCTTAATATAGCTACTATGGATCACTCCAACTTCATGCTGTCAGTCATATACAGAATATTGAATTGATTTAGAAAGCTCAATCCTTCCAGATACTTATTGATATCTTCATGTCTGGGCGTTTCTCATCCTCCCTGTGTAGAATCATTTATTGTCTGTCCATTGACTGATTGTGATGTACCGGAGCCAAGTCTCAGAGCTGGGAGGGGACAGGAATGGATTCATCACTGGGAGACACTAATACAAGGATGATCTCACTTTATGTGAGATGCTTTCCAAGAGAAATTCAGGAACTACATGATGACTGGATAGCATTGCTGAGGTTTAGAAGAAAGGGAGGCAAACACATGCCTCATTAGTTCTATGTTGTTCTATTTTGGATTTTTAACTCTGAAAAGGTGCCACAAAATCGAAGAAAACAAAAGGACTTGAATGATAACGTGTCCATGGATTAATGTAGAAAGAACCAGTTTTGCAACTCATTCTTTTTTCAAACCTTCCCAGGAGATGAACAAATCCTCTCTGGCTTAAGAGATCTCAAAATGCACTGAAATGTTAGGATTGCTAGCAGACCAATGGCAAAAAAAGAGGGTCTTTATTAAGAAAAATTCATATTAATGAAGCTCTTAACACTAGATATTTACACAGGGACTCTGTTTCAAAACAGTGCCACAAAATAGCTAAGTCTCACAGCATGCTTTTTCACTAGAAGCATTTTTGTTTTTGCATCACAACCCTTCCCAGAACTACAAATATCTTTATTTGAACCTCCCTGAGTGATGGGGAGAAACTGCATGTACCTCCCTCCACTATAAATAACCATATTTCACAGTTTGTGGCTATGATAAATGGTGTGATTTTGGATATCTTAAAGGAAAACATGGATTTATAAACCCATATTGGGGTTCTGGGGGGATTTAAAGTAATTAAAAAATATGACCATTTAAAGTTAAATGTCCCTCCCATTAGCCCACCACCCCGGACCCCCTATAAATAACAAATGGTACCTTATCCTATACAAGTGTGCTAGTAAGTCATGACAGTGTAACAGAGGCCAGCATGGACAACACACAGACACTGAAACTGAAGCAGCTGAACTGGGTCTAGCCATTATAAAGTTCAGTAGTTACACATATGCTTTCCCTACTGTGACATGTAAAATTGTGCCATCCTATTCATGTCACATATAATTAAGTACGGCAATTAGCCCATTGAAACCAGATGAAATTGCCTTGATTTCTTTCAAAAATATCAGAATAAGGCAATAAGAAAAGAGAGAAGACAGAGAGAAATGGTAAGAAATTGGTAAAAAAGCAGAAGAAAATTACCTATGTCAAAAAAAGTCATACCGAGGCATGATGAACAAAAACCATACAACAGCATGTCGAACAAAGTCATGTTTAAAAAAATCATACACGGGCATGTCAAAGTTTAAAAAAAAACCAAACAATTATGTAACAATTTTGAATAGGCTATGTGTATTTATAATATCGTTTTGCCCTAGCATCTTTTGTTTCTCCCCTTGACATTTTTTTCATCATTTTCTAAATCTAGTAATTTCTAGCAATTCGTGAAACATTTCTCACCAGCTAGTTCATTTCCTTTGTTCCCATGTTTTTTTAATTGAATTGCACAAATTTGGTAGGGCTTGGGGGTTTAAATTCTTGTGAAAGGTATAAAAGCAGCACAATTAAAGTGACATTGCTCCACAGGTTTACAAGGTTAAATGCTGACTTTTTGGACCGTTCTTTTGAAACTCTACACTTTAAACTTCTTCAAAATGCTGTACCATAAGTTTTATCAACATCTCTAATGATGACTTTTTTGACCGTTGTTACCACATTGACATTTGGAACGATGAGTTTTTCGACCATTTTTTTCACATGAAATTCTACACTAATGCTATACTATGAGGTTTTTTGGGGGTTTTTTTGTTTTTTTTTTTACATTTTTTAACGATGAATCTTCTTAAACTCTACAATATAATATTCTAAATGCTATATTATAAGTTTTATTGACATCTGGAACAATGACTTTTTCAACTATTTTCCACATGCTATAGTATGGCGTTTGTTCACATACTAAACTCTAACTTTTTTTTTTAATGCGGGGCATTTTCCCTTTTATTTATAGGGTAGTTAAACCGAGGAAAGTAGGGGGGGAGAATGGGATATGGCATGTAGCAATGCGTGCAAACTGAACTCGAACCTGGGTCACTGCACCAGGCTTAGGCATGTGGGGGGCTCTACTCGACCTAACGAGCAAGAGGCTGTTTTGATCCTTCAAAACTTGTAATGTTCCCTCTATGGATCCTTTCTTCCACATTCTATACTATAATGTTCTTCAAAATGCTGTACTATGACTTTTTTTTTTTTTTTTACAGTTGGAACGATTCATTTTTTCCACTTGATATAGCCTAATATGGTATTTTGCGATATACTATAGAATGACTGTTTTCAACCTTTTTATCTGAGCTATACAAGAAACCTTTTGTGCATATGCCTGCATTAATCATTTAGTAAAGCCCCCTTTTTCTTACTCGTCTTTATAAAACAACAACACATATATCACATACTGGGTCATTGTTTTTAAATTATTAATTACTTTACATTTTCTTTTAATCTATATATCTGTCTGTCCGTCCATCCATCCATCCATCCATCCATCCATCCATCTTTGGTGACTGCAGACAGATAGGAGGCGTCGTGAGGCCGCTAGAGAGCAGCCACAGTCTGCACAGAGCTGTGTGTGCTGGCAGGGGGAAACTGATCGTGGCAAAGCAGAGATGTAGTGTAGCTCGCTGGGACTCCGTGGCCAGCCGTCTGTCACTTTTACCGGGGATCATTTGTCTGACATTACCGCGGAATGGGAAGGACCGAATTTCTTGTTTTGTACAGTTACTCTGCATGAATGTGTCGCGTGATGCGACCGAGAGGAGCTACCTTCGGGGGGAGATATTTATGGTTCGGGACGGTTTTGTTGGAGTAGCTAGTTGCTAGCGCGGAGCTAGCGACTGTGCTGGCTACTTGGAACGTATTCGCTAAGGATGCTACGGTGGATACGACAACAGCTGGTAAACCCACTCTCCTGCATTTCTCAGAAGGCTAGCACTCATTATCTCACAGCAGTAGTCGCCTATTTGAGTTCTCAATCCATGGAAAGCTATATAAACTTTGTTTGGATAGCATTTAGCAAGCCAACCTAGCTTATTAGCTGTTGCCGATGTGTCCAAAACAATGTTGTGTGTCTTAGTGTAATGACAGTCAGGTGTAGGTAGTGTTAGCTACCTCTCTAGTTAGCTACTGTTAATTAGCCGACAACGGGCTACTTAGCTAGCGAGTTAAACGCTGAAATAAAAACAGACGGGTTGAGTTTAAATTGGAGTTGTAAGTGGAGTTGAAGTTTGCTTGGTTTTTAACCACAGAATGCCGTTGTTAAAAAATATCCGAGAGTTAACGGTAGCAAGGTGGCTACCAATGTAAAACTTGGCAAAGTTAAACAGCGTTGCTAACTTCACTAACGTTAGCGTTAATTCTTAACGTTTGCTAACACACCGCACTTAACTCATAGTGATTTATTTATTTGTGTTAAGTAAGCCAACAGACTAACTTTAAGAGCCGGTAATATATTAGTTTCAATTGAAGTCTCCCTTTTTGGAACTTTAATGCAAGCTTGACTCGGCCCAGTGTGTTTGTTTTCTCATTCATTACTTCGTATAAATTTGTATGCGCTGGCTACGTTCGAACGTTGACGTTGAAAGATTACATATCCGTAGAGAGCGTCCTGTATTTGCTGTAATCACCTGTTGTTTGCCTGCAAACATGGTTGTGTGTTAACGCCTTGAAATGCAAATGCACAAGTAGAACGGGTGAAGGACAATAGCGAACCATGTCAAGCAAATGAGTCCTGCCGGATTTTGATTTTAACTGATGTTGCCATTGCAGGGAATGATTTACAGGGGTATAGTATATATAATGTGCTTTGAAATCTGTTGGATGAATTAACGATGTGTTTCAGTCATGCTGCAATGTCACAATGGCCATATGATTCTATTTTTTTAGGTAATTCATGTTTGCTCAACTTTGGATAAGAACCGACATAGAAATACAGTTGAAATGAGACTGGTATGACTGGTAGTTGGGGTTTGTTAGCCAGTGAGGGGAGCAGGCCTATGTGAGTGAATGAATGAATGAATGAGTGTTTAGAGATCAGTCACACATTGGTCTAAGTGTTGATGTCTCCACAGCCAGTGAGCTTAATCAATGTTAACGTGTTTCAAAGCTCTCATGTGCTAGTCCCTGTCCCTGAGAACACCCTGTACTTTGGGTCTGGTTAGAGCACTGGTACCCAACTGGTGGGTCATGGTACAACAGTGGGTCGTGAATATGTTAAGGCAGTAGAAAACATTTTATTTTGAATTACAGACCTACATACTTTGTTATGAACCTCTTATCAGGCCAAACTGTTTTTTATTTTGTTGTTGTTTTTGTTTTTTTTGGGGGGGGGGCGACGACGACTATACAGCTACTACAGTACAGCAACTATGTTATTGCCCTGGTATTATTGGTATTATTTGGCCTATTAATGTTCCATTCCTTTGCAGCATCACTGGTCTTAAATCAATAAAATGCACTTTTTTGGGTTGCAGTACTATTTGTTTAATATGTTTTAAGTAATAGCACTTTATCCCTGCGTTAAATTTTATTTAACTGTGTTCAAAGCCCAGGTGTTGTGAAGTAAAACCAAATATATGGTAATATATCTTAGGTGTGGACCTTGAACTAATGACTAAGGAGAAATCTGGACCCAGTGTCTGGACCAGTTTGGAACCACTGGGTTAGAGTGAATTCTCCTTAGCTACAAGTTTGTCTCGCACTCAAAATATCGCTCAGATTTTAAAGGTTAATTTCACTTCTTTTCTTTTTTTTTCTTAAGAGAACCACAGAGAGTTAGACTTCATAGAAAAAGTGGCCTCCTACTAATTTGAGATAGCTCCGTTCATTTGACCCATCCCATATGATTGACCTTCCCATTTAATTAAAAGAGTAATTAAAATGCAACTGGACTTAATGAAAAAGTTTGTTGGGGTGCATTTGTCTGACCTCTATATAAGTTTAAAAGTAATGCAGTTCTGTTTATTTCCTCACATATTCCTTATTACTTACTTCCTTGTGACAGTGGTCCACATTAAGGAGAAAGGAGGAGGAAGGCGGGAGAGTTTGGCAGCATGACAAGCTTTTACTGTCAGTCTTTTTTTCACCAGCAGTGCTGACATTATGCTAGTAATGCATTTCCATCATAAAAGACCTGCTGTAATTACAGCACAAGCAAAGGTAGCAACTGGGAAAACCCTTAGACATCCTGTTCTGCAATGACTTGAGAACTTTTTGTCATCTCCAGTACTTCCTATGGGGCATTGCATATAGCTGTTTATATATTATTGCTGGCTATTTTCCAAAGCATATAAAATGTTATTCTGACATGCTGCCTTCCAGGCAGCTCCTGGTCCATGACCACATGATATGAAGGTCAACTCACATATTCTAATATTTGTGTTTCAATGCAAGAAACATCCAAATACATGAAGTCCTCTATATAACTTTTGTGACACATTATTAGGTTTTGTGTTTTAAGCTTGATTTCCCAAAGGCTTACTTCACCAGTAAAGCTTCTCTGCAGCAAGGCTTGATATGTCTTATATAGCATTTTGAATATAGCCTTAATGCCTAAAGAGAAAAGAGCTTTCAAAATTGTCATTGCTTGGTAATGCAGTTGCAAGCAGTGACTAGTGTATGATGCAATTTTGAAAAACAAAACAAGCCTAGAGGTTTTAAATGGTCACTTTATTGCATTACCTCAATCAGGTTTCAGTCTTTGCAAGTTTTTTTTATGTCAGAGTGAAATGGAAAAGAAACCTAAGAAGTGTAATTATATGGATCAGTATCATTTGGTATTTATAACATTAGGTACACTATGCATCTTAGCTAGCAGTATGCACACTTTTGTCAGTCTCATTTAGGATAATTCAGACATTGCTGCAGCAACCTAGCAACCCTAGTAATCTACTGTAATAAAGTAGAAAAACATTTGATAATTTACTAGCCAATGCCACCCTTGATGCAGATATTAAGTTCCATATCATTTGTAGCTTGGCTGCAGGTTTCTCATTCCATGCCACTTGTTGTTAGATATCTTTTTGGCATGCCTGTAGTTATTTTGTTAGCTGTTGTCATCAGTAATACAGTCAAAAGCAGCACCTATCACATCTGACTAGAAACACCCTTGCTCTCTCTCACTCCCTCCCTCTGTGTTGCAGCTCTTTCTCTCTTTATTACTTGCTCTTTATGCAACGCCTTCTTTCCATCTCTGATTAAGCATTTGATTAAATGCCTCTTAGTCGACGATACGACTCAGTGCATTGACTTGGTTGTGATGCATTAGTCTGTTCTGTTGCCCAGCCATTGTTCCGGGCGGTGTTTCCCCCAAGGCACTGTGGGACTTGTAGGCTGTATGCAGGGAATAATTACCTGTCGGTCTTACAAATTGATGGATGCATGAGAGTCAGGGGACAGAATAAAAAGTCTGATTTCAGCTGTGGAGAATTTTACAAGAAAGCCACATTGGAATACCTGCTATGCAGTATATACTGTATGTCAGTATTATTTGTTTATAGGTTATGGTCAATGTGGAAACTCAAAATTTCAAAGCTCAGCCGGCAAATGTGTGGCGTAAAAATGTGTGTGTCTTGATATTCAGTATTGGCCTCTTTGTGCAATATTAATGATTCCTAAGCTCTAAAAAATCCTTTTTTGACTTATCCTCTACCTGATTTGTTTATCTTATCTTTTGAGAGTAGTATAAATGTAATGGGGGAAATGAAGAATTGAAAGTGGCTCCTACTTGGATTCACCTCATTAGTGTACTTAATGAAACGGTTAAGTGCCCCTAATATGTGCCAGTCATACCCAGCCATCAGCCAAGTATGACATCATCTCTATGCAGACATTTCAACTCTGTTTTTTAAATAAAGGCAGTTCCAAATGTGTAAATCTGGCAATCTAGATAGACTTTTAACTCTTTGGCTCATCATTACTGCTGAATCCTGACTATGTCAGGAACATCTGAAAGTTTAAAAAGTATAGTCTATGTATTTTTAAGCAAATACAATAGTTACAGCCTGCTTTGGATTAAGTTTTGATATTAAACAAAAATAAATTTAATATTGGGACTTGTTGATTGCTGTAGGGCTACAGAGGTGTATATACATGAATCAAATGAATGATTGTGGTTTTAGCTGTATGAGGCCTTTAATTAGTGATGTATTTGTCTGTGCTGTGTAGAGTGAAATAGTAAGAGTTTGTCTGGGGAATCAGCAATAGGTACAATCCATTGTTTGAATGCTTGTGTGTTTTTCACAATTTAGAGTACTTTATATTGGTGATTTATTTTTTCCTCCTCAAGTTTACCCCTTAAAGCTAAATACAGCAGGTACACTTTACATCATGTAATTCTCTTGTTACAGGCATTATTTACAGGTAAGACTAATTTACTGGACACAAATGAGATACTGCAGACTGATATTGTTATTTGCTGCCTGAAGAGGAGCATACACCTCAGGCATTTGAGTCAGGATAGGCCCCAACAAAGGGACAATATATGGTTTTAAATCTTGATTAAAAATATCTATGTCATTACCCACCAAGCATCTCAGTGCGTCTTATTACAAAGATCATCCTGGTGTGACATTGCTGCACATTTGTATGATCATCTATTGTCCAGGGTAGATAACACTGTTGTTGTGACTGACAGATTAATGTCAGCTGACTAATTTGATTGCTTCTGGTTGGTGAAGTGTGTGTATACGCTTGCAACAGGCCATCTTTGATTGAATCACAGCACGACATTTACTTTCCTCTTTGTTGGAGTACTTGCTTTTTCTATTCATTGTGCAGACCAACATTCATAATCTGAATTATGTGAAGAGTAATGTAATTTTGCATTGATTCTTCAGCATTGAAAAACATGTAGCTGCATCAGGCATTAGCCTGTTGGATCACCTTAACTCTGTATATGTTGGTGCTGGTGGTGATAAAGACTGGAGACAAATTAGCAGAGGTGATACTAGCCAATAGGAACATTTTGTCATATCAGCCAACTCTGGTCCATAGCTATATAAACTTTGAATGACCCTGGATGTAATCAGTCATCTGTATGTTCACTTGCTTCTTCAACAATATGAACCAGACACTCATAAAACAGTTGCTCTTTTCAGTGCAAAGTGTCATTAGCCATCCACTGAAGCTTGGGCAACAATTAGCCCACTGTGTTCAAAACCAGGGTGAGGTGCTTTCCTTAATTTCACAAGGCCACATCTTTTTAACAATTCAACACAGCATTTTGCATGTTGTTTCTGGCAGTTAAGCTAACTTGAGCTACTGTGTGTGCAAAGATATTAATGATTAAGCAACTTCACTGATAGCTTAACTGAATGATGTTGTGGTAAAGAATGTCCCTCTCCTCAGACTGTCAAACTGGGTGGAGAAAGGCAATGAGAAATTATCTCCTTCAACCGCCACCATCAAGGTCCCTTACTGTAATCCTGTTAAGGTGTATTAAGAAATGTGTTACTGCCCTAAGGTACAAAATCACCATAATCTCTCTGCAGGGATGTAATAGCTTGTTGATCAATGCCAGTGACTCAACAACTTCTTGGTTAGATGCAGGCATTTCCTGCTTACAAAACTCACTTACTGGGTCGTCATAGCTGGTTCATAAACGTTGATTTAAAATCATGATTAAGTAATGTTGGTTTAAATGCAGCCAGTGTTAACAAACCGTGGTAGTATTGGGTAGGTTTTCGTTTCCTACACCGTCAAACTCTGGTTGCACTAAACCATGAAAGCAGTACTGTATGTGCAGCTGGTGTGATGCAGGATGTTGCTTTAAAAGGTTTTCATTGTTTACATGCTCAGTTGACCTTCTCTTTAAAATACTATAGATTTGTGATCAAAGAGAAGTAAACTGGCATTCTTCAAGCTCATAAATCAAATAAAGTTTTTTCCACAACTCCCCATAACTTGTGATTTAAAAGTTTAGGAAATTTAATTATTTTGGCAACTATTTAACCCAGTTTAGCACTGTAGGCCTTAACCAGGCTCATTTATTAACGCTAGATTTGTGAGAATTTCACATTAGCTGACGAGCGCAAATGTGCTACAAGTAGGGATGCCCGATAATATAAGCACAACATCAGTATCAGCAGATATTGGCTTTAAAATGAAATACTGGTATTGGCCACCTCCACCCTAAAGAAAAAAAAGCAGTAGAAGTGGATATATTTGTATCAGTTATCAGCCAAATGAGTTGCTACAAAGCTACAAAGGCCCGAAACGTTTCTTTTGGGAGAAATGTGCTACAGCTTTAGAATTTAAACTTTTTTGATTCAGCATTATTTCTCAAGCTGTAATGGAAACAATTTGGCCTGTTGTAATGTGTTTAACCTTGTCAGCCACCATATCAGCAAAATGCTGCCGTTTGCCATGAATGACTAGCACAGTGCACTAGAGAGACGGTGTGGTTTAAGTTCAGCTCTCTTGCTGAGTCTCTGTTGTTTACCTTGATGACGTATTGGAGGTGTTCTAGTCACAAACCACAGTAAGAGCGAGCTACAGCTCTTCCTCTAACAGCTCATGTGGCTGTTTCTCAGTTCCTCCCTGCAATATTAAAAATTGATTTGCTGACCAAATATAGCAAAATACATCCATGGCTAGTTTATTAGACTTATTTCTATTGAAGAGTCCTACTGTTATTGTTCAGGTGAGACAATTTGTAAAAACTGCAAAGGGCTAACATCTGTGCTGTCGCAGTTCTGTCTTAGTGTTAGGTGTGGGGCATGTATTTAATAAACAATAAGAAACGAGCAGCAGATGGAGAGCTTGAGAGAGTGAAACAGAAAGGCAGTAATAGTTTACATGTGTCCCTGAACAGAGGTGAATCTGTGTGGGAGTGAGTGACGTGGCCCGGATACATTCCTCTGTGCATGCGTATGTGTGTGTGTTTGTGTGTAAACCTACGTCATAGAACATTTGCAAATGATTGTAAGCACTTGCTTTAACTGTCTTAGAATAGCAGTCGGTACGCATGTGACACACAGGACAGTACCAAAAAATGATACTAGAACTAAGTAACAAAAAAAGGATAGATAGCTAAAAGTCCATCTCTTTGTTTTGGTGTGCATATGAAAGGATGAAAAATCAGCAACATTACCTGATAATATTAAAACCCTCTCTAATATAAACCAGTGGGTAAGAGACTTTACATTTTTTGCATGTTTGACATTCATAGCCAAAGCTAGCCAACTACCTTTTCACACTAATTTCACACTCAATACTTCTTAATTAAGTTGCCCCGCTTTTATGAACATATATTTAAGCTTTGTCTACTATTTGGTCTAAATAACCAGAAAATGTGTCTTGCTAGTCCAACATGTTTTAACCACCTAGACTACCTGGCTGCTCAAAGCAGTTGGAATGGAAACATGCAATAACAAACAGTAGCAGAGCAAGAAATATTTACCGTGTTCTCCCTCTTGCACTGTAAGCATATGTCATTGTCTGTACCTGCATGATGTAACACTAGGAGTGTCTGGTATTGTTTCTCTGTGTTTTTCTCACTAAAGAATCCTTCTAGTTTCAAAATAGCCTCTGCTGCAGCAGACAAAATAATTGCCCATAGAAACTATCCAGTAAGGGAAATCATACTGAATTGAACAACATAATGTTGCTCTTTGGAGATTTAAGTGTTGCATAGACTTTCAGGGGTTAGTTGCTTCTGCTTAATGCCAACAATATAAAAGATCTTGCCTAACCAAAAAAAGGTAATAAAATAGCTGATCTCAACCCCTTGAAGCCTAAGATGAAATACTTATACTGCTTTTTTTTTGTCAAGCCAGCACTCCAAAATCCCCAAATATTCAGTTTTCAACTATACAGTAGGAATGCCCTAACTAATAAAGGTTCTGTATGTGACAGTCAGGGCATTAATATAGCAGCACACCACTATTGGCAATGTAAAGATATAGGCTAGTTGAGTAATGGCATCCTGAGGGGGGAATGAAGTCAGAACACCTTGGTGTGTGAGGTTTTCCATGGTTCCTTGCGGTATGGTGGTCCAGCCGCCTGTGCTCTGTCATGTTAGCGCACATGGCTATCACACTTGGCGTTGTGCGCGTACAACATTTACTGCTGATATCAAGGCATTGTCATTGAGAAATCATAGTGCCCACCCTCCAGTTACCCCCCGGTTAACACTGTTACCTCTGTCAACACTGTTCCCGTTGTTTAGCCCTGTTAATGGAGTTAGCACCATTAGATGTTGTTGCCAACTCAGTCACCTCCATGTTGAGATCCATGACTAGACAACTCATGCAGTCTGAACCTCACACAGAGCCCCAATAAAGTAACTTTGATAAAAAAGACATACATAAGAGAATTTATATTTATTGTGCAAAGAATAAACAAGTGATGTCTAATATAAGGAATGTACTAAGAGAGATACATAACAGTAAGTAACCTGTTTTCCCTCCTTTTCCACTTTTTCCATTTGTCCCTTTCTTCTGCCCCACCCCTGTCTCTCTCCCTTCTCATATATCCTCCCTTCCCTCAGGGCTTTGACCCCCCTCATCAGAGTGACACCAGGACGGTTTATGTGGCAAACCGTTTCCCGCAGCATGGCCACTACATACCGCAACGCTTTGCTGACAACAGAATCATCTCCTCCAAGGTATTAAGTGTTGTTCAATTCACCAATGGTATTTTACCCATTGTGTAATGGATAAAGTATTTCATGTTTGTCAGTTAGAATGAAGCAATTTGTCTTTTTTACTATGGTTTAATTTTCTAATTGTCTACATACGTTCTAACTACGTTCTTAAAAAAATGTTTTAACTAACTTTGTGCAGAGAAGATGAGTGATTGAAGTTTACTTATGGATCTGACTTGAAAACAGCCAAAACCTCTCAGACATTAGTCGGTCAGTTGGAGGACTAACAGAGAGATAATAATCCCTAAGGGGCTGCTGCCTCCCACCAGCAGGAATGGCTGTTATTGATCAGCCAGTTGATTGAATGATTGACAGTAGGGTTAAGTCACGTGAGTCAGAATTAAATTGATTTTAAGGCATTCATTTTTAAGTGACATAAACAGCTCACATAAAAAATGGCTAGTCTGGGTGAGGCTGTGAACTAATGTGATAAACTTCACCTTGGTAATGTGAAATGTGTCATTAAAAATACATGCAGAAATTAAACAAAAAACCCTCCATCAGCTTTTCTTTCTAGACCATGCATAGGAAACGATGAATTGAAACTTAAGATTGAAGCAGCAACAGTCTGAAACAGCAGAGCCCATGGTCTAGTGCAGCTTGATGAACTGCTTCACCACTTACCATAAGACTTTTATGTCAGAATAACAATTTAGCATATTCCTTTTACTTGGAGCTACGAATGTGCATTATAATGAAGTCAGCAACTCTGAAAAAAGTGAAAATAAAATATCTGAGTACACCTAAAAAAGATTATTTTAGTACTTAAGTTATTTGATGTGTATTTTTTTTTGTCAGCCAACAGGATTCGCATGGTTTTTGTGTCTCACATACTTAACAATTAAACTAATATCTTTCAACAACTAATTCAAAATGAATACCATTTTTTAATGTGTCAGTTTACAGTATAGTCTGAAACAGGCTAAGTTCTCCTGCTGTTCTTAAATGCAATTCTGACTAGCATTTTTTAGGGTTTATAAGATCCTCAAATATTTGATACCCACATATAACCTGCTCATTCGATACCCTTTTACTTAATCTTTGTCCTAATTGTTTTTTTTCTTTCTCTTTCAGTACACAATTTGGAATTTTGTCCCAAAGAATCTGTTTGAGCAGTTCAGAAGAATAGCCAACTTCTATTTTCTCATCATCTTCCTTGTGCAGGTAATAACACTCATAAATGCACATACACACTTCATTTTTGATGGTGACAAGTCAAGTGCAACCTCAGTATGCCCTAAAAACAAATCTGTGCATGTCTGTTTGTGCGTGCACGAGTGAGTGACTCATCGACTTCTAGGGACCAGCAGAGAGGCAGGTCTGCCTCTGTATTAAAACGTTACACCCACGCATTAAGTAATATGTGTGTCTTTACAGCCGTCCTAAGGCGTTAGGCCTTCACTGTGCATCAGTCAGCCTGTGCTGAAGTAGGATTTGGCTTTCAGATTTTTCAGCCTTCTCCTGATTTATTTGGGCCTGTGTAGTGAAGCCAGAGCAATCGACTTGACTCTGTCTAAAAAGGCTCTCTTTTCACCCACTCAAGAAGCTGAAGTCAGCTTAGTCTCAAATCATTGAATTGAGGGCCTCTTTTCATCTTGACGTTGTGAACACGGCGTTTTCTCAGATGGCCAGTTTGACCGTTTTTAGATGGCTGATTCCGAGATTGGCTGCAAACCGTTACTTCCCTTAGCAAAACAAGTCAAGAACAGCCTTAGTCTCATTATAATGCATGCAAACTCTGAATGTTTTTGTGAATTTAATGTTTGTCTCATATGACGTTATGATTTAAAACATTTTATGTAAAACAGCCAAAACATTTTTAAATTTGAATTTTTCATTGTTGCTCACTAACTCCTCTTGCATTTTTTGAGTCCGCTGCATGGATTGTTCTAGCAGAATTTGAGGGTGTAGTTACCCTTTAAAGAGAAACTTCAATTGCCAATTTTCAACCAGTCTTGCGTCAAAACAATGTGGGTGGTGTGTTTGGATGAACTCTTGTATACCTCCCTCTATCTAACCAAGTAGATATCTCTCCTCCCTCCCCATCATTCAGCTGGTTCTCTGGACCGTTGCCTCAACTACAGGCTGTACTTCTGAAACTTTATTATTATTTATTATATTTCTGGCAACCCATGTTGCGACAGCAGACACATAGAGTGAAGAAGTGCATCAAGAGACAGACCCGTCCCTCCCTCTGCCTCAAACTCGGACCAGAATCCAATCCAAACAGTAACACTAAGTGCTGGTCGAATGTAAATCAAGATTATGCTACTATATTGCCTATCTCTCACCTAAAATATTTTCAGAAACATTTTTAAGATTACTGTTAAATCGGAATGCCGGCCACTATTGTATCACACACGAGTGAACATTAGGTCACCCGCCAGTGGGTGCATTTATCGGTCTGGCATGAGGCAGTACATTCTGGTTTTCTAGGTTTTTTACATCTTGAGCAAAAGCAAATACCATAGACACTTTTCTCTCTTTTGCATTTTTGCTCATATTCTCTCAAAATCAGCAGCCAGGAAGTAGTTGCAGCTCTAGCTAACAACTGTGCTGTTGGTGTAATGTTAAGCAACAAAATCTTAAAATGATATCCAGCAAGTAATGCCAGAAAAACTTATAGAACACATCACTGTCCTTCTATGTTCTGTGATTCTCAAAAGTATTATAGGCTAGTCTGCAAAAACAGTTCTATGTAGCGTGTTCTCGTGGCTGAGTCGAACCATATATCTGCATACCACAGAACCGCAAAGTCCCTGGTTTGAATCCGCTACCCTGCCTCCCTCTCGCCACTCATTTCCTGTCTCTCTATAGCGTCAACTGTCCCATAAAGGCAAAAAAATGCCATGATTTGCAGAAAATGATGCTTGACTTTATGTTTTTTTAATCACTTGAGTTTTGAAAGAATATGTGTGCAACTTTCTGAACAAAAAGCTCTTGATTGATTCCCCAAGGTTTGGAAAGCTGTTTCTGCTCCAGTAAATGTTGCTTTTGAGGCTTTTCATGTGTTGTTTTGTTTGAGTGTGTAATTCTGAACTGACAGTTAACCTTCATGGGAAGTTATAGGGGTTTCCTGTTTGACACATCAGCCGCTACTTCTTTCTGTTGTCTTTTTAGTTTGCTTTTTTTCTCAGTCATATGCACTACTACTGAGACTGGTATCTTTTTTCCACTGCACTTCCAATTCATTGAAACCTGTGCAAAACAACCCCTGTATTTGTCTTTACAGTTAATGATAGACACCCCAACTTCCCCAGTCACCAGCGGCCTGCCTCTCTTCTTTGTGATCACAGTAACTGCCATAAAACAGGTGAGAACAGAAACACACGATGGCTTCCTCTTTGTTGGGCTGAAAATGGGGAACTTGCGTTCATGTAGTATCCTACCCTAACCCTAACACATTAAAGTTAGTTTGTAGTTGACTGATGATAAACAACTTGTTTCAGCTTATTATTCAGCTGAGTTCTGATAGAAATAAAACCTTTTGTTGTGTAAATGTCATCAATGTTAAATATATTCTGGATGCTTAATTTACTAACCTGTCATAAACTTTGCATCGATATAAACAGCTGTTTGAAATATCTTAAATAGCTATTGGTCACATCAGTTGATCAATGACTATTTGTGCCAGCACAGTATCACCTTCACTGATCAATAATGCTGTTTTAAAGTCAGTTGCTGCATGTTATCAGTTATTGGTTCAATTCCTTTATTAGGGCTATGAGGATTGGCTGAGACACAAGGCGGACAATGAGGTAAACGGGGCTCCAGTGTTTGTGGTTCGCAGTGGAAGTCTGGTCCAGACAAGATCCAAGAACATCAGGGTAAGACGGCAATTACTACACCGTGTGGGAACTGCATTATACCAGCTGTTCCAGTTCAGAGCTTTACTTTTGGTTTAAGACATTACTTCTATCAAATCAAAGGATTGTGCTTTAATTTAGCATTTGCCAATGGCAGTGGCCAATGGTCTTCTGTTTTGTCACATCAATTTTGCACAGACTAAAAAGCAGGGCTCAAGACTACAGACTGATGATCGTCTCCCAGTAAACTCCTAGCGGACGCATCCTTTTTGTTTCTCCGACAATACTGCACTGTAAACAGTGTTTATAACAGTTCAGTTATTTTCTTATAATGAGGATATCTTTGTTTCTCTGGCACACAGGGGGAAATAAATAACAATAATAAAAAAATGGTATTGGCTATTGTCTAAATTGTTAAACTTCAGTATTTCAGTTCCTCTCAGTTTTATAGTTGCATCTCTAAATGTTAAAGGGTAAGCTTGTACCTAAAAGTAGGGTTGTTTTTTTGCAACTCTATAGCCAACTGCCATTAAAACTTAAGCTTGGCTTTTAAATTCCCTGTGCTTGTGGTGTTTCTCTAGAACTAAGCTGTATGGAAAGAAGATATAAAATATTGTTGTTAATGAAAAGAGATCTGTTTCATTTGTTAGGATTGCAAGAAACTGGGGTGGTTTACACAAAGCAATGGGGATGTTCTGTGAATGAGGTATCTGTTACAGTCTTTGAAAATAAGATAAAAATAAAATTTGTTTGAAATCCATAGTTTACTAGATGGCATTATTTGTCTTTGTAGCCCGTTGTTTGCTTGAAGACCACTAATGTGCCATAATAGCCAATTCTTGAGCTATTTGCATATTTACAGCCTTGACATTACCTCTTTGGTCAGTGTTGAGGTGTCTGCTGCTTGTAGATCAGAACACTGTAGCGCACACAAATCCTCAGAGTTCAGGCTGTGCTACCTAAGTGACGTGTGTCCTTTATTGAATCAGTAAATGAACCTCTCAAGCTCGTCAAGTACACTTGATATGTTTACCCAGTCACAGCCAGCAGACTTGCTGTCTACAGGAGGGAGTTATTTTATCTAAAGTTCAACTGAAATTAAGTTGCTTTTTTGTCTGCTACGACATGTGCATCTATTCTGTAAATCGTGTATCCAGTGCTCTTCTTTGAGGAAAAAAAGATAGAAAGGGAATATTTTTTCTGTTCTTTTCTGAACATTAAGTTGACAAACTTTGTCTCCACTTTGGTTCTTTACAAAGATGAGATATTATGAGGTATAACTTTTATGAAAATTCAGACTGAAAATTAAATTCAACTCCCTTCCTGAAAAATGTACTTAAGGGTAATTTCAAAACAGTGTAAGTAAATGTTATTATAAAACTTAAACACTATCGACCTTGATGTGTATGTGTGTGTTTTACTGCCTGTCTGTCCAGGTGGGGGATATTGTTCGTGTGGCTAAGGATGAGACATTCCCAGCTGACCTGGCATTGCTGTCATCAGATCGTGCAGATGGCACCTGTCACATCACCACAGCCAGCCTCGATGGAGAAACCAACCTTAAGGTCTGTGTGTGTGTGTGTGTGTGTGTGTGTGTGTGTGTGTGTGTGTGTGTGTGTGTGTGTGTGTGTGTGTGTGTGTGTGTGTGTGTGTGCGTGCGTTGGTTTTTGGGAGTGTATTTGAGAATTTCTGTGATGTGTCTGAGTTTCTGGCATAAAACTTTCTAACAGCCTACTAGTGCTACTATTTGTGCTGCAAACAACCATTTGATTAAGTCAACAAGATAGCTGCTTGTCCACATCCAATCCTGCAATTCAAAACTGCAAACGAGTCCACTGCTCCACCTGCTCCCCCGTGCCGTGTAAACAAGTTACATTCATCAAAAAGTTTACATTTAGTCCTTGAGGTTTGATAAACATGTTGTGTGCATTTCCTTCAAAATAACACAATCACTGAATAGATTTTAAAATATTTTGTGGCCGTTCTTTTCATCACTGCCTTTGTTGATGTTTTGCAGAATTTTGTGTAAAACCAATAGTAGGACTTGAATCATGTTACTGACATGGTTGCAACCTCATGCTACTCATAAATGAGTTTTAGTGAGGCACACAGTCGCTCACCTGGTAGAGCAGGTGTCCCATGTACAAAGGCTGTGTACTTGCGCAGCAGCTGCATGTTCGAGTCTAACCATGGCCCAGTGCAACCCCCTCAAAAATATGAATTGTAGCACTCACCCTCCTAGGTTGTCTAAGGCTTTCTTATCGAATGGCATTCAGAAGAGCAGAGTGCATGGAAAATTAAAGCACATAGTGCAAACAGACTTTAGCAGAGGCCGGACAAAAGATAGCACAAACACTTCCACAAAACTTTCAGAAAATCCCTGTGCAGCATTATCCAAGTGTAATTTATTATATTCTATTTTCAACATTTTCTCAATTATCCTCTCATAAAGGAATTTGTTGTGTGCATGTTTTATTTATTTATTTATTTATACAATTTATCATTGTCTTTCATTAAGAAGACAGAGATTAGTTGGCAGACCTGCGGCTGTCTGTCACATGAGAAACGCTAGCCTGTGGGTGTGCCAGGTATATGGAAAAAACAAAATTAAATGACTTAGATATGAAAATACAATTTGAGTGTTTTGTGCCTCTTATTTTTGCATTTATAAAGTCCTCTCCTTTCCTTTCCTTACCTTGCCTCGCTTTGCCTCACCTCACCTTGCTTAGCCATCCCGATCTTCACCGAGCTTAGCCTCACTTTGCGATGTTGGCCTGGGAATTCCTACTATTGCTGTCAGCTGCAGCTGTTTGTAGCTATAGTACAGCGTGCGTTGTAAAGTGATACCGCCATAGCACATCCATATATTTTCTATTTTTTCTTAGTGTAGCTACAGTTTGAAGGGATCAGGTTAGTCTGACCAAATATACATTATATGACAAGTTTTAAAAAATGAGCTCAGCTGTTTTGGACAGAGTCAGTATCTTTGGTGTTACAGAAGGTCAGAGGGTTAGACAGTCAACCCAAATAGAGTTGGCATAGGGATTCATTCAAGGATGATTTGTCTTCTTTTTTCTGCGCATTGTGCTTTAGGGGACGTTTTGGTCCACAGATTTGCTTTGGAGTGAGTGCTCTTGACTGTCACGCTACTCTTTGCAGCTGCAGACAAGCTGCAGCAGAACAGAGGGAGAGAGCTCGCACCATAAGGTGAAGCAGTGGTACAGTTACAGCTCACAGCAAGTTAATACGATACAATCTCTGCATTTGTTGATATCTAGTGTCAAAAAAAAATGTTTGCAAGATGTCGTTAGCAATTTTAGCTTGTTAACTATATCATGTGAATGCCGCTGTCACAATGAATGCCCCTCTGAGCCTGTTCAAACTTTAAAACTCCATCTGGAAAACAAAACAAATCTTCCAATATTCATATTGAACAGCCAAATCTGGTTCGACTGACATAATTCTGAGTCTGATACAGCCCTAGATTTTGTGGAGGTGAACACATACATAACACATTCACTGATGTTCTCTCTCCTTTATATGGCAGGGAAAGCTGTTGAGGCGTAGCCTCCTCGCAGGCAGAGCAGTCACAACTGACCAAACCAGTTATGTCATAAATATAAGGCTTTGTGTTTAAAGTGTAGATCTCCAGTATTTGTTCACGTGTTTGCACTGTCTAAGAAACAATGTTTCTCTTTCATCAGGATTTAACTGTATCTCTGTGTTGTGTATGTTTTGTAGACTCATTACTCTGTGGCGGAGACAGCAGTGTGTCAGTCGGTGAACCAACTGGAAGCCCTGCAGGCTGTGGTGGAGTGCCAACAACCAGAACCTGACTTGTACAGGTAATCTTCATCTGTGTGTATGCACTCCAGAAGTCATAAAGCACATATTGGAAATGAAGATTCTGCCTTTTGACTCATAATTTTGCCAGATTTTTTTTTTTTTCTTATTTTTATTCTAACTTTTTATATTGTATTGCATAATTGTAACACTGTAGATATAGATGAGTCTTTTCACTCACTCTATTTGGGCATCCCCAAAGACTCATGGAAGTCTCCAAAACCCATTTTAAAAGCCACCATGATAATAAATTGTAGAAATGCCCTCCCCACAAGATGAGGTGAGATGGCTTAATCGCCTCTTCAACAACTGCTCTTCCTCTTGTCTGTCTCAGCTGGCTAGTTTAGGATCGATCAGTGTATTTTTAGATCAAGCAGTTTTTCTCTCGGTGGCAATTTGCTCACTTCCCCCTCTTTTGGTTGCTGTCTCTCTCTTTCTCAACACTCACTGCGTTAGAACTGCACTTAAGGATGTAGCCAACGATTTTAATCAATGTACTTAATGTCAAATTCAACGATTATCTCCTCATGGCCCACTAGCTTTCCGTTCTGTGTGTTTGAGTTGAAAAAAAATCCAGTGTTCATATACAGTCCTGGCTCTGTAAGAGGGAAACCAGCAAAAACGCGTGGACTGAGCCACACTATGCTGGTTACTAAGTTGATACCAGTACCGAAAGCTGCTCTGTGATCTGATTTCTGCAACATAACATTGACCAGAAACTTGGTTTCTTTAATCAAGATAAAGGCTCTGACAACACCAACGCGATGGTCAGCTGTCAGCTAATGTCGGGCCGTCAGTAAGTATCTGTCGCCCTGGACGCTGTGGCATGTAATTGGTCCTTGTCGGCCGTAGTAGGTGCTGGTTTTCCATTTATTCAGCAGGATGAATTGGTGATAGTGGAGCCCTTTGATGAATAAAATTGCTCTGATTGGCAGTTAAGCTCAGCGCACAAGAGAGAAATAGAAATGAGGACAGCAAACAGCTAAAGTCAAGAGGAATTGAAGTCAAAACCAACTTCTTGTATAAGGTCAGATAATTTTTTTAGCCATTGGGCTCGTTAGCAGAAATGTTTCCTGATAGTTTGTATAATTGCTCACTGGCACACAGTAAATATGCTTTGTTCCTTCAGTATTGGATTGCATTGTCAGTGTGCCAACTGGCTAAATAGCGTCAAAAAAGTCTTCCGGTTTCCCTTTTTGAATAATTACAGACCGCTGTCTGCTGATATAGAGGGGTATTTCCTTTCATATTGCTAGCTGTCGGCTGTAATCTTTGCAGTGTGTTCATGTGCAACTTTTTGGCCGAGACACAGGCAAGGTGAGGTGATGCAGCAGGGCATTTTCATATCCGCTAGTTCACTGATTTCGGTTTGTTGTGTCTGGACCTTAAGGGATTAAGACCTTGTTAGAATTCCGTTGGAGGGAACTGACAGTATCACTATCATTAAATGAATGCAAATTATCCAGGATTCAAGTCCAACTGAAGCTAAAATTTGTAGTTCTATAAATCTCAGTTTCCCTCTTTTTTTTAACGTTTAGAGGCATTCTCATGGTTTAAGAAAAACTGTTCACTGTAGAGTGAATTCTCTAAGTGCTCCGTTAGTCCAAATGCTGCAAAGAAAACCCAGCCAGGCTGCTAGAGGCATCAGTCTCGTACATGTAAAATATGTCAGAGCATCAGGGAGAAATACAATTACTAACCAGCCATATATAAAAAATCACGTTATTAAAGTGCATGTACAAGCCTTTATCAGATCTCCTACATTTACATGATTTCTTCCAGTAGCCTTGTTTCCTTTGTGCATGTGAATGTAGTCACTGTCTCTCTCACACCACTCAACTAAAACGCCTTTGCTGTCTTCCAGGTTTGTCGGCCGTATTACGGTGACTCAACATGGAGAGGAGATAGTCAGGTGAGACCAGATTTGTCTAGCTGTTTTGGCTGATAATTAGAGAAATAATATGGACACAGGGCCTTTTGATTAGCATACTGGTGCCAATGTTACACAATTTAGTTTTAGCAGTGGACTAATATTTCATGAGCAGACAAAAATGTGAAAAAAAAAAAAAAAAAGATTCATCACATCAACTGAAAATGTGTGAGCCTCATCTATTGTTGTTGTTTTATTTCAGTATCATGCTCCTATTGTGTCTTGTTTGTGCTGAAGTCCTGTCGCAGCATCTATCTCTCTCTATCTCTGTTTTTGTTTGCTTTTGTTTCAGACCGCTGGGCCCGGAGAATTTGCTGCTGCGAGGAGCCAGGTTGAAAAATACCAAAGAGATTTTTGGTGAGTCAATACAGTTAGAATCAAAGGAAAAGATCCTGCAAAAGCAGAACCTCCACCTGAGAGGGAAGCAGCTAGGGGGTAAATGATTTCTTACAGTGGGAAGTTTCCAGTTGAATTGAGGGAGAAAAAAATATAGCTGCTAAAGAATAGCTTGCCTCTAAAATCCTTCTGGTGGATATTGGAAGCATGATAGAGAGGTGACACAGCTACATGGCAGCTTTGACAAAAAAAGCCAAGCTCAGTGGACATTACTTGTAGGGCAGGCCACTCATTTACATATATTTGAGGTCTGATTATATTAATCAAAGTCTTTGTCACAGAAACAGAATGAATAGAAAGACATCAAACTATTTGCACTAGTTGCAAAGAAAATTGAGATTGTATTTAGTTGTTATGGTAACAACAAACCTCAGTGAGGCTGTAAAGTGTGTCACGCTCACTAGATTGAGAACGCCGATTTGGCCTCTTTTACTGCTGTTTTCAAGTTTCTCTTTTTCACTGAACTAAGATTAGCATTATCTTAAACTCACCAAAACAGTTATAGTCAACGTTAGTCTTTCCACTGTTCCAACAATAACTAACTGGTTTGCTTGAAATAAGCCCTGTATTCACAGAATTAGATGTGAAAATATGCTAGATCTACAAGCTGTTTATTCTGGCTGTTTCTTTTTGCCTCTCAGCTGTCAGCTGGGCAGCGGCTCTCACTTGTTCTTGAAAGGCAGCTACAGTACATCATGTTTCACCCAAGATGCAATAATGGCAACAAAAGAAACAGGAAAATACAGTAATATTTTTAACAAATTGCTTATTTTCAACTTTACTATTCCACTATTACTATTTAGTCATTAGTGCAATATCTCACTTTGCGTGAGGTTTTCACTTTATGTTGATTTGTTTATAAGAATGTTTATACAGAATTTAGCCCGTGACAACAATTGCTATGGCAACACTACACATAGAAATGGCAGCCACTCTGACCATTCTGCTATATGATTTAAATGGAAATGTCCGTTCAGCTCTCCTTCTTTTTCTATGATCTGTGTATACTGATGTAATTGGTTAGGTTGGAGAACCATATGCCAATAAACTACCATGCAGACATGGATAATTTCGGTGTCTCATGTCCTCATAACTTCGAGCATAAATTGAATAGCAGTCTAATGATCTGACATCCCATAAGCCTTGTGTAAATACTTTGTGTTGTTGCAGGTGTGGCAGTTTACACAGGGATGGAGTCCAAGATGGCCCTCAACTATAAGTGCAAGTCCCAGAAACGCTCTGCAGTAGAGAAGTGAGCACTTTCTGTTGTCTCTCAGACTAAGCAATAGTATTGCAGTTTTAGGATGTGCTTAATTTAACACTCACCTGTTAATATTTTCTTGTGTTAGGTCGATGAATACCTTCCTAATCATCTACCTGGGCATCTTGCTGTTTGAGGCCGTCCTCAGCACCATCCTGAAGTACGCCTGGCAGGCTGAGGACAAATGGGACGAGCCTTTCTACAACCAAAAGACAGAACAAGAGAGAAACAGCAGTCCAGTAAGTCTTGTTTGTATTAGGCATCAGAAGAATGCATTCCTATTGATTTTTCTTTTTGTACGTTGTGGAGACTCAGCCCCAGAGAGAAGATGAGTTGAGATGTTAGTCAACATTCCACTTCCTTCTCTCTCTCTTTTTTTACTCCACTTAAGTCTCCATATGAAATTATGATGGGCTTTTTCTCTCTACTCTGCCATTATAAATTAATAGAGAGAGTATGTGAAAATATTAAGATAAGGTCATCCTAGAATCCACATGTACACACATACACACACAGAGTCCCAGAGAGGTGCTGGTAGGGCACTTTTAGTGTCTTTAGATTTAGTGACAAGACTTAAGAGAGGAAGTGCTTTTCATAGGGACAGTCTGCCAGCCTATCAGCCCACCTGCCAACACTAATCAGTCAGAGAGAACAGCAGCCTCTATGTATCAAGACAGAGGGGTGGGGGGGATCATAGTCCAGTACACTTGTTTTCTTTCTTTCTCCCTGGAGACAGAACGAAATAGCAGCAACAAAATAATGGCTGTGGTTTTACATTTAGTATAACAGGTGCTCCAGAAACCCCTTGACCCCATTCAGTGTATCCCCTACACTAATGATTGTTTGTTTTTCTATCACAGCCATCTCCTCTCTCCAGGGAATAACTCCTACAAAAGCCTGACAATTGTCTCAAATTGAGGCCTCAACATTACAATATCCAAGTCCAAAAAGGATAAATACAAAAACATTGTACTTGTATTATTTAGTGACTTTAACTGTAACTATAATATTTGGTTGTGTGTACTGTATGTTTCTACACATTAGAGAATAGCAAATTTCTTTTTTTTTCTGTATTTTGTTTAGTAAGATTGTCACAGCTCAATTCCAAGTCTAACATGTCATAAATGTAGCTTTTGTATTGCTGCTGATACTTTGTTTCTCAGATTGTGGTCCTCCCTCACTCTCCTTTCCTGACACATAAAGTAATTATCTCTGTAATATGAATAAATTACCCTGCCTCCTTTGATTCACGGGGATCAGTGCTGATGCACCATCACTCTGTGTGGCTAAGATGTGTATTCATCAAATATATTATGCAATTTTTATCTTTTCATCCACTTACAAAATTACGTTGCGCAGTGCATTACAACATTGCCAAGAGCATTTTTGTATTTTTCTTGTCAGATGAACCATGGCTGATGTTAGCTGAGATTAAATAACAAAAATGATTTGTTATCTTAAACGGATCAAACGACAACATCTTTACTTATAATGATTTTGAAGCATTTTTAGGTCTTTAAGGACTTCCCATTTTTCCTGTTTTCTAACCATAATCCGCTTCAGTTTTTGTCAGTTCTCTTTCACCCACTCTCCATTTTTCTTCCGGTTAAAGTTCAAACTGTTTACATTTGTTTTTCTGTTTTCTTGTGTCTCAGTCTTATTAAATTTACTCTCATCTGTCTTCAGATCTTAAAGTTCATCTCAGACTTCTTGGCGTTTCTGGTCCTTTATAACTTCATCATCCCCATCTCGCTGTATGTCACCGTGGAGATGCAGAAGTTCCTTGGCTCCTTTTTCATTGGCTGGGATTTAGACCTTTACCATGAGGAGAGCGACCAGAAAGCTCAAGTCAACACCTCTGACCTCAACGAGGAGCTTGGACAGGTACGGAATAGAAGTGCAGGCACCCATTCGTACACGCAGCAAGGGAGTAAAGACACATATACATAAACTCACATATGCATAAACTGAACACAGGATTATCTGTATGTGTTTGTATTTAAGTGCATGTCCTACTAATCAAATTGCATTCTTACAGGATGAAAGAGAACTTGAACTCTGCCTCACCTTAAGAACTAGACTGCATAATATTCAACTTCTGTGTGCATCTGTGTGTTTCTGTTCCCCAGGTGGAGTATGTGTTTACAGATAAGACGGGCACGCTAACGGAAAATGAGATGCAGTTCCGTGAGTGTTCAATTAACGGAACCAAGTACCGGGAAGTTAACGGCAAACTGGTACCAGAGGGAATGACTGAAGATTCTCCAGATGGTTCTACGCCTCATCTGGTAACTCGCATATTTACTCATTACAATTATTTTCTTTTGGCAGACACATACAGCCTCTGCTACAGTATGATGTTCCTCTTTACAAATTAAGTACAAATGAAGAGACTCTGAATCATATCTCATTTATGTTTACAGTGGCATACAGTGTGTCACAGAATAAACTTGATGGTGTTTCTTCCTCTCTCATACCTCCATGTTGTTTCTCCATACAGATTGGTGAGGAATTGTTATTTCTTAAGGCGGTGTCGTTGTGTCACACGGTTCAGATCAGCTACGACCAGCCAGACTGCCTGGTTGGGGGTGGAGACCCATTCTCCCATGTCAACGGTTTCTCTTCCAATCACATGGAATATTACGCCTCTTCCCCGGACGAGAAAGCTTTAGTAGAGGCAGCAAAGAGGTACAGTTACATTTACATTCGAGCTTCTCTGCTTCTTTACATTGAGTGCATCAGCTGAAGAACCAGCAGAGCTAGCTGATTCACACAGTGTTACTCTCGCCTTTATCTCCGCTGTTTCCACCAACCGTCACCACTAAAGCAAATTTGAAACACGCTTCACACAATTAGGAGCACCTTTGTGACCAATTGAAAACACAGATATTAGCAGCAGCTATGTTTCTTTGGTTGAAGTACTGGGTTTTTGTATTGTTTGGCCACAGTTGATTTTTAAGCCTGAATTGTGACTGCACTCGTTTGTAAGAATGGTGCAGATTGTTTTGAATTGTTGGAGATTTAAAGACTTGAATCTGTTGTTGTATCCAGTGGTGACAGCCACTGTTTTTTTCTATGACTAAAAGCAAGTTTGGAATTTCACCTGTGGCTTGAACAAGTCACCAGCTGAAATCTGATGGAAACCTCGAAATAAAGTTGTCAGTGAAAGCTGAGATTCAGAAAAAGAAATAAGGAGAGAGGTGTTTTACAAAAATAGCCTCTATCTTTGTGTGTCTTGTTGTGTCACACTTCCATATGAGCTTGTGGTTTCAGAGTAGCTTGTCAGAGTAGATGGGTGTGTCATTGTTACAACTCAGGAAATGTACTGATCTGCGTGTCCAATGTTGAAGAGGAAATGTTGAGAAGAAACCGAAACGTTTCAGAGCTGTGAGTTCAGTGTGATGTCCAGAGTCTGTTCAGGCTACTATAGATTTAAGAGAAGAGTTTGGGCTTTAGTTTAGCCAAAAAGCACTGGATAATATCTCTTGATCATTGCACCAGTATGTGTCAGTTGCTAAGGGATGTTGAAATACTTGTGCAGGTTGCCCACAGGCCAAATAAAAGTGGCACTTAATCATTTGTTGTTCATTTTTATTGTCACTGAAATTTAGAGCAGGCAACACTTTAATGTCCCAGGAGTGGTAGGAAACACTCCAGACGTCTGTGTGGAAAATGGTTCAGAAGAGAGAAAAACATTAATAGAATTTAACCACGTTGTACTATAGCAGTTTGATAGCTGCAACACCCCTCCAGCACTACAAGAAACAATGGAGAACTGACGATGAAGAAATGTGGTTGTAGCACCCAACTAAACTGTTAGACTTTGTTTTTTAACAAAACGTCCAGGATTCATGGTGCATGGAGCCACTGATCCTGGCAAGTGTAGTTTTCATACCATCAAATTGAATTATGTCTGGAAGTAAGGGGCTGCACCCATGACCCAGTGCCTTCATGCGCTAATGAGCTACAGACAGTGTATCTGTGTTGATTTAAACTGAAAGGAGACACTGTTGGAACCATAACCTCAATAATCACTCGTAAATAGAGCACTCTGTTAACGTAACCACACCATTAAACTGAAATGTGACGCCATTGGTCAGAGTACACAAAAGATAGTAGGGATTTTTTAGCTTGGCACCAAATTCTGGTGTTCAAAAATAATAATAATAATAATAATAATAATAATAATAATAATAATAATAATAATAATAATAATAATAATAATCAAAAAGTGCTGAGTCATTTCTCAACAAGATCTTATTACCTTGTTTGGAGTCATGTGTTTGTTCACCTGCATTTCACTTGCTTGTCCCACATAATAAACACCTGCCATAAATTGTAAACACCATCCCTACATGACCCCGAGGAAGATAAATAGCTGAATGACTGAATGAATGCATGATTGAGGGCCCTATTTTCATGGCCGCCCAACCGCCAGCACAATCTGTACTCCCATGGTTTGATATTTTCCTGACCTTGATATTCACTTTGCATATACAGGCACAAGGAGGGGTGCAAACAGAGAAATTGGGCAGTGCAAAGCTAGTTGTTGTTGTTTTTTGTGAAAATTGCACTGAAAATAGACATTTCAGAATGGTCAATGGATATTAAACAGCTTGCATATATATAAAGCCTTCCTACCCTACCGGTCAAAGCGCTTCACAATTTGTCTGTCATTCAACTATTCAAACAAACATTCATACACACATGTAGGGTTCTGGCCTTTCCATCAGAGGCAGCTTGGGGTTCAGGGTCTCGCTCAAGGACACTTTGGCATACAAACAGGAGGAGGCTGGAGGTTGAGTTGCCAACATTGTGAATTAAAGATGACCCACTCTACATCCTGAGGCATAGCTGCCTCATGGTGCTTTCACTTAACTGCCAATCCGGTTATTTATTTTTTCCAAGAACAAAATAAATACCAATTATAAGTGATCATTCTCCAATCAGTAGATGAAGTATATTGGCATCAAAAATGAACATTTAATGTGGTCAAAGTGGGCGTGTTGGTGTAGCAGTCTGCATTCATCTTAAAATTAATGAGTAATTCTCATAGTATATTGTTCACAGCTGTTTTATATTGTGTTTTATATTGTGTGAAAATATTGTGTAAAAAAAAAAAAGCAGTGGATGTAGAACTGAAATAACATTGCATGAAAGCAATCTAAAAATGGCTTAATTTTTTTTTATTAAATATTTGTATCTTCATGGTAGAAGTGGAATAAAAACCACACTATTTGCCTATGGCAGCAAATTCTTGGCCCTGCGTATGTCGTGCCACTCTGCACCATCTACACTGCAGTATCATTTCCTGAAAACCATCTTTCCAGTTGCTGAGCTGCTCTTGTCATGTTTTTATGTGATAGGCACTGCTATTTCATAGCAATAAGACCAGTGATGTGACTGGTTGATTGTACCACCTCATCCAGACCATTTGCGCTGCTGCACATACTTGAACAAAGGGAGCAGGTGCACTTGGAGACTGTCACACTGAACACCCACGACTTACCACTTTGCACTTGTCATTATAATTGGGCCCTGAATAGCCTGAGAAGAATACTGTTGCTAAAAGTTACATTTTTGTATCTTTTAAAAGCCCAATTACCTTCAAAAAACTCCCAAACTCCATTTTTTGTCACCCAGCATGTAGAAGTCAAAATGTCCATTCTCCAAAGAACTCTAGCTTTAACTTCTCTCCTTTTGTTCTCTCAGGATCGGAGTGGCCTTCACGTGCAGCAGTGGAGATACCATGGAAATCAAAACATTTGGCAAGGCAGAAAAGTACGTCTAACCTTTTTAATCTCTGAAATGATAGCATGCCATTTAGACTGCAGGCAGAAAAATGGCAGTGTGAGCTGTCTATAAAAAATTGAATCATCACATCAGTCTTGTGAGTGTCTCTCTTTGCTCTCTCAGATATAAACTGCTCCATGTGTTAGAGTTTGATGCTGACCGCAGAAGGATGAGCGTCATACTGCAGACTCCCTCAGGTAACTCCACGTTAAACCACACAGTATATTAGCATTATTGACAAAATATTGTTTGCAGCAACTAACAATGGACGCTTGACAAAAGGCAAATTGATCATATGGTCAAACAGAAGACTGGAGAGATATCACTCCTTCCATACTATTACCACCTTACTGTTTTGGTTTTCCCCCAAAATATTTCCAAAGCCTTACTAATATTTTATTTTTACTATACCTAATAGTGTTCATTATTAAGGTTATTTTGTTACTATTTTAGTTATTTTATTGTTTAATTTCACTCTAGTTTTGTATTGTTTTTTTTCCCTTTGCACAAACATGCAATCAGAAACATAAACATGGGTGCCATATTTGAAGAAAAAAAAATCCCAAATTTACCGGCTTTTGCAAGATAAAATTATTAGTTTATTTGGACTATTATTTACCTTGTTCCCCTTTTTGTTGTTGTTTTTAGTGTTCAGTATGTGCTATACATGTGTATAATGTTAAATTCATTATGTCACCTTCTTAAAAAAGACTGAAGATAAAAAATGTGAACATTGTTAAAATGTGAAATTATTAAAGTTAATGAAACAAGAAAATGTGAAAATGAAATTGAAAATGTACTCAAATGGCTTGAGAGCTATTAGATAAATATGCTATGGTTTTTATTTTGTGTACCAGTGTACACTTGAATAGTATTTTCATAGTATTTTTAACAAGGTATCATTTTCTTTTCTGTATGTTTACAATGCTTTTTTCTTGCTGTTTGGACTTTGAAGGAGGCCAAGTGCTGTTCACTAAGGGCGCCGAGTCAGCCATCTTGCCTTTCACTACCAGTGGTGAGATAGAAAAGACGAGGTTGCACGTTGACGAGTTCGCTTTGGTAAGAAATGCTTCTTTTTTCCATAGCATTATTGAAGTGTGTGTTTTTTCAGTTGTGTCTCCACATCTTGCACTGTTTCCGCTATATTATTTATCTGTTTGGTTTGTAGTGGTCCGCAAAATCCCATCACATTTTTTGCAAAAAAATATTCTCTGAATGTGTAGATTATTTGGACACAATGTACATGCTTATATGTTTGCTACACTTGATCAACATGCATCTTATAATTTTTGATTAAATGTACTTCATTTTGTGGTGAGTCATCTTCCCGTGACGCAGTCTGTTGAAATAAAATGACTATTAATATTCATATTTTCCCAAGATAAAGGAGGGTCGACAAGTACATATTTGCAGCACAGTAAATTAATGTTATATACCTCACCTGCATCACAGAATTTCTTCACAGAAAAATTCCTCTTTTTATTGCAACCTTCAAGTATCTGACTCTGAAATACCGCTTGATCCATATGTTCAGGATTGCGTGTCTCTTTTTGCGTAGGCCTGGCATTTCCCAGCATTGAAGTGATTACTTTTGGCTCTGTTGCTCTGTGTTCCCATTAGACTGTAAATTCTTCACCACAACACTCACACAAATACACGCAAACACACACACATATCCGGCCCCCACATCATGTCATCGTACGTCAGTACCCAGGAGTCAGTGCTCTGGACTGGGTTGATTTGTGGTCGTCTGCCCCTCAGGCTGGTTCCGTGATTTAAAGCCAAGCTTTTATAATTTGTTTTTCTGTTCTTTCTTTTTCTGCTTCCTTTCGTCTCTCTCTTCTTCTCCTATCCTCATCTTCTTGACTTACACACATTTCCTCTCTACACAAACTTGTTCTTTCATTTTTGCATCTATTATTTTCATATTCCTCTTCCTTTCTTCATGTTCTCCTCTCATCTTTCCATTTCATATTTCTCATATTCTGACTTGTGTCCCCTGTTTTTTCTCAACCCATCACCCACCCTCCCTCTCCAACTGTAGAAAGGTTTGCGAACCTTGGTTGTAGCGTGTCGCCACTTCAGCCCGGAGGAGTACATTGATGTGGACAGGCGTCTGAATGCTGCCCGCACCGCGCTGCAGCAGAGGGAGGAGAGACTACAGGAGGCCTTCAGCTACATTGAGAGAGACCTGCATCTGCTGGGAGCAACGGGGGTTGAGGACAAGTATGAAGTCTTACAAATGCATTTGAATGTATTGGTGTTGTCCCTACTGAAAACCAGTTCTCATCCCTTATGCATATTCCCATGAAGTTAAAGTCTGTGACTTCAAGTAAAAATCTTATCAGTTTATCAGTACATTCCATACAGAAAGCTGCAGCACAAGGTAGTGCTGGCCATGTTTGTTTGGTTAGCCTCTATCCTCGCTTCTAATATGGCTGTGTATGTGCAATGCATCTTAACTGATGCAAACAGTAGGAAGAAGTTGATTCTGAATCAAAAATCGCTGGCTTTTGAGTACAGTATGGTTACTGGCATTAAAGGAAAGCCACTGAGGGGGATCATCCAAGAGCCACTCCAACTGCCCAATTACAGAGACATTTAGCATCCAGCATAAGGTAGATTATTCAACATGCACGTTTTTAATCATGTGGTGCCGCTGGCAGTTAGTAAATAACATATAGTTACTGTTTGGATAAACATATGTTTTATTTATGCATGGTTAGCTTTCACAACAATCTTTTTAATGTGTCTCTCTCTGGATGCCAGTGGCATGGCCGTATGGATAGCAATGTTGGTCTGAAGGTCGGTCAGTTCACCACTTTGTATCAGACTGAAATATCTCAACAACTATTGGAGGGACAGTCATGGTCCCAAGAGGACTAGCTTAGTGACTTTGTTGATGTCCTGACTTTTAAGCTAACACCACCAGCACATTGACGTTTTTTGTGAAATGTCTGAAAAGTTATTGGATAAAATCTTAATGACTTGTGATTCTCTGTCTTTTGATGTAGTTAGAAAATGTAATGTGTCCAGTACTTGGGCTTTTGACCAGACCTGCAAAACTAATGACTTATGTTTCCATTAGCTTCAGCTGTGTTTTGTCTTTAGTGCTAATTAGCAAAACTTAGCCTGCTAACATGCCAAACCAAGATGGGTAAAATGGGGAACATACCTGCTAAACATTTGTATGTTTCTATTGTCATTGTGAGCATGTTAGCTTTCTGACATTAGGGTTTAGTTTATAGCATCGCTGTGACTATGTGAAGCCTCACAGTGCCACTAACAGAGCTGTGGACTCTAAGTGCTGTGAAATGTTCGATTAGTAGAAAATCTGCTTTTTCAGTCATACCCACAGTAAAGATGTGAGCCGCTCAAAGCTAGAGAAGAAAAGATTAGATAACCAAACCAGTGATTCCCACAGAATTAGAATCCATGTGTGGCACTGTTGAAATCTTGGTATTTACAATAAGTTTACTTTTAGACCCAACACAATGAATGATTAAGTCTCAACTATGACTGGCAGCCTACTGCTCCTTCTGTGCCCAGAGTACACACTCCGCTTCGAGAGTGTGGTGCAGTGAATAACTGAACTGTATAAATATTCTAATAGCGCTCTCAAAGAATGGCCCAAATCGGAAATAGGAAATCAACACATATGGATATGTTTGAATCATGGCGGGCACAAATGAAAGTGGGAGAAATCTTGCAAACTAAACATGATTATTTTTTACAGGAAATAGCCCTTAAAGCTGTGTGGATTAAAAATAGTTTGACATAAGAGAAAAAACTAGGGCATCATAAAACGGTATGAAACATATGGCCAGGAACAGACAGACAGACACAGTGGGTGGGAGAATCTTCAACAAACAAACAATATATAGTCAGCAGGGAGAAAGAGACGTCACCTCACTCAGCCTCTCTGGAAATTAATGCTGATATGTTTGCATCCGCTCACCATCTGCTCCTCACATAAGCCTCTAGCTTCTCCCTCTCCATTTATCTCTTTTCTCTCTCGTGTTTCTTTCTGCTGCTCTGTTTATGTATCTGGAATGAATTCCTCCTCAGGCACACATGGTCACAATCAAAGGATCTCCTCTATTATGGAAGACTAGAGTAGAATTTCTCTGTTTTGAGCCTAATATGAATAGTTTAATGCTGACATGCATGGTAATGTTAGATCCTGTTTTTTGTCTTTTAACCTCACTCCAAATATTAACTGCGGTTTGAAATAAGATAAATATTCTTTGAAAAATTCGGTGCTGTCCAGTCAGTTTTCACCCTCCTCCTCTCATCAGACATGGAAAACCTACCACGGATCCTAAGAGCCTTTATATCTCGTGTTGCTGTTGAAGAAGTCAGCTCAAACTATAACTTCCTATAACTTTATTCTATACTATAACTATATGCGATTTTTTGTTGCCTTGTATGTTTTAAAACAGATTTTTTTCATATTTAAAGACTTTAATTGCTCGATAAAAGGAGCTGTAGAAAGTGAAGAGGTCTTGACAAACCCCAAATTGGTGTATTGAATTATGGGCACTGTAGTTTTCTAACAGGCCCTTGTGGTTTGACCACATTACAACCACAGCAATGAAACGACAGGATAAAATGCCAGCTCAATTCATCACCTCATCCGCAACAAGTCTAAAACAAAATTCTCTATCGGTTTATGTTACCTGGGGAGTGTGCTAATGTGATTACAGACCCGGATCACAGGAAGCTTTGCATACACAGAACATGCAACACAAGTACTTGGTTCATACTCTTTCCCTCCTATGTCTCCTCAGACTCCAAGACAAAGTCCAGGAGACCATTGAAGCTCTGCGGCTGGCAGGGATCAAAGTATGGGTGCTGACAGGGGACAAACATGAGACGGCGGTCAGCGTCAGCCTGTCCTGTGGCCACTTCCACAGAACCATGAACATCCTGGAGCTTTTGCAGCAACATTCTGATAACGAGTGTGCTGAGCAGCTCCGCAGACTGGCCAGGAGGTGAGTGTGTTTGGGATTCTGTGTTTATTCTACTCTTGAAAGTAGAATAAACACAGTGTGTCTTATTATGCATCTTGAAGCCTTGAATTCTGATAACACCGGTGCTCTTTAACTGTTAGTTCAGGAGTTAGGCTTTAATTGGATACCTTTCATGTGATTGGTGTCCCATCGTTACTGTCTGCATCAGTGTAAAATGTGTGCACATCAACTTGTTCTCATGTTTTTAGAGGGCCGTTTCTGGAAATAGAAAAGTTTCTCTATGAGAGAATTAAGAAATAGGACGGATGAAAATGCTACAGTTTCATACGATGCAGCATATAAATTGGAACAGGCTGACTTGCATTGATTACATTGATAAAAGTCATAGGCAGAAAGGAAGAGCCATTGCTACAGTGAACGTATAGTGGTTTTTGTTTATATGCTTGTTTCCAATATATTCTTAAGTCTAAAGCTAGACCTAAATATTTAAATTCCATATGTCGGTCTTAAAACATAAAAAGGTTGGGCAATGTCTACGAAAGTGGCATTTGACAATGTCCACAGTGATATATTGTGGTGTACGATGGCATCATTGTTGGGAGGTAATCAACTACCTGAAGCTGCCCAGCAAACCAGCAGCCTTGTGCATTCTAAGGGTACGAGGGTACAAGGGTAGAAACACAAGAACTCCCACATGTGTGTGAGTGTGTTTGAGAGAGAGTGACAGAGAGTGACAGAGAGCGGTGAGGAAAAGGTGGATTGTAGCACATGTAGCACATTTCTATCAGTTTTTAATAACTTACTGTGGGGATGCTGCTATGTCATCTTTTAACCTGTCCACCAGAACCCATCATATATACCAGTGAATTTAAAAAGGGGAAAAATGGTAGAAAAAATGGTAGACAGCTCAACGGATATGAGTCAGTATTGAACGGTAACGGTGGCAAATCTTCATGATGGGGTGACAGACTTGTTTGCAATAAAAGGTACTACTTCACCCATCTGGCAGCTCAGAATTCATATGGTACATAAATCAGAATTGTTAGTTTTTAAGCGTGGAATTAATGTCATTAGCGCATTGGGTTCAGCAGCTGATGACTGACTTCCATCAGCCCAACCCTACATCATATTGCATCAGCAAAAAAAGCTGAGGTTGTGACAGTTCCTAAGTGATTCATTTAAAATACAGACTCGCTATATAAGAGGATAATGTGTCTGTGACAAATGGATGCTTAACAAAACATCTGTGTAACAAGATTATGTACAGGTGAATGGACTAACAGTAGAATCTAATATGGCATCAGATTGTAGTTGTTGCTTGCAGTCCTGAGTAATAAAGTGAAGTTGTGGTAAGATGGTCACGTAAGATATTGTCTTACATTGTGGATATTGTGATATTGTGTGTGTGTTATCCTTTTCCTGGTTTTACAGGCTACATTACAGTAAATAGTTGTAATTATGTAATAAAACTAACCAGACTGCTATAGCTGTTCTAGTATTTGTCTTTACCCACTTCGTCATATATCCACATAACTGATAATTATTAACAAAAAATCTGATTGTTTAAATATTTTGTTCCTGTTTCCCGTTCCTCTCTTAATCCATCCTCCTCTTATATTCTGCTCGTTCCTAACTTTTTTCTCTTTTCCATTGGTTTTTTTCCCAGGATAAAGGAGGACCATGTCATACAGCACGGGTTAGTCGTAGATGGAGCCAGTCTGTCTTTAGCGTTGCGGGAACACGAGAAGCTCTTCATGGAAGTGTGTAAAAACTGTTCAGCCGTGCTGTGCTGCCGCATGGCCCCGTTGCAGAAAGCTAAGGTACCAGACCTCTGCCACACACACAAACACACACACACACACACACACACACACACACACACCAGCCAAATATGTTACCCTCATGCCAAAATGTCAATGTTACTTTATTCTTTCCAGGTGGTGCGTCTTTTAAAAACCTCTCCCGAGAAACCCATCACCCTCGCTATTGGGGATGGAGCTAATGATGTCAGTATGATACAGGAAGCTCATGTGGGCATAGGTAACACCCATCTCTCACACACACACACACACACACACACACACACACACACACACACACACACACACACACAAAATATCTGCAGTGTGTTGTTTTTGCAGTATGTCCTCAATTATATGTATGTGTGCTTGTATCCAGGTATCATGGGGAAGGAGGGTCGTCAGGCCGTGAGAAACAGTGACTATGCAATCGCCAGGTTTAAGTTCCTGGCTAAACTTCTGCTGGTCCACGGTCACTTCTACTACATTCGAATAGCTACGCTTGTACAGTACTTTTTCTACAAGGTAAGGAACTCCGCTTTTAAGAATATCCATGATAATTTAGTAATTTGAGAAGTGCTATATCAATAAAAAATGTGTAGCATTTTCCAAAACACACTCAATTTAATTTCTCTAGTAAAAAAGGTCCTCAAGAGCTCAAAAAGACTGTGTTTGGCCATGTCTCCTTTCACTGCAATGTTTTTAATGTTTCGCTCCTATACTCTGTCTTTTCTAGAATGTGTGTTTTATCACGCCCCAGTTTTTATACCAGTTCTTCTGTCTGTTTTCACAACAAGTAAGTGTCTTATCTCTCCATCTCTCCACCCTCTCATGTGCCATTGCAGTTTTGTTTGTGGTTGTAATGTTGCACAGCCTCACATTGACTTCATTGAGTGCATTCTTAATTACACTGAAGGTTCTTTTCAGAATTGATCTTGGGATGAAACAGATTGATATCCAGTTAGTATTTTGTTTTTTATTTGATATTTTTCATAGGTTTCAAAAGGCTGTGCAGGAGAGAGTAATTAAAAGTTGCTGCAACATTTAAATGGTGGATCTTATGTTTTGCGTATATTGTATATAGAGATATTTTAACATGTCTCAAGTCAGGTTAGGTTTTTTTGTTTTGTTTTTTGTTTATTTGTTTTTGTGCAAGTGTGCCTTTTGTTTAAGTTTAGTTAGATAAATTACATATATCAGTTTCAGCTGATAGGTTGGTGTTAAGTGATATGGTGTCTCTGTCTATCGCAGACTCTGTATGACAGTGTTTATCTGACACTGTACAACATCTGCTTCACCTCGCTGCCGATCCTGGTGTACAGTCTGTTTGAACAGCTGGTCCATCCGCACGTACTGCAGAATAAACCTGGCCTGTACAGGTAAGTTTACATGGAATCTGTAGGTGTACACTAAATCTTAGCATTAACTGTTTGTGGAAAGCTACTTTTATCAGTTTTCTTGAACTATTTAAAAAACTGCAATACATTTCTAAACAAAATAAAGAAACTTTAATGTGGTTAACCAAAGACAGCTAATAGGATTTTAAATTTTGGGGGGTTTTTTTAAGCAAGATCAAACAAAAATAGTTTGAGTTTGTTGTTTCTTTAATAGATTATTGGCAAAATTAAATTTTGTAATTTGTAGTTTATGTATTTAAGAAGGGACAATGTACATTCATCGACATTTAAACAAATGTAAATGCACCCAAGTTATCTGGGAAGCTAGTTTATATATATATATATATATATAATGTGGGGAAACAATATGTACAACGGTAAAGACAGACAACATTAAGATAAAAATAAAAGCAATTAATTGATCGTTACTGGAACTTCACAGCAACATATTTTTTGACAGCATTGCATAGCCTATCGATTGATAAATTCAATTTTAAATGTTTGATTAAATTCCAAGTCAACAAGTATTTGGTTGTCGTTTAGATATCATCCCTAGTTTGTTGGTAGCTGCATACTATTAGCACCATAGTTCATTTAACATTTTTGTTGAATCAACCAGTACATTACCAGACATATTCATCACAGTAAAACATGACACAGTGCTTTGATAGTACTTTGAGTATATCCTCCAAAGATTTTTTTTTATCCTACAGGGACATTAGCAAGAACTCTCTGCTATCTTTCCGCACGTTCCTGTACTGGACTCTGTTGGGCTTCTGTCATGCTTTCGTCTTCTTCTTTGGATCCTACATACTGATGGGAGAAGACACCACACTTATGGGCAATGGACAGGTAAGTGCTTGATTGTGTGTGTGATGTGCTGTGTGTTTCATTCCGTAGAAAAGTTGTTGGCCGGCTGAGTGGATTTTCAAACCATATTAGGTAATGAATGATACGTTAGAAAGTAATGTGTGAATGTAATGATGAGTTGTCTTTTCTTATCCGTCTCTTCCTCATTCAGTCTTTTTGTTTAACGGCCTTTTACACAATCTGTTTGTCTCTATTACTGTGCCAGCATGTTTTTCATCCACTTGTTGATGAGTATATTGTGATAATTTTACCTTTTCTTCTTATCATTGTCTTCTGTGTCTCTGTTTCCTCAAATCCGTTTCCTTCTGCTTTCTCTGCTGCATATCTTTGCCATCTGTCTCTCTGTTTGAAGTTTGGTATTTCAGAAAGCACTTAGTCATTTTATTCTCTCTCTTGCTTGTCTTTTTCTTCTGTATTTTGTTGATTTCTCCTTTTTTTCCTTCTGCCTTCACGCTGTGCATGTCTTCAGATCTTGCGAGCTAACAGGCAGCTGGTAAGAGTCTGCTCTACAGTTGAATGCATATCTCCTTGAGGGGTAAATGAGACGACTATCAGGATGATTCCTAAATATATTTTTGTCTTGCTAATGATGATTTAGAAAAAAAAAATCATACCTTTGTTCTGCAGTACGTTTACATGTTGGTTACATGTGAGTGCTACCCTGCGCTACGCTGGATGACAAAACAGCACAGATTTTGTTAAACTCTTGAAATGAGCTGAATGATGGCAGTTGTATAACATGCATTGGCTCATTGATCACTGATGACTCTGGTAATTTTTTTTTTTTTTTTTATTCCTCCATTTTCTCTTAAAGCTATATGTGCTTTCAGTTCTCAGTTTCATGTCTTGTATTTGAATACAATATAAGTAACCCCCTGTAGAAAAATGCATTCATTCCAATTTAAATTTATTTTTCTGAAACACACTTATAGGCTTTAATATGCCTTAGAAAATCTAAATCCACCCATAGATTTATCATTGCCTGAAAACAAATAGAGCACGGGCTTCAGAGTGTATGCTCTATCTTGTGCTGTTACACACTTTGGATTTGAGAAAATTTGTTTTCCACCCCACTAACTCAAATATTTATATTAGAATAACAAGGGTCATTCTGTACCTTGATTATGACAAATCTGGACAAGGTGCAAGGTTTATCAAAAGTGTCACCACTGCTGTCACTAGTGGGTTTTAAGGTGGTGATGGTAAAGGAGGCTACAGCTGATGATGGCCCATTTAAATAGATCATAAAAAGCTGGATGATTTTATCCACGACATGGTTCCTCAGAACAGAGGTTATAACTTCCTTTTATCATAAAAAAACCTTCTTGTTTTGTATAGATATATACATATACTAGAACTTGAGTGATATTCCTATAAGAGCCCCAGCATTGTTGTTTGCTCCCCAAGTGTTTCTGTGGATACTTAGTCCTCTCACTATAGTTTTGGAGTGTTCAGACTCCAGCAGGGTCCCGAATTGGCTGGCAACAAAACGATGCCTCCCACAGCTCTCAACACACAAGCAGAGCGATACTCATAGCAAGCGGTGGCGCTACCAATGGCAGTCACACAGTCGGGGGGCGAGGCCTCATTTTAGGCATCGTATTGCCACTCAACTTGTTAACTGAGGCAGGGGTCTCTTTCTCTCTCGATTGCACTACTGAAGCAGAGTGCTGCTCCTCTTGTCTCACCTGACTCCTAAATTTCACTCAGTTGTGGTTTGATGGGAAAAATTTATGATTTTTTTTTTTTATGCAATGTAATCAGTCAATATTAGATACAGCAAGTGTGACAGGTGCTTGTGGTATCCATTATTCATTGCAGTGAAATGCCAAATAAACATCATAGATTTATTTGTGAATGATCTGCAACCTGGAGCTAAAGTAATACTGCTGAGTCAAAGAGGAGTAGCGTTATATTTATGGGTTTATTCTTGACTGCAGGAATAGGACTTAGATTAAGTATCAAAGATACATGTGAACAAGTCGACCATACGATAATCTTACCATAATGCCATATTGTTAGTAACTGTGCTCATGCATGTAAGCGTAACCACTATTTCTCCATTTAACTCCAATGAAATACCGTCAACAGTTTAAGTCATTGTTTTATGTCTGTTTTATAGATGTTTGGGAACTGGACTTTTGGAACGTTGGTCTTTACTGTCATGGTCATCACTGTCACATTAAAGGTAAATTACACCTGATCTTTAATTTCTCACAATTGCATTAGTCAGTATAAGATCTGACATTATCAATTCATTTCACACGTCTTTGAATGTATTTCTCTTTACATGTCAGCTTATACTCAGCTGTATAAGTTATATTCAGTTGTAAATACATATATTTTTCTTAAATGGTGATGCTTAATATTGGTCTAGGGAGGGCTTGGTTTGTATAGAAGGAGCATTTCAGAAACTGCATGTAAGCTATGTGGTCATCACAAAACAGTAAAAATCTAAACAGCCAAAGAAAAATCTGTGATTGATGAAACAACTAGTCTAGCATGTAGCACACTAAATACTTTACTTTCAACTGTCTACTGTCAACTAAATTTAATGTAAAAAGCAATTGAATGTTCGGCTTAAAATCAGTTGTTCGAGAACATTTTTTCCATAGAAAATCAATCTGTGAGTTTGTTTTTGAGTCTGTGTGACCTCTCTTGGTCACATATAGCCAAATGCAGTTTTAAAGGTCCAGTCTTTGGGATTTAGTGGCATCTAGTGTTGAGGTTGCAGATTGCAACCAACTGAAACATCCCCTGTGTGCCTAGCACGCAGGAGAAGTTTGGTGAGAAATGCTTAAACACAAAAATACGGAAACACAAAAACATAAACAGCCCTATGTAAAGCAAGTGTTTGTTTGGGTGCGTTTTGGGCTATTGTAGAAACAACATAATGCACTCCATGGAGGAGGACCTGCTCTGTATGTAGATATAAACAGCTCATCCTAAGGTAACAAAAACACAATAGCTCATGGTTTCAGGTGATTGTAACTGATCAAAACACAGTTAAGAATAGTATATACTACTCGTGCCAACAAATCCCCCTGAATCCTACACACTGGACTTTTAAGGGGACTGTAACTGTGTGCATCAGCTGAGAGCTGTGTAGCATTTTCACATCCACAGGGACACACATGTATTACCACAGTCTCAATATAAAATACAGCATGTTGTGAAGTAATAAGATGATGTCAGTGGCCATTAAGAGGAACGTTTTTGTCAGGGATTTGCGGTCAAGGTCTTTTTCACTGCAGAGAGGCAGATTGCTGTGGTTTATTGATGTCCTATGTGTCCCCTGTCTCTGTGTTTTACACCTTTATTTCCTCCCCGTCGTGTGTGTGTGTGTGTGTGTGTGTGTGTGTGTGTGTGTGTGTGTGTGTGTGTGTGTGTGTGTGTGTGTGTGTGATAACAGCTTGCTTTAGAGACTCATTTCTGGACGTGGATGAACCATTTTGTGACGTGGGGTTCGATTGCCTTCTACTTCATCTTTTCTCTCTTCTATGGAGGCATCATCTGGTAAGAAGAGGTTCTTAGTTCTTGTAAGACGTTACTTTCACACTCGAAGAAAATGCTTTGCAACACGGTCTCTCTGCTCAAATGTTAGTCGCTCATAACATCTCATTAATAATCCCTACAAATACATACTGCAGAGTAAATTGCAGTGGTTTAACATAATAGAAAGAAAGAAAAACAAAGTGAATTTCTAAGTGTTAAATTATTGCATTTACATTGTTCCAGAACCTTTCATGTTGGTAACAAGTGACTACTTTGATAGTTAATGATGGAAAATAGAAGTAAGTGGACAATAGTTTATATAATGGGATATGTGTAATGCTTTAAGCCTCTGAGCTTAAAATGCCTTGAAAAGGAAGACAAGACAGTATAATAATCTTTTGTAACATCTAAGGATAAATCCAACGAAAAAATGTCACCACTCTAAGTGATTGTCATATTATGTGCATCATACTCTGTATCTTATATTCTTAGTATCCCCTGCATCCTAAAAAAGTCTTAAAAGGCATTCAGCTGTCTAGCTGTCCCTGTCCCCTGGACGACATGGTGAAGTTCGAATTGGCTATATCACCAAGATCTTGCAGCATGGAAAAGCTAGGAGGCTCTGTTTATTTTATGCAAAACGTTTTTCTAACTTAGCATGACGGTAAGGCAAGGCAGCGGAATCCCACAGGCAGAAGTATAAACACAAAATCACCATGACAACATGCAAAAAAATGTATTTCCCAGTTCTGTTATACCCTCATCTCCAGCACAAGACAAAAAAACATGTTTTGTGTTTCAGTGGACATTTGGGCAAAATTGTTTATGAACAAATTAAACTTTTTTTCCCCTTTTTTCCCAAGTCATGTATTTCAACTAATTTGAGTCATTGAAAAACTGGTCTTGAATTTCATTCCAAGTGCCATTTAAGAAGGCCTTTCAAGTCTTAAATCTAACTTGCTCTAATCTGGAGGAACCCTGATATGTACAAATTTTTCTCTGGCTCTTTGAAAACCTTTTTATAACAGAACTTGATAAACGTATGTGCAGTGCACTTTTTGGGCTTTCAGTATTTCAATAATTTATTAGTTACTGTATTGTTAAATTAAGATTCAGTGAAATCGCATCAAGAAAAAAATCTAGCACAAGTTTCTTACTGAAATAGATTTAAGCTCTCCTTTACTTTAAACGACATCACTATTTTTCCCTTTCCTCTGAATTCCTGTTGTAGGGATTCACCTACAGTATGAGGGGTGTATAAATTATTCACATTATTAGCACATAATTAGCGCAATGCTGAGGCTCTGGATGAAACGGGCTGATTCACATCAGATTCAGCGATCTTTACACTTAGCAGATAATCACAGAGGCTTTGTTAGAACGAGCAGTGATTATCTGGGAGTGTGTTTGATTGATCAGATGAGTCTTGAACACTTTACTCAATCCAGTCAACTCAAGAATCAGTGGGAGCCATCCCGATTAACACTGGGCTGTAATTGGTATTTGTGGCATTACATCTGTACAGGTTGTTAAATTCTGTGGCGCGTGGGAATATTTCAATATTTCTAAGAACATGACTGCAACCGCCAGTGAAAGGTGAATTTACTGTGAAGAGGCAAAGAGAGACAAGCCAGGCTGCTTGTTGCTTACTTATAAACTGCTGACAAGAAGCATTAAAACGGTTATCTGTTTCCTGTCTTCTGCAGTATCTAACCATTGTGTGCCTTCCTCTCCCCTCCAGGCCGTTCCTCCATACCCAGGACATGTACTTTGTATTTGTACAGCTGCTGTCCAGCGGTTCAGCGTGGTTTGCCATCATTATCATCGTCATAACTTGCCTCTTTCCTGATGTGGTGAAAAAGGTCTTCTACCGGCATCTGCAGCCCACCAGCACACAGAAGAATCAGGTAACATGGGGTACAGGGGGAGAAAGTCAAAGAAGACTTTTATATGTTGTTTTTAGGGCTGCACCTAACAATTTTTTTTTATCAATTAATCTATCGATTATTTTTTAAATTAATCTATCAATTATTTTTTTAATTGATCTAACTATTATTTTTTTATTACTGGATTAATATAACAACGATTTTACCGAAAATAAAATTTTAAAACTCGTCATACACTGCAGGGCATTATTCCCCAACAAAAAACAGCCTAGTCTTAACTGGTAATCTGTATTTTACAGTCTGATATAAAGTCTCTTCAAAATAAAATTAATGCAAGAGCTTGTTCCACTCAAGTAAAAGGAATCCAACAGCAAAATAAATAAAACAATGTTAAATACAAGACACTTTCTGGAGGAGTAACAAAACAGTTACTCTTTGTTACAGTAACAAACCTCAAATCTACCAGTCCAACAAAACATCTGACAGTAAAATTAGTGCAATTTGAGTAACACTATAACTTTTCTCTAACAGAAAAAAAAACTAGTACATTCTTTCTGTATCAAAATAGTCCAGCCATAACTGGGCCTTAAGGCATACTGCTGCCTGCTGATATGAGTGCTGTATTTTCATATTTATAAGCACATATCCACTCATTTATGAAGTTATACAAGCTCTGATATAAGCTCAATACTGATGGCATTCTGTCCACAGAGACACAGTCAGGTAGCTTTTGTTTTGAAAGGGAAGCAAGGAAGTTGAGGTAAAACAAACATCTTTGCATTTCCTCATGTCTGTGACAGGGAGAGACTTTAAACTGCAATATGAATTGGTATAGAGTTAAAAAATGCAAATGTTGCGTAAAAAAACAGCAAGCCACCATTTCTCTACATGTGCTGCGGCTGACACGCAGCTCAGACGAGCAGTGTGCACGCTCTAACTTGATACACGAGCGCCAAAACAAAAAAATAACACGCTTGGTGCTGCTCACGCTCTCCTAAGGCGCGCTGTGTGAAACGGTGCAACGCGTTGACACACGTTATGTGAATCAATGTATTCACGTAATCGATTACGCCAGTTACGTCGACACATCGCCCCAGTCCTGGTTGTTTTGTCTGGGAACTTTTGCAAAGAAGTCCAGCCATTCTTGGAAACTGGATTAATCTTGGTCCAAAGCAAGGATTTTCTTTCAAATTGGCTGGGCTTTAAAGAGCCTCATCCAGCATTTATCTGTTTATTTCCCAGAGGTTTCACATGCCCAGCTCCCTGCTGGCCTGACTCCAAGTAGTCACTCTTGGTCACAGTAATTCTCAACTCACTGTTTGACTAGTTTCTTAGCAGAAAACTTTTCTATATTCTGCTGGGCATCCATTCTGCAGAAGCCACTTGGGGAACAGCAGATGTTTTGTTCTTTTCCAAAGTTATCTTTCCTTATTTCTGCTCTCAATGGTAGTTTTGTTATGGTAATCTTGAATGTGTGAAAGGAATCCACCCAGACTCTCAACTTGTATTGTTTTAGAAAAAATGTTTTCAAGTGACTGAAGCCAAAATTACATCACTTTTGTCAATGTTAAATGATGATTTAAAGAAGGCTGAAAGGCAGGATGAGAGAAAGAAGTCAGAAAGAGTATGGTATCCGGTATGGAAAGCAAACCTACAAAAGCTCATGAAGAAATTCACAGTTTGGCAAATGTTGCAATGAAATCAAAGCATGTTTTGCATTTACTTGAATCAGACGGTCTAATTGGATATGAGCTAGTTCATTACTGCAGTTGTAAGATAATCATACCAACTGTTTTAGGCGAAGAGTGCTAAAAGGCTATTTCTATAGTTCTGGGTTTATCTGTAAGGTCTGCAGGCTTGAAAGTAAAACTCATTAAAATAATGAAATGGCACAGGGGAGGCCAAACATATTCCAGTAGTTAAACTGTCCTCTGTGTGCCGTGTTGATTTAATACTTACTCCTACTTGTATCACAAAGATGGAAATAATATTTCCTGTAATGAGAGCCTGGAGGAAGAAAATAAAGTAAAATGTCAAGGTAACACATTCTAGCATCAGGAAGGAAATGTTGTTTGTGTTACATGGTTTAAACAGTTTATTATTTTCTCAGCCTCTGTGGTCAGGAGATACTTCTGTACAGGAACAGCATGGTGTTCAGTTGCACACATGCTCTGCATTACTTTCTGATCCAGTACATGCATAGACAAACACACAGTGTGCATGGTCACCTCACAGCAGATACATGCTGTTATTGTTAATGTTTTAGTTTAATCCGTCTTCCTTTTGAAACTCTATGGAAGCCCATCTCTGCCAATACAGTGTACATATTAAAAAAAGATCCTTGAAGTCATTATTATAACAAACATTGTCATAATGATGACTTAGTGTCTCAAGATAATCATTTAGTACCGCAAAATAGTGTTTAACTTTCTCAAAGACTCATTTATCTCTGAATAATAATTATAAGTAGGGATCGCAACATAATGAGAAATTTCCTCAAAATGCTAGGGCTGTCACAATGGAGGAATTCCCTGCAGTGATTGGCACAAATGTACTGATTACTTCCATTTTTTGTTGTTGTTGTTTTTTTAATTTCTGTATTTTTGCTGATTTTACTACTTTCTACATGCGCTTTATCTTTAGGCTATCATAAGGTACATTGTTACTTTTTAACAAACAGATGTCACAGATTCAAAACAAATTAAATACTTGTTCATTGTTAAATGCAGAACACAGAAAGACAGTGAGGTACATTAAGGGGCACAGTGTTTTTCTAAGTTGAGACACCTTGGTGGCTATGATACAAAATTATACAAAATATTTGTGATTTTATGTATAATATGTAATGTTCTGTAGTAAAAACACTGGCTGAAGGTAGAGTACTTATTTGCTTTATTTGCTTATTTGGGAAGGCTGAAACATGTCAGGAGATTTGTTATTGTTGGTCAGCAGGATGACAGCAATATGTCTTTGTGGTAGTTGTCCAGCCTCTCCCTCACTGTGATTGGATGGCTGGGGAAAAAAATGACAGTGACAAGTATAGTTGTTGCAGTACACTAGTTTTGAGGTATACTGTGGCATAAAAATGAATGGTTATCTTGCTGTGTACATTTGCTTATCTACAACATTAAAAAAAAAATGCACCCAGACAGAGAATCTTTAGAATCTCTAGATATACACTAGACATAACTCTCGTCCTGTTTCTGAGAAAAATGAACAGCCTTTTCCAATCCTATGTGGTGTTTGTGGCTTCTACTCTAACCTTTGTCTCGTTTTGTCTTTGTGTGTATGTTGGTGTGTGAGTCTGAATGTAGGTACGGTATAAATTGCGTGTGTGTGCATGAGAGCTTGATATCTAACCCGTCTGTGTGTGTTCTTCCTCCTATCCTCTCTGTGTATTCTCCCGGCGTAGATGTATTCCAACCGTGTGGCGATAGGTGATGACTTCATCGCTCTGCAGCCTCTGTCCAGAGCCAAGAGCCAGCTGGGCAAAATTAGGTAGAGGGGATGAGACGGATTCAGCCCTGGGCTTAAAATGCGCCTTAATATTAATTTAAATAGAATAAGTATCCTGGGAGTGCTTTATTCAAAAGCAATATTTCTGTATTAGTTGTTTTTTGGATAAATCTTTGTGTTTTTGTGAATGATCAGCAAAAGTTAACTAGTTTGTCCTTTTTCCCTGCAAAGATGCTGCTTCTTCTAAATTTGATTTCAATTTCACTCGTTTAGAAATACATATTTGAAATTAGAAACCACAACAGTCAGTTTTTCAAAGTTTTTTTGTTTCTTTGTATCACACATCAACATTTAAATTAGCAAAATATAATTGGTGCCGCAAAAGGCAATTCCATAACTTTCATTGTACCGTCTAAACCATACATAACTCTGCACTGTGTCTCTTTACAATAAGCTTGTGTTTTTCTTCATGTACTTGTGATGCAAATTTAACATTTAACATTAACTATATATGGTAAATAATATACTTGAGAAGTTTATACCAGATATTATTTAAAATGTTTTAAACGTCTTAAACATTCTGAAGCATTTAGCTTTGATTACAGATGCAGAAGTCGAGATGCTTTTCAAAATCAGTGTTATAATCTTAGCGTCTAAAAAGTAGAAACATTGCTTTAAGAATCAAGCACTCTTTTATTATCATTCAGACAGTACTGAAATGTTCTTCCTCCCAGGTCTGGACTTGATTAAGTCCTACTGAGGCCTGTTTCTAACACTGGCAGTACACTGACTATAGAGAAGTGTGCTGTTAATGTTGGAACAGTTGGTTTTCTGTCATATCTGTGACTGCATGCCTTGTACAAGCCAATCAGCATTCTCCGTGATTGGGATGGGAGGGCAGGGGGCTAAATATATTTCAGGGCTTTGTGGGCTAAGAGATAATGTAGAAGACTGTGACATCAAGCAATTCAGCCGCTGCATGTGTTGCATTTTAGTGAGAGGCTGCCATAGAAAATGTGTTCTGAGACATCCACCTCACCTGCCTGTTACAGCATGGTACCATCATCACTCCCCTCAGTGCATGAACACACAGATGAATGAGTGAGTGAATGAGTGGCCTAATTTCTACTCTTTTCCTTGACACTTAAAGTGTGCTGGCAATGTTGTCATACAGGGGCTATTTGGGCACCTGAGTCATTTTGACTGTGACGTCCTGCATCTGCATTAGTCCCAAATCAGTGCACCTGGTCAGACCCGCCTCCTGACCATCAGCTTGTGATCTTCTCATACAACTGCAGTCTGGCATGCCACACTCATGTTAAAGTGACATCATACAGACAGTCGCATGGTGCAGCATATCGAAGTACCCCCTCTTATCTATAGCATGGTCCGTCCTCTCCACATATGCCCAGTCAAAACCCCTCGAATTGGGTTCAGTGCTCTGAGACGCCCTCCTCACCTCAGAGTTCAGAGTACCTGCATGGTTTCAGCAGACCCAGAGCACAAGACTAATGACCCTCTACAGCTGCATGACAGACTCTTTGACAGGTCCGAGCTGCCTTATACAGCAGCATGATGCTGTTCTGTTAAAAGCATGACTGATGGTTCATTATTATCATCACTGTTTTAGACTGATGACTTGAGGATCTTGTGCTATCATAGAAGGTGTCATTATAAACAAGTTACAAGGGAGATGGTAACCATGGTGTGAGCTCCCTGCGGAAAAGGGAAAAGACCAAAAGCCAAAAAAAAATCTTGATCTTGGACAGATCAGTCTCTGCTAGTGAACATGTAAACCATTTAATTTTGCTGATATGTAACTTTCCAAGATCAGGAGAATTGATCTTGTAAATGTATTGGGATGATATTCTTTTATCTGTATTTAAGTCGTGCCGAGGGGTACAGCAATTAAGCCCCTTTCCCACTACACAGAAAAAAACCCACTTACATCCACTATAACATCTGGCTTTTGTATTGAAAAGGAAAGGTAACGGTTGGCATTCACACCCAGGTGAAATGAGTGTGCAGTAGTCTGGAGTATTGGGGTATCAGCAGTGATGGAGATGCAACAACTAGGTGGACACAGTAATTTTAGCTCCTCTGCTGGCAAGATGCGATGACAACCATCAATATATTCCACCAAGCAGTGCTTAAACATCGTTCCAAATTAGTTGGCAGCGAGTTTGAAGGAGAGACTGAATAAGTAAGAGAAATAAACTACTATATACTGTATATACTGCAACATTGTCACTGGCGTCCATGCTGCTTTCTACTGTTTACTCATCTATTTTCTGGCCTGCCCACGATGTCAAACATTACACATCAGGGAAAAACGCAAAAGCATACTCCTACAGTCAGTTTAAACCATTCTGGGGCATTTTTGTCATTTTCTGACATTATATTAGCAAAACATTTATCTGGAAAATAAAGTGCACTTTAAATGATAATGAAAATAATAGTCAGTTGCAGACTTAGTATGCTCCTACAGGCTAATATTTGCTGCATGCATGTCTTTCTCTTTGCAGCTGAGTGGCATGTTAACTCGTATAGTTCAGTAGCACTTGCATATGCTACTACGTATTTATAAAAAAATAAAATAAAAAAAGCGTTTATTTTAGGGTTATAGCGCTTTACATGACACTTACTTGTAGTTGCCAGTATGTGAACATTGCTAACACTAATGCAGTCTTATACAACTGCCCTCCAATAAATCCTACCTTCACAATCGTATTAATAATCTTCTCTGAAAAAACAGTTTTATAGAGGTGCTAATTCAACTACTTCATTATTTTAGAGGTTGTAGTTTGTGGTGCTGTTGAACTGTTTTGCATTTCCAATATTTAATAAGACACAACTCTCAAAAACAGTTTCAACATAAACTAAACTTTTGCTACCTTCATAACGGTACAATTACTTGCAGTTGTTTTAGCAAGGTGAAGATGTTGGTGTAAGATGCTGTCAACTGATTTTATATTCCAGTTTACCAACAATGAAGGCAATGCAGGTCCCATCCCATAAACTCAGTGCACAGAGACAAACTGTAGACTGACAGATCACATGTGTTTCGTGCATTATGGGAAGGGAAGGCACAAAAAGCGCATTCTGCAAAGGACGTCCTCTTTCCTCAGTTTGAGTAATTTGTTTTTTGGATTGGTAGAACTACATAACATGCTCTTACTGGGTTTTAAATCAAAGTCTGTTTCCATGTTTATGTGCTGCATAATGCAATTTATTCAGTTCTGTCGAAAGAGTTCCAGTATCTATCAGAGTCTTTTTTTCTTAATTAGATTAGAGAGTGAGGTAATCGCAAAAGAACCCAGAGGGCTCTCCTGGGTTTTCTGCTGTTTGCCTACTCTATGGCTCTGATAGATTCAGCAGGTTAATTGGTTCGGATGCTAATAGATTTGCTCTTATCTGCACTAGAAGGATGCGTTTCCCTCGAGACATCTTTCTTCCGCCTGCAGCTTCTTTCTGTGTTTACTTGTCGCTGCTTTTGTGAAGAATTAAAGCCCTCCTCCAGTTACCTCATCACCCTCAGTCAGATTTTCTGACAGTATTCTTCTTAAACAATGATTTATGATTATCTCACAGTGCCAATTAAGATGAGGTTCAGGTCTGTAGCAAGGGAATAAGACCTGGGATGCACATTGGTGTCTTGTGTCAAACAAAAGAAAGCAGTGGCTCTTATTTGCTTTGTAAGCCAAAAGTTTGTTCTCATCTCTGTTGCTATGAAGAAAATTGTTGGTGAGGTCACTTTAGAACGGCTTTAAAAAGGGGACCAGCATTGATTTGGTCTCTATATACTCTGTATTTGTATTTGAGCACACTTTAAGGTGAGGGTCAGAAATATAATTAACCGCCCTCCTACAGCGCAGCCTGGACTGACTTGCTGACTGACGGACTGCTTGCTTACTAACTGACTAATTAACCTGCTGTTTGGTAAATAAGCAGCACTGAAAAACATATCCACTGTATCTTCAGTCATTTGGTCTCGTATTGAGTCCATAGATTTACAAAACAAAATAATGCCAAAGGTATGATATCATTTCAAATCAAAAATATCATTTTAAAAATAAAATAAAATGTATTGTATCAGTGTGTTGGGCTGCACAACTGATCCAATATTAATCTCTATCATGATTTTTGGCTCTTCACAAGCCAGAGCCCTGCCGCAAATCAAATTTAAGTACTTAACTAAATAAGAGCCAGCCCCCACTTAAGAAGAAGTGACATGGCGCTTTGTGTGAAGCTTGCATTGATAACCCTCAAAAAAAACTCTAGAATGCTGCGGCTACAGTCCAGAGTGAAAGAGTAATGAACAACAGAGAGCAGACAGGTATAATGAAAATCAAATGTCAGGAGCAGGAGGCGAAAAGCCAGCCCCTCTACACAGTTCCATCATTAAGAAGTACTTTGGATTAAGAATGCATTAGACTTGTGTCTCAGCTGCAAGGCAACACAGCTTGTTCAACCACCTACAGAACATCATAAACTGCACTACAATATATGCATGAAGAACAACAATAATGTCGCTAACATTTCAGTGTACCTCACTGAATCCCTGTGCTGCATGGCATCAATCCAGACATCCATAAAAAACAACACTGTACAGCACGTCACAGTGTCCATCCAGCTCTCAACAATGGAGTGAAATAACCAATGCAATCACATTCCATTTGGCCAAAGATAAGTGTCCAATAAACACGTATTTATGTTTTGCTCTAGGAGGTGCACTGAATTCAGGTGATGAAGAACCTTATTATGCCTCTGCAGCAGCGACAGATGTGGCCAGAGGCATTATATTTTCAGGTTGTCTGTATATACTGTCTGTATGCAAAATCCTAAGGGACTTTCACCAGATTTTGCATAAACATCCACTTGGACTCAGCAATGAACTTATTAGATCTTGGTTGACAAATGTCAAGGTCACAGTGAGCTTTTACTGTCTCATTCTTGTGAACGCAATATCTTAAGAAAACTGGGGGGGAGATTAGTTTTAAGTCTTATTTTAAGACAAATATTTGATAATTAGCAAGACTTCAGCTCAAGATAAAAGTGCTCTGTTGTTTTAATTTTGTGTAAAAAGCGCAACAATTTGCAGGCACAGTTGCAGGAATACTGTACAACTTGGTATTCAAAGCAGTGCTTTGTTTATTGACAGACACAAGAACAGTTTCTTTCCCTGGGCCATCAGAATGCTAAACTCAAACAGTTCATCAATGTGAATTGACCTATATCCATTCTGTGCAATAACCTAAACATTAGTCATTCTGTGCAATAGAATGCTTTCCTCTGAGCAACAACAATAGGTAATTTCTAACCTATTTTAAAGTATTTATTAGTCCTTTATCTTTGTATGTGTGCCTCATATTTTTTTGGCTTGTGGAGTTGTTTTTTCCATTTATCATTATAATTCTTGCACTGTTTTCTGAAGTAGCACCTTCAAATTCTGTTGTACTTGTACGATGACAATGGACGCTTTCTATTCTATTCCATTAAAAGTAGAATAATCGTGATAAATAATCATTCTCTTAATGTTGATCAAAATAATCATGATTATAATTTTGGCCATGATTGTGCAACCCTACTAGTCCTACTAATTTTCAAAATATGGACTTTTTTTCAAAAAATGGTAAAAGGAAGCTCAGCCCATTACTTAAACTGACCTAACATGGGAGCAAATGACTACTGTGGATATGTTTGCGGTGTGATTGGTTAGTTAACGTGCTTGCTTTACTGGTTATGTTTCTGTGTCGATGTCTGACCTACCAGTAGTCTACCTGGCTGACTGATGAGCTGTTTGACTAGCCAGCGGGGCTCACTGTAAGCATCTTGTGTCCTTCAGATGGAAGAGGGTGAGGGTTCAGTCGGCCCAGAATATGACCCTGTTAAAGCCCAGCGGAGCCCAGGGGAGGACAATTGGCACCTGCTAGCTGCTTATCCTCCCCCTGCTGCCCCCGGCCCAGACCCCTGCTCCCCTAGGTAGTACCATGATTTCACTCCCATTGCCCCCCCCTCGTATTGTCACTGCCCCAGCATTATGGCTTCACCTGAGGACCAACCAATCCTCTGCACCCCTAAAAGCTGCAGTCAACCACATATGTCCTTATATTTGGTTAAAAATAACCTGCGCCTTTAGTCATTCACCCATGGCTGTATGTCACAGCTGCCCCTGCACTGCCCTTTTATTTCATATGTGAAAATGCTATTTCTGTATGTCTCTGTTGGTCTCACTTCCTGTATGAATGACCCCACCCTATCCCACCTAATCACAATCACTTCCATCCATCCCTAACTTTCCATGAATGACCTCTTCCCTCCCTACACAGATATGACTGACCCTGTATGTCCTCCCTCACAAAACCATCACTGTCCCCATCCTACCCTGGTCTTAATTCACCCCTGACCTGGGATCAGAGTTTAGAGAGAGAGAATGCTGTTGGCATGCTGACTTTCATTGTCTTTGCTGTATATTTGTTCAACCATGTAATCCCACCACGATAACATTCCATATTGAAGCCTGAATGATATATCATTGTCTGCTTGTAAGTATTCGAAGTCTCATATAATCCCTTTTCTGTTTCAAGTATGATTTTTAATTTATTTTCTCTTATGTTTTATAATTTAATACTTTCAGTGGTTTGATTTCTCTACATACAGACCATGTTTTGTTATATATCAAGCTGAAAACCCAAGATTATAACTTTTTTTTTTTTTTTTCTTTTAGGTAGACAGTCACCAAAAACATGTCGACAAAGATACTATGCTGTCTTAGTTGTGTAAACCAGCATAATGTGCTAAACAAAAGGACAGCAAAAATGAACTTCAGCTGAACTCTATAGCTGTTATAGTATATCAGCCAGGGGATGATGTCACCCATATAGCCGTCATTGAGGCTTTGGTCATTTTACGAGAAAACCTTCAACTCAGGCGTTCTTTTCTTAGAAACCTTCAGTTAACAAGAGAGCTATTAATCTTGAGGTTTGGCCTGGTTTTACCCTGGGCATCATATTGCTGCTGTGTCTATAGAACTAAACAAAAAAACAAAAAAAAAAACACCAAACAGCTCTTCAGAAACGTACTTCTCTCTGGTTTATCTCTCTTGTAAACAGCTCAGGAGAGCAAGTTTTATTGTAACACAGCTGCCACTAAAAACTGCAGTACCTCAGCTGCCATTGCTTCTGATTTATAAGCCCTGCGATGACTGATTGCTGGTTTGCAGATTGATGCGATTGGTAGATTAATGCAAGCTAAATCAGTCATCTTGAAGTGATAATATGGTCATACCAACAAAATACACCAAGCACACTACACCAACAGATAAACACTAGTATAGTGGATAGATTATCTACCATGGCTACAGCTGTGGCTTGGCTGCTGCCACTGCTTTTACTGTGGTTTGGACTGTGAGTTCAGGATAATCACATTCTACAACTATCCTCTTTGCTCACTGTTGTCTTACAATAGTGAACAAATCTCCTTTTCCTTTTTTCAAAAGGGAAAATAGCAATATCTTTTGAGAGGAAGAGCAAAACTACGCATTTATTATCCAGGGGACACCTGATCCTGCCAGAATAAATCACAGTGTCCTGTCTGTGTTTTGCTGTTGCCAGCCAAGAAGCAGAAGTTTGGTCTAATGCCAACAGTGTCTCCAATTTCTGCTGCAGAGAAATGTAACAGTGGCAACAACTCAATCCAAAACGCTGTGGAATACATAGGTTACACATTCATCTACAAAATACAACCAATTTGGGATATATCATAGAAGCCAGCAAATGATTAAGTATGGAAGTTTAGAAATGGCTTCTGACAAAGGTTATGTTTTCAAAGTACCTCGACTTGCTGATTGTAGACCATAATAACCATCTTAGCGTTTAATTAGCTCTCCATGCGCTCAAAAAAAAAACTGCAGGTTTTTAATACTTGCTTTACCCCAGAGCTAATTTTTTAATATTACACACATCTCCGGAAATGATACTTTTAATTGAAAATAGGCAAAAGTACAAATTGAAGCTTATTTATGAACCTAATCTATAATTATGCTCTCATGGTATGCTGTAGAAAAGGAGTGCACCGGATGGAAAGTTACATAAGTGTAACCTCACACTCTGTCTTTGTCTCTCTTCTCTTCACTTTCCCTCTTCTCATCTCTCTCTTGCTCTCGGGTGCTGACTAAGGTTAACAGAGCCACCTGACCCTGCAGGTTTCTAGGCAGCAGCTTCATTCAGATTTGTATACCAATGCATCATTGGCTCATTGAAAAGTCAGATTAGTCATAAAATAAAATAAATTTTCAGAATTATTATTCAGGCAGTGACTATGTTTACATGCGAAAAATATTACAGTTTTTTCCCGTATTCCGAGAAGGCAGTATTCCACAGATCGCGATATGTTGTGTCACGACATGTGGTGAAACCTTCAATTGATTCCAGAGGCACTGCATACATGTCCAAAAAAAAAGCTCCTGAAACCCAAATAATACTGCCATATCCAACATGTCCTGACTGGAATATGCTACATTCGGAAAAAGGCCTAATTCAGAATATCCAAACTGGATATGCTGTTAATATGACTTGTATCAAATTCACAATATCGTCATATTTTGAATAATAATGGAATTCCAGAGTCCACGTAGACATAGTCAGGAAGAGGTTTCTTTGAAGTACATGTCAGCTTCTACATTAGTTTCATCCTGTTTTCACATATGTGAAACGGAAAAGATTGCTATGGATGAAAACTTTTTGTCAAACTGATATGACCTATGAAGCTGTCATTACTTATGTGAAAACAGATGTAGGTTGGATATCCCAGATCTGTGTCCACTATAAGAAATCTAAAATAAAGGCATTGTAGGAACTGCAAGTTTAACATCTGTGGAAATGAATAGTTGCTTAGTACTTCAGTCTGATGTGATTTCCAAACATATACAGTCCATCTGCTTTACAACCATCCTAAAGTACACTGCAAATCATTTTGATTTAACATTTGGAACTTGTGTTTCTGTTTTCTCAAAAACATTTTAACAGGGTTTATGGTTTATGCATTTATTTGCAACATTCAGCACCTTTTGTGTCATGTTTTGAGTGTATTACCTTGGATCATTCTTCCTGTGACAGCATGCAATATGTCATCCTCCAGTCATCCATCATCCTGTCAGAATGTGACAATGAACCTGTGTTGCACTGGTATTAATTTCCGCCCTTTTTCTCCTCTTTCTCTTCTCACTTTTTTCCTTCTCCTTTGCCTGTTCCCCTTTCATGCCCTGTTCTCTTTACTCTTCTGTCATGCCACCAACTTTTCACCTCACCATTTCCTTTTCCTGCTCTTTCTCCTCCCTCCAGTCTCTATCAGCCTCCCAGACGCAGGCCCTCAGCTGTGTGGAGTCCCTGTGCTGCTACCAACATGGGCAGAGCGGCTGTTCCCGCCTGGCCCGCCTCCTGGAACAAATGACGGGGCAGTGCCAGGCCGGCACCAACCATTGCCACGCATCCAGCCGCAGCAACAGGTGGGGAGGACGACGACAAGAAACAATGATAATGAATCCCGATGAACCCGCACCACCTCTTGGTGCCAAAAATTTGGGCAGCCCTGACTGTTTTAGCCCATAATGTGGCTACAACTCTACTGTAAGTCTTTCTTGTTCAGATCCTTTTCCCAGGTTTAGCATACAGTTGTAGGGGAGCAGGGCTTCAGATGGGTTGAAGTCACTGGTTTTAGGGTGCAGCTTAGCAGGAGTTTGGGATAACAACCAAATGAGGACTTGGAAGTTGTATATGTGTGGATCAAGCCATCATGGACTGCACTATTTTGAGTTTCTTATTTCCATCAAAGTCTGTTGAGTGTCAACATTTTGATTAAGCAGACAGAAAGATGTGCTTAATCTTATATCCTCTGTAGTGTACTATAGAAAATATAATAGTACACCTTGTAACCAAAATAATAGAGATCAATGACTGAATGCGTTGCGGTGGCCATGCCTTCTACAAAGCATGCACATGTGGATGTTTGGCGGTCTAGCCAGGGAGAATTTGGATTCCAGTATTTTTATTAAGCCCCCTCACATTCAAGATCTGTAGTCACATACAGGCACCCAATAAGTCTAAATATTACACTATGTAACCTGTCTTGTTTATGTATCCCCTACATTAAGGAGGGTCTGTCTATTAACCCATGTGTCTATGTCCTAATCATCTATGCTATGATCTGTCGTTCTGTCTGTCCTGTCTGTCTCTACTATTTCTGTTTGATATATCCTTAAAATCAAAGGGTGGTGTCCAAATTAACCTGATTAGGCAGTTTTCAAGGAAAACTGTTTAATTTGAAATGCACTTTAACAGATGACACCAATATCTATTTGTCAATTATTAAGTTGAATTGTTAGCGATAGGTTGACTCCTATATTGTCTTGTACTTCCACTTGTTCCACTTGATCCAGATAGCAAGTTGGTCAAATAGTACATGATCAGAAAACTGAATTTTAATGTGTTCAAATTTGTGGACCGTTCATCCCAAAATCAAAAATACACGTGCCCCCATACCTGTATTGCTATTTATTAATCTAGATTGTCAAGTTTGGAGATGGTAAGTGTTGGCAATATCTGCCGTAGAGATGTCTTCCTTCTCTCAGAACTAGATGGCACTCGGCTTGTGGTGCCAAAAGAATACATTTAAAAAACTCAACAGCAATGTCAAGAAATCACAGCCGAAGTGCAGTTTTTGGCACTTCCCCCAGAGGTTGCTTAGTTACATTTTTGTCAAGGAGGACATAATTTATTCATTATTATCATGCTGTTACAAGCATTAGCCTCTTGCACGCTTCCTTCTGCACACAATTCAAGAGCCATGTAGTTCCATTATATTAAATAGAAGGCAGACGTCTCTCTATTCCAATACTCAGCAGCTCACAACAAAACAATCTAGATTAGCACCACAGGTAAGAAGAAAACTATACATTTTTTGGATTGGGGTGAACTGTCCCTTTAACATACGATTGAAGAGATGTGGAAATGCTTCATAGGTGACGTGTTGTGGCAACGTAGCTTCAAGCTGCATTTTGCGATTTTGCATTTAGGTAGCCCTAAATGGCAAAGCGGGTGAAACGTAACATGATGTCAGTGAGTTCTCAGTAAGTGCAGATAAAACTTTGTTCTCTGATGCAGCTCCACTTTGTGATAAAAGATGATAAAACATTAATAACTACATTTTTTTTCGGGGTCATGGGTTCGTACAAAGTTTTTGCCTAGTGCAGCTTTAAAGACGAGTAAGCTGAGTTCACATTTTGCTGGGCTGCCCAATCTGCAGTTTCAGTGTTATTGTGTCTTTTGACTCAGTGGGGTCATTGATTAATTGACCTGATTGTCCCTTTCTGCTGAGCAATCAATACTCCCCAAAACAGCTTGGGACTCTCAGTATTGATTACATCAGTAATGAAGATGTAGCATTCTTGTTCTTGTGTGACTTTTGCAGTGGACGTTGCACAGAGGCACGCATGTTTGTTTGTTCATGACTGTGCGTGTGTGTGTTTGTAAAGGTAATGACAGCATGCAGGTTAAACAAGGGATGCGCTGTTCCTCCCTTCAGCCCCTCTGGACAGCAACCTGCAGACCGTGTGGTCAGGTAGAGTGTTGCGTCATCCCAATCCGTCAGGCAGGGGAGATACAGCAAGTAATCTTACAGTAGACACATCAAATTGTGACTTGCTAGAACATCTCTTTGTAACTAATTTTATTCTGCGCCAGGCCTGTGTGCAAATAATTAACATTTAAGGCATGTTTTCCACTTTGATTCGCCCAGTCAGAAGAAAAAAATGGGTCCCACATATTAATATTTATGCCCTTCATTATTCCTGACAGAGGTGGGTGGGATATGCTCCATGAACTAATCCATTACAATTGTTGTCAGGGTCACTTCACTGAAAGAAAGGAAACCATTCCGATCGCTTCAGGGTCAAATTACCACTAAATGCATCATTCAATTTAGATGTATTTCTTCCTGTGGGAATGATTGATTTGTTTTCTGACCTTGGCACGAAGCAGCCAATTGGATTCTTCCAACTGGGCAAACAGCAGCCAATTTGTACTCCCAGAAGGATAAACATAAACAATGAACATAAGTAAAATGCTCTGCTTAGGTGCGCTTTACTGTATACTCAACTTATAGAATTGAGGCTGAATATGAAGGTTTTGATTTTATCCCTTGTTTCCTTCTCTTAGTGTTACCTTTCTTCTCCTCTCCTTGTCCTCCCTTCACCTCAGCACCTCTCCTTTACTTTAAACACTGCTTCATTTATCCCTCCCCTCCTTCTTCTTTACCTTGTGGGTTTGAGGAAATAAAGTAGAAAACCACAAGAATGAAAGACTAGTGAGACTCAGCCCACATTTGGCCTTAATGCTAGGATACTGCCATAGGGGAACGGGAATGTATCCACCCAGTCCTATATAACATATTCAATGACTCGAGGGGGCATATAGCAATCATATTTACCAACTTATATTAATACATAAAGTATTTATCTGTTATATATTGGAAGCCCAACTGTAGCTGGCTGCTTGACTTGGCCTGTTTTTGCAGCTCTGAAAGCTGGTCACAGCTAAATCATGGCTAGGGGCGACAAAACGGGAGCAGACACGGATGTCAGGAGTCAAAGATGTTTTTTTCCATAATGAACGAGAAACATGCCTGTGTGAAGTTGTCAAATTGACAGCTGGGTCTCCATCCAAATGTCAAACAAATTTTACTCAGACCTTTAAATGTTAGAAAAATAAAACCCAGATTTAAGAGGAATTTTAATTGGCATTTTTTTAAAAACCTTTTTTAAAGGAATACTTTACTCCCCAAATGACTATTTGCATAACAGTTACTCACACTGTGTTACATTGAATTTGTAAAGAAAACTTTGTTTTTCTCACATGCCTCCGGAGAACGAAGAATTAAAAAAAAATAGAAAATTATTGATGAATAGAAGTCATGGAGGTCTACATTTACCAGCAAAAATATATCAAGACATCCGTTTACAAGCTCTCACACAATTTGTACAAATACAGTACAATCCAGGTTTTTTTTATCAAGTCCTATACCCAGTACTTCTTGAACAGGCAGCTCTCTCTGACAGCTCTCTTCAAAGCCAAGTCATTTTACCTCACCGAACACGGGAGCTGGTGGTCTACTTGTCAGTTAGATAGTTTGTGTTATTATGTGACTCTGGTGAATCCGAACTAACCCTTTAAAACACCAAAGTCACACGATAACACAAATAAAGTAACTGATCAAGGCAGCAGTAAACCAGCAACTAAATACAACTAAAATAACTATTTTTGTCAGTGTTTGGTTTTGAAGAAAGCACAGATAAGGTTCTCTTTCAGTTCAGTTCCCTGTCGAAAAGGGCTCTGTTTAGGAAGTACTGAGCATACGACTGGATACTCTAGACTTGGATTAAATTACATGATTTGTTGAGTTTGTAAACAGATATTTGGATAAAATGTAGCTGTTGTTAAATTCAGTCGCCTGTGACTTCAATTCACTAGGAAATCTCACCTTTTATAGATTCCTTGTCCACCAGACGCATTCGAGAAGAACAAAGTTTTCTAGACAAATTCAGCATAACTTGGGGTGAGTAGTTAATGAATAAATTATAATTTGGGAAGTGAAGTACTAAAGACTTAAAAGACTTAAAGACTAAAAACACATTTTATTGATTTTATTGGGTGCAGCAATTAGCAGGTGTATATTTGGGGGGAAAAAAAAAGCTGTTGAACCATCCTTCGTGATTATTTCATTAACAAATAAGTCTGCTTTAAAAACCAGTTTGTTGAATATTGGACATTTGATTAAAAGTTTAATTAAAATGTTTATGTTCTCTAACTTAATACATCATAATTAAAAAAAAACAAACAAACAAAAAACACTTGGATGAAAACTCAGCAGCTGTCTGATATCCCTCGCTCCTCATCCTCTTCTCCTAGAAGAAGGGGATTCTAAACCAGAGAGGCTGCTGGGAAATGTAGTCTCAGAGAGTCTTTTTTTGGTACTTCCTGTATCGATTAGCCTTTTTTTACTGGATCCTGAAGCCTTATATGTGCTTCTGAGAAGAGGCCAACTTATGGGGGCGTGCTCATTTTATAACCAGGGGTGTTCCAAGTAGGTGGAGTTTACGGTCTCTGCTGGTTATAATGACAGTCTATGACTCCACCTGTCTTGTCCACTGCAGGTTACAAAACAAGAATGCCCAGACTCTGTCTTGTTGCATGGGGGCTGCTGTTGCCTTTGGTACTTTGTATACAATGTAAACCTGTATGTATCTGTGCCCCCTCACACACTTTTCTCCTCTTGCACTTGTCTTTTTTTCCTGTGAATGTCTGTGTCCTTGTCCTTCTGTGTCTGAAATCTGCATAATGTTGTTCGACCTTCCAGATTAATTATTCATGTGCTGTTAACGTCCCCCCGTGAGCTCCGTCTTGTCAGAAATCTGCCTGTTCCATTCTTTTCTTGGGTTCATGTTCCCACCGGCTCATCCTAAAAAGTGTTAACGTCCTCTCTGTTCTGCCGTAACCTGCGGAGCAGAGACGGTTTCAGCACCGATGCTTTCAGTTTGACCACAGCCCCGCTAGACAGCCGAGCTGGTGATGTAGCACGTGAGAGTGCCTCCAGTCAAACCACCATTTGAGTCATCAGCCTATTTAAAGTCCCTTGGTGTCCCTGTTTTGCTGTTTACCAGGTCTTAAAACGGTTGTCTTCATCGTAGAGAGCAGCGTTAAAGGTCATCAGTAGAGCAGCTGACATTTAGAAATCAAAAAATATCTGCAGATGTGGGCGGACAGGTGCAGTCGCTCTCTGTTCAGACTTTCAGCTATAAAACTATTCGGCGTGTCAGGCTTGAGTTGAGCAGTCATGTGAAGATGAGGTGTAGCAGCCATGTTGGGGGCACTGTTTGAACCACAGTCTCTCTGCTCCTCCCTGCTGGTGCTTTGAGGTAGAAGCTCTGATAACTGGCTCTGGTTTTACTTTGATGCGAGTCAGCGTGGCGCTGTTTGGTATGTTGTGACCTTTGTCATTCAAATCAGCCGTGACATTCATGATGTGTCCATGTTGTGTTTTTTTTTTTTTTTTTCTCGTTCAGCTTGATGACTTGCCGTGTAGTTGGAAAATGTTTTGGGTGGTGTAAATGGATGAGATTGTGTACTAGTTCTGTTTGTTAGGCATGTCCAAAGGAGATCCAGCCTGCTAAGCTAATAACAGAAAGGGACTGTGCCTGCTATGTCTCTGCATAGGAAATACACTAGATTTGATACTGTATGCATATATGTTTAATATGGTGGAGGACAGTATGATACCTATTTTTCTAGTTTAAAAAAAATAAATTAAATACCCAACTAAACTTTAGAAAGTATATACTACCTGCAGAAAATGAGATTCTCATCCTGGTTATCTTGAGGGTTCTTATATGAGGCATGAATGTTGTTAATGCGTGCTTATCACTATTTATTTTTCTTTACCATGATTGTGTTGATTTATATTCATCAGCTGAGTAGCTCAAGTCTCACCTCACTTCCTCCCTCGTCTGAGAACAAAACAGAGACAGATCCAGAACACAAAACCAGCACCAACATAAATGACTTAAAGTACAAAGAAATTGAATTGTGTTTTGAGAAGCACCAAGCATTCACCAGCCTTTACCATCACTTCTGAAGTGTGAGGTTGGAGACATACAGTACCTTAGTGCTAATGAGCAGTCTCCGAACAGCTTTATCGAATCTAAACCTTTGGATCTTCTCAGCACCTAACCATCATTTGCATTTAAAGCACCGTGAGGACATAGGTCTACTATGACTTCACACTGCAGATTTTGCTGAAGCAGACAAGAGATTAGAGATGATATACTACATTTTTTACGTTTAAACAGCTTGGTTTTTCATTTTATTTATATTAGCAGGCCCTGGATATGCAGAATGTAAGGCCTTACTCAGCGATTATTAGTGATCTTATTTCCACGTTTGAATTAAATACAAAACCTCATCAGTAGTGCAGTGTCCAAAAATCATTGTATCTGCTTTGCATAACACAGATGGACTTTGTGGCCCCTCACAAATTATCTACCTGGTGTACTTCTTGTCATTCTTCAATTCATAATTCATTCAATTCATAGTACAAAGTCCAGAGTAGAATCAGAAGTTTGTTTGTAAACACGAACATGTTCGAAAAGAATTTCTGAAAATGGGTGAAAAGACCATCAAGCTGCTGACCGTCAAAAGCACCCGTCCTACCAGGTGAGCTAGTGGGCACCCTGAAAAACAAATTTTAATGTAATTTTATATACATGGCAATTTTTTAATCATTCAAATTTAGCTGGGTGGTAAAAATACAGTTTTCCATTGCATTTCAAACTCAGAACTTATTTTTTCTTTACCCTGACTTAACAAAAAAATCAATTAAAAAAACAAAAAAAAACATGCCTCTTTCAAAAGTACTCTGGATTACTTTTTTTGGGGGGGGGGGTAGTTGCCTCCCATCACTCAGAAACTGAAAGTTGCTCTCTTTAAACCAAAGAATAAAGTAAGGACAGGACCCACAGAAATACAGAAATGTTTCATGTTAAATAACCAATGCTGTTCCAACTTTGGCAAACAATAGTGTATTCTTGGAGGACCCCATCACTGATTGAAAAAAATATTTGTTCAAGTCAAATTCTCTGAAACTGCCCCGACAGACCTGGATTAGAGTGAGTTTATGAGGCGAGACTTCAGAAACTCATCACTAACACCATCACACCCATTTACTAACTCCTCACTCTTCCATCCCTCTCTTCTCTCTGCTTCTTCCAGCCTGGTTATGTAGATTGTAATCGCAAACCTCTGCACAACAGTGTGTTAGCTCCGAACACACACACACACACACACACACACACTCCGTAAGTCTCCTAACCCTCAGTCACTGCTGCCTGTTTTCAGGTCTTGGAGCGACACGGAGAACTTCTACTCCAATGATCGCAGCATCCTGACGCTGTCGCCCATCGAGGCCACCCACTGCTGACTCCCAGGGCCGCTGACTGTAACAGGCAGAGCTGGGGGAGCGCTTCTACTCCGCTAGGAGAACATAATCACCCCGCTGCCACCATTTTATAAACCTATTTCTATTTAAGCTCAGTGCATTGTCAGCTGGATGCAACGCGGATGCATTATTTGAAACCAAAGGACTCAGCTCAGTGCAGCGGGCTTCTTTCGACTCCACCGATATGTTTTCCCCGAGTGAATCAGTTCTTAGTAGCAAGGTTGAGATGGGAGCTGAGACGTGGAAGGAAATAAAACATGAAGTGTGGCACATCAGCATGGCATGAAGTTAGACATCTGTGGAGCTGCTCCTGAAGGAAGATCAACTCGGCACCTGAGCAGTTATCAGATTCCTGCTGCTTTCAGAGTCTCAGCAATCACAAGTATCTGAAAACATTTGAATTCAGGAAGTTTTTAAAGGTCAAAGAAGACGTGTCAGCTCACTGGTGCTTCCCTCTGAGATCAGCCCAGGTACATGAACTCTCATGCAGCTATTTTTTTTTTTTTTTTTTTTTTTTAGCACAGTTGCCAGACTTATTTTTTCTTGCAACTGGCATTAAAATGATCTTGTACGTCTTACAAATTTGTGGACATGGAATGAAGATTCATGACAATCTTGATTTTTTTTTTCATGTCAGGCAGCAGTCCTGCCCAAAGCATAGCAGCCTACGGACGTTAAACCTAACAACCCGGTTTCGACATGCTGATTAACCTCAACACAGGACCGAGGTGGCTTATAGACACCAGTTTCCAGGATGTAGCACCAGGATGGAAGCTCTGCGAAGTCGGACTACATTAGAAATAGATCTCAGAGCTTTCAGCTAGCAGCTGAGGCTCAACATCATGTTGCTTCCATTGGACGCTACATAAACTTCCTCTTTGAGCCGTCGGCCTCGCTGCACCTTTTCATTCAGATGGAAAGGGAAAAAGTTAGATTACCTGTAGCTTTCAGAGCCTTGCTGGTTCTGTTAGTGTCTAGACTTGTTTCCTGACAGAACGCCGTCGATACTGTTCGAGGAGATTCATCTCCACCGTGGAACCAAAGACCAAAGGATTCGACTGGAGTTTAGAAGAAAAAAAGTGTTTATTTTTGTGCCTGATTGTACAGAAGCGTATATATCTTTGTTAAAAAGACTATTATTATTGTTAGTGCTGCTTTCTTGTCTGACTGTTCAGACCTCTGTCTCCCCGCTGCGTTGTTCTGAAGGAGGCTTGATGGGGTCTGTTTAAAAAGCCATACATTTTTAAGAGGTTATTGATAGATTATTGAAGGTACTGCAGCTGTTTGGGCCTGTTGTTGTCACTTTGTGTTTGGAGTCTTGTTCCCCTTGAATGCCTTTTTCTCAGCCGGGTTAGCAAAGGCATCTCAGCGTTAAAGACCATGATTCACGGGGGAGTATTTTGAGGTAACGGGGTCGGTGTTGGAAGCTGACTTGATGAGGTTTTATGGCTAGAATCATCCCTCCCAGTTGCCTGAAAATATTACTTGAGTGTCGGATCAGATAACGGTACCATTTTTGTTTTAGAGAGACAAAAATGGCTTTAATGGCGAGTTGCTTTTCCAGATCACGGCTGGTGCACGTTGACCCAGACGGCAGAATGTCTCTATCTTTGGAGAGAAAGCTATATCAGATGAATCTAATTCTACAGAGATGAGAAGAAAAGCAGAGCGTTTGCACAAGTCACATATCGGAATCATATTTTGTTGTTTCTCCAACCATTGCTCGTCTGTCACCATTGAAATCATCCGAATCACGCTTTTGCTGTTTTGTTCTACCCACCTGTTAAAGTGTGTGTGTGTGTGTGTGTGTGTGTGTGTGTGTGCGTGTGCGTGTGCGTGTGCGTGCGTGCGTGCGTGTGTGTGTAAGTTTTGGTGTTTTTCTCGTACGGCAGCCATGGTGGTTGAAGACGGTGCGATACGTAGCATTGTTCTAAGCTCTTGCTATGATCTTTGTGGCCACATGTTGCCCCGCAGGTCAAGGGTTTTGATGCTTGGTTTTATGTATTTTCTTCCAAAAAAGTTCAAACGAGGATAAAATCATTTTTTTGTTTGTTCTGTTTTTTTTTTTAACGAAGAATTCAGTCGATTCATAAAGGCGAAACGTAGACAAGACAACCGTTTTAAACTTGACATCAACAACGACCGGTACATGCCTCAGCTCACACAGGGAACAAACCGTCATAGGAAAATGTCTGTTATTATTTTTTTAAAAATCAGAGCGTCAATATTTTCAGTCAATTCATCAAGTAACATTATTGATGTTTATTTTCAATATAGTACGCTGTTTGATGCATACCTGGGCCTGTTGTATGATCTCTGTTGGTACAGGTGCAACTGACAATGAAAGTGTCTATTTAATATTGCGGTACTTTTTAGTTGGTTTGTGTTGAATTTTTCTTCCATATCATTGCAATATATGTGTCCTGTACATGGCCTCAATGCAGCAACTTTCCACGATGTTTTACTTGATCTTAGATGTGAATCGGGAGGTTGTAGCTCTAAGCTCTGTTTTTGTTTGAAAAGTCAAAGTGCAGGTGGGAGCTGTCAGCCTAAAAATAAACAGGATGATAGTTATGTTACAGGACATTTAAAAGAGCAACATGACGCTTGGAAAGTTTCAGTTAGATCACTCCATTGTTCAACTCAACAGGTGATAATATGGACACATCTGCAATAGAAATTGTTTTGATTTTTTTTCTTAACATATCTGATTTTAATGTCTACCTGGATACACTTCTGATACATATAATCTGTTCCTGGATTAAGAAAAATATGTCAATGTTGTTAATCTACTAATTTTATACAAGTTTATTTACTTGTTATAGAGGACACTACTCAGCCTGTGGAAATAGTTGTATCATTATGTCCTCTGTGGCTCTGAAAGCAGCTTTTTGAAGTCCAAGATATCAAATGAGTTTTTTAGACTTCAAAAAAGTGACCTTTATTGTAAGCTAAGGCCATAAAGTTTGAAAGATGAGGGCATGTAACAGGCATGAGTAGCTGGTAAGATGATATTTAGTTGCATTATAGGAATGATTTTTTTTCATTGACCCATATGATGACCATAAACAATCAGGATATTTTGGCTTCTGCTGCAGTCATTTTGACCCTTATTTTTGTATGCAAGTACAGTAATAAATCTGGAAGTAGGCCCTACATACCTTAAAAAGGGTTAAATTTATTGCTGCAAGGATATCCTCACTTAATGAAAAAAAACATACCAAAATGGACAACCCTTCTCTGGAATGAGCAACAAACTCTAGAGGAGATGAGACAAGTCCCCTCAAGCCAAAAGCAGAAACACCTGCAGCGTACGTGCAGTTCTGATGCCCCCTTGTGCTCAGCTACGGAGACCCAAAGTGTTCAAAATTAAATAAATCTGACACTCTGACCAAATAAACAAATGCAAACAAACATGTGACAAATAAAAGTTACATGATAAAAACAAACAATTGTTTCACCAAGACTAATAAATAATACAAAAACCCATTCAAATAATTCTACATCCTCTTTTTCCAGAAATCCTTATTGTCAAAGGAAGAGACATCTTAACTGACAGAGTTAATGATAAAATAAGCAACATCAAATAAAAACACATCTGTGCTGGTCTACAAGATTGTTTATCTTTTTTGTTATGTATTTATCATTTTGTAACACTTTGGGTCTTTATATTTATCCGTGTTATTTAGTTGCGCATTTATCCAGACTGTATATCCAGGTACATATTTTCAAATGTAATCCGGCCCAAGTGGCCCTTCAGAGACATCTTTGCTGCTGTTCATGCAGAAAACAGATGCTATATATTTTTTTAAGATCAGATGTGACATTAGCACCAACATAGACCTGATTCTCCAAAGCATGGCAGTACTGATAATATATTAGCTGTATTTCAAAAGAGCAGCAGGGTTTAGACACAAGGCCTCTGGGGTTTCCTGAAGCAAAAGATCATTTAAAACATCATTTAAAATTTGATCACGCATCCACATCTGATGATGATCACGTCACCCATCAGAAGCACCATCCAAGTTTAATTGGATACCTTGTGAAGAGCTGTTAAACTCTGTCTACAGAAGTGTAAAGTAAAAAAAATGAAAAAATGTAAATTGGTCACTTAAGTAACATTATCATCCAGACGTGGATCCAGATGTATTCCATTAACAAATTTATGGGCATTGTTACCATAAATGTCAGAAATGTAATGTCAGAAAAAAACTGAGAAAATTTTAAATTGAAAAAATGCTTAGAAATGGAAATGTTTTTAGTGCTGCGGTGCTCTTGGAAAACTGATTTCTGTGAATCAGCGTCAGCCAGTTGGGGTTGAGGCTGTGTAATGTTTAAAGGTTCATTGAAATCATTTTTGTTCTCTCCTCTTATCAGTAAGTCATGCTGAACCACACAGTTATTAAACCCCCATCATCACTCTTCTGTTGACTGATATCTTTCGCTGTCTGTCTGTCCTCCCTCCTCTCTGTCTGTAAATCTGTCTTATAGGTGATGTTTATGAAGATGCGGTTCTATTTACAAAATAAATACATTTTTAAGAAACACGTCTTTGCGGTGTGACTTTTCTCATTTAAATGATGAAAAAGCTATAGCATATTATTACATTAAATCCATAAACAAATAACTGAATATTATTCAATTCATTTTTTTTAAGTCATAGCATAGTAAAATGTTATTTTAAAAAAGAAAAGTTACTCATAAAAATGTAAAGTAAAAAGAAATTGCACCTAATTATGCAAATCTGTTTCTTGTCCTATGGGAAGAAGAACATGTCACCATGTCATTTTTAACTGGGGGGAGGGGGGTGACCTACAGGACTCCCACAAATACCTTAACTCAACCAACAGAAATATCAGACTGTCCCTGGTGCACCCTTAGGAGAAAATTCACTTTCTGGACAACACCATCTCCAAAAAAGCACAGACCAGAACACAATCTTTCATGCTGATAGCTCTCATCCTCCCCACTTGAAGTCGAACATCCAATACGTACAGTTTCTACGCCTTAAAAGCCTTAAAAGAACTTGCTACCAGGAGGAGGACTTCACCACTCAATCACGCTCCATGTCTGATTGATTCAGAGGGTGCCACTACAGACCCCACCTCATCTCACAAGCCTGCCAGAGAGCTGCCACGCAAGACAGAGCCGGTCCACTTTATGGCCCACTCCAACCAAACTTACTTCACCATTACATACAGTTCCCAGGCAGCCCGTATTAAAGACATCATCAAATCCAATTGGAACATTCTCGCCTGTGATCAGACCCTCTGCAAGCTCTTTCAGGATCTGCTTGTTTTCTCCTCCTCCTGCATCAGAGACCACCTTGTACACAGCTACCTACCAACCGAGAAAAACCTGAATCATGGCTCAAAAGACCCGCTGGCACCTACAAATGCAGCAGCTGTAAACTTTTTCACATTATTATATGCACCCAGACATTCACGGATCTAAAAATAAACCTACCAACCTACCAACTTCGACTTCATTAACGGTGACACCATCCACGTCTACCGCCTCACCTGCCCCTGTGGATGTTTCTGCGTGAGACGTTCTAAAAGCGGACTTATGGGCCGCATCGGTGAACTCAAACATGCCATCAAAACTAACAATGCAGACTAACCCATAGCACGACATTTCAGCAATGAAACTTTCTCGCATCAGGCCGTCCACAAGAGGGGTTGGACCCGTCAAAAAACGTCTCCAAAGAGAAACATACTGGATTATAAAAACTGGATGTCATGACCTTTCCAGGCTTGAACAAAGAAATTGACTTAAAAAAAATATATGTATATATTTTTTGAGTTAGGCCTACATGTCATGTGACTGGGGATGTCACGTAACCACTCAATGATGACGCACCTACCTAATTACCTCAGCACGCCGGTGCAGAACAGCGACACTGTGAGGAAGGCCACCAGGCTGAAACGCATCAGCGTTTTGTCTTTTCTATTCTTTCTAACTGTCTTTCCTACACAGGAGTACCTGTGACCACCCAGAGACCACTCCACCACTGCTCGAAGGTAAGCTGCTCCTTTCTTTTTTTTTCTCTTCTTTTTTCTCTCTTAGTTTTGGTCTATATTGGGTACCCACCACTGTGGCCGAAATTGACCCGACAGTGAGCATGCCGGTGTCATAAAAATGAAAAGTCCTGACTTTTCATTGTAATGATTTATCACACGATGACTTCTTTGTGACATTCTATACTATGAATCAATATATTAATGATGCACTACGACCTTTTAACAGATTTTTGAGGCAGTATTTAATGAAATAATATACTGTGAAGTAAATCTCACACACACCCACATACACACCTATATATGTAATTTTAAGTAAACTGATGACCCCTGACTAAATACCATATTTAAGGGATATTTCAACAACAGTAGAGAAGACCTGCTACACTGTACAGTTAACCCATTGAGCACATCATTTCACGTGAATAATGCATCAGAGATGACTTTTCCCAATATTTTTAAAAACTTTTTATAGAATTCCCTGCATTATTTACTTTTACAAATATTCAACAATCATACACTCTGCCAACAGCTTCTTTTTGGCAGAATTCATTTTGCTTAGCCATCTTTTCTAAAGCAGGATCAGGCTGTTTTGCAGATAGTGGAGTTTCTGTGAATGTAGCTTGTGTTCAGGTCTTCACAGAGAAGAAGTTTACATTTTGAACATTAATCTAAACTTTGAAAATAACAATTGCATTTACTTACCATCTTACTTGCCTACCTTACTCACCTATTGTTTATACAGTTTATTTATTTTAGTTTCGTAAACCCCCTTAAAAGTCAAGAGGTCTTCACAACCCCACTGGGAAGATTTGGCGGCCCACAGTGGGATAGGGAACCCCAGGTTGGGATCCAGTGGTAGCGTATGAAACACTAGAGGGCTTTTAATTTGAAACAGAAAGTGTATGGCATATACCCAGTAACGGACTTTGGACAGAGAAAGTTTGAAAGTCGAGCTGTCGCAACTGATCACCAAAAGGAGAACTGTGTCACTGTGGTGGCACCTGATCTGACACTGGAACACGTAATATTTACTTCAGTTTCCATCAGAGTCTTTTTTCCTCTCCTCTTTAAAACAGTTGCACCTCCCATTCTGACATTAGCACAGAGTTAATGGATCCTCTCTTTCCTTGGCAGCAGATGGCTGCTAAGCTTGCTTTTTTCACCACGCTACCATGTTACAGTATTTACAGAAAACGAGGAATAAAGTACAGCAGGATGCTTAGTCTGTCAGCTTGTCAGTGTCTATTTACAGTTTTTGTCTATTGCGTCAGCTCATTTCTCCAGTGGGAATAAATATTCACAAAACAGCAAATCCAAACCACTGTGCAGTTCTTCACAACAGATTTGAATTTCTTATTCCCTCCAAAAATTTGCATCACAAATGCCGTTGCACATCTTTGCAAATGAGTAAGTACAATTGTCAAGAGTTTGCAGTTAACAACTGGATATATCTCGCTGATCAAAACTGTTTATGTTGCTTCTAAATCAAATAGTTGTACCTCCAAAACATGTAGACATACAATAACTTCATTGTATAAGTCATCACATGCATAGTCCATTCAAATGTGAAATCTGTCAGGCTAAATACCATAAATAACATCACAGATTCCGAAACACATGATAAGATGTCCATTGTGCAAACATTTACAAGGGAGTGGCATCTAGATGTCATCATGATGATGATGATTGTGGTGTTTTTGGCACTTTTTGCAAGTTTTTATGCTATGGCGTGTGTTGAAAGGCTATTTTATGTCGTTTAAAGTGGTTTCCAGCTGTTTTTGGGGCATGTCATTTTTTGAAAATTTTGCCATACAATAGCCTTGCGTTTTTGCTCATTGTTTCGACATCCCAAATTACGGTGTTTTTGGCACTTTTTTTTAAAGTTTTTATGTTATGGCATGTCTTGGAAGGCTATTTTATGTCGTTAAATGTGGTTTCCAGCTGTTTTTGGGACATGTCATTTTTTTAGAATTTTGCCATACTATAGCCTTGCGTTTTCGGTCATTTTTTCGACATCCCAAATTACGGTGTTTTTGGCACTTTTATAAAAGTTTTTATGCTATGGCGCATCTTTGAAAGCTATTTTATGTCATCTAAAGTGGTTTCCAGCTGTTTTTGGGACATGTCATTTTTTGAAAATTTTGCCATACTATAGCCTTGCATTTTTGGTCATTTTTTCGACATCCCAAATTATGGTGTTTTTGACACTTTTTGCAAGTTTTTATGCTATGGCGCATCTTTGAAGGCTATTTTATATGGTTTAATGTAGTTTCCAGCTGTTTTTGGGACATGTCGTTTTTTGCCAATTTTGCCATACTATAGCCTTGCGTCTTCGGTCATATTTTCGACATCCCAAATGATGGTGTTTTTGGCACTTTTTAAAAGTTTTTATGCTATGGCGCATCTTTGAAAGCTATTTTATGTCATCTAAAGTGGTTTCCAGCTGTTTTTGGGACATGTCATTTTTTGAAAATTTTGCCATACTGTAGCCTTACATTATCCCTCATTTTTACCACATGCCAAATTATGGTGTTTTTGGCACTTTTTTAAAAGTTTTTATGTTATGGCGCGTCTTGGAAGTCTATTTTATGTCGTTTAATGTGGTTTCCAGCTGTTTTTGGGACATGTCATTTTTTGACAATATTGCCTTGCGTTTTCGGTCATTTTTTCGACATCCCAAATAATGGTGTTTTTCGCATTTTTTGCAAGTTTTTATGCTATGGTGTGTCTTGAAAGGTGATTTTATGTCATTTAAAGTGGTTTCCAGCTGTTTTTGGGACATGTCATTTTTTGAAAATTTTGCCTTGCGTTTTTGGTCATTTTTTCGTCATCCCAAATTACGGTGTTTTTGGCACTTTTTTAAAGTTTTTATGCTATGGCGCGTCTTGAAAGGCTATTTTATGTCATCTAAAATGGTTTCCAGCTGTTTTTGGGACATGCCATTTTTTGAAAATTTTGCCATACTATAGCCTTGCATTTTTGGTCATTTTTTCGACATCCCAAATTACGGTGTTTTGGCACTTATTTTAAAGTTTTTATGCTATGGCGTGTCTTGAAAGGCTATTTCATGTCATTTAAAGTTGTGTCCAGCTGTTTTTGGGACATGTCATTTTTTGAAAATTTTGCCTTGCGTCTTCGGTCATTTTTTTCGACATCCCAAATTATGGTGTTTTTGGCACTTTTTAAAAGTTTTTATGCTATGGCGCATCTTTGAAAGCTATTTTATGTCATCTAAAGTGGTTTCCAGCTGTTTTTGGGACATGTCATTTTTTGAAAATTTTGCCATACTATAGCCTTGCGTCTTCGGTCATTTTTTTCGACATCCCAAATTATGGTGTTTTTGGCACTTTTTGCAAGCTTTTATGCTATGGCGCGTCTTGAAAGGCTATTTTATGTCATTTAAAGTGGTTTCCAGCTGTTTTTGTGGTATGTCATTTTTTGAAAATTTTGCCATACTGTAGCCTTACATTATCCCTCATTTTTACCACATGCCAAATTATGGTGTTTTTGGCACTTTTTCCAAGTTTTTATGCTATGGCGTGTGTTGAAAGGCCATTTTATGTCATTTAAAGTGGTTTCCAGCTGTTTTTGTGATATGTCATTTTTTGAAAATTTTGCCATACTGTAGCCTTGCATTTTCTCTCATATTTTCGACATCCCAAATTATGGTGTGTTTGACACTTTTTGCAAGTTGTTATGCTATGGCGTGTCTTGGAAGGCTATTTTATATGGTTTAATGTAGTTTCCAGCTGTTTTTGGGACATGTCATTTTTTGCCAATTTTGCCATACTATAGCCTTGCGTTTTCGGTCATATTTTCGACATCCCAAATTATGGTGTTTTTGGCACTTTTTTAGAGTTGTTATGCTATGGCGCATCTTTGAAAGCTATTTTATGTCATCTAAAGTGGTTTCCAGCTGTTTTTGGGACATGCCATTTTTTGAAAATTTTGCCATACTGTAGCCTTACATTATCCCTCATTTTTACCACATGCCAAATTATGGTGTTTTTGGCACTTTTTCCAAGTTTTTATGCTATGGCGTGTGTTGAAAGGCCATTTTATGTCATTTAAAGTGGTTTCCAGCTGTTTTTGTGATATGTCATTTTTTGAAAATTTTGCCATACAATAGCCTTGCATTTTCTCTCATATTTTCGACATCCCAAATTATGGTGTGTTTGGCACTTTTTGCAAGTTGTTATGCTATGGCGTGTCTTGGAAGGCTATTTTATATGGTTTAATGTAGTTTCCAGCTGTTTTTGGGACATGTCATTTTTTGCCAATTTTGCCATACTATAGCCTTGCGTTTTCGGTCATATTTTCGACATCCCAAATTATGGTGTTTTTGGCACTTTTTTAGAGTTGTTATGCTATGGCGCATCTTTGAAAGCTATTTTATGTCATCTAAAGTGGTTTCCAGCTGTTTTTGGGACATGCCATTTTTTGAAAATTTTGCCATACTGTAGCCTTACATTATCCCTCATTTTTACCACATGCCAAATTATGGTGTTTTTGGCACTTTTTCCAAGTTTTTATGCTATGGCGCGTCTTGGAAGTCTATTTTATGTCGTTTAATGTGGTTTCCAGCTGTTTTTGGGACATGTCATTTTTTGACAATATTGCCATACTATAGCCTTGCGTTTTCGGTCATTTTATCGACATCCCAAATTATGGGGTTTTTCGCATTTTTTACAAGTTTTTATGCTATGGTGTGTCTTGAAAGGCTATTTTATGTCATTTAAAGTGGTTTCCAGCTGTTTTTGTGATATGTCATTTTTTGAAAATTTTGCCATACTGTAGCCTTACATTATCCCTCATTTTTACCACATGCCAAATTATGGTGTTTTTGGCACTTTTTCCAAGTTTTTATGCTATGGCGTGTGTTGAAAGGCCATTTTATGTCATTTAAAGTGGTTTCCAGCTGTTTTTGTGATATGTCATTTTTTGAAAATTTTGCCATACTATAGCCTTGCATTTTCTCTCATATTTTCGACATCCCAAATTATGGTGTGTTTGGCACTTTTTGCAAGTTGTTATGCTATGGCGTGTCTTGGAAGGCTATTTTATATGGTTTAATGTAGTTTCCAGCTGTTTTTGGGACATGTCATTTTTTGCCAATTTTGCCATACTATAGCCTTGCATTTTCGGTCATATTTTCGAAATCCCAAATTATGGTGTTTTTGGCACTTTTTCCAAGTTTTTATGCTATGGCGTGTGTTGAAAGGCTATTTTATGGGGTTTAATGTAGTTTCCAGCTGTTTTTGGGACGTCATTTTTTGCGAATTTTGCCATACTATAGCTTTGCATTTTACGTCATATTTTCGACATCCCAAATAATGGTGTTTTGGCACTTTTTGCAAGTTGTTATGCTATGGCGCATCTTTGAAGTCTATTTTATGTCATCTAATGTGGTTTCCAGCTGTTTTTGGGACATGTCATTTTTTGAAAATTTTGCCATACTATAGCCTTACATTATCCTCATTTTTACCACATCCCAAATTATGGTGTTTTTGGCACTTTTTAGAGTTGTTATGCTATGGCGTGTGTTGAAAGCTATTTTATGTCATCTAAAGTGGTTTCCAGCTGTTTTTGGGACATGCCATTTTTTGAAAATTTTGCCATACTGTAGCCTTACATTATCCCTCATTTTTACCACATGCCAAATTATGGTGTTTTTGGCACTTTTTCCAAGTTTTTATGCTATGGCGTGTGTTGAAAGGCTATTTTATGGGGTTTAATGTAGTTTCCAGCTGTTTTTGGGACATGTCATTTTTTGCGAATTTTGCCATACTATAGCCTTGCATTTTCGGTCATATTTTCGAAATCCCAAATTATGGTGTTTTTGGCACTTTTTCCAAGTTTTTATGCTATGGCGTGTGTTGAAAGGCTATTTTATGGGGTTTAATGTAGTTTCCAGCTGTTTTGGGACATGTCATTTTTTGACAATTTTGCCATACTATAGCTTTGCATTTCGTCATTTTTCGACATCCCAAATAATGGTGTTTTTCGCATTTTTGCAAGTTTTTATGCTATGGTGTGTCTTGAAGTCTATTTTATGTCATTTAATGTGGTTTCCAGCTGTTTTGGGACATGTCATTTTTGACAATATTGCCATACTATAGCCTTGCGTTTTGGTCATTTTTTCGACATCCCAAATAATGGTGTTTTTCGCATTTTTTGCAAGTTTTTATGCTATGGTGTGTCTTGAAAGGCTATTTTATGTCATTTAAAGTGGTTTCCAGCTGTTTTTGGGACATGCCATTTTTTGAAAATTTTGCCATACTATAGCCTTGCGTTTTTGGTCATTTTTTCGACATCCCAAATTACGGTGTTTTGGCACTTATTTTAAAGTTTTTTTGCTATGGCATGTCTTGTAAGGCTATTTTATGTCATCTAAAATGGTTTCCAGCTGTTTTTGGGACATGCCATTTTTTGAAAATTTTGCCATACTATAGCCTTGCGTTTTTGGTCATTTTTTCGACATCCCAAATTACGGTGTTTTGGCACTTATTTTAAAGTTTTATGCTATGGCGCGTCTTGAAAGGCTATTTTATGTCATTTAAAGTGGTTTCCAGCTGTTTTTGGGGCATGTCATTTTTTGAAAATTTTGCCATACTATAGCCTTGCGTTTTTGGTCATTTCTTTCGTCATCCCAAATTATGGTGTTTTTGGCACTTTTTGCAAGCTTTTATGCTAGGACGCGTCTTGAAAGGCTATTTTATGTCATTTAAAGTGGTTTCCAGCTGTTTTTGGGACATGTCATTTTTTGAAAATTTTGCCATACTATAGCCTTGCGTTTTCGGTCATTTTTTCGAAATCCCAAATTATGGTGTTTTTGGCACTTTTTAAAACGTTTTTATGCTATGGCGCATCTTTGAAAGCTATTTTATGTCATCTAAAGTGGTTTCCAGCTGTTTTTGGGACATGTCATTTTTTGAAAATTTTGCCATACTATAGCCTTGCGTTTTCGGTCATATTTTCGATATCCCAAATTATGGTGTTTTTGGCACTTTTTGCAAGTTTTTATGCTATGGCGCATCTTTGAAAGCTATTTTATGTCATCTAAAGTGGTTTCCAGCTGTTTTTGGGACATGTCATTTTTTGAAAATTTTGCCTTGCGTTTTTGGTCATTTTTTCGTCATCCCAAATTATGGTGTTTTTGGCACTTTTTTAGAGTTGTTATGCTATGGCGCATCTTTGAAAGCTATTTTATGTCATCTAAAGTGGTTTCCAGCTGTTTTTGGGACATGCCATTTTTTGAAAATTTTGCCATACTGTAGCCTTACATTATCCCTCATTTTTACCACATGCCAAATTATGGTGTTTTTGGCACTTTTTCCAAGTTTTTATGCTATGGCGTGTGTTGAAAGGCCATTTTATGTCATTTAAAGTGGTTTCCAGCTGTTTTTGTGATATGTCATTTTTTGAAAATTTTGCCATCCAATAGCCTTGCATTTTCTCTCATATTTTCGACATCCCAAATTATGGTGTGTTTGGCACTTTTTCCAAGTTTTTATGCTATGGCGTGTCTTGGAAGGCTATCTTATGGGGTTTAATGTAGTTTCCAGCTGTTTTTGGGACATGTCATTTTTTGCCAATTTTGCCATACTATAGCCTTGCGTTTTCGGTCATATTTTCGACATCCCAAATTATGGTGTTTTTGGCACTTTTTTAGAGTTGTTATGCTATGGCGCATCTTTGAAAGCTATTTTATGTCATCTAAAGTGGTTTCCAGCTGTTTTTGGGACATGCCATTTTTTGAAAATTTTGCCATACTGTAGCCTTACATTATCCCTCATTTTTACCACATGCCAAATTATGGTGTTTTTGGCACTTTTTCCAAGTTTTTATGCTATGGCGCGTCTTGGAAGTCTATTTTATGTCGTTTAATGTGGTTTCCAGCTGTTTTTGGGACATGTCATTTTTTGACAATATTGCCATACTATAGCCTTGCGTTTTCGGTCATTTTATCGACATCCCAAATAATGGGGTTTTTCGCATTTTTTACAAGTTTTTATGCTATGGTGTGTCTTGAAAGGCTATTTTATGTCATTTAAAGTGGTTTCCAGCTGTTTTTGTGATATGTCATTTTTTGAAAATTTTGCCATACTATAGCCTTGCATTTTCTCTCATATTTTCGACATCCCAAATTATGGTGTGTTTGGCACTTTTTGCAAGTTGTTATGCTATGGCGTGTCTTGGAAGGCTATTTTATATGGTTTAATGTAGTTTCCAGCTGTTTTTGGGACATGTCATTTTTTGCCAATTTTGCCATACTATAGCCTTGCGTTTTCGGTCATATTTTCGACATCCCAAATTATGGTGTTTTTGGCACTTTTTTAAAGTTGTTATGCTATGGCGCATCTTTGAAAGCTATTTTATGTCATCTAAAGTGGTTTCCAGCTGTTTTTGGGACATGCCATTTTTTGAAAATTTTGCCATACTGTAGCCTTACATTATCCCTCATTTTTACCACATGCCAAATTATGGTGTTTTTGGCACTTTTTCCAAGTTTTTATGCTATGGCGTGTGTTGAAAGGCTATTTTATGGGGTTTAATGTAGTTTCCAGCTGTTTTTGGGACATGTCATTTTTTGCGAATTTTGCCATACTATAGCCTTGCATTTTCGGTCATATTTTCGAAATCCCAAATTATGGTGTTTTTGGCACTTTTTCCAAGTTTTTATGCTATGGCGTGTGTTGAAAGGCTATTTTATGGGGTTTAATGTAGTTTCCAGCTGTTTTTGGGACGTCATTTTTTGCGAATTTTGCCATACTATAGCTTTGCATTTTACGTCATTTTTTCGACATCCCAAATAATGGTGTTTTTCGCATTTTTTGCAAGTTTATAAACTATGGCGCGTCTTGGAAGTCTATTTTATGTCGTTTAATGTGGTTTCCAGCTGTTTTTGGGACATGTCATTTTTTGCCAATTTTGCCATACTATAGCCTTGCGTTTTCGGTCATATTTTCGACATCCCAAATTATGGTGTTTTTGGCACTTTTTTAGAGTTGTTATGCTATGGCGCATCTTTGAAAGCTATTTTATGTCATCTAAAGTGGTTTCCAGCTGTTTTTGGGACATGCCATTTTTTGAAAATTTTGCCATACTGTAGCCTTACATTATCCCTCATTTTTACCACATGCCAAATTATGGTGTTTTTGGCACTTTTTCCAAGTTTTTATGCTATGGCGTGTGTTGAAAGGCTATTTTATGGGGTTTAATGTAGTTTCCAGCTGTTTTTGGGACATGTCATTTTTTGCGAATTTTGCCATACTATGGCCTTGCATTTTCGGTCATATTTTCGAAATCCCAAATTATGGTGTTTTTGGCACTTTTTTAGAGTTGTTATGCTATGGCGCATCTTTGAAAGCTATTTTATGTCATCTAAAGTGGTTTCCAGCTGTTTTTGGGACATGCCATTTTTTGAAAATTTTGCCATACTGTAGCCTTACATTATCCCTCATTTTTACCACATGCCAAATTATGGTGTTTTTGGCACTTTTTCCAAGTTTTTATGCTATGGCGTGTGTTGAAAGGCTATTTTATGGGGTTTAATGTAGTTTCCAGCTGTTTTTGGGACATGTCATTTTTTGCGAATTTTGCCATACTATAGCCTTGCATTTTCGGTCATATTTTCGAAATCCCAAATTATGGTGTTTTTGGCACTTTTTCCAAGTTTTTATGCTATGGCGTGTGTTGAAAGGCTATTTTATGGGGTTTAATGTAGTTTCCAGCTGTTTTTGGGACGTCATTTTTTGCGAATTTTGCCATACTATAGCTTTGCATTTTACGTCATTTTTTCGACATCCCAAATAATGGTGTTTTTCGCATTTTTTGCAAGTTTTTATGCTATGGCGCGTCTTGGAAGTCTATTTTATGTCGTTTAATGTGGTTTCCAGCTGTTTTTGGGACATGTCATTTTTTGACAATATTGCCATACTATAGCCTTGCGTTTTCGGTCATTTTTTCGACATCCCAAATAATGGTGTTTTTCGCATTTTTTGCAAGTTTTTATGCTATGGTGTGTCTTGAAAGGCTATTTTATGTCATTTAAAGTGGTTTCCAGCTGTTTTTGGGACATGTCATTTTTTGAAAATTTTGCCTTGCGTTTTTGGTCATTTTTTCGTCATCCCAAATTACGGTGTTTTTGGCACTTTTTTAAAAGTTTTTATGCTATGGCGCGTCTTGAAAGGCTATTTTATGTCATCTAAAATGGTTTCCAGCTGTTTTTGGGACATGCCATTTTTTGAAAATTTTGCCATACTATAGCCTTGCGTTTTTGGTCATTTTTTCGACATCCCAAATTACGGTGTTTTGGCACTTATTTTAAAGTTTTTATGCTATGGCATGTCTTGAAAGGCTATTTCATGTCATTTAAAGTTGTGTCCAGCTGTTTTTGGGACATGTCATTTTTTGAAAATTTTGCCATACTATAGCCTTGCGTCTTCGGTCATTTTTTTCGACATCCCAAATTATGGTGTTTTTGGCACTTTTTGCAAGCTTTTATGCTATGGCGCGTCTTGAAAGGCTGTATTATGTCATTTAAAGTGGTTTCCAGCTGTTTTTGGGGCATGTCATTTTTTGAAAATTTTGCCATACTATAGCCTTGCGTTTTTGGTCATTTCTTTCGTCATCCCAAATTATGGTGTTTTTGGCACTTTTTGCAAGCTTTTATGCTAGGACGCGTCTTGAAAGGCTATTTTATGTCATTTAAAGTGGTTTCCAGCTGTTTTTGGGACATGTCATTTTTTGAAAATTTTGCCATACTATAGCCTTGCGTTTCGGTCATTTTTGAAATCCCAAATTATGGTGTTTTTGGCACTTTTTAAAACGTTTTTATGCTATGGCGCATCTTTGAAAGCTATTTTATGTCATCTAAAGTGGTTTCCAGCTGTTTTTGGGACATGTCATTTTTTGAAAATTTTGCCATACTATAGCCTTGCGTTTTCGGTCATATTTTCGATATCCCAAATTATGGTGTTTTTGGCACTTTTTGCAAGTTTTTATGCTATGGCGCATCTTTGAAAGCTATTTTATGTCATCTAAAGTGGTTTCCAGCTGTTTTTGGGACATGTCATTTTTTGAAAATTTTGCCATACTATAGCCTTGCGTTTTCGGTCATATTTTCGATATCCCAAATTATGGTGTTTTTGGCACTTTTTGCAAGTTTTTATGCTATGGCGCATCTTTGAAAGCTATTTTATGTCATCTAAAGTGGTTTCCAGCTGTTTTTGTGATATGTCATTTTTTGAAAATTTTGCCATACTGTAGCCTTACATTATCCCTCATTTTTACCACATGCCAAATTATGGTGTTTTTGGCACTTTTTCCAAGTTTTTATGCTATGGCGCGTCTTGGAAGTCTATTTTATGTCGTTTAATGTGGTTTCCAGCTGTTTTTGGGACATGTCATTTTTTGACAATATTGCCATACTATAGCCTATGCGTTTTCGGTCATTTTATCGACATCCCAAATAATGGGGTTTTTCGCATTTTTTACAAGTTTTTATGCTATGGTGTGTCTTGAAAGGCTATTTTATGTCATTTAAAGTGGTTTCCAGCTGTTTTTGGGGCATGTCATTTTTTGAAAATTTTGCCATACTATAGCCTTGCGTTTTCGGTCATTTTTTCGTCATCCCAAATTATGGTGTTTTTGGCACTTTTTGCAAGTTTTTATGCTATGGCGCATCTTTGAAAGCTATTTTATGTCATCTAAAGTGGTTTCCAGCTGTTTTTGGGACATGTCATTTTTTGAAAATTTTGCCTTGCGTTTTTGGTCATTTTTTCGTCATCCCAAATTACGGTGTTTTTGGCACTTTTTTAAAGTTTTTATGCTATGGCGCGTCTTGAAAGGCTATTTTATGTCATCTAAAATGGTTTCCAGCTGTTTTTGGGACATGCCATTTTTTGAAAATTTTGCCATACTATAGCCTTGCGTTTTGGTCATTTTTCGACATCCCAAATTACGGTGTTTTGGCACTTATTTTAAAGTTTTTATGCTATGGCATGTCTTGAAAGGCTATTTCATGTCATTTAAAGTTGTGTCCAGCTGTTTTTGGGACATGTCATTTTTTGAAAATTTTGCCATACTATAGCCTTGCGTCTTCGGTCATTTTTTTCGACATCCCAAATTATGGTGTTTTTGGCACTTTTTGCAAGCTTTTATGCTATGGCGCGTCTTGAAAGGCTATTTTATGTCATTTAAAGTGGTTTCCAGCTGTTTTTGGGGCATGTCATTTTTTGAAATTTTTGCCATACTATAGCCTTGCGTTTTTGGTCATTTTTTTCGTCATCCCAAATTATGGTGTTTTTGGCACTTTTTGCAAGCTTTTATGCTAGGACGCGTCTTGAAAGGCTATTTTATGTTATTTAAAGTGGTTTCCAGCTGTTTTTGGGACATGTCATTTTTTGAAAATTTTGCCATACTATAGCCTTGCGTCTTCGGTCATTTTTTTCGACATCCCAAATTATGGTGTTTTTGGCACTTTTTTAGAGTTGTTATGCTATGGCGCATCTTTGAAAGCTATTTTATGTCATCTAAAGTGGTTTCCAGCTGTTTTTGGGACATGTCATTTTTTGAAAATTTTGCCATACTACAGCCTTGCGTTTTTGGTCATTTTTTCCACATGCCAAATTTTGGTGTTTTTGGCACTCTTTGCAAGCTTTTATGCTATGATGCGTCTTGAAAGGCTATTTTATGTCATTTAAAGTGGTTTCCAGCTGTTTTTGGGGCATGTCATTTTTTGAAAATTTTGCCATACTATAGCCTTGCGTTTTCGGTCATTTTTTCGTCATCCCAAATTATGGTGTTTTTGGCACTTTTTGCAAGTTTTTATGCTATGGCGCATCTTTGAAAGCTATTTTATGTCATCTAAAGTGGTTTCCAGCTGTTTTTGGGGCATGTCATTTTTTGAAAATTTTACCATACTATAGCCTTGCATTTTCGGTCATATTTTCCACATGCCAAATTTTGGTGTTTTTGGCACTTTTTGCAAGTTTTTATGCTATGGCGTGTGTTGAAAGGCTATTTTATGTCATTTAAAGTGGTTTCCAGCTGTTTTTGGGGCATGTCATTTTTTGAAAATTTTGCCATACTATAGCCTTGCGTTTTCGGTCATTTTTTCGACATCCCAAATTACGGTGTTTTTGGCACTTTTTGCAAGCTTTTATGCTATGGCGCGTCTTGAAAGGCTATTTTATGTCGTTTAAAGTGGTTTCCAGCTGTTTTTGGGACATGTCATTTTTTGAAAATTATGCCATACTATAGCCTTGCGTTTTCGGTCATTTTTTTTGACATCGCAAATTATGTTGTTTTTGGCACTTTTTTAAAGTTTTTATGATATGGCGCATCTTTGAAAACTATTTCATGTCATCTAAAGTGGTTTCCAGCTGTTTTTGGGGCATGTCATTTTTTGAAAATTTTGCCATACTATAGCCTTGCGTTTTTGGTCATTTTTTTCCACATGCCAAATTTTGGTGTTTTTGGCACTTTTTGCAAGCTTTTATGCTATGACGCGTCTTGAAAGGCTATTTTATGTCGTTTAAAGTGGTTTCCAGCTGTTTTTGGGGCATGTCATTTTTTGAAAATTTTGCCATACTATAGCCTTGCGTTTTCGGTCATTTTTTCGTCATCCCAAATTATGGTGTTTTTGGCACTTTTTGCAAGTTTTTATGCTATGGCATGTCTTGGGAGGCTTTTTTATGTCGTTAAATGTGGTTTCCAGCTGTTTTTGGGGCATGTCATTTTTTGAAAATTTTGCCATACTATAGCCTTGCATTTTCGGTCATATTTTCCACATGCCAAATTTTGGTTTTTTTGGCACTTTTGCAAGTTTTTATGCTATGGCGTGTGTTGAAAGGCTATTTTATGTCATTTAAAGTGGTTTCCAGCTGTTTTTGGGGCATGTCATTTTTTGAAAATTTTGCCATACTATAGCCTTGCGTTTTCGGTCATTTTTTCGACATCCCAAATTATGGTGTTTTTGGCACTTTTTAAAACGTTTTTATGCTATGGCGCATCTTTGAAAGCTATTTTATGTCATCTAAAGTGGTTTCCAGCTGTTTTTGGGGACATGTCATTTTTGAAAATTTTGCCATACTATAGCCTTGCGTTTCGGTCATTTTTCGACATCCCAAATTACGGTGTTTTTGGCACTTTTTGCAAGTTTTTATGCTATGGCGTGTGTTGAAAGGCTATTTTATGTCATTTAAAGTGGTTTCCAGCTGTTTTTGGGACATGTCATTTTTTGAAAATTTTGCCATACTATAGCCTTGCGTTTTCGGTCATTTTTTCGACATCCCAAATTACGGTGTTTTTGGCACTTTTTTAAAGTTTTTATGCTATGGCGTGTGTTGAAAGGCTATTTTATGTCATTTAAAGTGGTTTCCAGCTGTTTTTGGGGCATGTCATTTTTTGAAAATTTTGCCATACTATAGCCTTATGCGTTTCGGTCATTTTTCGACATCCCAAATTATGGTGTTTTGGCACTTTTTAAAAGCGTTTTTATGCTATGGCGCATCTTTGAAAGCTATTTTATGTCATCTAAAGTGGTTTCCAGCTGTTTTTGGGACATGTCATTTTTTGAAAATTTTGCCATACTATAGCCTTGCGTTTTCGGTCATTTTTTCGACATCCCAAATTACGGTGTTTTTGGCACTTTTTGCAAGTTTTTATGCTATGGCGTGTGTTGAAAGGCTATTTTATGTCATTTAAAGTGGTTTCCAGCTGTTTTTGGGACATGTCATTTTTTGAAAATTTTGCCATACTATAGCCTTGCGTTTTCGGTCATTTTTTCCACATCCCAAATTACGGTGTTTTTGGCACTTTTTGCAAGTTTTTATGCTATGGCGTGTGTTGAAAGGCTATTTTATGTCATTTAAAGTGGTTTCCAGCTGTTTTTGGGACATGTCATTTTTTGAAAATTTTGCCATACTATAGCCTTGCGTTTTCGGTCATTTTTTCGACATCCCAAATTACGGTGTTTTTGGCACTTTTTTAAAGTTTTTATGCTATGGCGTGTTTTGAAAGGCTATTTCATGTCATTTAAAGTGTTGTCCAGCTGTTTTTGGGATATGTCATTTTTTGAAAATTTTGCCATACTATAGCCTTGCGTTTTCGGTCATTTTTTCGACATCCCAAATTATGGTGTTTTTGGCACTTTTTAAAACGTTTTTATGCTATGGCGCATCTTTGAAAGCTATTTTATGTCATCTAAAGTGGTTTCCAGCTGTTTTTGGGACATGTCATTTTTTGAAAATTTTGCCATACTATAGCCTTGCGTTTTTGGTCATTATTTCCACATGCCAAATTTTGGTGTTTTTGGCACTTTTTGCAAGCTTTTATGCTATGACGCGTCTTGAAAGGATATTTTATGTCATTTAAAGTGGTTTCCAGCTGTTTTTGGGGCATGTCATTTTTGAAAATTTTGCCATACTATAGCCTTGCGTTTTCGGTCATTTTTTCGTCATCCCAAATTATGGTGTTTTTGGCACTTTTTGCAAGTTTTTATGCTATGGCGCATCTTTGAAAGCTATTTTATGTCATCTAAAGTGGTTTCCAGCTGTTTTTGGGGCATGTCATTTTTTGAAAATTTTGCCATACTATAGCCTTGCATTTTCGGTCATATTTTCCACATGCCAAATTTTGGTTTTTTTGGCACTTTTTGCAAGTTTTTATGCTATGGCGTGTGTTGAAAGGCTATTTTATGTCATTTAAAGTGGTTTCCAGCTGTTTTTGGGGCATGTCATTTTTTGAAAATTTTGCCATACTATAGCCTTGCGTTTTCGGTCATTTTTTCGACATCCCAAATTATGGTGTTTTTGGCACTTTTTAAAACGTTTTTATGCTATGGCGCATCTTTGAAAGCTATTTTATGTCATCTAAAGTGGTTTCCAGCTGTTTTTGGGACATGTCATTTTTTGAAAATTTTGCCATACTATAGCCTTGCGTTTTCGGTCATTTTTTCGACATCCCAAATTACGGTGTTTTTGGCACTTTTTTAAAGTTTTTATGCTATGGCGTGTTTTGAAAGGCTATTTCATGTCATTTAAAGTGTTGTCCAGCTGTTTTTGGGACATGTCATTTTTTGAAAATTTTGCCATACTATAGCCTTGCGTTTTCGGTCATTTTTTCGACATCCCAAATTATGGTGTTTTTGGCACTTTTTAAAATGTTTTTATGCTATGGCGCATCTTTGAAAGCTATTTTATGTCATCTAAAGTGGTTTCCAGCTGTTTTTGGGACATGTCATTTTTTGAAAATTTTGCCATACTATAGCCTTGCGTTTTCGGTCATTTTTTCGACATCCCAAATTACGGTATTTTTTGGCACTTTTTTAAAGTCTTTAAGCTATTGCGTGTCTTGAAAGGCTATTTCATGTCATTTAAAGTGGTGTCCAGCTGTTTTTGGGGCATGTCATTTTTTGAAAATTTTGCCATACTATAGCCTTGCGTTTTCGGTCATTTTTTCGACATCCCAAATTATGGTGTTTTTGGCACTTTTTGCAAGCTTTTATGCTATGGCGCATCTTTGAAAGCTATTTTATGTCATCGAAAGTGGTTTCCAGCTGTTTTTGGGACATGTCATTTTTTGAAAATTTTGCCATACAAGAGCCTTGCATTTTCGGTCATATTTTCCACATGCCAAATTATGGTGTTTTTGGCACTTTTTGCAAGTTTTTATGCTATGGCGCATCTTTGAAAACTATTTTATGTCATCTAAAGTGGTGTCCAGCTGTTTTTGGGGCATGTCATTTTTTCAAAATTTTGCCATACTATAGCCTTGCGTTTTCGGTCATTTTTTCGACATCCCAAATTATGGTGTTTTTGGCACTTTTTTAAAGTTTTTATGCTATGGGGTGTCTTGAAAGGCTATTTCATGTCATTTAAAGTGTTGTCCAGCTGTTTTTGGGATATGTCATTTTTTGAAAATTTTGCCATACTATAGCCTTGCGTTTTCGGTCATTTTTTCCACATCCCAAATTATGGTGTTTTTGGCACATTTGCAAGTTTTTATGCTATGGCGCATCTTTGAAAGCTATTTTATGTCATCTAAAGTGGTTTCCAGCTGTTTTTGGGACATGTCATTTTTTGAAAATTTTGCCATACTATAGCCTTGCGTTTTTGGTCATTTTTTCGACATCCCAAATTACAGTGTTTTTGGCACTTTTTTAAAGTTTTTATGCTATGGCGTGTCTTGAAAGGCTATTTCATGTCATTTAAAGTGGTGTCCAGCTCTATTTGGGGCATGTCATTTTTTGAAAATTTAGCCATACTATAGCCTTGCGTTTTTGGTCATTTTTTCGACATCCCAAATTACGGTGTTTTTGGCACTTTTTGCAAGCTTTTATGCTATGGCGCGTCTTGAAAGGCTATTTTATGTCTTTTCAAGTGGTTTCCAGCTGTGTTTGGGACATGTCATTTTTTGAAAATTTAGCCATACTATAGCCTTGCATTTTTGGTCATTTTTTCGACATCCCAAATTACGGTGTTTTGGGCACTTATTGCAAGTTTTTATGCTATGGCGCGTCTTGAAAGGCTATTTTATGTCATTTAAAGTGGTTTCCAGCTGTTTTTGGGGCATGTCATTTTTTGAAAATTTTGCCATACTATAGCCTTGCGTTTTCGGTCATTTTTTCGTCATCCCAAATTATGGTGTTTTTGGCACTTTTTGCAAGCTTTTATGCTATGGCGCAGATTTGAAAGCTATTTTATGTCATCTAAAGTGGTTTCCAGCTGTTTTTGGGACATGTCATTTTTTGAAAATTTTGCCATACTATAGCCTTGCGTCTTCGGTCATTTTTTTCGACATCCCAAATTATGGTGTTTTTGGCACTTTTTGCAAGCTTTTATGCTATGGCGCGTCTTGAAAGGCTATTTTATGTCATTTAAAGTGGTTTCCAGCTGTTTTTGGGGCATGTCATTTTTTGAAAATTTTGCCACACTATAGCCTTGCGTTTTTGGTCATTTTTTTGTCATACCAAATTACGGTGTTTTTGGCACTTTTTGCAAGCTTTTATGCTATGGCGCATCTTTGAAAGCTATTTTATGTCATCTAAAGTGGTTTCCAGCTGTTTTTGGGACATGTCATTTTTTGAAAATTTTGCCATACTATAGCCTTGCGTTTTCGGTCATTTTTTCGACATCCCAAATTACGGTGTTTTTGGCACTTTTTGCAAGTTTTTATGCTATGGCGTGTGTTGAAAGGCTATTTTATGTCATTTAAAGTGGTTTCCAGCTGTTTTTGGGACATGTCATTTTTTGAAAATTTTGCCATACTATAGCCTTGCGTTTTCGGTCATTTTTTCGACATCCCAAATTACGGTGTTTTTGGCACTTTTTTAAAGTTTTTATGCTATGGCGTGTTTTGAAAGGCTATTTCATGTCATTTAAAGTGTTGTCCAGCTGTTTTTGGGATATGTCATTTTTTGAAAATTTTGCCATACTATAGCCTTGCGTTTTCGGTCATTTTTTCGACATCCCAAATTATGGTGTTTTTGGCACTTTTTAAAACGTTTTTATGCTATGGCGCATCTTTGAAAGCTATTTTATGTCATCTAAAGTGGTTTCCAGCTGTTTTTGGGACATGTCATTTTTTGAAAATTTTGCCATACTATAGCCTTGCGTTTTCGGTCATTTTTTCGACATCCCAAATTACGGTGTTTTTGGCACTTTTTGCAAGTTTTTATGCTATGGCGTGTGTTGAAAGGCTATTTTATGTCATTTAAAGTGGTTTCCAGCTGTTTTTGGGACATGTCATTTTTTGAAAATTTTGCCATACTATAGCCTTGCGTTTTCGGTCATTTTTTCGACATCCCAAATTACGGTGTTTTTGGCACTTTTTTAAAGTTTTTATGCTATGGCGTGTTTTGAAAGGCTATTTCATGTCATTTAAAGTGTTGTCCAGCTGTTTTTGGGATATGTCATTTTTTGAAAATTTTGCCATACTATAGCCTTGCGTTTTCGGTCATTTTTTCGACATCCCAAATTATGGTGTTTTTGGCACTTTTTAAAACGTTTTTATGCTATGGCGCATCTTTGAAAGCTATTTTATGTCATCTAAAGTGGTTTCCAGCTGTTTTTGGGACATGTCATTTTTTGAAAATTTTGCCATACTATAGCCTTGCGTTTTCGGTCATTTTTTCGACATCCCAAATTACGGTATTTTTTGGCACTTTTTTAAAGTCTTTAAGCTATTGCGTGTCTTGAAAGGCTATTTCATGTCATTTAAAGTGGTTTCCAGCTGTTTTTGGGGCATGTCATTTTTTGAAAATTTTGCCATACTATAGCCTTGCGTTTTCGGTCATTTTTTCGACATCCCAAATTATGGTGTTTTTGGCACTTTTTGCAAGCTTTTATGCTATGGCGCATCTTTGAAAGCTATTTTATGTCATCGAAAGTGGTTTCCAGCTGTTTTTGGGACATGTCATTTTTTGAAAATTTTGCCATACTATAGCCTTGCATTTTCGGTCATATTTTCCACATGCCAAATTATGGTGTTTTTGGCACTTTTTGCAAGTTTTTATGCTATGGCGCATCTTTGAAAACTATTTTATGTCATCTAAAGTGGTGTCCAGCTGTTTTTGGGGCATGTCATTTTTTGAAAATTTTGCCATACTATAGCCTTGCGTTTTCGGTCATTTTTTCGACATCCCAAATTATGGTGTTTTTGGCACTTTTTTAAAGTTTTTATGCTATGGCGTGTCTTGAAAGGCTATTTCATGTCATTTAAAGTGTTGTCCAGCTGTTTTTGGGATATGTCATTTTTTGAAAATTTTGCCATACTATAGCCTTGCGTTTTCGGTCATTTTTTCCACATCCCAAATTATGGTGTTTTTGGCACATTTGCAAGTTTTTATGCTATGGCGCATCTTTGAAAGCTATTTTATGTCATTTAAAGTGGTTTCCAGCTGTTTTTGGGACATGTCATTTTTTGAAAATTTTGCCATACTATAGCCTTGCGTTTTTGGTCATTTTTTCGACATCCCAAATTACAGTGTTTTTGGCACTTTTTTAAAGTTTTTATGCTATGGCGTGTCTTGAAAGGCTATTTCATGTCATTTAAAGTGGTGTCCAGCTCTTTTTGGGGCATGTCATTTTTTGAAAATTTAGCCATACTATAGCCTTGCGTTTTCGGTCATTTTTTCGACATCCCAAATTACGGTGTTTTTGGCACTTTTTGCAAGCTTTTATGCTATGGCGCGTCTTGAAAGGCTATTTTATGTCTTTTCAAGTGGTTTCCAGCTGTGTTTGGGACATGTCATTTTTTGAAAATTTAGCCATACTATAGCCTTGCATTTTTGGTCATTTTTTCGACATCCCAAATTACAGTGTTTTGGGCACTTATTGCAAGTTTTTATGCTATAGCGCGTCTTGAAAGGCTATTTTATGTCATTTAAAGTGGTTTCCAGCTGTTTTTGGGGCATGTCATTTTTTGAAAATTTTGCCATACTATAGCCTTGCGTTTTCGGTCATTTTTTCGTCATCCCAAATTATGGTGTTTTTGGCACTTTTTGCAAGCTTTTATGCTATGGCGCGTCTTGAAAGGCTATTTTATGTCATTTAAAGTGGTTTCCAGCTGTTTTTGGGGCATGTCATTTTTTGAAAATTTTGCCACACTATAGCCTTGCGTTTTTGGTCATTTTTTTGTCATACCAAATTATGGTGTTTTTGGCACATTTGCAAGTTTTTATGCTATGGCGCATCTTTGAAAGCTATTTTATGTCATTTAAAGTGGTTTCCAGCTGTTTTTGGGACATGTCATTTTTTGAAAATTTTGCCATACTATAGCCTTGCGTTTTTGGTCATTTTTTCGACATCCCAAATTACAGTGTTTTTGGCACTTTTTTAAAGTTTTTATGCTATGGCGTGTCTTGAAAGGCTATTTCATGTCATTTAAAGTGGTGTCCAGCTCTTTTTGGGGCATGTCATTTTTTGAAAATTTAGCCATACTATAGCCTTGCGTTTTCGGTCATTTTTTCGACATCCCAAATTACGGTGTTTTTGGCACTTTTTGCAAGCTTTTATGCTATGGCGCGTCTTGAAAGGCTATTTTATGTCTTTTCAAGTGGTTTCCAGCTGTGTTTGGGACATGTCATTTTTTGAAAATTTAGCCATACTATAGCCTTGCATTTTTGGTCATTTTTTCGACATCCCAAATTACAGTGTTTTGGGCACTTATTGCAAGTTTTTATGCTATAGCGCGTCTTGAAAGGCTATTTTATGTCATTTAAAGTGGTTTCCAGCTGTTTTTGGGGCATGTCATTTTTTGAAAATTTTGCCATACTATAGCCTTGCGTTTTCGGTCATTTTTTCGTCATCCCAAATTATGGTGTTTTTGGCACTTTTTGCAAGCTTTTATGCTATGGCGCGTCTTGAAAGGCTATTTTATGTCATTTAAAGTGGTTTCCAGCTGTTTTTGGGGCATGTCATTTTTTGAAAATTTTGCCACACTATAGCCTTGCGTTTTTGGTCATTTTTTCGTCATACCAAATTATGGTGTTTTTGGCACTTTTTGCAAGCTTTTATGCTATGGCGCGTCTTGAAAGGCTATTTTATGTCATTTAAAGTGGTTTCCAGCTGTTTTTGGGACATGTCATTTTTTGAAAATTTTGCCACACTATAGCCTTGCGTTTTTGGTCATTTTTTCGACATCCCAAATTACTGTGTTTTTGGCACTTTTTGCAAGCTTTTATGCTATGGCGCGTCTTGAAAGGCTATTTTATGTCTTTTCAAGTGGTTTCCAGCTGTTTTTGGGACATGTCATTTTTTGAAAATTTAGCCATACTATAGCCTTGCGTTTTTGGTCATTTTTTCGACATCCCAAATTACGGTGTTTTTGGCACTTTTTGCAAGCTTTTATGCTATGGCGCGTCTTGAAAGGCTATTTTATGTCATTTAAAGTGGTTTCCAGCTGTTTTTGGGGCATGTCATTTTTTGAAAATTTTGCCACACTATAGCCTTGCGTTTTTGGTCATTTTTTCGACATCCCAAATTATGGTGTTTTTGGCACTTTTTGCAAGTTTTTATGCTATAGCGCGTCTTGAAAGGCTATTTTATGTCATTTAAAGTGGTTTCCAGCTGTTTTTGGGACATGTCATTTTTGGAAAATTTTGCCATACTATAGCCTTGCGTTTTCTGTCATTTTTTTTGACATCGCAAATTATGGTGTTTTTGGCACTTTTTAAAAGTTTTTATGATATGGCGCATCTTTGAAAGCTATTTTATGTCATCTAAAGTGGTTTCCAGCTGTTTTTGGGGCATGTCATTTTTGGAAAATTATGCCATACTATACCCTTGCGTTTTCGGTCATTTTTTTTGACATCGCAAATTATGGTGTTTTTGGCACTTTTTAAAAGTTTTTATGATATGGCGCATCTTTGAAAACTATTTTATGTCATCTCAAGTGGTTTCCAGCTGTTTTTGGGGCATGTCATTTTTTGAAAATTTTGCCATACTATAGCCTTGCGTTTTCGGTCATATTTTTGATATCCCAAATTATGGTGTTTTTGACACTTTTTGCAAGTTTTTATGCTATGGCGTGTCTTGAAAGGCTATTTCATGTCATTTAAAGTGGTTTCCAGCTGTTTTTGGGGCATGTCATTTTTTGAAAATTATGCCATACTATAGCCTTGCGTTTTTGCTCATTTTTTCCACATGCCAAATTTTGGTGTTTTTGGCACTTTTTGCAAGCTTTTATGTTATGACGCGTCTTGAAAGGCTATTTTATGTCATTTAAAGTGGTTTCCAGCTGTTTTTGGGGCATGTCATTTTTTGAAAATTTTGCCATACTATAGCCTTGCGTTTTCGGTCATTTTTTCGTCATCCCAAATTATGGTGTTTTTGACACTTTTTGCAAGCTTTTATGCTATGGCGCGTCTTGAAAGGCTATTTTATGTCATCTAAAGTGGTTTCCAGCTGTTTTTGGGACATGTCATTTTTTGAAAATTTTGCCATACTATAGCCTTGCGTCTTCGGTCATTTTTTCGACATCCCAAATTACGGTGTTTTTGGCACTTTTTTTTAAAGTTTTTATGCTATGGCGTGTTTTGAAAGGCTATTTCATGTCATTTAAAGTGGTTTCCAGCTGTTTTTGGGGCATGTCATTTTTTGAAAATTTTGCCATACTATAGCCTTGCGTTTTTGGTCATTTTTTCGTCATCCCAAATTATGGTGTTTTTGGCACTTTTTGCAAGTTTTTATGCTATGGCGCATCTTTGAAAGCTATTTTATGTCATCTAAAGTGGTTTCCAGCTGTTTTTGGGGCATGTCATTTTTTGAAAATTTTGCCATACTATAGCCTTGCGTTTTTGGTCATTTTTTCGTCATCCCAAATTATGGTGTTTTTGGCACTTTTTGCAAGCTTTTATGCTATGGCGCGTCTTGAAAGGCTATTTTATGTCATTTAAAGTGGTTTCCAGCTGTTTTTGGGACATGTCATTTTTGGAAAATTTTGCCATACTATAGCCTTGCGTTTTCGGTCATTTTTTTCGACATCCCAAATTATGGTGTTTTTGGCACTTTTTGCAAGCTTTTATGCTAGGACGCGTCTTGAAAGGCTATTTTATGTCATTTAAAGTGGTTTCCAGCTGTTTTTGGGGCATGTCATTTTTTGAAAATTTTGCCATACTATAGCCTTGCGTTTTCGATCATATTTTCGATATCCCAAATTATGGTGTTTTTGGCACTTTTTGCAAGCTTTTATGCTATGGCGTGTGTTGAAAGGCTATTTTATGTCGTTTAAAGTGGTTTCCAGTTGTTTTTGGGGCATGTCATTTTTTGAAAATTTTGCCATACAATAGCCTTGCATTTTTGGTCATTTTTTCGTCATACCAAATTATGGTGTTTTTGGCACTTTTTGCAAGCTTTTATGCTATGGCGCGTCTTGGAAGGCTATTTTATGGGGTTTAATGTAGTTTCCAGCTGTTTTTGGGACATGTCATTTTTTGAAAATTTTGCCATTCTATAGCCTTGCGTTTTTGGTCATTTTTCCGACATCCCAAATTATGGTGTTTTTGGCACTTTTTAAAAAGTTTTTATGCTATGGCGCATCTTTGAAAGCTAGTTTATGTCATCTAAAGTGGTTTCCAGCTGTTTTGGGGACATGTCATTTTTTGAAAATTTTGCCATACTATAGCCTTACCTTTTTGCTCATTTTTTCCACATGCCAAATGTTGGTGTTTTTGGCACTTTTTGCAAGCTTTTATGCTATGGCGCGTCTTGAAAGGCTATTTTATGTCATTTAAAGTGGTTTCCAGCTGTTTTTGGGGCATGTCATTTTTTGAAAATTTTGCCATACTATAGCCTTGCGTTTTCGGTCATTTTTTCGTCATACCAAATTATGGTGTTTTTGGCACTTTTTCCAAGCTTTTATGCTATAGCGCGTCTTGAAAGGCAATTTTATGTCATTTAAAGTGGTTTCCAGCTGTTTTTGGGGCATGTCATTTTTTGAAAATTTTGCCATACTATAGCCTTGCGTTTTTGGTCATTTTTTCCACATGCCAAATTTTGGTGTTTTTGGCACTTTTTGCAAGCTTTTATGCTATGGCGCATGTTTGAAAGCTATTTTATGTCATCTAAAGTGGTTTCCAGCTGTTTTTGGGACATGTCATTTTTTGAAAGTTTTGCCATACTATAGCCTTGCGTTTTTGGTCATTTTTTCGTCATCCCAAATTACGGTGTTTTTGACACTTTTTGCAAGCTTTTATGCTATGGCGAGTCTTGAAAGGCTATTTTATGTCATTTAAAGTGGTTTCCAGCTGTTTTTGGGACATGTCATTTTTGGAAAATTTTGCCATACTATAGCCTTGCGTTTTCGGTCATTTTTTCGTCATACCAAATTATGGTGTTTTTGGCACTTTTTCCAAGCTTTTATGCTATAGCGCGTCTTGAAAGGCTATTTTATGTCATTTAAAGTGGTTTCCAGCTGTTTTTGGGGCATGTCATTTTTTGAAAATTTTGCCATACTATAGCCTTGCGTTTTTGGTCATTTTTTCCACATGCCAAATTTTGGTGTTTTTGGCACTTTTTGCAAGCTTTTTTGCTATGGCGCGTCTTGAAAGGCTATTTTATGTCATTTAAAGTGGTTTCCAGCTGTTTTTGGGGCATGTCATTTTTTGAAAATTTTGCCATACTATAGCCTTGCGTTTTTGGTCATTTTTTCGTCATCCAAAATTACGGTGTTTTTGGCACTTTTTGCAAGCTTTTATGCTATGGCGAGTCTTGAAAGGCTATTTTATGTCATTTAAAGTGGTTTCCAGCTGTTTTTGGGACATGTCATTTTTGGAAAATTTTGCCATACTATAGCCTTGCGTTTTCTGTCATTTTTTTTGACATCGCAAATTATGGTGTTTTTGGCACTTTTTAAAAGTTTTTATGATATGGCGCATCTTTGAAAGCTATTTTATGTCATCTAAAGTGGTTTCCAGCTGTTTTTGGGGCATGTCATTTTTTGAAAATTTTGCCATACTATAGCCTTGCATTTTCGGTCATTTTTTCGTCATCCAAAATTACGGTGTTTTTGGCACTTTGTGCAAGCTTTTATGCTATGGCGCATCTTTGAAAGCTATTTCATGTATCTAAAGTGGTTTCCAGCTGTTTTTGGGACATGCCATTTTTTTGAAATTTTTGCCATACTATAGCCTTACCTTTTTGCTCATTTTTTCCACATGCCAAATTTTGGTGTTTTTGGCACTTTTTGCAAGCTTTTATGCTATGGCGCGCCTTGAAAGGCTATTTTATGTCATTTAAAGTGGTTTCCAGCTGTTTTTGGGGCATGTCATTTTTTGAAAATTATGCCATACTATAGCCTTGCGTTTTCGGTCATTTTTTTTGACATCGCAAATTATGGTGTTTTTGGCACTTTTTAAAAGTTTTTATGATATGGCGCATCTTTGAAAACTATTTTATGTCATCTCAAGTGGTTTCCAGCTGTTTTTGGGGCATGTCATTTTTTGAAAATTTTGCCATACTATAGCCTTGCGTTTTCGGTCATATTTTTGATATCCCAAATTATGGTGTTTTTGACACTTTTTGCAAGTTTTTATGCTATGGCGTGTCTTGAAAGGCTATTTCATGTCATTTAAAGTGGTTTCCAGCTGTTTTTGGGGCATGTCATTTTTTGAAAATTATGCCATACTATAGCCTTGCGTTTTTGCTCATTTTTTCCACATGCCAAATTTTGGTGTTTTTGGCACTTTTTGCAAGCTTTTATGTTATGACGCGTCTTGAAAGGCTATTTTATGTCATTTAAAGTGGTTTCCAGCCTTTTTTGGGACATGCCATTTTTTGAAAATTTTGCCATACTATAGCCTTGCGTTTTTGGTCATTTTTTCCACATGCCAAATTTTGGTGTTTTTGGCCCTTTTTTTTTTAAGTTTTTATGCTATGGCGTGTCTTGAAAGGCTATTTCATGTCATTTGAAGTGGTTTCCAGCTGTTTTTGGGACATGCCATTTTTTGAAAATTTTGCCATACTATAGCCTTGCATTTTTGGTCATTTTTTCGTCATACCAAATTATGGTGTTTTTGGCACTTTTTCCAAGCTTTTATGCTATAGCGCGTCTTGAAAGGCTATTTTATGTCATTCAAAGTGGTTTCCAGCTGTTTTTGGGGCATGTCATTTTTTGAAAATTTTGCCATACTATAGCCTTGCGTTTTTGGTCATTTTTTCCACATGCCAAATTTTGGTGTTTTTGGCACTTTTTGCAAGCTTTTATGATATGGCGCGTCTTGAAAGGCTATTTTATGTCATTTAAAGTGGTTTCCAGCTGTTTTTGGGACATGTCATTTTTGGAAAATTTTGCCATACTATAGCCTTGCGTTTTTGGTCATTTTTTTGACATTGCAAATTATGGTGTTTTTGGCACTTTTTGCAAGTTTTTTGTTATGACGCATCTTTGAAAGCTATTTTATGTCATCTAAAGTGGTTTCCAGCTGTTTTTGGGACGTGTCATTTTTTGGAAAATTTTGCCATACTATAGCCTTGCGTTTTCGGTCATATTTTCGTCATCCCAAATTATGGTGTTTTTGGCACTTTTTGCAAGTTTTTATGCTATTGCGCATCTTTGAAAGCTATTTTATGTCATCTAAAGTGGTTTCCAGCTGTTTTTGGGGCATGTCATTTTTTGAAAATTTTGCCATACTATAGCCTTGCGTTTTTGGTCATTTTTTCGTCATCCAAAATTACGGTGTTTTTGGCACTTTTTGCAAGTTTTTATGATATGGCGCATCTTTGAAAGCTATTTTATGTCATCTAAAGTGGTTTCCAGCTGTTTTTGGGGCATGTCATTTTTTGAAAATTTTGCCATACTATATTCTTGCATTTTCGGTCATTTTTTCGACATCCCAAATTACGGTGTTTTTGGCACTTTTTGCAAGCTTTTATGCTATGGCGCATCTTTGAAAGCTATTTTATGTCATCTAAAGTGGTTTCCAGCTGTTTTTGGGGCATGTCATTTTTTGAAACTTTTGCCATACTATTGCCTTGCGTTTTTGGTCATTTTTTCGACATCCCAAATTACGGTGTTTTTGGCACTTTTTTAAAAGTTTTTATGCTATGGCGCATCTTTGAAAGCTAGTTTATGTCTTTTAAAGTGGTTTCCAGCTGTTTTTGGGAAATGCCATTTTTTGAAAATTTTGCCATACTATAGCCTTGCGTTTTCGGTCATTTTTTTGACATCCCAAATTATGGTGTTTTTGGCACTTTTTGCAAGCTTTTATGCTATGGCGCGTCTTGAAAGGCTATTTTATGTCATTTAAAGTGGTTTCCAGCTGTTTTTGGGGCATGTCATTTTTTGAAAATTTTGCCATACTATAGCCTTGCGTTTTTGGTCATTTTTTCCACATGCCAAGTTTTGGTGTTTTTGGCACTTTTTGCAAGCTTTTATGCTATGGCGCGTCTTGGAAGGCTATTTTATGGGGTTTAATGTAGTTTCCAGCTGTTTTTGGGGCATGTCATTTTTGGAAAATTTTGCCATACTATAGCCTTGCGTTTTTGGTCATTTTTTCGACATCCCAAATTATGGTGTTTTTGGCACTTTTTAAAAGTTTTTATGCTATGGCACGTCTTGAAAGGCTATTTTATGTCATTTAAAGTGGTTTCCAGCTGTTTTTGGGGTATGTCATTTTTTGAAAATTTTGCCATACTATAGCCTTGCGTTTTTGGTCATTTTTTCCACATGCCAAATTATGGTGTTTTTGACACTTTTTGCAAGTATTTATGCTATGGCATGTCTTGGAAGGCTATTTTATGTCGTTAAATGTTGTTTCCAGCGTTTTTTGGGACGTGTCATTTTTTTAGAATTTTGCCATACTATAGCCTTGCGTTTTCGGTCATTTTTTCGTCATCCCAAATTATGGTGATTTTGGCACTTTTTAAAAGTTTTTATGATATGGCGCATCTTTGAAAGCTATTTTATGTCATCTAAAGTGGTTTCCAGCTGTTTTTGGGGCATGTCATTTTTTGAAAATTTTGCCATACTATAGCCTTGCATTTTCGGTCATTTTTTCGTCATCCCAAATTACGGTGTTTTTGGCACTTTTTCCAAGTTTTTATGCTATGGCGCGTCTTGGAAGGCTATTTTATATGGATTAATGTAGTTTCCAGCTGTTTTTGGGACATGTCATTTTTTGAAAATTTTGCCATACTATAGCCTTGCATTTTTGGTCATTTTTTCGACATCCCAAATTATAGTGTTTTTGGCACTTTTTGCAAATTTTGATGTTATGGCGTGTGTTGAAAGGCTATTTTATGTCATCTTAAGTGGATTCCAGCTGTTTTTGGGACATGTCATTTTTTGAAAATTTTGCCATACTATAGCCTTGCGTTTTTGGTCATTTTCTCGTCATCCCAAATTATGGTGTTTTGGGCATTTTTTGCAAGCTTTTTTGCTATGGCGCGTCTTGAAAGGCTATTTTATGTCATTTAAAGTGGTTTCCAGCTGTTTTTGGGACATGTCATTTTTGGAAAATTTTGCCATACTATAGCCTTGCGTTTTTGGTCATTTTTTTTGACATCCCAAATTATGGTGTTTTTGGCACTTTTTGCAAGTTTTTTGCTATGGCGCATCTTTGAAAGCTATTTTATGTCATCTAAAGTGGTTTCCAGCTGTTTTTGGGACATGCCATTTTTTGAAAATTTTGCCATACTATAGCCTTGCGTTTTCGGTCATTTTTTCGTCATACCAAATTATGGTGTTTTTGGCACTTCTTCCAAGCTTTTATGCTATAGCGCGTCTTGAAAGGCTATTTTATGTCATTTAAAGTGGTTTCCAGCTGTTTTTGGGGCATGTCATTTTTTGAAAATTTTGCCATACTATAGCCTTGCGTTTTTGGTCATTTTCTCGTCATCCCAAATTATGGTGTTTTGGGCATTTTTTGCAAGCTTTTTTGCTATGGCGCGTCTTGAAAGGCTATTTTATGTCATTTAAAGTGGTTTCCAGCTGTTTTTGGGACATGTCATTTTTTGAAAATTTTGCCATACTATAGCCTTGCGTTTTTGGTCATTTTTTTGACATTGCAAATTTTGGTGTTTTTGGCACTTTTTGCAAGTTTTTTGCTATGACGCATCTTTGAAAGCTATTTTATGTCATCTAAAGTGGTTTCCAGCTGTTTTTGGGACGTGTCATTTTTTGGAAAATTTTGCCATACTATAGCCTTGCGTTTTTGGTCATTTTCTCGTCATACCAAATTATGGTGTTTTTGGCACTTTTTGCAAGCTTTTATGCTATGGCGCGCCTTGAAAGGTTATTTTATGTCATTTAAAGTGGTTTCCAGCTGTTTTTGGGGCATGTCATTTTTTGAAAATTTTGCCATACTATAGCCTTGCATTTTCTGTCATTTTTTTTGACATCGCAAATTATGGTGTTTTTGGCACTTTTTAAAAGTTTTTATGATATGGCGCATCTTTGAAAGCTATTTTATGTCATCTAAAGTGGTTTCCAGCTGTTTTTGGGGCATGTCATTTTTTGAAAATTTTGCCATACTATAGCCTTGCGTTTTTGGTCATTTTTTCGACATCCCAAATTACGGTGTTTTTGGCACTTTTTAAAAGTTTTTATGCTATGGCGCATCTTTGAAAGCTAGTTTATGTCTTTTAAAGTGGTTTCCAGCTGTTTTTGGGAAATGCCATTTTTTGAAAATTTTGCCATACTATAGCCTTGCGTTTTCGGTCATTTTTTCGACATCCCAAATTATGGTGTTTTTGGCACTTTTTGCAAGCTTTTATGCTATGGCGCGTCTTGAAAGGCTATTTTATGTCATTTAAAGTGGTTTCCAGCTGTTTTTGGGGCATGTCATTTTTTGAAAATTTTGCCATACTATAGCCTTGCATTTTCTGTCATTTTTTTTGACATCGCAAATTACGGTGTTTTTGGCACTTTTTAAAAGTTTTTATGATATGGCGCATCTTTGAAAGCTATTTTATGTCATCTAAAGTGGTTTCCAGCTGTTTTTGGGGCATGTCATTTTTTGAAAATTTTGCCATACTATAGCCTTGCGTTTTTGGTCATTTTTTCGACATCCCAAATTACGGTGTTTTTGGCACTTTTTTAAAAGTTTTTATGCTATGGCGCATCTTTGAAAGCTAGTTTATGTCTTTTAAAGTGGTTTCCAGCTGTTTTTGGGAAATGCCATTTTTTGAAAATTTTGCCATACTATAGCCTTGCATTTTCGGTCATTTTTTCGACATCCCAAATTATGGTGTTTTTGGCACTTTTTGCAAGCTTTTATGCTATGGCATGTCTTGGGAGGCTTTTTTATGTCGTTAAATGTGGTTTCCAGCTGTTTTTGGGGCATGTCATTTTTTGAAAATTTTGCCATACTATAGCCTTGCATTTTCGGTCTTATTTTCCACATGCCAAATTATGGTGTTTTTGGCACTTTTTGCAAGTTTTTATGCTATTGCGCGTCTTTGAAGGCTATTTCATGTTGTTTAATGTGGTTTCCAGCTGTTTTTGGGACATGTCATTTTTTGAAACTTTTGCCATACTATTGCCTTGCGTTTTTGGTCATTTTTTCGACATCCCAAATTATGGTGTTTTTGGCACTTTTTAAAAGTTTTTATGCTATGGCATGTCTTGAAAGGCTATTTTATGTCATTTAAAGTGGTTTCCAGCTGTTTTTGGGGTATGTCATTTTTTGAAAATTTTGCCATACTATAGCCTTGCGTTTTTGGTCATTTTTTCCACATGCCAAATTATGGTGTTTTTGACACTTTTTGCAAGTATTTATGCTATGGCATGTCTTGGAAGGCTATTTTATGTCGTTAAATGTTGTTTCCAGCTGTTTTTGGGACGTGTCATTTTTTTAGAATTTTGCCATACTATAGCCTTGCGTTTTCGGTCATTTTTTCGTCATCCCAAATTATGGTGATTTTGGCACTTTTTAAAAGTTTTTATGATATGGCGCATCTTTGAAAGCTATTTTATGTCATCTAAAGTGGTTTCCAGCTGTTTTTGGGGCATGTCATTTTTTGAAAATTTTGCCATACTATAGCCTTGCATTTTCGGTCATTTTTTCGTCATCCCAAATTACGGTGTTTTTGGCACTTTTTCCAAGTTTTTATGCTATGGCGCGTCTTGAAACTATTTTATATGGATTAATGTAGTTTCCAGCTGTTTTTGGGACATGTCATTTTTTGAAAATTTTGCCATACTATAGCCTTGCATTTTTGGTCATTTTTTCGACATCCCAAATTATAGTGTTTTTGGCACTTTTTGCAAATTTTGATGTTATGGCGTGTGTTGAAAGGCTATTTTATGTCATCTTAAGTGGATTCCAGCTGTTTTTGGGACATGTCATTTTTTGAAACTTTTTCCATACTATTGCCTTGAGTTTTTGCTCATTTTTTCCACATGCCAAATTCTGGTGTTTTTGGCACTTTTTCCAAGTTTTTATGCTATGGCATGTCTTGGGAGGCTTTTTTATGTCGTTAAATGTGGTTTCCAGCTGTTTTTGGGGCATGTCATTTTTTGAAAATTTTGCCATACTATAGCCTTGCATTTTCGGTCTTATTTTCCACATGCCAAATTATGGTGTTTTTGGCACTTTTTGCAAGTTTTGATGCTATGGCGTGTGTTGAAAGGCTATTTTATGTCATTTTAAGTGGTTTCCAGCTGTTTTTGGGACATGTCGTTTTTTGAAAATTTTGCCATACTATAGCCTTGCATTTTCTGTCACATTTTCGACATCCCAAATTATGGTGTTTTTGGCACTTTTTGCAAGTTTTTATGCTATGGCGCGTCTTGGAAGGCTATTTTATATGGTTTCATGTAGTTTCCAGCTGTTTTTAGGACATGTCATTTTTTGCCAATTTTGCCATACTATAGCCTTGCATTTACAGTCATTTTTTCGACATCACAAATAATGTTTTTTTGGCACTTTTTGCAAGTTTTTATGCTATGGTGTGTGTTGAAAGGCTATTTTATGTCGTTTAAAGTGGTTTCCAGCTGTTTTTGGGGCATGTCATTTTTTGAAAATTTTGCCATACTATAGCCTTGCGTTTTCGGTCATATTTTCGACATCCCAAATTATGGGGTTTTTGGCACTTTTTGCAAGTTTTTATGCTATGGCGCATCTCTGAAAGCTAATTTATGTCATCTAAAGTGGTTTCCAGCTGTTTTTGGGGCGTGTCATTTTTTGAAACTTTTGCCATACTATTGCCTTGCATTTTCCGTAATTTTTTCCACATGCCAAATTATGGTGTTTTTGGCACTTCTTTAAACGTTTTTATGCTATGGCATGTCTTGGAAGGCTTTTTTATGTCGTTAAATGTGGTTTCCAGCTGTTTTTGGGACATGTCATTTTTTGAAAATTTTGCCATACTATAGCCTTTATGCGTTTTCTGTCATTTTTCGACATCCCAAATTATGGTGTTTTTGGCACCTTTTGCAAGTTTTTATGCTATTCTTGGCGTCTTTGAAGGCTATTTCATGTTGTTTAATGTGGTTTCCAGCTGTTTTTGGGACATGTCATTTTTGAAACTTTTGCCATACTATTGCCTTATGCTTTTTGGTCATTTTTCGACATCCCAAATTATGGTGTTTTTGGCACTTTTTAAAAGTTTTTATGCTATGGCATGTCTTGAAAGGCTATTTTATGTCATTTAAAGTGGTTTCCAGCTGTTTTTGGGGTATGTCATTTTTTGAAAATTTTGCCATACTATAGCCTTGCGTTTTTGGTCATTTTTTCCACATGCCAAATTATGGTGTTTTTGACACTTTTTGCAAGTATTTATGCTATGGCATGTCTTGGAAGGCTATTTTATGTCGTTAAATGTTGTTTCCAGCTGTTTTTGGGACGTGTCATTTTTTTAGAATTTTGCCATACTATAGCCTTGCGTTTTCGGTCATTTTTTCGTCATCCCAAATTATGGTGATTTTGGCACTTTTTAAAAGTTTTTATGATATGGCGCATCTTTGAAAGCTATTTTATGTCATCTAAAGTGGTTTCCAGCTGTTTTTGGGGCATGTCATTTTTTGAAAATTTTGCCATACTATAGCCTTGCATTTTCGGTCATTTTTTCGTCATCCCAAATTACGGTGTTTTTGGCACTTTTTCCAAGTTTTTATGCTATGGCGCGTCTTGAAACTATTTTATATGGATTAATGTAGTTTCCAGCTGTTTTTGGGACATGTCGTTTTTTGAAAATTTTGCCATACTATAGCCTTGCATTTTCTGTCACATTTTCGACATCCCAAATTATGGTGTTTTTAGCACTTTTTGCAAGTTTTTATGCTATGGCGCGTCTTGGAAGGCTATTTTATATGGTTTCATGTAGTTTCCAGCTGTTTTTAGGACATGTCATTTTTTGCCAATTTTGCCATACTATAGCCTTGCATTTACAGTCATTTTTTCGACATCACAAATAATGTTTTTTTGGCACTTTTTGCAAGTTTTTATGCTATGGTGTGTGTTGAAAGGCTATTTTATGTCGTTTAAAGTGGTTTCCAGCTGTTTTTGGGGCATGTCATTTTTTGAAAATTTTGCCATACTATAGCCTTGCGTTTTCGGTCATATTTTCGACATCCCAAATTATGGGGTTTTTGGCACTTTTTGCAAGTTTTTATGCTATGGCGCATCTTTGAAAGCTAATTTATGTCATCTAAAGTGGTTTCCAGCTGTTTTTGGGGCGTGTCATTTTTTGAAACTTTTGCCATACTATTGCCTTGCATTTTCCGTAATTTTTTCCACATGCCAAATTATGGTGTTTTTGGCACTTCTTTAAACGTTTTTATGCTATGGCATGTCTTGGAAGGCTTTTTTATGTCGTTAAATGTGGTTTCCAGCTGTTTTTGGGACATGTCATTTTTTGAAAATTTTGCCATACTATAGCCTTGCGTTTTCTGTCATTTTTTCGACATCCCAAATTATGGTGTTTTTGGCACCTTTTGCAAGTTTTTATGCTATTGCGCGTCTTTGAAGGCTATTTCATGTTGTTTAATGTGGTTTCCAGCTGTTTTTGGGACATGTCATTTTTTGAAACTTTTGCCATACTATTGCCTTGCATTTTCGGTCATTTTTTCCACCTGCCAAATTCTGGTGTTTTTGGCACTTTTTCCAAGTTTTTATGCTATGGCGTGTCTTGGAAGGCTATTTTATATGGTTTAATGTAGTTTCCAGCTGTTTTTGGGACATGTCATTTTTTGAAAATTTTGCCATACTATAGCCTTGCGTTTTCGGTCATATTTTCGTCATCCCAAATTATGGTGTTTTTGAAACTTTTTGCAAGTTTTTATGCTATGGCGCATCTTGGAAGGCTATTTCTATGTCATTAAATGTGGTTTCCAGCTGTTTTTGGGACATGTCATTTTTGGAAAATTTTGCCATACTATAGCCTTGCGTTTTCGGTCATTTTTTCGTCATCCCAAATTATGGTGTTTTTGGCACTTTTTTAAAGTTTTTATGCTATGGCGCATCTTTGAAAGCTATTTTATGTCATCTAAAGTGGTTTCCAGCTGTTTTTGGGACATGTCAGTTTGTGAAAATTTTGCCATACTATAGCCTTGCATTTTTGCTAATTTTTTCGACATCACAAACAATGTTTTTTTGGCACTTTTTGCAAGTTTTTGTGCTATGGCGCATCTTGGAAGGCTATTTTATGTCGTTAAATGTGGTTTCCAGCTGTTTTTGGGACATGTCATTTTTTGCCAATTTTACCATACTATAGCCTTGCATTTTCGCTCATTTTTTCGACATCACAAATAATGCTTTTTTGGCAATTTTGCCGTACTATAGCCTTGCCTTTTTGATTTTTACAACATGGATTACACGCTGTTTTTTTGTTGTTTCAGGTACTTTTCAGCTGTTTTTGAGACATGCCACATTTTTACATTTTTAGCCATAGTATAGTCTTGCCTTCTCAGACATTTTTTTCAACCTGCATTATTATGGTGTTATGTACTGTTTTTGCGTAATACTAGGCCATGGTGTGTCTAGCCACGCTATTTTATGCTGTTTTGAGATGTTTTCAGCTGTTTGGGACATGTCATATTTTAAAATTTTTAGCCATACTATAGGCTTCCTTTTCAGTCATTTTCTTACAAGCTATATTATGGTGTTTTCGGCCGTTTTCGCAACATTCTATGCTATGGCGTATTTCGGCATGCTATTTTATGCTGTTTTGAGGCATTTTCGGTTGTCTATGGGACATGTCATATTTTTACATTTTTAGCCATGCTTTAGCCTTGCTTATCCATAATTTTTTCAACATGTTCTATTATTGTGTTTTTGGCTGTTTTTTCAACATTCTATGCCATGGCATGTGTCGGCACGCTACTTTCTGCTGTTTTGAGGTGTTTTCAGCTGTTTTTGGGACATGTCATATTTTGACATCTTTAGCCATACTATAGCTTTAGTTTTTTGGTCATTTTTTCAGCATGTATTATTAAGGTGTTTTTGGCCATTTTGCAACATTCTATACCATGGTTTGTCTAGGCACAGTATTTTATGTTGTTCTGAGATGCTTTCAGCTGTTTTTGGGACATGTCATATTTTGACATTTTTAGCCACACTATAGCCTTGCCTTTCCGGTCATTTCTCATGGTGCTTTGGCCGTTTTTGCAACATGCTATGGCGTGTCTTGGCATGCTATTTTATGTTTATTCTGCTTTTTTCAGCTGTTTTTGGGACATATTTTGACATTTTTAGACACATTTTTTGCAATACTATTTTATGGGAAAAAAAAAGGTCATACATGACATGGCCAAAAACCAATTGAAAACAGCATGAAATGGCATGGCGAAACACGCCACAGCATAGAATGTTGCCAAACGGCCAAAAACACCATAATATAGCATGTTGATGACCAAATGACCAAAAATGACTCACAATAGTATGGCAAAAAATGGCAAAATATGACATGGTCAAAAACCAGCACACCAACACCTCAAAACAGCATAAAATAGCGTGCATAGACATGTCACAGCATAGAATGTTGCGAAAATGGCCAAAAACACCATAATATAGCATGTTGAAATAATGGGGAAAAAAAGGCAAGGCTATAGTAAGGAAAATGCCATACTATAGTTTTTCGTCCAAAATGGGCTCAAAATGTCATAGTTTGTCGTCCAAAATGGGCTAAACATGTCATAGTATAGTATGTTGTTCAATATGGACTCATAAAAATGTCATAGCATAGTATGTCAGCGAAAATAGGACAATAAATTCATAGGAAACGTCATTACAATATTTTTAAAAAGTCATATTGTAGTCTGTCATACATTTGATTTCAAAAAGTAATCATATAGTACATCATAGTATGACTCAGAGAGAATAAGAGGGATGCAAGGTTACTGTGACCTTTAACTACCAAAATCCATAGACTTCATATAAAGATTGACAACATGACAGCTCCCCCAAAGTGAGGCTATTAAATCTCAATCGCTCCCTGGTTTCTGACTGCAGTATAAGGTCCTGAGGTCTGCCCTTTCATGTTAGCGAATGGAACACAGGCCAAACTAAAAACTCAATGTACATGCCAAATACATTTTTCTAAAAGATGTTTTCTGACACTGAACACAGTTCTCATCATTTTTCAATGATTTTTTAAAGTGATAGTTTTTACAATTAGTCCAGTTTTAATGAGGTATTCAATTATATAAAAGGGGGCTTTTCTGCCATAATTGACAGCTGTTACAGCCAATCCGTCACTAGCACAGACGGGATGGTTGGACAGCTGTTTTGACAGGAACTCCCCCAGCACGGATATAACTACTGCGCAGATGCGGGCTCTCAACGACATCACCATTGCAAAATGGCAAGGCCCGTGTCTTCATTTAACCTCACTCTCAGCATAACAAGTGTAAGTGGGCACATGTCATCCATTTTTATATACAGTCTATGCCAAAATCAAATCAGCTCATTTTTGTGTCTACTCGAACATTTGTGCCAAATTTGAAAGAACTCCTACAAAGTCTTCTTGAGATATCGTGTTCACAAGAATGACGCTGATGAGGTCACAGTGACCTTGACCTTTGGCCTATGACCACCAAAATCTAATTAACTCGTTGTATAATCCGAGTGAACGTTCGTGCAAAATTTAACGAAATTCCCTTGAGTTGTTGAGATGGACGAACAGACGTAGGGAGGGAAAGACAAACACACAGAAGTCGGGAAAAAGTCAGGATGCTTTTTTGTGGTTTTCCTCTTTAAAAAGTCTTATTTTAAGCAACCCACCTTCTAACATTTTCAAGTACTTTAAATATGACATGGTGCTGTGCATAATTTAGAAACATTTTATTACAGTATCCCACAACTCCAATGTCTAACAATAAATCATCTGTCACACATCTACAAAATGAAACACAGGTGTCTATTAATTTTATGCTACAAGGCCTCATAACACACCGGTTAGTAAGAGGAGAGTGGTCAGTAGACACAGGTCAAGTTCACTGAGACTGATGGCAGATTTACACAGAAACAAGCCATCGGTCTGTTTAAAGCCCTCAGTGACCGACATTTCATCCTTTACAGGATATTTTCAAATCAGAGCCGAATCCGGTCACAAAAGTTGGGAATCATTTGATAATTCTGGAGTGTTTTCCTGCCTCCCAATTTTGTAAAAGGCATTTCTGTTTAGTGCCACGGTACAATCTCCCCTACAACAACAGAGGCTTACAGCAGACCTCTGCTGTATTTAAGAGAGTAAACACACTTTCAGGGCAATGTGAAAAGTTTGGATTCAGTCTGGAAGGACAGTGTGTGTAAATGTTGGAAAAAATTGGACATTAGCAAACCTTAAGTACAAAATATTTTCTCATACTCACAATAAGTTTACATCCAGCCTCTTTTCTCCTTTGACACTCGATCACTGTCCAATGAAAGCCATGTAGCTACAAAGTGTCAGTTCTTAATGACTCAAAAATAAGGCATTGCTTCAGGCTTAGTGACAATGCGTTTTAAATACTGCCATATTTCATGATATTTACAAGACAGTTTTTTTTAAACTTATAAAGGCGGGTTTGGCAGAAAACTCTACACAGTTTGAACTACATGGCTCTTACTAGACAGCGACAATAACTTCATGGCTTTTTCCCCTCATATAAACCTGTAATAAAGCATTACAAGTTGATTGTATTCAGTAGATATATTAAGGTAAAGGTTTGCCCCCTTCAGTAATCAGTAACTATTCTTTTAGTCCAATGTGGCATAATTCTGTAAGTAATTTGTCTGATTTCATTCTTGCCATTCTATCTACTCAATACTTTCTGAATCAGATGACCTCACGTTCAATTATTTAAATTTGTCACCGTGTAAAGATTAATAAGTACGCATTGTGTGCTTAGAGAGGAAAACTCAGCTGTCATCCTCATCGGTAAAGAAGTGCAGAAACACAGAGATGAGAGACGTGGAAAAACATATTTTGCAAACAGAAGTTGACAGAGATTGACTGATTTACACATATAAACGCACAAGAAAGAAAAGCAGGGACAAACAAAAGTTCTAAAATCGACATGAAGATAATATTCTGACGTGTTAAAGGCAACTGTACATAAGAGGAACCCAGGGAGATTTCACATCACTGTAACTGTTTTTGACCTTCCTATATGTGAAAGTATTTGACCGATCCATTCCAGACTGAACCAGACTCGCTACCAACAGATGATTCAGGTCCTGACTCGCATTTTTAGAAATGTTAATCAAGTGATGGACGCCAAGCCGGTTCAGATTGGCTCATTTGTCTTCTGGCGGTGACAGTAACTCGTTCTGGGCTCTCTCCTACCTGTTAGTGTGTATTTGTGGCTGTGATTGTGTGTTTGAGTCTGTTTTACTGGCTGCTCGCCTGCCCCTCCTCCTCCGCCTCCTCTTCCAGTTCCACCAGAGGAGCGTGGCGATTGGCCTGAGAGCCCTCGCTGAAGAAAACCCTCTTGATCACACCTGATTTGGGCGCTCTGATCGTATGCTGCACAGAGAGAAACAAACATTGTTACAGGCTCGGCATAGAGAGTGTGACTCTGCATTAAAAGGTGTGTGTGGCAGAGCCCGCAGGAGTCCCTCACCTCCATCTTCATGGCGATCATGACCATCAGCGGGTCGCCTACAGCCACTTTGTCTCCAGCCTTCACCATGACCTGAACACAATACCACAGATTATACATTTGTACCTGGGTTTCCACACGTTTGCATGGATGGAATCCAAAACTTTCTATTACTTTTCAAGGACCCATATTTTATCCCCACGTACTTGTTGTTGCTAGTTTTTCAAACGTATCAGATTTGACCATGTGAAATCTGAGCAAATCGGCTTAATTTTTCAAAAACAAGGGAGGAAGCCAATGAGCAACGGAAAAAGAAATGACCCAAAAATGAGCAAGAAATTAATCAAAAGTACAAGAAAATTACCTGAGGTAACAAGGATATTTTATTTCTTAATTACTTCATCATTTTATTGCTGTAATTCTCTTTTTAAATTCACAGCTCAGTCAATTTCTTCTCAGTAATTCAAAATATGGTAGTCCGTCCGCTCTTATCACCTCTGCTTCTGTCTCATTACACTGGCTGCTAGTGTTATGAGGGTAAACAACAGCACAGTGAGAGGTGCCCCCATAAATAAAAAATAATAGAACCGCAACTCTGTCACAGAGTCAATTATTTTCTGTATCAGTATTAGTGGATTACAGTGCTTATACTCACAATAAAAAGAAGTTTCACCAGTGAGTTCACTGAAGAAATGCAGCAACTTTTACCTGCAGTTTTAATATAACACTTGTTTCGTGATATAAATCTGTGGTGAAACACATGATGAGTTTGCATATGGACATACATGCATTTTCTTTTGTTAGTTTATAAATCAACTGATCATTTACCTGATTCTTGCAAGAATGGAATAAATTTACTGTTTTTCCTACTGGTATTTGATTTCTGATTGTTATTTTGATTATCCCTATCAGTTGGTTGATATTTAATAGAGGCCACACCTACAAATGTCTCAGTAACAAAGAGGAAAGCCAGAGGCTAAAATGCATCCCTTTCTTTCTGCTGTTGCGCACATTAAAAGTATTACATACTTTTTTTGTGCTGACGACTTCATTTGATAATTCTTGACTTTAAACTTAAAATAGTTTAAAGTTATGAAATATACACTTTCTTGCAGAGAGATATGAAGACTGATACCACTCTTGCGTTTGTGTGCTATATGCTGCTAGCTTGGCTTAGCATAGAGACTGGAAACGTGGAGAAACAACTGGCCTGTCCCAACAGTGAAAAATACATCCACCAACACCTCTACAGATCAGTTATGAACATTTTGTATCTTGCGGTCTAATTAACAACATGTTAATCTGTTACTTTCAATGCTCTGGGTACAAAAGGAGTATTTATTGCTCCCCTCTGTGTGGCAGGTGAACTCTCCATCTGCACTGGACTCACTTGCACATCCATCTTCACTTTGGCACACTTATTTGCACTTTTCTTTTATTGCTCTTTTAGATATTTTGGCTTTTTTGTTTGTTTGTTTGTTTGGTTATTTGTTTGTTCTCTGTACATACTGTACATATCACACTTTAAATCTCAACTGTAAACAAAACACTTTAGTACACTAATTTAGTCTGTTTTTTTTTAGTTGTACTTTCTGCAGAACGTTTTGTAAGCTTATATTATTAATGTTATGTGATTTTTTTATGAATAATGTTCTATTAATAGCTCTTTACTGTTGTATCTCAAAATACAGTGCTGTTATACAAAATATTCTTATTAACGATTCATTATTTAAAATGATGATTTAAGACATTGGTGATCACTAGATTGGCCTGAAGCCGAAGGTAAATAAGCAGATTCCTTTGCATGACAAAAGCTAAATTCCCTGCTAATTATAATTCATAAACTCACCTTCTCTATGGTTCCAGTCATGGGGGCCACAGCTCCACCCTGGGCCCCGGAGCCGCTCACACCAGCCAGATACTTAGGCACAGGAACAGACACCTGGGAGCTTCCCTCCTGCAGAAAGACGTAAAGATGTCAGAAACAGAGGCGACAGTTAACTGGCAGCTCAGGTAAGAGGATCTGAACAGTCTTTAATTTCCCTTGATGTCAGACGCCGAGTGTTTGTCCCCAGCCACCGGTCCTTAAAGATGACAGACGCTTAAAACAGAAAAAAAGAGAGAGAGAGACTCTGCTGTGACAGGTGAAGAGTAGGTCTCGTTAAATCAACTGGGTAAAACAGTGAGTTACAGCCTCAACAAAATCTCTCAGTTTGGGAAAACTGAACTGCAATAAATCCAAATAGGGAAAGCAAATAAACACACATTTTGTACAGATTTAAAATAGTTGAGGTTTACAAAGAAAGTAGTAAGTGTAGATTTATATTTGAGGGACTGAGGTGTGTAAATGAGGTACACACTTGTGTAGCTTTATGTTTAAGAAAAAAAAAAGTATTTTTTTATTTTTTAAGAAAAAGTGCAAGAAATTTTTAAAAAATCTCTGGTTCCTGCCTCTGAAATATGTGAATTGAGTGTTGTTGTGTTGTTTTGTCTGATGCAATACCAAATTAACTATTTTGTGATTTTGGACTGTTTGTCAGACACAACAGAAAATTTCATGATGGTTTCCAGGATACTGTGATGGTCGTTTTCACTGTTTTCTAAAACACAGACCTGAAACTAAAATTTTAGTTTCAGGTCTGGAAGAAATCAGCTTATACAATTACTGGAATTTCTGTAATAAATGTATTTTTTAAAACAACTTTAAATAAACATAAATCCTTGTGCAACCACCATGAAAGATGATGAGTTATACTTCAATGACTTAGGGAATTTGCAAAATGCAAGTCTTCGTATCTACACTATGAGTAGAAAAATGATGCATTCACATTAACTCGGCTTGTGTTTGTATTGTCAACAGCAGTGGGAGGAACGTACCATGGAGAAGAGGTGCACTGTGTTGTCCAGGATCACCAGTTTGGGACGAGACTTCACGCCATTGACAGAACAATGCAGGAATGATGCTCCATCTTCCATTTCCACCTCCCCAGTCACATGGTACACCTCCTCCCCAATCTGAAAGATGTAATACTTTTACAATAAACGGGGAGGAGACAGATCTGCTACTACAGATACACCCCTGCAATCCTGATAGATCGTCATCTACTACTCCTACTTTTCAAAAACTAATGCTTTCAATTCTTGACCTTAGCTTGACAGAATAGTCTAAATTTAAAGTCTACTTACTCGATTTTACGGGATTTTTTTGCACATCTCACAGTTTTCATTAGTGAATGGAGTTTAGTTGGAATTCAATTTGCTGCTAAAGGCTGAGTGATGTGCTTGAAAGCTCCAGAAAAGGCATGTAGACCTTGAGTTGTGTCTATTTTGTCAAACCACAGTTCCTAACTTCCATGTTCAAGTTTAGCAAATGTATTGTTTGTTTGTTTTTTAAACAATAAAAAACGTATAACGGAAGAAAAACACAATCATGCAATAATGTGAGCAAAAATCTGATCTGCTCCCTTTGCAAAATCTGGGTACTTCTCAGTGGAAAATACAAAAATGAAAACAAACATATTCCAGCTCACCTGCATTGTGTAGCTTCCGTCTTTGTTGTACATGACGACCACATCAACTTCTAAGGACAGGAACCACACAACAGAAATTTGTTGGAATTGCAAATGACCAAACAGGTTTGAGAAGAGTGAAGAAGCAAACATGAGGAGACGATGGAGTATCTTAACGCAGAAGCTTTGGTCGAACATCATCATCACTAATTTATTTTTGGCCTTGCCGTGACATTTATAATGAAAATCTTGAATAATGAATATGAGTTAATGAACACGATGTCACAGACCAGATAAGCTCCAAATTTAATTATTTAAACAGTCATTAAGCAGTTATGAGTTGACCTTAACTGCACTGATCTTATTAAAACTAACACACACCATACACCATTTCTTCAACACAGTTTAACACATACAAATAACTCTAAAGCATCCAAAACACTGAATGAAGACAAAGTTTTTAACTTTCAGGCTCAGTGATCCTGTTAATAGATATGTGATGAGGACAGAGACACCCAATGCATCCATGTAATCCCTGTACATAGGTATTTATCTCTTTTTACTGCATAATGTTTGCCTAATGCCTACGTTTTTCATTGCACTGAAGTGCTGCTTCTGATGTTTGTGACAATGACAATAAACTGAAAGTATATCTTATTGGCTGCTGTTGCAAACTTAAAATCAAGTACCTTTTGAATCAGAACTGGAATTTCAGATGATTCTGGTGTAATCCTCTCATCGCTGAAATTAGGTCTTTTTAAGAAAATAATTTTTTGTAAAAATTAACAACATTTTTGATCCACTATTTTAGTTATTTATCAAGAAAATATTTTCTGGTTCCAGGGTTTCAAATTTTCTGGACTTTCTGCTTTTCTTTGTTCACATCAATAATGGGGTTGCAAATCATACCCGCTTTTCTTAATCAATTATTAGTAAAATTAACAATCAAATAATCATTATTTGAAAAATATTAAAACTTCCTCAATCAAAACTCACAGCAACATATCGCATATACTTTGACAGCAATGCACAGCCTATCAATAGATCGATTAAATTTCACATGTTCGATTAAATTCTTAAGGACCAGTTAATCAATAGTCAGTTATCATCCCTAACAACTGAAAATTACATCTAGTTTGTTTTGGTCTGTTAGTGAGACAAAACAAGAAATCTGAAGGTGGTTTAGAAAATGTGTCACTATTTTCTGATATTTTAAGACCAATAAATTAATCCAAAAAAATGCTCAAAAGATGAATCTTAACTTCTTTTTCTTTTTGTGTAATCTTATCTGAACTACCCTTGAGTCTTTAGCCGAAAGTTAGGATTGCAACTCTGTGGTGCATTTAGTGCATTTAGTGCATTTCAACTAAACGTTTAACTATTTAGAATAACAAAAATGCCTTTTAGCAGTCCTACCACCTTTTATCCAGTTGATGAAAACAGAGGTTCTCTCTCGTCTTTTCTTCCTCTGCCTTACCTTGTTTATTTAAACACTAGAGGGCAGTAAAGTCTCATGAGGTGTCTGTTACTCACTTTTGTCTCCCAGCTGCAGCGTCAGGTTTCTGTTAAATTGAATGTTGCTTCTCCAGCCGCTGCTGGAGCCGAATGGGGAGAAGGGGTCTGAAAATCACACAAACACACACAATAAATACACTTAGTATACAATCACCTCTTCAGATCAAATGTGCTATAAATAATTTGTCCTGATGAGAAAAATATTATCTCCTCACCAGTGGAGGTCTGAGTGAACTCCTGTGTGTGTCTCCTCTCCTGCAGCACCAGACCCAGGGCCGCCTGGCAGATCGTTTCCCCAGAGGGAGCCTTTGGAGTGGGGAAGAGGTCTGCATAGTGCTGAGGGATGAAGCTGGTGGTCACGTTTCCAGCCTCAAACTCCGGGTGGCCCGACAGACTCAGTAAGAAGTTAATGTTAGTGTTCAGTCCTACGATCTGAAGACAGGGAGGCAAAACAAGTTAAGACACAGAACCCTGAATTATTAATAGACACTTTTGCATGCATTTATTGTATAATTTAAATCACGGGCTACATGTTGGCTTTAGCAAGTTTAGCAAAAACTGCACCAAAAGACAAGCTGAGCTGCATGATATGTAAAGCATCCTCTGACTGTGTGTCTTACATTGTACTGTTGTAAACAGTAGCGCAGCTTCTTTAAGGCAGCAGATCTGTCTTCTCCCCACACCACAAGCTTGGCAATCATTGGGTCATAATGTGCTGACACTTCGTCCCCTGTAAACAAAACACACACACACACACACACACACACACACACACACACACACACACACACACACACACACACACAATATCAGTTTTAAACCGCCCATCCTTTATTATCTACACAGACTGAAGCAGTCAAATTCTAATCATAAACAGTAAAAAAAATAAATGCCCTACGTTTTCCACATTTATCTTTTATTTGGTCTTTTTACTTTCATCTTTCTTGTGTGTGTAATCAGCCAGTTGGGCTATTATGATACATCAGGCATTGACAGAAAGTAGAAAAATGGACACGTCCATGTAAAAACATCCAGAGTCAGATCTAGTCTCCCTACCTTCCCTGACTCCAGTCTCTATGCGTATGTGTTGGTCTGGTGAAGGGGTGGAAAGATGCAGCAGAGGTCCCGCCCCTGGAAGGAAGTCGTTGTTTGGGTCCTCGGCGTAGATACGAGCCTCGAAAGAGTGTCCCTGTAAAATGATGTCATCCTGGAGCAGAGGCAGGCGCTCCCCTGCTGCCACCTGGAGGAGATTTACAGAGCAATCAGCGGACCGAAAGTTTTTTAGCCGTCAGCATTTTCTCCCTCTTTTTACTCTTATTTCCTCCCTCCTCTCTTACCCTGAGCTGCCACTCCACCAGGTCAGTCCCAGTGATCATCTCAGAGACGGGATGCTCCACCTGCAGCCTGGTGTTCATTTCCATGAAGTAAAAGTTATGCTGGGCGTCCATTATGAACTCCACCGTACCTACACAGGAAGTCAAACAATGCATTGTCTGTATACTGTGTGTTCTGAGTCTGAGGCACTGTGATGTGGTGTGTGCAGGTGTGTGTTTGTGTGTCTCACCTGCCCCGACATAGTTGACAGCCTTGGCTGCTCGAACTGCTGCCTCTCCAAGTTTCCTCCGAACCTCAGGACTGATATCAGGCTGAACACACACATATAGAAACAGAGTGAAAAACTTTAAACAGCTGACACAAATATTTAAGTGATCATAGCCCTAATACACAGTTTCACACCATATATCCACATGAAATGTCACACAGTGTCAGGATAATTAGTGCGGCCGTAAACTCCACCATCAAATCTGGAATGAAATCTGCGTGGAAAAGTTTGTCCAGCTTTTGTCACCATGTTAGAAAAGGAAAAACACTGATATGGGATAAAATGATATCTAAAAATCACACCAACCATGCACCCATTATGCATAAATGCAAATCTTGCTGCTGTTGTAGCAGGTGTTGTAGTTGAAAATGTAATGTCTTGTAATTGTGTTTTCATACTAAAGTTTTAATTTGCTCAACAGAAATGTTGCTCTGTTTCCTGCCCAGGGGCTATAGATGTTAATTAACTTATAGTCAGCTCAAACTTCAAGTCAGTCTCCAGTGACCTGGATTTGAGAAATGTACCCACGTATCGGGATCTTTTACAGTTCCTTCCTCAGTCAGAATAATTCACACTGATCACTATTAATCACTCACCCCTGGTGCTTCCTCTATGATCTTCTGATGTCTCCTCTGGACGCTGCAGTCTCTCTCAAACAGATAGACAGCGTTACCGTGCATGTCCCCAAACACCTGAACCTCCACATGTCTACAGAAGAAAGAAATAAACGGACAAATTAATCTTTATATAAGCATAATAAGGTGGTAGAACTGACTGGTCAGCAGTATCTGAGTGAGTGTGTGAACTTATTTTTTTCACCTGGGATCCTCTACAAACTTCTCAACCAGCATGACATCATCGTTGAAGGATTTTCTGGCTTCTCTTCTTGCAGACTCCAACTGCTCTAAGAAGTCTGAGTCTGACCGTGCAATACGCATCCCCTTAACACACACACACACACACACAAGGTTATTTTATGTTACCTAAGTTAATTAGTCGAAGTCATTTGGGCTCTTATATGTCCTCTCACCTTCCCACCTCCTCCACGGACTGCCTTAATCATGACGGGGTATCCAATCCGGGCAGCCTCTGCTTGCAGCCTCTCATTTGATTGGTCTTCTCCGTGGTAACCACCAATGATTGGCACTCCAGCAGCTGACATGATGTGTTTAGATGTGCTAAAAAAAGAGGGACAGAATATAAGTGAATGGCACATAATATTGCTTTTTTTTCTGTATTTGGCTGTTTATGCGGTATCTAATAAATCATTGCTCCTGAAATGACACCAGTTCCTACAGGGGTAGACAACATTTGTTACACAACACAACATTTGTCTTTTTAGGTGCCAAAAACACTTTAAAAAAGAGAGAAGGATATAAATGTATTGTTTTGTGTGTATTACCTTTTAATGCCCATGTCACGGATGGCAGAGGAAGGTGGGCCAATGAAGATGATGCCTTCCTGTTTACACGCCTCTGCAAACTCTGTGTTTTCTGACAGAAAGCCATAACCAGGGTGGACTGCCTACACACACAAAGACATTTTCTAAAGCATCTCAGCTAACACTGTCAAAGCCCCTTGTTGGTCAAAGCAGAATAGTTGAACAAAGGGGTTAAAAGAATTGAACATCATATTATCCATTGTAGTTTTCTGAAGTAGCTTGACTACAGGAAAATGACAGCATTGCTTCTCTTCCCCAAACTGCTGTCAACAAGTAGAGTATTACTCACATGTGATCCAGATTTCTTTGCCACTTCCAAAACTTTCTCCATCGAGAGGTAACTCTGCTGAGAGGGTGGAGGGCCAATGTGGTACGCTTCATCTGCCTATGAAAAACAAAAAAAAATTTCATTGAACATACCAAATGCAAGTCTGTAAAGTCTGAAAGCAAAGACTGAGAAGCAGATGATTAAAAACACTAAAAGGTTTAGCCGAGTTCTTTGAAAGACAGCATCTCACCATGGCCACATGCATGGAGTGTCTGTCAGCATCACTGTACACAGCCACAGAGCGGACACCCATCTTCTTGGCCGTGCGCATCACACGACACGCAATCTCTCCTCGATTGGCGATCAGCACTTTTTCTATCCTTCCCACCCCTGGGAAAAGCACAGCAGACACCATGGAAATAATTAAATGTTATTAAAATTAACTTAACAATAATTTCCACTTTGTAGCTAAGACATATTATTGTTAAAAATCTGTTGGAATGATATTGTTCTTGTTTATACAAAACAACCACAGCACAGACAATGATTTGGGATACACAGTGCGTACCAGATAATATATAGACTTGTTTAAGTCAAGCAAAAATATTAAATATTCTCTGCTTCCAACTTTCTAAACATGACAAAGTTGTGTTTCTTTTGTCTTTTGTCATGTTAGGCTCCAGGAAACTTAAAATGGGCATTTTTCTCTATTTTTTGACATTTTGTAGATTTAACAATCAATGGAATGATCAAAATAAAATCCAGAAATAAAGAAAGGTTTTTAATTAGAAGTTCAAATGCAACAGAGCAACTTCTGTTGTGATTGCTTTTCAAATCAATAATAAAATAAAGTAAAACTAAGCGAAACTAAACCAACTAACTAAAATATTTCTATCACTCACCTCCTGAAACGAGCCTCACGCCTCTTTTGGTCCATGACAGTTTTCTGGGGAAAGAAGAGGACAACAACTTCAGTGTAATTCAAATGTCTGTATCAGTGGAGGGCATTGAGGTGCTGGATGGAAGAAATGCTTATTTATGAAACAGCACGTACAGTAAAAGCGCAACCAAGCCTAAATAACTCAGATCACTTTGATACTCAGTGAGGGGGGGGGGGTCGCAGAGGTATACACACAACAGTGTGCATGTTGTACCCTATCAGCAACATTAGCCATGCTAGCTGACACATTGATACCTTTATTTAACCTTGCTCAGCTTTTATCTGATTTACTTGCTCGCAAAAATGAAAAACATTTTATCAGCACAGTGCCGTTATGGAGACAAATAACCTCACGGTGACGAGGGCACTAAACATGAACAGCAGCAGATAATTTACAACGTGATGTGTTGCAATGATAGCTGCACAGGTTAGCTCAGACCTGAGGGAGGTTAGCGCTGAAAACTTTAGCAGAAAGCTAACGTCAATAAAAAGGTTAAATGAAGCTGGTTGGTGAAAGATAATCTTAAAGGGGACAACCTGTGTTTAGACAAAATCATAACAGTAAAGTAACGCTTTAATGTACTCACTGTGTGAATATCCTCAGGCCCTGCAGAGTTGGGAAACTCAGAATAACTGCAGCCATAGCTAACAGCTGCTGAGGCTAGCTGCTAGCTAGCTAACACACTAATGACCAGATGAGGAGGAAAAGGCGAAGCGGTAATTTATTAACCCTCTCATACACGATGTTGTTCCGACTCAACTGCACTAAGTCATTCAACTTCGACCAGGGAGAAATATTTGGGGCCTTACAATATTATAATCGCACTAATATCCGCTGCCACACGCTTGTAAATATCTGTATCACTATTTCTGACCTTTCCAAGGACTCGTAGTATCGACAGCCAATGAGAAAGAAGGATGTGGAGGCGGAGGGCGCTGCAGTAACCACAAAGCACCAGCAGAGGGCGGCGTTTTTCTATGAAACAGGTGGCGAATATAAGGAAAATCTAAAATATGATAAAATGTTCAAAGAATAATATAGAAAATTGTATATTCTCTCGATGAAGTACAGGAAATAAATACATGTTGTTATTGTTCACACTCACAATAATTATAACATAAAACTCATTTATTTGATAAACAACAAAAATTCCTAACAAAGCAATGCAGAGATTCTTTAAACAGAAATTAGTTGAAAAACATATATTTAACATCTATACTGGTGCCACTATAATATATTTGAGTTACATATTATTTTTGCAGTTTTTTTAAGTGTCATGTTGTTTACTTTAGTCAACCCAAATTAACTGGTAAAGGATAATAGAGCTGCAATAGTTTATTCTGCAACACTCAGGGTTATGATAAAGCACATAATGCAATTACAACAAACAGAGGGGAACAAAAGTTACTACTGAAAGCAGAGTAAAACTGAAATGATATGTGAAATATAATTGATATAGAAGAGAATAGGAGATAAAAAAAATATATATTCTTAATAAAAATCAAGGAAAGGAAAGTCAAATGAATTAATTTAACAACACTTTCATTTTAATAGGACATGTCAGACTGAGAGAGCAGATCTGAAAACTTTTTATAACAGTAACTGAGAATTAAATATTATTTGAGGTGGCGTAAGTCTCTATTCAGTTTCTCACAGAGCTCACAACCTGTCATATCCTCCTCTGTGGCGGTCTTTGATTACCAGGAAGGTCAGCACAGCAATCAGAATGAGACCCACCACTATGGCCCCGACGATGACTGGAATAACTTGCTTGTTAATGTCGACCCAACACTCCACCTCTGAGGCGAACAACAGGAGGAGAGCAACATGCAGGAGGAAAGAGGAGAATGATTTAACACAAATAAGAACTTTAATATAAGAAGAAATTATTAGTTGTTTGTTTGAAAACACACACACACACACACACACACACACACCAATTACTTTGATCAAAATGTTTTTGTTACAGTAACCATATGAACCTCTCAGATATCCTGCAGAAGGCCACAGGTTCACTGCTTTTAGAGCCAGGCTGTTTTCTCTCCATCATTTATAGATCGCACAGGACACTTAAAAATTCTGCAGCAGATTCTCACTGGGCCCAAACTCAGTCCAATGGGACAAATTATCACTCTCAAAAAATGGCATCCTCAAAACAATGACGCTCACAGAATATCCACACAGGCCTATATTCTCAATCAGAAAGACATGAACACCATTATTTTATCTTCTGTATCTGGCACACATTAGATGTCTGAGAGAAATAAAAACAATATAAACCCGACAGAAAAAAGCATGAATTGCCTCCACCGTTTTCATAACTTCCTGTTTTACAAAGTGAGATTTATCTCAGCTACATACTGCCCTATTGGACTTTGATGAAGCCAGTGAGGAGCTAAACAGTGCGATGTTCCTCAAAACTGTAGCTATTGGTGAGTTTCGGATGTGTTTTAAAAGTGTTTTAAAGGAGCAGTGTGCAGGATTAGTGGCCTCTCGCATGCAACATGGTAAAACTTCTACCATGTGCCAAGCAGGAACTACTGGTTGGGATTCCTTCAGTGTTCATTGCTCAAAAGGTTTTTCCCATGAGCCAAATTTTCCAGAGGTCCCCTCTTCTCCATAACAAACGATCCAGTGATTATCACCAGAGTAACACTAAACAAAGCAATTCATCTCACAATCAGTGTTTCTCCAACACTGTTTGCTATAAGTTATGCAAAGATCACTGTTTTTCTGACGCTACTGCGTGCAGATGGGCTGCTAACTATAGTTGCTGGATACATGTAAATGCAAACACAAACGGCTCTATCTCTATCTATCTAGAGCCAGTGTTTTGTTTGTCCGTTCTGGGCCACTGTAAAAGCATTTATGGATGAGCATCTGCTCCCTCTGTAGATAGAAAATTCTTATTCTGAGGTAACAAAAACACAACTACTCTTATGTTCAGGTCAACATTCAGTAATGAAAAACATACTTATTGTATGATATTCCATTTTTGCCAATAGATCCCCCTAAATCCTCCACACTGGACCTTTAAAAGCAAGAAAATTACAACTGTAGAATACAAGCCTATATAGACATGAAAATATCTGTATTTTTATACATGGAAAAACTTGCGAATGTGGTGCTCATAATCTCTGATTTACTTATGTTTTTGTTTGGTTTGAAGACCAGACAGGAAGCACAGACAAGACTGTTATGTAGTGAGTATTCTGTCCAATAAAGACAATTTTAAGTGAAGTGTTGAGTTACTTTTTACAGAGCATCTTGAATGTGATCCATGTCTTCCCAAAACAGCTTCACAAGCTTGCATGTGATCATAGCTTTAGCTTTAGTTTGTGGAGCAGACTTAATTAACCCCTACATCACTGTATGAATACAAATGATCAGATCAGTCACCTTCTCCATATCGTCCCTCAGGCAGAGTGAACGCCTGCATCTGCAGAGGAACCAGCTTGATCTTCAGCTCGGACGACATCTCAAGCAGGTTCTCAGATTTGCACCTGAAGCTCTGTCCGATAGCTGCTGTGAACAGCTTGTCATTGGCCAACAAACCCGAGTAAGTCTTATCTGGGAGGAAGAGGATGTACGACAGGGACATTCTCAGTGTTTGCAGGTCGTTGTTCCAAATGAGGAATATATGAAATCTGTCATCCAGTTTTTTGGCATGTGTTCTTACTGGCACATCTTTGACAGACAGGCAGGGGAGATATTTGAGCAGTCAGCTCGGTGACAGAAAAAAAGCTATTTTCCTGGACACAAAAACACAAGAGACTGAAGCTGATTCATATAGTCTGAACAGATGCAACTAAACAATCATTTTTTCATCATTTGTGTGTTGATATCTAGCTGGAGGACTCACCGATGCTCGGATAAATTGTATTCCTATGACATACAGTAGTTTTGATACAGAAACTATTTTGTGATTTTTTTTCTCCCATCATACTTTCGCAAACACATTTTCAGAGCCTTTTTTCTACTCACGATAGAAGTAGGCAGCCTCTTTGATGTTAAATTTGTCGTACCTTTCTGAAGTTGAACTGCAGATTGGCAGCTCTGTCTGGCAGCGTGAGAGAGAGTACAGCAGCTTCTTTGCTACAGTTACCATCGATCCTGACCCTGGAGGGGTCCAGGTTGAAATACCAAGTCATCTGAATGAACATAGGAGAGAAACATCACATTATATCACAACAATGGTGTCACAAGCCTGTTTCTCTTCTTTGACTAGATTGTTTACCTTGCACCAAAAACATGACTGTATTAACATTCTCCACTTATACTGGAGACACAAGACAGTCAAAATTTACATTTAAATATGTATCAAGCCTCAGCGAGTGTAAACACGTCTTACAAAGAGCTGATGGTTTTAGATGAATACAGTTTGAACAGTCTGAGCAAACTGTAATGTCTCACAGACATGCTGACACAAACACAAACGCTCTACAAAAAGTGCTGAAATACTAGAAAATCACACACCGAGGAAAACACACGGGGCTCTATTCACAAATTAATAAACCTGTCAGACACACACACACTGCTGAGCCAGTCACAGCCTCTAACCTTTTTCTCAGTGACAATGTACTCTGCTCCCATGGTGGCTTTGATACAAGGTTTCCCAACATGGTTTTTCAGCATGTAGGTTCCTGTGAACAAACACATACACACCGAAAGAAATACCACATGTAATGTTATTATTGCACAACATGATTGGACACAGTGTCACAATATTATCTAGAACTTCCAAATGTGTTCTTTCGTCTGTTTTACTTTACACACTGAGTGTGTTGTTGCAGCCAACAGAGTTCCAGATTTTTTCTGCTTCATTTTTTTTTTTTTTTTAATATTCCCTTAAAACTACAGAAATGCATAGAGAAAAATTGAGCCATAGACTCAGTTGAGTGTCTTAAATTGCAAATTAACTAACTGGTGCAGATGATTAATGTATTATCTGAAGGTAACACAACTAGCTTTACATCATTAGGATGCTGTACGTCAGGCTTTACACTGCATGTATGGCACTGTTAGTATATTTCTCATATGCAAAAGTGTCAATTTTATATTGCATCTCACAGTTTTTATTTTGCGAAAATGTTTCCTATATCAAATTGTGTGCACGATGTCAATGGATGCTTTTGTTTTAAATGTTTGTCATATATGTGGTGTTGTGTTGGTGTGCACCTATTGGAGGAACAGACTCGGAGGGATGCAACACCGGCTGGTCAATGTGAGTCTCAGAGGGCAGCTCAAAATTAGGGCTGGGTTGGATGGAGCTGTTGTCTGTCTGAAGGAGGACACCTGGTGAAGGAATAGACATGTCTCTCTCAACATCTGTGAATTACCTGATTAAAAAAAAAAAGTTATATAAAACGTAGCAATGCAAAATCAATTAAGTCCTGTGCCCACAGCTGACACAGACCCAGAAACCAGCCAGCACCCTGACAAAGTTTTTCAGTGTCAGTAATTTATAATCTGCTTAAACAAACTTAAATTAAGAATATTCACCAGTAGAGCACAGCAGAGAGTGTATTTTGGCACAGGACCCCTCTAAAAGACAGCATCACCAGATTGAGTCATAATGCAGGAGGCCTGGTTTACTTTCTACTTCACTGATGCTTCACTGATTCCTTTAAAAAAAATCCAATTACATGCTTCTAGTTGAAATAATTAAAGAAATCATACCACTTTTGGTCTCTGCTTTGTCCATCTTATTACAAGAAAATACATTTTTTGTAATCGTTAATATGAAATAAATATGAGGCTGTCTGTACTGTTTGAAAGCTACTGCTGCTGCAAAATGTAATGTTAAAAACCTCTATTTCAAAGATATTTGCCAATGAAGACGTGGATGTGGTGGTGTCACTGCCGTGAAAAATGAGTCTGATCATTGTCACCTGTTTTCTGGAACCACAGAGGGAGAAAGAAAGACAGACGTGTGGGACCACTGAAGACCACTGAAAAACGATCAGTGTGTGGGAGGAAACCAGAACAGCCTCATTTTTGACACAGCACAGACAGCACTCACACTGAACAATTGCAAGGAAATACCACTGTTTAAGGAGAAGGTGAAACAGCAATTTGGAGACCATAATTTAATGCCAAACTATTAAAGATAAATGAAAACAATTACTAGAAGAGTCCCAATCCCAGGTTTGCAGCCATTATCACTGACCTTCCTGCATTTGTGCACATAATTACATAATGGGTTACGTGATGAAACGTGCAGCATTCATAATGTAAGTGTATTTGTGTTTGATTTTAGCAGCTGTTTGATTTTGGGGACAAAGGGGTGGTAAAGATGTGCAAACCATCACTAGCCCTATGTAAAAATTCCCCCCATAATACTGAGTTGTGTTAAAGAAAGAAGACAGAGAGCAGTCTGCAGAGAGTTTGGCTCATTGTCTCAGAGTGAAATAAGATATGAATATTATCAAACTTACCTGGAATTACAGCAACCAGGAAGTAAAGCGACCATCCACCTGTGTTGGCCATTAACATCATAGTTAGTATAGAGAAGAAAATAATTATGCCTAAGTAACAGACGATGAGTGCAGTGAGTGCTGCAGCTGTGGTTGGCTTGTAAATGTGAAACTGTGGTACACTTTAACACCTAAATAAGTGGTGCAGAGGAAGTGCAGGACGTGGTGCAGAGACGGCTGCCTTTCTCGGCACTGAGTTGACGCCTCTGATGAGAAATAAGCTCAGTGCTTAAAAGTAACTAAGTACATTCACTATAATGAGAAACTTAAAGGGAAGGTTTACCGCAAAATCAAAAGCAGATATTTGTCCTCATATCTGTAGTGCTATTTATTGGTCTGGACAGTTTTGATGTGAGATGCCAAGTGTTGGAGATATTGGCTGTAGAGATGACGCCTTCTCTCCAGTATAATGGAAATAGATGGCACTCAGCTTGTGGTGGTTACATTCCCCAAAAAATACATTTGAAAATGTTTCTTTTTCAAATGGTTCTTTCCAGAAATCATGACCCGGTTACTCAAGATAATCCACAGACCTTGTTGTGAGTTGTCAGTTTAATTTAGGAACTATTTTCTTTCTACCAAACTACACCCACCAAACATATCACTACACAGAGACACACGAGCACACAAGAGCACAAGCCATGCACGCCTCCTTCTGCCATTGATATGGTTGGCTGGTGTACTTCGGTGACAGAAAATAGTTCCTGCATGAAACTGCTCACAAGGTCTGTGGATTATCTTGATTTTGATGTACTAATACTTGAGTATCCATTTTACACAGCTTTCTACTTCACTACATTTCACAGAGAAATATTGTGCTTTTTAGTACATTTACCTGGCAGCTTCAGCTACTTTTCAGATTTAAATCTTGTGGAGAAATGAGAATGAGTTTCTTAAATGATATATCCACAACAATAATAGTAATCCTAAAGTAACAATAATGACATAATATACTATGATATGCAAGAATTACGATAAAAGTAACCACTGTGCTATATGAGGACTACTTTTACTTAATATTTTTAGTACTTTTTGTTGCAAAAACTTTTACTTAAAATTTTGAATGCAGGACTTTTACTTGTAACAGACCATTTGTACAGTGTGGTATTGCTATTTTTACTTGAAAGAGCTGAGTATTTCTTCCACCACTAAGAACTGACTGCTGGCTGTACTGTAGCTTTATTTAACAGAAGGACAGCAGTATCGATCTTCCATAGCAATCTCTCAGCAGCATAATTCCAAAGATATTGAACTATTCTGCAAAACAAAGGGTTATCAATCCTTTTTACTTGTATTTGAATATACTATTGATAGAATTATTCAACAATTCAAAGGAAATGAGGAGGTCTCTTGATCCATGTTGGCAACCAAAGTCTTGTAACTGTTTCTAGGTGCATGTATGACCACAAGAGGGCAGAATTATGCTCCAATAAATCTGTTAGTCCCTTGATTTTTACATAATCACAAGTGTCACTCACATGGCTTACTTTGCATCTGACACTACAGAGCTGTATATGGAACTAATGTGGCTCCTTAAGTGTAACAGAACCAATGATCAGCCGGGGGCATACAGATGATTATGTCATGTTGTCATCACTTAACGTGCGCTGACCTTGTTGTAACTTGGTGCGCTTGGTGTAATTCTTTACAGTAATTTGCACATGCACAAAGCAAACACAGAATCTGTGTGATGCTATGATCTATATGGAGCGTAACATATGAGCACATTTCACCTCATGTCACAGAGCAGCTGTGGAGAAATCAGAGTGGTATAGGCTAAAGGTCGACAGGGACAAAGTACCAGTTAAAATACACAAAACACACAACGAGCAAACACACACACAGTGGCCCCTAAACACATACAAATGGGGGAATTTTTCGCTACCATACACTCTAATTTGTGTGATTTCATGTGTTAGTGTGTGTGCTAAAGCAGGAGAGTATTTGCACTTTCAAAGTCCCTAATGAGGGAAGTTTGTACGTCTCCTTACACACTCTCCTTTCTTTGATTCTGACTGCTGTATTGACTCGACAGGTAGGAGGGCAAACAAAAGAGCAAACATTTACTCTCCTTTTACCGACTGAGCGTGTGTATGTGTGTGTGTGCTCTGTGCCCTCCTGTCCTGTCCCTGTGTATGTGTCTATCAGAGTGTCATCATCTTTCTCAGGATTCCCTCCCACTTTTTCAGTAGAACTACACTCAGTCGCCCATCCCTGTGTGAAGAGGAGTTGAAAGTTTCCTCTTAAAGCCCGGCAGCATCAACAGGCAGGCCTCCCCTTCAAAAACTGTGAGTACAGAATCAACATTATGGGCTGAAAGTGCTTATCAAAATGTGTGATATTTACCGTTTCTCCTCCTTGTGGCAGAGTCAAACACTCATCAGGATCAGATGATGAGGAGCAGAGCGGGGCTGTGTTTGCTGGGCCTGCTGTGCCTCCACAGCTCAGTCTTCAGCCAAGTAAGGAGATAAAAAATCTGAAATCAGAACTTCTAACTGCTTTTCAAGCATTCAAAACCCAGATTGCATTGTGAGAACAGATCGACTATCGGGCTGTAGAGGGTTACAGCAGCGATGGAAAAAGTAGTCAGGACATTTACTTGAGCAAAAGTAATGATATTACACTAGAAAAATATTTCATGACAAGTCCTACATTTAAAACTTTACTGAATTAAAAGAAAGGTAATATCAGAAAACGTTTTAAAAGCACTCATAATGTAACACAATTACCAGCAGATCATTGTATAGTATATTGATAAATCATCAATCATCAGTCATATAAGCAGCAACTGTAGCTATAAAATAAATGTAGCTGAGTAAAAAGGTCAATATCTTCCTCTGAAATGTAATGTGGAAATATACAGCAAAGTAAAAATAAGAATACTCGCATTTCAAGCTCTTCAAATTTGAACCTAAAGGTGCAATGTTTATGATTTCTGCTCCTACTGTACTGGATTACTTATTTCCACCATTGGATTACAATCATGATTTATTTACAGCTACATATTTAGATTATTACATACCATGCTTGCAGTGTCTTTCATTTCAGTCATTCCCAACCTTTTTGTCTAGTAACCATAAGAAGTTCGGCCCTTTTGAAGCTTGAAATTAAGTATTATAATGTTGTAGTTAAATTATCCTATCTACTTTTATTCTATCACAAAATATGATATTTCATAATATGATCATATTTTTAAGTAAAATATAATCTGTACTGTATCTATTAACTTCAGCTGCAAAATAAATGTAGTGGAGTAAATAGTGCATTTACCTCTGAATTTGGCGCAGTACAAGTATAAAGTAGCAGAAGGTGGAAATACAGTAAAGTACAGATAGCACATAAGTTTACTCTAGTAAATGAACTGTTACTTTCTACCTTGCTTTTCACAGGTTATATATGCTTAAATACTGTAAGAAGAGTACTTCCCCATCCAACATTTGTTTAAAAAATAAAAAAATAAAAAAATAGGCCTGAGCATGTTTCACCATCAGATTTTTACTACAAAAAAGTACTGATTAGAGAAGTCAGACTACTTTTTGCAGTAGAAATTTTTTTTTTTTTTCTGTTTCTATTTTTATGGGAGGCTTTGGAAGTCCCGCCAGGCGTCCTGATCTTCTGTGATGACCCATCTGTGACGATGGCCGTCAACAGTGCTGTGAGCAAGTTCAACGAGAGGCTGAGCACCGGACACAAGCTGGCCCTCTTTCAGATACTATCAGCCAGCAAGGTAGCGCAACTGAAAAGTTTTTTCTCTCTGCATATTTATTTATTTGTCTCAGAATACATTTTAAGTACAATTAAGACCCTTTATATCATGTTTAGAAAAGATACTAATGTTTGTACCCTTTTTAAAAATCTACATGTCACAGTTGAGAGCTGAAAGTGGACAGTGATGAAACAAGAGGAGTCAAAGCTGTGTGACAATTGCCAAGAAATTCTAGGAAATGTGTTTAGATACTTTGACCTCTGGTATGCAATAATTGTGTGTTTATGCGTGTTTGTGTGTGTGTGTGTGTGTCTTGACAGTCAGAGAATGGCTCAGACTCGGTGTACTCGCTGCAGTTCACCTGCAGGAGGAGTAACTGTTCAGCTGGGACCAACACACCCTGGACAGAGTGCGACTACCTGCCTCAGGGACGTAAGGTAAGAATAATGAGATGAAATAAATATGGAAATATTTGAGCTTTAAGCTCAAAACTGCAGTTTTCCTGTGTAAAAAACCACTGGAAGACACTGGAGAAGATTGTATTGCTTAAAGTTAGTGACAATAGTTAATATAAAGGTTTGGATTAAACTCTTTAATAAAACAAATCTTGAATCTAACATCATCTTCACTGCTATTCTCCCAGGAGCCAATGTCATGCAATGCCACGGTCTACATGACAGAGAATGATGCAGAAACTAGACAGGTGGATTGCTTGCTCGGTGAGTGAAGATAAACGCAGTATCTGATTACTGTTATTACACAAGTGCACACAAGTCCAACCAGCAGAATTGACTTCAAGTTCAGTGAAACATTTATTATTTAAATTTTGGAAAACGCTAAGATGATAGCACTCTAATGTCTGTGGATCTGAATCGGGAGTCAGCACACAGTTAGCTTAGCTTAGCATAAAAACTGTAAGCAGGGGAAAAAGCATGGATGTATATGGAGATCTGGATATAGCATTGGAAGTCCCATTCATTCCAATGAAAGTTGCTTAGCGACACATGACGCCACATAAGGTTTGACCTCTGGGTCTTCTACATCCATGGCCCCGGAAAGTGCTCCAGGGATGATGTTATTCTGTAGGCTGACGTGGAAGTTATCTTCACCCTGGTTCTTTCATGAAAAAGCCTATGGGATTTTTCCATTGGATTTTGGATTATTGCAGAAAAAAAGCTCTGTGGTAAACAAACATTTATGATATTTTTATTTTCATTTTCACAAATGAACACCACTTTTATGATTTTTGAAACCTAAATGCAATCACGAAAATGCGAGGCTTATGTTAGCCTATAATCACACTACACTATGGTTGCATGACTTAACATCGTCAACAAGACTAGGCTGTAAAGCTGTGTGATGGCGTTAGTTAGTCTCATTTAGCCACTGGTTAGCAACCGCTTTTTAAAACACACGAAAGCTCCAAAATTTCCAAAACAAGCACACTAATGTTTCCTTTAACCCCATCTCCCAACTACTTAGTTCATAATAACTCTAGATTTGGTTATCCGTTAATTTTACAACTTAAAGACATGCTGATTTCAGAAAGGGCTATTTAAATGTTCATTATAGGATGTTGACGTACCTAAAAAAAAAATTCTGAGGTTTTTTTCACTATGTTAGTCTATGGGGAAAAAAGCCTTTGGAGGCTCAATGGCGTCAAATGACAGACCATGGAGTTGTAGTTACATGGTTTGGGCACTAAGGCTATATCAAACTGGTTTTTAAACCTGGTGCTGTTCCTGGGGTTTTGGGGTAAACAGCTAGCCTGGATCTGCCAAAAGTCACTAACCAACATCTCTGAGGCTTAATATTTGGCATGTAAAATCGTATTTAATCTGTACAAAGAACTGGGTGTATAAACATGGAGTTGTAGTTTTCCAGAGGATAACATGTAATACTCTTTCCCAACCTGGTGCAGTGACTTCCCAGAGTGTCAGCTGGTTGCCTGGCAACTGTTTCCAGTTCAAACCAGAGCCCTGTTTATTCTAGTGCACTAGTTCAAACCAATAGGCCTGCATATAAAATCATAACTTGGTGTTTTTACACTTTGGCATTTATATGGATTAAAAAAAAAGAGGTATAAAATCAATAAAAAAGTGAGCTTTTACTGCCTTTGCAAAGAGCCAGTCTAGCTGTGTCCTCTTTTTCCAGTCTTTATGCTAAACAAAGGGAACTGACTGTGTATGTTCATATATACCATAGAGATTTTTACGTGCTATCAATCTGCTAACAGTTGGCAAGAGAGTGAAATAGAAAAATAACCATAAATCATTCCTTTAAATAAGTAAAAGTATGGAAAGTCTGAATGAAAGATAAAGCCTTTTGCTCTCATGTTTCCTGCAATGTGAAATAATGGGGGACACTTAAGAGACAAATGGTTTTTATTCCCCCGAAACATGAACAGAATTTAAAGTGAAGAATCTCAAAAGTCTCTTACTAAGTGAGATTTTTTTCAAGTAATCTTCCCGACTTGGGACCTCATTTAAGATATAATCCACAGACCCAGTGGCTCATTAAAACTCATTATTTTTCTGATGCCTTCACCAGAGGGAATTTAAGTCTCATTACATCTAATGAGAAACCAGTAATATCCAGTTATACTGTTGGACAGTTTTCCTGTGGCAGGAATTTCTTGTGTACTGATTAATTCCACCATGACTCTGTTTATCAGACGAGAGCATATTTCTGATTGAGAAAACAGTGAGTCATTAAGGAAAATGTACACTGGTGGGCGCAGGGCATACTGAGAGGAGTTGATTGTGTAATATATCAACATTGCGTGCAGATACGAAGAGCACAATATCAAGTTGGCAATGACAGTCTAGACTTTAATCTGTTTGCCCAACCAGCCCACTGTCAGCTGACAGTTAAGAGGTTGTTTTTTTCTTTCCAGCTTTCAAAATACTCTTTAGGGCTCAGATTGCAAAAAAAGGTATTAAAGAAGTTATTTTCTGCAGCAGTAGTGTGTGTATGTTTTAAAACCTGCAGTGTTAACCCTTTGAAACCTGGAGCGACATCACTTTTCTTGCGCAGCTTTCAGATGCTTTTCTCTAGTATATGAACCTTTGAACCCTGAACAAATTGGTGCAATTTTTTTCAAAAACATGGGGGCAAAAAATAAGCAACTTGGTAAGAAATGTTCCACAAATTGTTTCCACAGACATTTTTGTATTTGGAAAATTATTCTAAAAAAACTGGGGGGAAATGTTTTAGGGAAAAAAAAGAAAAAAGCTAGATTTTAATTAATAAGGGAAAATTATCATAAATCAAATCAGCAAAATTATCGAAATATATTACAGTACTGTATAATTTCAAGCATTTTTGTCAAGTCTTGTTTGCTTTGCTGATTTTCAGATAATTGTCTTGTAATTTTAACTAATTTCTTTTTTTTTTTAAATCAAGCCAGTTTGCATAAGTTCCAAAATATGTCAAGTAAAATCCACCTTCTTCCTTCAAAAGTAAAGCTAGTTTTGAATAAAATTAATTATCTATAATCCTAATAATTTTTGACAATATAATATAAGGTAACATTAATTATCAAATATGCTGAAAATTATGTTTTAGTTTTATTTTTCTGTGACTGTAAGACATCAAGCTCCATCCATTATATATATCATAATTTATTATTATTATTATTATTATTATTATTATTATTATTATTAATTTTTGACTGGTCTGGTTTTAAACTCCTCAATGTCCTCAGATCATAAAGAAAATTTTAATCTTGAGTACTTTTTGTATCACGTAAAGTACTCATGTATTTTTGCTTTACGTAATGGAAACGCTTTTATTAATCTATGATGATCAGTCTCCTAGAAGCAAAGCCAACAGTATTATGTAGTAGTGGTAGAAGTGATAGGATATAAGGACTAATGTTTTCTTGAATGTATAGTTTATGCTGCCTGTAACATTAGTTAACTGAATACATTTCCTACATGGATTAAAGCTAATAAATGTATTTTTTTATTTTTTCACAATCCCTCTCCTCTGCAGATGATTACGTTGTTGCAGAGAGAGCGTCTTGTATGGGCTGCCCTGAGCTGATTAATGTGAACTCAGAGGACCTCAGGGTTCCTGTTAGCATGTCTCTCTCCAAGTATAACTCCATGTCCGACTCCACTCACCTGTTCACCCTGAACGATATTGGCCATGCAACCAGACAGGTAAACACTGGGTGATAAGAGGAGAGAGAAACTGGGAGAAAACTTTTTTTTAACCTACACTCTGTATGTGTCCTTGTAGGTGGTTGCAGGTTTCAGGTTTAAACTGAGGTTTGATATGAGGAAGACCATCTGCGCCAAAGCTGAACACAAAGACCTCAATGAACTTTGTGTCCCTGATGATCAGGATAAGGTAAACATAAGAACAAAACACATATTAGTGCCAACTTAATGTCATCTGGTTTATTTGACCTAATGAGTCTCTCTGCAGGAGTACGCTTACTGTAACTCTACTGTGGATGTAGCACCGTGGAGACTTGAGACCCCGCAGACTAACATAGAGTGTGAACCAGGAGCACTGCCTCCCTCGGTGAGATGCATATTTCACAAAACAGTCAGGACAGCATTCCTCCTCCAAATCTATTATTTACTGCCTTGATTTAAGTTTTTAAACATGCTTTGCTTTTATTTATTGCAATACTTTGTAAGCCTGTTTTTAAACTTACTTATTTATGTACTTTATAGTAAATCTTAAATGGACTTGCACTTGTATAGCCATTTCCTAGTCTTTCAACTTGTGAAAGTGCTTTTGAAACTACATGTCACATTCACACATGCATTCACACACTGGTGGTTGAGGCCACCTCATAAAGTGCCATCTGCTACTGAGCCGTGGTGAAGTGAAGGTGTAGAGAGCTAGTGGCATCAGCTAGTAGCAGGAGCTCCAGGATAGCAGACCAGCTCAGTTCAGTTCTGAATAATAGTGCACAGTGTATGGTAAATTAGTATTGAGTTTTGGAAAAAAAAAATACAATTGAAGCTTCTGCCAAAAATGTGAGTCAGAATTTTACAAAAGCTGTATGTTAACAATGCTGAAGAAAATTATTTGTATTGCACAAAGGGTCAGATATTTGGCCTATTTGACATAGACTGAGATTATAAAAAGAGTGACAATACCATAAGGCTAATACTACTACAATGTAACACACAATATAAGCAGAATCTTTCACATTTTATTGCCAATCCTATAAGGTATGCCACTTCATTTTAAATTCTCTGGTAAGAAAAGTGTCTTACGGTATTCTTTCTTCTTCAGTTGTTCACCAGGCGCCGTCCTCCCGGCTGGTCTCCACTCAGGAATTTTCTCTTTGACCGTCTTCCCGCAACCCCAACTCCAACCAAGGCTGCAGAATCTTCTGAGGAAGACACCACAGCGGCCAAGCAGTCCACCCCGCCTGATGTGGCTGCAGAAGCTGCAAACGACAGCCCCTTCCACTGCCCATCCAAACCCTGGAAAGCTTTCAATCAGCAGGCACCTCCGACTCAGGCAGAGGACGCCACCCCACAGCCCCCAGAGGAAGGGACCTTCAGTGATTTAGACATGCTGGGATAAAATTATCCTTAAGGGAAACACATTTATATATATATAACAAAATCTCACTTGTCACAGGCTTCCAGCAGATTGTTTTTTCTTTTTTTTAAAAAAAAAATTATGGTCAAGTCCACTAGTTGTATCAGAGGGATTTCTTTTAAGTAGAAACATCTTTAGGGGTGTTTGCAGATTTAAAACTGTATGAGCAAAAGGTTAATAAAATATACAGTTTAGAAGAAAAAGGATCACTTTGACTCCTCAGAAAGCACTGGAAAAAGGGCTGAAATGACGACAAAGCTCCAGACTGTTGTTGCATTAATTCGCTGGTTATGCGCAATAAATTCCTGACAGTTTGAGTAAATCAAAGGAATGAGCTATTAAGCGTCCTCGGTATCAATTCATTAGAGATCTAAGAAAAGACAATTGGAAATCTGTTATTCTTTAAAGGGAAATCTGCAAAAAAGAAAAAGTTTTTTTCTGTGTGCTGGTTTTTACATGTGAATATTAATGCATCTTATCAAGGACAAATAAGAAATATACCGAATTCACACTGTTTTCCCCCCTGAAACTGTGCACCATGATGTTCTTTAACAGGAATAAACACAGATTTAGTCCTTCAGGTTTCCTGAAATTCTCTTTTACACTTAGATATTCCAAAAATTTTGATGAAGTGGAAATTTTTGAAAAAACAAAATTAAAAGAATAAAAAATTAAAGTCACGATTCATTAGGGGCCCGCCCCACAGTGTGAGAGCAAACGCAGCCGGGTGAATGTTTAACAAATTTATTTTTACATCTTCACAGAACACTCATGACCAGTCAGTCAGTCAGTCAGTCAGTCAGTTAGGGTACAAACCTTTACTCTGTGACTGGGGAGGCAAAATGAAACACAATATACATTTATAAATAAAATTTTTAAAAAACGCAGGTTATTGTGACGATGAAACTGTTCCTACACGGAGCAAACTTAAGGCATTAATTTATAAACATTTGTATGGCTGCTTAGCAGACTAAACAAAAAAATGAACAGCAAACAAAACAATGTAGCAAGAAGATGAATATTCATCTTTACCCAATCTCATGCAGGTAGGCTGTGAAAAACATTACATTGGCCCGTTGTACATTCATTCATAGTATAGGTTAAGGTTCTGACAGCATGGTATGTTATGGAAATATATTAGCGGCACACTATAATGCAGTTTGGAGCACTGCATACAGAGAAGAACATGAAGCCACAGACCATTTCTTCAACATTTCTTATGAAAGTGAGAATTTAGGACACTTTAAAAACATGATCACAAGCAATCAATAATCTCAATGATTAGTGATGTTGACTGTTTGAAACCCAGGACATTCATTCTGTTTAAAGCCCATTCAAAGGCTGTCTTACAACACAGTTCAAACAAATGGCAATAATTGTGGGTTTGACAATGTTTTTAACTCGCTTTACAGAAAGCAGGTGAAGATCTGAGGCCTTATTCACTAAATATCAGGGCCCGTAAAAAAACAGGAATAATAATAGAAACACCTGAGTATAACGACTTATCAGAATATAGGCTTCACAAAAGTAGTATTTACTGCATTGATATTGCATTGAAGTGTGTTATATTTTCTAGGTGTTTGTGTTATTATGTCCGTTTCTTATCTTGGAATCATAGCTTAGATTATTTGATTGTAATAGCAGGGGGAAAGAAAAAGGATTTTCCTCCTCTGTTTAACTTCACAGAAAATGTATCAGTATTTTGTCTGCACAAATAAAATGAGATCAACAATTTCCAACTTCATCTTTTTCCAGCAGGTGCAACGATTATGTATCATTATGTGATACACAATCTCCTGCAGATGGTTGATCTAAACAGGCGGCAGGAGACTGTGTTTTCACTGTTGAGATTTTGGTGCATGGGCGCCATCAAAGTCCTTACTTGAAGGAAGAAAAACTAGTGCAACAGTATTGATATTCCTGTGCCCATTTAGTGCCAGGAGAGCTTTCAGACAAACAAACAAGCTCTAAGACGATGTGAGAACCATCAGTGGACATAAGTCTTATGATTTTGAGACTGATGAAAATATAAGATTATAAGATTATATTATCTTATTAAAGTCTGAAAAACAAAAACTTTATCGTAGTTCGCACCTGATCTTAGGAGTTTGGACTCAAGCACAACCTTCAATAGTTCAGTTGCGTCTTCACTGAAATGTAGGACTGTGGCATCACATACATTCACTGCCAGTATCAAACAAACAGCCTGTACACAATGCTTCAACAGTACAATATACACACACTCTCAAAGTCAGTACTAAACAGACACTGCACTACCCCCCATCTCAACTTCAAACCAACAAAATACAGCTGCGGTCCTGATTTCAAGTAAAACATTTACAACTCATGTATGAAAAAAATCCCCCCCGCGTTTATGTTTCCTTACAAATGATGCAAAAAACTTCCTTTTTTGTTCTGTTTTTCCTTCTCTGGCACAGACCAGCCAGTGGGGGGAAAAAACAGGCTTACAAAACACTTAGAGACAGCACCACTTCAACAGTTAAGTGTCATCACACACAGACACATGGACATGTAAATACACACAGTGTGGGTTTTCATTGGGGCCTGCCAATGAAGCTCTGCAACCTGTACAGAAAAATCAATCAATGCACACAGACACACTCACGCAGTCAGTTTGGAGGATAGATGGGAAAGGATAGTAAAGATAACAACACTAAGAGGTTTGTCACACATGAAGCCTACCATAGAAAAAGACTGTGACTGTACATACATACTGCTTAATGCTGCTTCAAAATGTATATCACACATACTGGTTATGCTGCTTGAGAAACATGCTTACTAGGCTAACTTTCCCCGTCCTTCTGGACAAAAAGGCAATGAGAATTAGAATTTTTAAGTGCATACCCCAACGTTTTTTCTTTTTTTTTTCCACGTCTGTTACTGATATGCCTTACTGCATGATGTAATTTCAGCATTCACGGGCCTCAGTGATGCCTGATTTGGCACATTAGAAAAAAGAAGAGAATCTCTGCTCATAACCTGATGCAAAAACATAGAATAGATGAGTGCACATAATGTCCATGTCAGTTAAATACATTCTAGCCATTAATGCTGCAGTATTATGACATCACACATGTGCGCCACATCAGAACAGACCACAACTTTGGCTTTTCAATACAATCAACAGTTGTGCAGGTTTTCCTTTTCTGCTGACAGATTGAATTTCATACTTCAGTTACTAAGATAATAACTTAGTTATGCACACATCCAAGTGTCTTTACATTGGGGGTTGGATCAGGCGGCTGCATGGAGGCACCTTTTCTTGTAAAATAATGCATTCTCTTCTCGGCAAAGCACACTATAGGAGAAGTTCTCAATTCAGCTGACAAAGTCGTTAGGTTAACTGTGACTCAGGGTTATCTGATTAAAAACATTTTCTATAACAATAATTTTTGAGAAAATTGCCAATTTCACAACACAAGGGGACTATGGTCTGAAACAATAAAACAAAAAATGCATTTATCAAGCTGTAATCCGGTCCCTGTGTTAGCTGTTGTCTTGTTATATGCCTTTTTTTATTTTTTAAACTCCCTTGTTTTTTAAAAAATCAAAATCGTCCCCTTTCTCTATCTGTAAAATAATAATACTAAAATTTAGTAGAGGTATTGATTCAATAAAATGTTATTGACAGGATTAGTTTAAACTGCCTGTCATTTTATACAACATTCACATTTAGCTAGGGGACTCATAATAATAAGCAAAGTGATACAGAAGGTGTGTGTTTGAATATTTGTCTATATGTCATAGACTTTATATAAAGATGGATGATACGACAGCTCCACAAAAGTGAAGCCAAAACACCTGGATCGCCCCCTGGTGGCTGGCTGCAGTATGAGTCACGAACCCTGCCCCCTCCATGGTAACAGATAGGATGTGGGTCGAACTAAAAGATGTCTTATCACGCTGATGTGTGTTCAAGTGCCCATTTTTTTGATAAGTTTGGTTAATATTAGTTACTTGATGCTATAAAAAGGGGATTTGACAACATGACTGACAGCTGTGTGTGCCATTCGGTGTGTCCGCATTCAATGGTGCTGCTAGCGATTGGTCGGACAGGTGTTTGGACGGGAACTTTACCACCGAAGAGATCACTACTGCAGAGTCTGGCTCCAAAAGATGCCGCCTGCGCAAGATGCTAGTGGCTATATCTGGGATATTTTGGCTTCATTTTTGTGCATTGGGAGTAAGTGACATGTGTCATCCATCTATATATATAAAGTCTATGTCAGAGGTCTGAAGAATAGCTGGGGGGGGCAATAGTTCTCTGCAGTTTCACATCACTCAGTATTGGCTAAACCATTCCCACTTCTAAGGGATCCAATCAGATTTGAAGCATTTGTTTAAAACCTTCTCATAACTACAGTATATATCAGGAGTTTCACTTGATTTACAAAACGATGCTATAACTGCCTTTTCAACGTGACTTGTTGAAAATCAAATGTTTCTGTCGGGGAAAATCTATGAAATAAGCATCTAACTTGAGAACGTGGCAACAGAGAGCGTGGCTTAAAAACCGCCAGGGTAATGGGCTCAGTTAAAGGTGTTCTAGGTAAAAACATCTGCCATAAATTGGCATTACAAAGACATTCTAATGGGAAACATGCTAAAGACCACAAACTGCTAAAGACCATCAACCTTATGTGGGTAAAGATAAAAAAAAAAAATACACAACTAAGGTCAAATCTAGCTTCTCATGCTTGTTATGTTATTAGTGCTGTCGTGGTTTGCTCATTATTACATGTTTAGGCAGAGTCTGAAGGGCTGCGCAGTGTGCAGTGTTGTGGAGTGTTGTGCTGTGACGCCAAGGCATTTTATCAACAGGAAGACGTGACATTCCCCTGGGCATCTGCTTGCCAACAAAACAGATAGCCTGAGGCTTAAAATAGGTCCCATTCTACATAAAATGTGACACTGGCACTTTCATTCTTACCAATTTGCATCCCAAAATTATGTTTTGTTATAAATTCCAAGAAGGGCTGCAAACAAGCCACAATACAACAAATGGGGCTTTTACTGACAGGGTCGAATGAGATGTTAAACTTAAAAGTTATGGAGGAGAAAAAGGCATCAGCAGTCATAATTCATGAATATGAGCAGAACTCGACAAAGAAAGGAGGAAAGCTGTGGCACGTGGTAGTCAGAAGAAGGAAGCAAATCGGTAAACACAAATACAAAAAACTTCAGATATATTTACACAAACAATGGCGTGTCTCTGGAGAGTGGAGTTTTGCCTGTGTAGAAACTGAAAGAAACTAGATACATAAATAAATTCAGAAAAGTCATAATAAATCTGTATATTATTCTGGTATTTCTAAGTGCTGTTTTTTTTCTGATGGAGAGGCATCATCACCCTGAAGTTTATATTATATGCAACAGTCAAAAGCAGCGCCACCAACTACTGTTCCCAAGGGTTGGAGTGCTTTTTCATTGAGGCCGTGGGAGACTGCGGAGCTGTGCAAAATAAAACACGTGGACTATTCTGCAGTTTTTGAGCTTCGAAATTTCCTCACAAAAGGGTTAAAAGGTGGGAAAGCTGACACCAGATCAGCTCAGGAGGGCAACTTCACCACATAGATGGTGGAAGACTGTGCAGTGGTAGTCATCACAGAGACCCTCATACTCCAGTAATCCTGCACTGTGCAACAAGTTTGAGTAACACCTGTATTATGATAGGTCATTTAGACAGTTTTTTCTGCTCCCAATTTTCTCAGCAGTGATAAGATCAAAAATAAAAAGGTTCCCGAGCACCTCCTTTATGGGACGGAGCCACAGTGCAGAAGTAATACAGCAGAAGGGCAAGAAGTTAAACTTACTTTGTGGCTACATTTATGGATTGGCAGATGTGTCTTCTTCGCGCCGTTTTGTCCAATTTGTGTTTTTCCAGTAAGAGCAGCAGGGTAAGGGGGCAAAATTACCTCCCAGTTTGTTTCTGGTGGAGAAAAAAAACAGATGAGGTATAGTAGCCAAGGATACAAGCATCATCCAAGTAGGACACATCTTCACTGGAACATGAGGACACTGCTCTCTTGTGGACCCCAGAGCAAGCAGTGGGAGGGAGGACATCACCAAGACCACAGAAAGAGGCAGATGATTATGGCAAGAAAGTGCAGAAAAACAGGGTGCTCGTTTGGATAAACAAAAATGGTGCTTCTACTGGTGTTGCTGCAAACTTCCATCATTGCTGAGTTGTTACTTTACGGTGGGACTGGTGGTGTTTTTTTGTTTTTTTGCAGGAGATCAGTTAAGTGCATGCTGTCTAATTGTGTGGAATATCCAGTCCATCTTGGTGGTCCATCCTCCATGGTGAGCATCGTTCATCTGCTTCATAAAGTAGTCCAATGCCTCCTGCACAAAGCAGAAAGAAATAAGAGGGAATCATGAGTAGATGTAACACTCCTGCAGACATTTCAGAACTATTTAAAGACACAAAATAAGATCAGAACTGAGTGGATCAGAGTACAAAAGATAAAAATCTTATGACCTGTTCAGTTTTCTCCAAGGCCAGTGTCTTCCTAATGTAGGCAATGTCATCAAACGACTGCAGCTCAGGCATGCCAGAGCCCAGCATCATGGAGAACAGGTTGATGAAGAGGTTAGCATGCTGACGGATGGCCAGGTAGGCTTTATAACACATCTCCTGGAACCTGGAGGGAGATGGAAAGGAGGATGTGAGAGAGACAAAAAAATAATGAACATTTTTATGAAATTTGCTTCCTGGCTGCAAAAGAAAACAAAAAGTGTAAAGCTCAGTGTTTGGCCATGACACTGGCCCAAAGATAGGTGAGCACAGCTCTTTGATATTTTTCAGTTGGATGCCATCTAAAGAAGATTTTAGGGCTCTGATGTTCACGGCCAAATAAGTTGATGCGCAGTGGAAGCCAATAAATTTGTCAGCAGATGATAATGAGGATGAGGAGAAAGAGAGGCAAATTTCTAATTATGAGGAGCAATGATTCTGATTATTTTGAGGAGCAATGGCTGCTATTTTTTGAATCAATGTACGTGTTTGGATGTAGAGTGGGAGCCAAAAGTGGTGGCATCATGAAGTGGATAACTTCACTGAAACAGACCCCAACTACTTATAAGGTCTAACACCTCGCTGTCCTTCCACTGACTACCTCCATCACAGCTGTCTGCCATGTTTGCTTTCACCTAGTATTCACCGCCAGAACTCTGACAAATGTAGGTCTAGTGTGATGCAAGAGTCACATGTATTCCAGTATGACTGTTGAGACTGGGGACAATTTGCAAAAAAAAGTGATGTATCTACTTTAGGACCACATATGAAAGTGGCCTTAAATTAGATCTGAAAAGGTCCGATTTTGTGTGATTTGTGCTGTTCACACTGTTACGAAAAAAAAGACCTCACAAAAAAGCAAAAAAATAGGGGCATTTTTGCCTGCAGTCTGAAAGTAGCCAAGGGATCATCATTGTTAAGTCACTTGGAGAAGTTCAGTAAAAACTACCCTTAGTCAGGCAAGAAAAATGTGCAGTGCTCCTTAAAACAAATAAAGTAAATTCAAACCTCCATTTCAATATTTTCATATAAAAACACTGTGATCTATGGTACAGTGGTAAAAACAATGTCATCCTTTACCTTTAACTTAACCCATTTGAGCAAAACACACCTATAGAACACTTAAGTTGAAGCTAAAGTGGCTGACGATCAGACAAGAGCAGAGCTTTTGAGATGGACCAGCCAACAAACCAACACACTGACTGATACGACTTACAGGAAGCAGATCAAAAAGGGATGATGACAGAAAATAGATAAGACGCCTCAGTACCTCTCAAACTCTTTGGTCTTTGCGCACTCCTGGGATCCCTTGCTGATGACGATGAGGAAGTCTTGTGTCAGTACAAAGGGCACTCGCTCTCTTTTGTAGCCAAATTTCTTTTTCTTATGATCCAGAAAATGGCCAAAATCTATATGAAACAACTGGACAGGAACAGGACAAAGAAAAAAACAGGAATACAAACTTTAGCAACTCAAACGATTAAACCTCTAAATAAAAATCTACAGTACATATACTGTATAATAGTAATTGTTGAGTAATGTTGAGTAATTGTTTAAACTTATTCAATTTATAAAATATGTACTAGATAATGACAAATCCCCACTAAATTAATATAAATGAAAAGAAAAAGGAAAATAAGTTACATCAAGCAGGATAGATAAAGCAGCCTACTAAGTGTGCATTCGGTTGGAGGTTCTGGATGAAAACTGTCCCCAGATAATTAATATAATTATTCTGTTAAAATATATACAGTCTAAAAAAATGAATCCAAATTTAAATTAAATAAAAGAAAACATTCTGAAGCCAATTACAGAGGAGAATAAATCTGCTTTAGCTATCTCTTCTACTGTATATTTCAGTTTCTAAACAACCGGTATGGCTAATGTAATTATTCAATTTTTTATTCTTTTTTGTGAGGTTATTCTGACATCTTCATATTTTTGTCTGTATTATTTGCAAAAAAAAAAAGAAAAAAAAAGAGGCAGCTTACAAAGTTTCATTTTCAGATCTTTTGATAACCTTACTTAAATTTGACTAGGATTAAAACAATAAGGTTAAGGTTAGTCAGCATAAGTGAACCTTCAAGTGTGGTTAATTATCAATCATATCTCAATTTGTGTATGTATACCATGCATGGAAATTGTTACCTCCCCACCCTTGACCAAAACTATGTGCATTGTATGTTTGCATAAAGAAGTTACCTGTCCATCATCTTTGACCATTATGTTGCTGTTGTGTCTGTCTCCTATCCCGAGGATAAATGTAGCTACACAGTAGCCAGCGCAAGATCTTGTAAACAGATCCACAGCCATGTCATACCTGCAATAAACAAACACACGCCCAGATATACCAGTAAGTAGTAACAATATTAATATTGGATTGAAAATAAATTAGCAACGAGAAGGTGTTTAAAAGTAAATGGACTGTTACTCTCATTTCTCATTATTGTCCACTAACGTTCTATACTGTCTAATGATGTGAAGATGCTGTAAGAAATAATATCAGCAGAGAAACACTCACATTTCGCCCTTGTTCTTATCCTTAAGCCACTGATGCAGAGTGTTTGAGTTGAACTGCAGGGCTCCTTTCAAGCCTCCTTTACACTGAATCTGCATGATGGTGTGGGAGCTGCGAACCACTTCAATGAGACCCACACAGTCTCCTAATGACAGACAGCCATAAGGAAGCATCCTGGAGGCACACAGAACAGATTTTCTTAGCCTCATGCACTGCGGCAGGCAAGAGACAGAGAATAAAGAAACTGAAGCAAAAAGATAAAGAGAGAAAGAGAAAAAAAACAACAGAGATAACAGGGGAGAGATAGTACCGAAGGTCCAGTCCCTGATTCTGCCAAATATTCTCCATGATTTTAATAATCTGCAACGTCAGCATATCCTGCCGCAGGTCTACGACACAAACACACACACACACACAATGAAGACAGTTGCAGTTAATAGCATCCTGGGAGACTGACGGATTATACTCATGCACAACATGAGGACGATTATGATTGTAATAGACAGCCATTACAGAGAAGCTCTGCAGCCGCTAAAAAGCACCTCACAGTTTATGTCAACATTTAGGATCCTGACTGGGAAATATGCTGCATCGCTTTAAAGCAGAAATCACAAGTTCAGAGTTTGTGTAATTGGCATGTGGTGGTAGGAGTGTAAAAAAAAAAAAAGTTACACACACACGTGTATATATATATATATATATATATATATATATATATTTATATATAGATATGTGTGTGTGTGTGTGTGCGTGTGTGTGTGTGTGTGTGCATGCGCATGTGTATGTGTGTTGTTGCCTACATCTTTGCAAAAGCTTTAGGGGTTTACAGGAAATGTGGTCATGTTTTGACAGTCATAAGCACCGACAATATCACATGCTTAAAATAGAAGCTTCCTATAATCCTCAGTATTAAGGCTTATCATCAAAGGGAGGTATGAGAATTTATTTGGCAACGACACATTTATGTCAAATGCTATGGCATGTGTGTGTTACCGTCTCCATTTTTGAAGATGATCTCATTGTTCTGAAAGAGCAGCTCGGACATGATGTCAGGGTTCTCCCAGTTCAACCACAACGGCCTCTTCGCTGATGACATGATCCTGCATTCATCCAACCTGTGGGCAGATCAATTCAAGTTATTAAACGATGACATCATTTTTTAACGACCCAACTTAGGCACACAAACACACACAGCACTGCGCATACAACAGCTCATTTAATACTGTGTCTAACCTCAAGTTTCCCAGTTGGTGTGCAGGGTTGAGAGGAGAGGTGTAGTTTTGCAGAGCATCCATGTAGTCTGGTCTCTTCATCTGGTCCACAAGAAACCGCATCTGGACCTCCACAAGACACACACACACACAAACACAACAGACACGTGCATTTGCACATAAATGTGTGTGAATGCAAGCCATTTACACACACGCATCCACAGAGAAATCTTCTAAAAAGGACTGCCTTTGCGTGGTGTTATGGCTCAGGTCGAATTATGAATTTAACAAAGCCACAAATAGTTGAATGAATAATAACACTTTGCGACATAGAATAGTTCATCAGGGTTGTTATCTGCTGTAGCTACAGCATTGATTGAAAATCTCATAAAAGGAGCCCTTCACAAGATGAAATAAGCACTTCACTAGTGTTTTACAAATACGAACCTGAGAAAAGTAATGCTATTCTTTTAGGGCTCTCCAATGAGTAAAACTACTCCAAAGGTGACCTATGTTTGTCCTCGCTGTTGATCTCTCTTTTTTTAAAACTTGAATTCTTCCTCTGAATGCAGAGTTTCCTTTTTAGGTGGAGCAACAACTCCAAAAACGTTTCTTGGACACCTCTGAGGGTTGCAACGGTATGAGATTTTTATGGTACGCTAACGATAATCACAGTACAAAACTATTGCACTATCACGGTATGACAGAATTATTATTATTATTATGATTATTATTATTATGATTATTATGATTATTATTATTATTATTAATTGCCAGAATGACCCTTAAAGGAATGATTATAATTCATCATTATAATTAAGACTTGAAACTATTTTTTAATGTAAGAATGTGTAAAATGTCTCCCTTTTCAAAATAACCAAAATAAATCTGATATTCGCCAACCAGTTGCATTTTTTTAATATCATAGATAAGCAGATCTACACGGTATATCAATCATCAACTTTCATATCATGGTATACCTTAAAACCGATTTATCGCTGCAATCCTACTTCCACCATACTCTTAGCTGCTGCTCCATCACGATGTTCTTTCCCTCCATTCTGCCCCCTTTAGCTCTGGCTGGTTGACGTAAATTGCATCACTTCATGGCGCATGAAAGTCGCCACAGACACCAGACACTTTCACTCCTGTATACTGTGAAACACAAAGAGCTCTCCCTGACGGCAATAAGCTTAATGAGTCCATTCTGGGAACTCATTCAGCGAGGGCCGCTGTGTAGCTTTAAAATAACAACGGCTTTGTTCCTGTGAGTATGTGAGTGTGCTGTCGCCCTCCTTACCTTCTGCGTCTCATCCTTCTTCTCCTGTTTGAGGATGTCAGTGAGGTTAATGAGCTTCTCCATGGCCTCTACCTGCCTGCTCAGGTGTTTGAGGTACATGCCACACGCCCTGCAGTATGCCTCTAGCAGCAGCCCAAACCTCTGGCTCACTGTTTTATTGTGCATTTCTGACCTGTGAGGAAGTGGCAAAGAGAAAAGGGAAACAAGGAGTGGAAGCAGGGAGGTAAGATGAGTTTTTAGCTTTCTAGAAAGACACAGAGTAAGGAAGGTAAATAAACATGAAGAAAAAGCAGTCTGAGTCTGGCAACTCACTTGAGATGCCAGAAGAAGAAATGACCTATCCTTTGATTGGTCAGGGCCTTTTTGAGGAGGAATCGGGCCAGGGGATTGTCAAGATACTGCTCATATTTTAATACCTAGGACAGAAAGAGAGAGAGAAAAGATTGGAGAAAAGAGCAAGAGGAGATGCACAGAGGAGGTTCAGATTAGTCATTTCAGACGCTATTATGTCTCTCAACATGAAGTCTCTGCACACCGAGTGACAAATACAACCGGAAAGTCTTCAACACAAAAGAGCAGCAGCATTCAAACAGACAGAACTCTGGCTGCCAAGGACACTCAGGCAGAGAAAGGTACTTCACAGTCCACTTGAATCATAGTACTTGTCGTTCCTCAGTGTCTTCCTTTTTACCCCATCATTTCATCAATCTCTTCCTTGTTTTCAATAGCCCCGACTCTCGATTAGACCTACCTGTACAAGCTGGATGAGGTACTGTGAGAGTTTGTCGTCAGTCAGGTATTTTTCAAGGCAGCGTACAGCAAAGTGCCTGACCATGGGGTCTGGATAGTTACAGTCCAACAGCTCCATGGCCTGCTCAGGACGGATAGACGGCCATTCCTTTAACAGACAGTACATCTGGAAAACATACAAGCCAAAACATATGAATTCATACTCAGAAGTAAATTATATAAATCACCCTTTGAGTAGTTATGTTTCAAGTTTGTAATTTTGCAAGATAATGTTGCTAAAATACAGAAGTATCAAATGCAGAAGTATACATTCAAATTTAAAAACAAAAGAGCAGTCCATTTCTAACAACTTGATTTAAGTAGTCAAATATCAAATAGATGGAATACATTTTTATTGAAAATACATTATGGAACAGTTGAGCTGAGAACATCTTTCTGTAACTCTGCTTCTTCTGGCTTATCAGACAGATTAAGTATGTATATAGCACGCAGGTATGAAATAGCATGGCATTACCTGTGCTACTTCATCTCTGGAGTTCCATTTGACAGCGAGAAGGATCTTGGGAAGAATCTCAGGGATGTTCATGCAGTAGTGTCTGGTAAAGAAAGGAAAACTAGATCATTACTTTGTGTTGCTGTACATCTTAATTGGTTGTTTCTTCATATCTACATCCTGCATGCAAGAATACATCACAGATGTGTCATTTATTCACATGTATTCATCATACATAATTTGGTAATGGATATACTGCGTTCACATGGAATCAGACAGACAGTAGAAGGCACCTTCTGGACAGCAGGGAATAAACAAACAAACAGTCCGACAAAATGGGTAAAACAAAACACATGACAACTAGGGATCAACCAATATTGTTTTTTTCAGGGCCGATACCAATTGTTAGTAATCAATTAGACCATTCATTTTATCTGTGATTAGTAAAATAAAATGTCAATACAGATAATCTGCAAAATGCCAGATATCGGCCCCAATAATTGGCCAGGCTGATAATCTGTCAACCCCTAATGACAAGCCTATTGCTTATGAAGAATGGGATTCAAATTTTTTTTGTGTTTATTACGTCATGTATTTATTCCAGTCATGTCCAGTAATTGTCCAGATCGCTCATGTTTTCTCCTTGTGTGACGAAGCAACGTAAAATCCGGTCTTAAATTCCTTCCTGAAGGACAGCAAAAAGCTGAAATATTTTAACATTGAACTGTAATGCCATATTCTGTTACCATTGCTGGCTTTCTCTGTCAGCCTCACCTAATATTACCGTCCTACTCGCATCAAAGAAAATGATATCTAGTTTCCTGATTCCATGAAAACGCAGCACTAATCTCAGAAATGTATCCTTTTTTTAAAAATGCATGTTGTATAGAAACAAAACAAAATGTTTTAACCATCTAGGATAAACTTGTATTGAATCTGGTTTTACATACAGGTACAAATGCGTCTGAAAATTGCTGGTTGGAAGGTTACCTGTGTCTCCAGAGGAAGTCTTTCTCCTGCTCAGTGATTTCTGAAAGAGGGTCTCTGTTACTCAGCTGTCTCATCTGCTCGGTGTCGCTCTCTGTCAGGGCGTGATCTCTGGCCGACCGGTTGCTCTGAATGAAAACAAAGAAAATACATTAATAAACACTGCAGTCTTACATAAACACTGTCATAATTAGCTTGTTGGTTGTCATGTTTTTCAAGTTACTATACAAGACCCCTACATTTACTTCATTGTAAAACACAGGGTAACGCAGTAAAACATGGTTATATTATTATTTACCTCTTTTATCATACCTAAGTACACTAACTAGCAGCGTTACTTACTTTGTCGCTTTTGGTTAGAGTTTCCATTTGTTATTTTTTTTCTTGCATCACAGTATCTTTAGATTTGTCTGTCTGGATATTCAGCCATGCAGCCATTATGAGAAACAATAATGGCCTGGAGCATTAACAACTGTTATCCATTAAGATCCATTACTATTAGGAAAGCTTCTCCAACAACTCAAGGCACAGATAAAGGAATTATGTAATGCACCATATTATGCTATCATCTTAAATAAATCAACACTAAATGGACCAGCTCTCTTGCATCACACACTATCTGGTGGACCTGAAACAACAGGCCAGCTCAAAAATATGTCTATTTGCTGTAGTCATTTACGAGAGCCCCACTCTTGTACTATAATCTAAATAATTCAAACATGCTCACCACAGTTTACAACCACAGTTCTAAATGAGTGCACCGAGATAACCATCGTTTTTTTATACACAGTCAGGTTTTTGTCGACATCAGCAAACCTTAGAGTCACATTATTTATGGTAAAATGAGAAGCTGTGTTAAAGCTGTGTTCAAATCATCTTCAGATCTGGAGCCAAGCAGCTCGCATCTCTGAGGCGTAAAATTCATTTGTAAATGTATTTAAAGGGCTGTATTTTTCTGGCACTTGACTTGAAAATAATGAATACTAATGAAGCGTTTCCTTTTTTGGACTTTATCTTAACACGTACACAGCAAAACTAATCATTCATGTTTGTAGGTATTGAAAGTGTGAAAAGAGAAAGAAAGGGGAGTTGTTTTCAATTAAATATTTTCGGTTTCTGCTGTCAGTCAACGACATTAAGATCAGATCATTATTTTAGGATCATGATGACATCATCAAACAAGTTTAACGAAATACAATGTAACTACAGTACCTGAGCTGTGATATCAGCTATATTGACATTTTACATGAATGATGACAGGGAAGGTGGTGAAGGAACAAAAGGATCAACTATTCAACACGGCCAAAAAGCATCCATTATTACCTCGAAATGTGTGTAGAAACGTGTTTTATGCTTGTAAAACACAATAAAATCTCAGCAACACACACCAAGGTGCTATACATGTGGCTGCAGAATAACAAACCCTTAATTTCTGAAATGTTTAGAGTGGACATTGACACTGTGACAGAGGCAGAGCACAACTGGAGCGTGAGCTGCCAGATGCTGTGAAGATTCAGCTGTTAACAACCCCGACAATTCCCTAAAATCCTGAATTTGATCTTCTTTCTTTTGTTTATCACTTTGCCAAAGGCACAGAATCTGTAGCTAAATTGTTATATTCATACGTCTCAAAACAAAGTCAGATTTGTGACTGTATATGTGCAATTTTAATTGAAATTTTAATTGTGCCTTTTCTGGCCAAGCTCAAGTCCGATGATGTTATCATCACATCATGTACTGAGTTGGGCAATCCTCCTCACATCTGACACACATCATGGATAACTTGACACATCGTCTCACACCGTTCACATCCTCTCACATGGCAGAGTAACTCCAGGCACACACAAGTCATGCTTCTCCTGCCACACATCATCTAGAAATCTGATAAGATTACATCACTGACACCATCATGAATAACTGAACACAGCAGCTTACAGCGGCGCTATTGAGCCACATGAAAAGTGTTGGGAACAAACTCAGTTAACAAAGTTTACATCAACATGGATTTTTTTTTATAGTTTATTGCTGTGCTTGAAATTAACTATATTTAATAAATCACTTGGTGACCTAAATTTACTCATATCAAATTTTTTAATAAATTGTCAGGAATAAACTGAAAAGGTCTAGAATATTTATTGACACCTAATGATACAGCACATTTAACCAAATAATGGCACTAATTGTTACGTTATTGTAGACACTGTTCACAAGATTGTTTTTTGACTTAAGTTGAGCAGTTTTTTTTTTCATTTTTGTTTTTTTTTTTTGCTTGTCAGTGTGCTGTCTATGAACTTTTGGGAATGTTTTGGTGCCCAGATTTTGCCGTGGAGTGAGTGCTTCTGACTTCCACGCTACTCTTTGGTACAGAGAGCTGCATTGCGGGCAGTGTCATAAAGGAAGTGAGACTCTGCACTGTAAGGCTCTGTGATAATATGATTTTTGCTCTTGTGCTTAGAAGTGGTGAATTTAAAGCTCACAACAACTTAATATGACACACTCTTGGGCTTTTCTTTTGTATCTAATGTCAGAAGAAATGTTAGCAGTTTGAATAGAACAGAATAGAATAGGTCTTTATTGTCATTGTAACATGTAACATGTAGCTTGTTTACTATATGACAATAACACTGCTGTCACACTGAACGTCCCGCCGAGTCCCTCAAACTTTAAAACTTTAAATGAAAAAAAAATAAAATTGTATTGACATGCCAAATCTGATTTGACTGGCCCAGTTCTGTGTCGGGTATAGCCCTATTTAACATCCACATATTAAAAAAGATTCAATAACACCCAAATGTAATCACAAGTAGTGTCTTACACAACACACATATCCATTCACATTGCTTCCACACTACCATCACCACTAATTTAGCAGATTCACTCATTACATGTAATGCCCTCAACAAGGGTACAATCTCACCTCGCATTAGGACCTCATAAATCAATGTCAAATTACCTCATGCTACAAGGGAATTTAATGAGAGCTGGAATTCAAACACCTTCATTAATACCATCCCCATCTCTCCTAATAACTCTGTACACACTATGTTTTTAAGAAATGCATATTTCAGCTCTGTTACTTCCTAAATTTACCTACTTGTTCAATGGAAATATGAAGGCAAAAATTTATTTTACTATTTTTCACTGCAGTGTTTTTCTTTATTGCTTGATTTCACACCCACTTCTGTCACCAGCATCATACCTGCTAGCTCTCTACCGATCTTTGATATGTCACTTTAGCGAGTATTTCTTAACTCTTATTTGAGTTTTAAAACATAAAACAACCCACTGTACCTTTCAGTCCACTGATTGGAGGCTGTCTAGCAGATTATTACCTGTCCAGAGAGGTTGTAGTTGAACCCCAGTTCTCTTGAGATGGTCCAGTTTGCATGATCCTCTACTGCATTCATATCTGGATATTTGACTGAACTACTGAAGTGGTCAAACTCCAGCTCCAGACATGGGGTTTCCTTAACAACAGAGATTTAAAGAAATATCATCACAATGTGCCAATTACAGTTTCTCACAAAACAGTCAAACTCTCAGTTAAACATCGAGACCTGCAACTTTCTTATACCCCATTTCTGGCACAGTCCCCATCTGAACATGACAGAAATTGCAATTTTTTTTTAACTATTAAAAAATAATATGCCAAATTTGGATACCTTATTAGGGTTGGATCCCGTGACTCCTATGGGGTTGAGGAGGTCTTCAAGGCCGTGAGGGACAGGCCAGAGGTTCAGAGCCATCTTGTTGGCCACCAAAGTGTGAGTGTAGTCAAACAAGTTGATATTACCCCAAGCTAGCGGACAGTGCTCCTGAAGGCAGAAAGAGAAGAGAGAGAGACCCACCGATTGCAAATGTAATTAGTTTCAATATGAGATACTCATGGGAATAAAAAGACACAAACACAGATGGTGAATAATTTTGTGTAGAAGAGATTTTTAACACCATCATATTCATTACACATTAAGGTTTCCTTATGCTTGGGACACGTTAAAAGCAGCGACTTAGAAAAAAGCCTGTATCAAATACAACATCATACAATACACTCATATAATAGTCACTGGATATAGTAATAACAAAAAGTGCTTAAGCAAAGTGAGCACAGCCAATAGCACGTTAACAAGTAAGCTCAGCTTTTAGTTTGCTTAGTATAGCCAAACTTATTCCATGTCATCCCCCATGATTAACTGGACTGATGAAACTCTCAACTTGTATTGGGTTTTACCCTATTTAAATAGTTTAATGTCTTCAGTTGGGCAGATAGAGGAGATGCTCTTTGTTGGATGCTGTTTGTTTGCCTTCAATGTGTTGGTTTGCAGCATGCTGACACTTTGACAAAAATTACCCAGAGGGAAGGAAAATTCAAAATAAGATCCCATATATTTTCCAGCCTATGTCTCATAGATAACCGAGCTCACTTTAGTATCAAAGATTTTGCCTCCCTTTTGTCACAGCCCGATCCTAATTTAAGAACTTAAAATGCACCTTTTTCTCTCTCACTGCACTGATCTTTATTTGTCTGAAATAATCCGCTCTTTAGAAAACAATAAGATCAAAAAGAAAATTCGACTGGCTTATACATTAACCTGCACTATTTCAGAATTGTCTCACTTCTGAGAAGCCTATGAGAACAGCACAGGAACTCCGGCTTAATTATTTCTCTGCATCTTATTTCTCCTAAGGGAGGTTTGAGGAAAAATATGAGCAGTAATATTTTTCTTAGAAGGTTTCAGTTATAAAGATGTTGGTGAATTTTAACAACTTGTAATAGATTTTCATAGATTTTACAGACATTTCACAGGTTTAAGACACAGCCCAGCCCTCACACAGTAATAGATAGAATTATATTGTATAATCAATTGAACTCTTTATTGGACCTTTCTATGAGTGCTTGGTTATGAGATTATTAATTGTGGCACAGGAGTAAGTAAAAGCATAAAGTCTTGGCAATACGTACAACCTTTTCATCTTTAGGTATAAAGGTTATCGAACAACTTTTAAAATGCAGAACTTCTGCTGGAGCTACCATGTAAGTCCTCACAAAGGCTGAGGAAATATTTAAGATAACATCTTGATCTTCAGAGTAAGTCTTCACTAAGGGGCAGAGATGGAACCAGGTGACAAAAGGCTGCATGTTGAGGCAGATAGAGTTACATGCAGACGGCCAGTCAAAACACGCCTATTTATAGTAAGTGCTGGAACAAAAGGCTACTGTAGAGAAGTGTTTGTCTTTCATTCAGGTGGGGCTTGAAAGAGCATCCGCTAACCTGACCTAAGCCGAGCCTGGCGCGGTATGGGATACGGCTCACTGCAGGTGTCTGTTACAATATCCATGTCTGGCATTCATTGACACACACACGCACGCACACACACGCACGTGCGTGCACGTGCACGCACGCACACACACACACACACACACACTCTTCCTCCAGCTTTTCCACCACAAGAGATGGCAGAAAAATCAATCAGTGTGGGTGTGTGTTACAAGTATCAGACCCAATGCACAAAACACAGACACGCTCCAGACAGTTTTACACCACATGGTTCCTAAACACAGTGTAAACTGTCACTTTTTATTGTAAATCTGATTTAAGACTTAACAATGTGTTAATATTCTGCTACACAAAGGATAAATCGCTTCTCAGTTAATTCAATGGATTCCTGCCAACTCCTCAGCTAGAATTTTGTATGATCTGATTATTTCAGTAAACAGTTTTTCTGTTGTCAAAGTCTTAATTTCAAATGCTTTGATACAAGTTTGAGAGAGAATATTAGGTCCTCTAACAACATGCCATCAGCGTGGCTTGCACCAGTGAAGCATATTCTAACATGAATGGAAAAGTCCCTTCTACTCGATTGTGTATCTGTTGATGTTTTCTGCCACCACAGTGCTCGTGGCTGATTAGTAATTAAACAGAGCCAAAGACGATACCACAGCTCCCATTCACCTTGGACACATATACTCAGACAGACTGACACATAGATTAGGGTGTAGTTTCATACACCAATACCACCATGTTCACACACACACACACACACACACAGGTACCTATACATATAAGATCCTTCAGTATGGCTTAGCATGCCAGTCTTGGATAAAGACTGAGACACATGGAGGTCATCTGCTCTCTGCCAACATTAAGCTGCGATTACTGCAGAGCTGTCTGTATATCTGTAATATAACATATACTCCTATTGGTATTCGTATGATCAAGTATAAGTTTCCTTTGGCAAACATGAGTTCATATTTATTTGTTTGTTTGTTTGTTTGTTTGTGGCAAGTTATGGATTATTTTGTGTTTTATATCACAAAATTCAAAAATATGTGATTGGATTCAACTACTGTACTGTTGCATTTTCCCTTCATTAAAACAAATACTGTTCTATGGTTATTCATAACTAAATGGGTTAAATGGCTTAGATATACTCCTTTTCCACTAAAAGCCCCACACTAAAAATAGGCTATAGATTAATTTCCCACTGCCAGTAGACCTGAGCTGTGTACACAGCTCTGCAGAAAACAAGTTGTTACAATGTTAATGTTACAGACAAGCTAGAAACTGGTAAGTAAACAGTAAAAAGCAGCACGTAGGCCAATGAAAATGTTGGAATGATTACTTTTTTATATCACTTACTTATTCAGTCCCTACCTCAAACACTGACTAATTTGGAACAATGTTTGATGTTTGAGACAGGCGGTATTTTGTAGTGGCGTGTAACTGAATGTTGCCAGTGAAGGGCTAAAATTAGCCCGTTCACCCAGTTGCTGCATTTCCATCATTGCCGATCGGAGCTGATAAATACCCATGACCACTGCAGACTCACTGACCGGGGTGTAAAAGCGAATTGTTACATTTCCCATTACATACAAAAGCCAAATGTTAGTGGGTTTTTTGTGCAGTGGGAAAGAGGCTTAAGATGCTTCCAAATTTTGCAACCCAATTTCCTGTCAACTGCAATTGCACTGTGAAGTCATCATTTCACTGCTCTCTATCCTACCTCCTTGGCTCCCTTCCTGCCCTTGACAGAGCAAATGGAGAGGCAGAGTCTGGCAGCACGAGGTATGTCTGGGATGTACATATCATACGTGAGCCACTCATTCCACCTGTAGATAAAGGACGAAAGGGACAATTTATAAGAAGGGAGCCAACAAAACAACCAGAAACAATCTCAAAAGCCACTTAATTCTCTGATGTGCACTAAACAAAGTGCTTCCAGTAATAGAAAACTGAATGTTCAGACACCTTACACTGCTATTACAAAGGGCTGCGTTGAGCTTATACTTTCAGCAGCTTCTTTTAGCTGTCCAGAGGTAAAAGAGTTAACCAGACTTGGGTTTAACAGTAATGTAATACAGCAGTTTAGTGTTACGAGCAGGCACTAAACTGTTAATGCTACCCTCCTGTCTTAGACTACTTAAAGTAAATTAGCAGTGTAAACAGCCTAAAGCACTGTTTTAGTGAAATAAAGGGAAAGTGAATTTAAAAAGCTGTAAGTTTCATTGCCATAATTTATCATATTGTATTGAATCTCTTTTTGTTTGGTTTGATTTTTCACTGTTTAAATACTGTCAATCACATTGTTTAAGCATATTGTAAAAGCTTTTCACCAATTAATTTATTGTCTTAATTAATGTGTCATGCATTTAAGGACTGCTGTAGTGACTAAAATGTAAAATGTCAAATTAGGGATGGGCGATAATATTGGCATGTCATCGGTATCAGCCAATATTGAAAGAATGAAAAAAAAAAAAAGAAAGATCTGAATCAGCCAACATGCTGATTTTTGCCTATATTACAAACAGATTTTTTTTTAACGACAAAGTGAAAATGTACAAAATATCAACCCTATGTTGAAGTGTTTTTCTTATTTTGCACCATGAATGAACATTAAATAGCATTTTATTTTATGTTTCCATCAGCTGATAGGTCATCATGATAAGAGTATGCATAATATGATGATAATTCCACTACAGAAAAGATAAAAGGTGGGGGAAAAAAGTGGATATATCGATATCGGTAGTGATTATAAGCCAAATGAGATGATACATATTGGTATATTTTCAATAACAGCAAATCATGCATCCCTGGGTGGCTAATTACCTGGGGTTGGAGCAGGGTACTCTCTGTGTGTTGACATTGTCACACATCTGTTCACCTCCATGGTAAATGCCAGTTCGCACATATATCTATAAATATACAAGAGAAGCAAAATGCAACAAGAAAAAAACATTATTGAAAAACACTAATACAAGATGTGATATCTCTTCAATATAACATTTTCCTATTGCACAACCTATCTCAGAAGAACACCATTAATAGCATGTAACAGCTGTCATGATAAATGATCATTATACTTAAGAGGCATGGAGTCTGGCAGTTTTGTTTTGTGAAGACATTACATTTACACAAATGATTCATGACAGCACAACATGAACAACGAGAACTGCTCTCCCTCTCTGTTCACATGAGACCTGGACAATGACTGTTTGTTTCCACAGGAAGTGAGGGAGCTGGAAGATGGGACACTTTGGACAACTGAAATAACAGTCAACTGATTTTGCTCAAAATATCTTCATTCAATAATCTGCAAAAATACAACAAAAAACAACCACTTTTTTTTTTATAACAAAAAGATCATTATTCTCACTTTGGCTGATTCTAATCTACTACCATCCATGTAAGAATAGAGCATAGATAGGGGTGATTCAATTGAGACACAGACACTGGTATATTCCCCACCTTGTCTATGTCTCGTATATTAACGTTAACATAGGTGGCACACAGGATCCGGATTCGCAGCGTCCCGTTGATAGTCCACAGCGACTTGGCAGCTGCCTCGCCATTCATATAGGATGTTGCCGTGGAAATGCGGCGAGAGTATGATGGCATGACAAAGTTGTCTGTTGGCAACTGAGAGTATAGGCTGTCCTTCGCCATTAGCATCAGGTTAGGCATCCTGCCCAGCATGATGCAACTACGGATATACTAGAGGGAGAAAGACAGAGGGAGGGAATGACGCAGAGGAGGTTGGTTAGAACAAAAGTACACAGAGCTGCTAGTGTTACAGCGTGCATAAGTGTAACCAGTGATAGCAATTGGCTGTTTTCCAGCAGCTTCAGAGGAAACAGTGACACTTGGTGCATCTTCTACTTCTACGATCTTGCTCACATAGACTCAGAGCGTGGGCTCACATCAGTGCGCATGAGGAAACGGTTCCAGTGTTTTTATGAATGTTGCCCACAATGGTTACAAAAAATAAAGCATCTGAAATGCATTAGGCTTTGGCTATACCTTGATACGGATTATCAAAAGTCCTGGATCAGCATCTCAGTGCTGAGTTTGATGGCTTTCTGCGCAGACTGCCCCCAACTATGCCTGCTAATTTTTCTCATGCTTCAATAAGCATTCCAACTCCTCATTCATGTAAGCCAGCAATGGTTACACTTATCATTTACTGTCATTTAAGTTCAGAATTTTCACAAGTTAAATGTTTTCTCAATTATATTTTTTCAAAAATATTTTTGTCTCTTACCTTATACTGGCTTATGGGGTACTTTTCCAGCAGGTACTCATCACAGCCACAAACTTTGAGGATGTATTTACCCTGATATTCCTGAACACACATCTTTAGCTGCTCTGGAGACAGCAACATGCTGCGTGTCTTCTTACGAATGGCCTCTGCAATCACCTTTAGGACAAGATACATGCACATAGTCTACATTAGATTATTATGAGGGTTAAAGCTGGAATAATCAACTTGCAATGCCCAGGGGCCATTTTTGCAAAATGATAGGAGGCCAGGGACCAGTTGAAGCAGCCCTGCACAAGTCAGGTGTACACAGGGGCAGCATTTCTAGGATTTTTTGGACATTTTGGACTCTTCATCTGCCATGGGGTTCAGGTGATCCTCCCAAGCCACTTTTTTAAAAAAAAAAATAGTTGATCCTACTTTTATGTTTTTTCATGCACTATGGAAAATCATTTATATTCTAAGTACAAAAAAGGGCAAAGCAATTCATTGTTATTGTGAATTAGAGAATGGTTGGCAGACCACCCTCCACCCAGTAAGTTGAGTATCACCAGCCAAGCGTAACACCTTTTAATTTCCTCATTTTGAATTTAAAAATTAAGGTTGCACATGTCTGATTCATTGTCTTTTTTTATTTCAGTACAAATTGATCCCACCTGTTCAGGCACACAGTCGTGGTTGATCTTCAGCGTGTACTTTTGTTTGTCATTGTTTGGAGACACAATCACCCAAATCACAACAATAATTTGACCTACAAAAAGAGACAGAAAAAAGACAAAGCTCAGGATAAAATAAAAAAAATCAATAAATCAAATTTTACTTGAGCAGAAACCCCAGAAACAATAACCAGCATCCTCTAATTATCCTGAGGTCTGAGGGTATTGTATCGAGCTTCACAGTTGTAGCACATCAATCCATTCATTGAGTGCCCTGCTCATTACTGTGGGTCCTATCCATTGTTAAGGCTTGCTAGTAGAGATCAAGTATTGATAGAAGGCTAAAACGATCACCTCTTGCTCTCTGTTGTCCCTTTATTGTCTTCTAGTGCTTTTTTGTGTATCATTGTTAAAAAAAATAGTAAGAAGTATTTTTATTCTGCAAAATTGGTTCAATTGTACACTGAAAAAAGAAGACCATTCAAGCTGTTGCCTACCTTTGTCGAGTTTGCTATAGATGTGTTTGGGAAGTTCCTGTGTGGATTCCACATTGGGTGGGTAAACATACAGCGCTCTGCTGTGGGGCCCACTGGCATCTCTCAGCTCCACAGAGTCTTTACAAACATTCAGGATGTTTCTCCTGAAGTCCTGAACCTCGGGGTCCTTCACAAGGTCAAACTCACACACAGGCATACCAATGGCGAAACCTGACAGAATGGAAAACAGAGTCTTTTAAGGCAATTTTGGCTAGATAGGTGCATTTAGAGATACACAGAAATAGTGTTTTATTTTAGTACGTCATCACTGCTTATTAGTAGGGGTAACATAGCTCAGGCATGCTTTTTCATTCCCAACTTTATTTGTAGATAAAAACAAATCTTTTACTTTGTTTGCATCAGCTAAAAAGCTGGTAATTTACTGAAACTTTTTTGCATCTTTTTTTATTTCCCATTCAATTATTCATGTTCCCAACTACATTTTTTATAACTTTCATTTAACTAAAAACAAAAAAAATAACAAAGCGATAAAAACAGTGTTATCAGACGAGAAAAACCTCTCACCAATCTCTCTGTTGAGGATCTTTTCCTCTCTGTTGCCAACTGGTTCAATGACCTTGAGGAAGGGCTGGAAGAGTCGGAGGTCACACAGCCTCCGGGTCTCATCATAGAACTCTTCCCGCTCTGCTTCCTGCAGGCGGGAAAAAAAAACAAAACAGGCTGTGTTCAAACATTTCCACTTTCTTTTTTCATGAAAAGCATTGGTGAATTTCTGTTAGAGCTGAAGGCCTTCCTGCAGGTGTAGAACGGATGTTTTGAAAAAGAGCAATTGTGTGTTTTTAAGTACAGAGAGCTGAGATCCGTTAAGTTTTGCAGAGAGGCAAGAAAAATCTGAACTACATATTTTTCACAACAAAGCAGAGGCCCTTTTCTCTGAAATTTTCAGAGATCAAGAAAAATTACAGTATTTGATGAGTCCCAGAGACCTTTTCATTTTTAATAGCACCTATGGCTATTACACCATTCATCTTTATAAACAGCAGTCTGAGGTCATTCCATCAAACTTTCAACAATGGATTTCCTTCATGTTTTCTCATTTAGATGCACACCTATGCCCACCAAATATTCAAATTGAGATTGAGAGTTCTTGCCTGTGTAACACTGACAAAGATGTAGGACGTCTCCTCCTGTAGGAGGTGATGGAGGGGATATTTCCTGGCCTCCTTGAACAGCTCATGTTTGATGGTGATAAGCGTAGCCTCGCGGAGGCACTCCAGGGTCAGAATCATCCCATTGGGCAGCAGGCAGTCCACCAGGATCCTGCAGACACATTCAACATCATTATATTTTAATGACTAAATCAATTATTTACTTTTTACTTGCTGTGTCCTCTTGGGGTATTTCACATTATTGATATTTTTTTAGCATTCAGTAAGGAACATATATATGAAATTATGTAACAAATACACAGGCATGTGAATTTTGGAGCTTCTGGAAATAATAACTGTCACTGCCTGTGTACATACAAAAAAATGTGCTTAGATCCACAATAGACTCTATAATGTGCATACCTGGGAGGCATCAGGTGGATGCCCCATAGCTCCCCTGAGGACGGCCTGGGAGGCATCTTCCTCTCTGTCCCCCAGCTCAGTCACACAGTTAAGCTGCAGAGCACAACCTAAAAGATAACAACACTTTCAAGCAAGTTCTGATCCTCAGGGTGTAAAGCAACTGGCTGACAGCCCAATTCCACTTATGCTTACACTTAAGTGGTGATACTTAAAAAATAAATAAATAAATAACTGATGACTATAGTTTACTTGATGCTTTTGTTCAGACTGCATGTAAGAATGTTGTTTATGCTGTTATTAGACCAACTGGCACACATAGTTCCAGGGTTCCTGCAGCTCGAAGAAAGGTAGATTTAAGACCTTATTATATTATCATAAAGGCATCCATTTGGTATACCAACAGAAGTGGGAAATATTTGCCTTTTAGGCTGGTTTTCTGAGCAATTATGTGTTTCTCAGTCTGCATGTAAAACAACTCCACTGTTTTGATTCCAATCATGACACGTATAAGAAAAGGAACTGATTGAATTATTTCACAAAAAATAAAAATAGATTTTAACAACTAAAAATCAGAAAAAAAGATTCATACAATGCTATTCCCCATGCCTGAGCATTTTTAAAACTTTTGAAAGATGAATTAAGTCAATTTAATATCAATTAAGACCTTATTTTTAGATGAATGAATTCACTTTTTAAGACTTTTTATGGATCCACGTGCTTCACTTTCAGGGTGAGCCCATGAGTGCACACACAAAGCAACCCAGTGTTGCCAACTGAACAGCTATTTATGTGCCTTGTGACTTTAAAAACTCCACCAAACTATTTAAATGAAGAAAAAAAAATATTCAGTGACGCAATTAGGCAACTTTTTGCTACATCTGGTAACATAAAAATAGTTGCATTACTACTCTAAGCTGAAGAGGAAGGCACTATTGCTCGGTCAATCCGCAGTCCTGCTTGTCCTGCTGTGGCTGAGGCTCAGCTGTGCTCGCTGAGTTAAAGAGAACAAGCATGTTCAGTCAACCACACAGCAGCAAGACTAAAACAAGTACAGTGACTGACTGCAGAGTATCCATGACATGTGTAAAACTGCCGCAGCTTACTGCTTTATGTCACTCAAGTATATCTCCTAACAACAGGCTGCACTTATAGTCCAGCCAGTTCCTTTTAAACTCATATTTCATCAAAAAGATTACTTATACCCGAATTAAATGGGTGATCCCAGACACCCATAATGCATATCTTGAAAAAAGCACAGACAGACACACATGCATATCTATGCAAAACAAAAGACTGAGCTGGAAGACATTTCTACTTGCCCTTAAAGTGAAAAATTATGTAAAATGCATCATTTGCAGGAGTTTTGCTGAGGGGGGAGAAAGGATTTTTAGGCATTGGTCATATGAAGGACAACTTACCACATTTCATCTACACACACTACCCACATTGTTTTGATTCAAAGCTGGTTGAAAATTGGGTGAAACATCCCTTTTACTGATGGTAGGGACACACAAATAGTTTTCCTGTGGTCTCTGAAAAGAAAATATATTTTAACTTCCTGAAAATCATCTTCCAACAATCAAACACATAAAGATGGACTTAGTATAAGGTTGGAATCAAATTGTTGTGCTTGTTCTGATCAACTGCCTCAGTGTCTACTCCTATATTCTTCAGGCTTTGGCTTCAGCATCATCTTATAAAATCTCTAGTCCATTTATCAGCAAGTCAAACTTCAGTCTGGATTATCCTTTACTGGTGATAACTCAGCACTACCACATGGCATAATCCTGAGAGAGACCATAATCATCTTTCTGTTGAGATCCAATCCAATCTGAAGAAGTCTCTCCACTCAGACTGTGATGGGCTCTTTCACTGAACAGTACTTGGCGCGACACTTGACACTAAATGCAAAGACAGAAGAACTCATTGCCATGTTGGAAATTCAGCCTGGTCAAGTTATAACTGACACTCTAACGGTGAGATCAAATCCAGCAAAGAGACCTTCATCACAAGCCTTTCCAGTCCAATCATCTCCCATCTGAGCATTACGTATGCTATATTTCTCTTTTGCCACTTTCACAAATGATTGAGTCTCAGCAACAACAATCAATTTAAATTGAAAATGAAACTCTAGTCTAAAGTCCACTTATTATCACAGGGATGCGTCTTTTCGCACCAAAGCCAGTTAGACCTCCATTCAACCCTTTTCGGTCAAAGTAGACAGGTCTAGATTGGATCCAAAATTCTGGACCACGGCCCACAGCTGAGCTTATTTCAGTGATCCAAAAAGAGTTAGAGTGGAAATAAATGACAATTTCATCTGATTTATCAGCAAAGGAAATATATCAGAGACTGACCCATTCAGACATATTCAGATCTTCCCAAAACATACTGTAGGTTTACTGCACAATTACTGTGCATTCCAAAAGTGAATGGAAACCAAAGTAACCATGTTTTTACCATCTCTGTACAAAATGTATTCCTGTTTTTCTCACAAACAAGTTGGGTGTTATTTTTCAGCATGGATATCATATCAGTGTGGCAGTTTAGGACATAAAAAGTGCAATGACTTATTTACACCGAGCAGGGGGCACCAGTGTGGAAAAAAAAAAATCATGCTAAAAAAAAAGATCTCAGGTAATCAAAAAAAATATTTTTTTTCATCAAAGCATCAGATTTTCCACATAACCATCTGATAAGATGTCATTAGAAACCGTTTAGAAAAGGGCAGGCACTTTCATAAAAATACTCTGCAGGTGATTGGATAAACCATCTGTCTGTCACCATCTATCATGGGCAGACTTCAACCAACCAGATCAAGCAAAGCCAGCTGGTAAATCAAACTCTTGCTGTGGCAAGTCTGCAAAACAGCAAACCATCTTTTCCATTGAGAAAAGCCTTCAGTGCTGTCCTTCGCTCTTCTCTCAATGAAGAAATACTATCCAGTTCTGACAGAACTGATACTTTTGCAGCATCTGCACTAACCTCTTCACAAGCTGCCAATACTGTTTTGAACAAACTATCACCTCTGGTGGTCTGACACTATTTATTATCTTTATTCTGACACTAGAAACAGATTACAGTACTGTATCTGCACTCGATCACAGTTTTTTTTTCTAAACCTCTAGAGATTAACCTCATGAATACATTACTGTAATTTGTGAACACAATTCCTCACAAAGAAAGAAAAAATTAGCCAAGAGTGCCTTTCTAGCCATAGCTGTTGTTCTACCAGTCAACATTTGCTCATTCAATTCTCTGTTCTGGAGTACTGGGAAGCAGCAGGGTCCTCTGGGACTGCACTGACTCGAGTATTTTAGACAGACTGCTTATGTCCGACACTCACAAACACAAAAACAACACAGTGACTCAACTGCAACAGATTGTGACACAGTGATGGGAAAGTATGTGTTTGTGTGGGCTCTTAGAAAATTACAACATGCCTTATTTTAACCTTCAGCCAACTTGTGGCCATAAACAACTCTAAGAAATAAATCAGGATGAGAAGAAAACCAAGAGTTATTTTTATCATCATATATTGAGCCAATACCCATCTTTTATTCATTACATTAGTGTTTCATTGCTCTTCTTCTTCATTAGAATAGTTCTTAACAATAATAATAATTGTGGCTGCTATTCTTTCAGGATTGTATTAGCTGTCAAAACTGCATCAAACTGCAAATATACTGCATCAAAACTGCACTGTATTGGTATGTACGTTCTGGGTGTTTCCTCACATTGACTTGGTCTGTATTACAACATTATGACAAAGAGTCCTGCACTCAAAGGACTGCACAAATGCAAACTATACTAAAGATAACATCATGAAGTCCTTAAAAAATACATTATTACCCAATTACTAAGCTACACTACTGCAACACTTTAATGAATTGATAAAGAAACAACTGGTGTTCAGTAACAATATTTCAGATTTTCTCTATGTAAAATGGGTGGTGGATACTTTTTGTGAGGAAAAAATATTAGAAAATAATGTGGACATAGGAGGTGAGCCTTTACTGTTCGTTTCACACAGCTAGACTACTCAAATAAATTAGGGCAGGGGTGTTCAGAGTTTTTTGATGCGGGCCAGACTAGATAATGTGACAATACTTGAGGGCTAGTTGCTTCTGGCATCATATGGCTTATAAAAAAAAAAAAAGAAAGAAAGAAATGACACAAAGACAACTGTTTCATCTTTAAGTGAAAAAGTATAGAACTTTCCAACACTTGTGAAAGCTCTTAAGGCTTCTTTGCTGTGGCCATATCTGCTACCTTGCAGGAAATAACAGGTGTTTGGTAAACGTTAGTTTGCTTATTTACTGTCTGTTTATGAAAACACATTAGTTTTGCCTACGTAGTTCCTGCTTGGTGTGTGTGTGTGTACAAACTATATGATTGGCACAGAACCTGGGGCGCCAGAGCCTTCTCCATAGCCGCACCCTCCCTCTGGAACTCTCTCCCCAAACACATCCGGGACTGCACCGACCTCTCCCACTTTAAATCACTTCAAAACCCACCTTTTCAAAACTGCTTTCTATGTTTAATTAATACAATATGAATAATAATACTGTGCGTATTTAATGATCTTTTGGGGGGGGGGGGGGCTTTATGACATGCCCGAGTTTCTTGAAAAGCGCTCAATAATAATATAATAATATTTAATAATAAATGAAAACAAATGCAAAGTTATCTTGCTTAATTAACCAATATTGTGTTAATCATATAATATATTTTGAGACAAACTGAGGGCCATTTAAAATTGATCTGAGAGACACAATTGGCCCCAGTTTGGACATGACTGGGGTCATTGTATTTTCTAAGAACAACACTTATATGATCTATCAATATATATTATAATTAAAATCCCTCACAACATCTTGTCTCGCTTTACACTGCATGTATTACTTTTAGATCTCTCAGTGCCATCTACAAGGAGCCGGATGCAGTGGTGAAGGCACCTGGCGAGATGCCCTCCTGCATCAGAATTTAGAAATGTTTTGGGGGTTTGCAACTGGGGGGAATCCACAGGGAATATCCATGACATGACACTTTAGCCTCTGAATCACCACCCGCTATCTCACATTTTTCCAGTAATTCACACACATCTGGTGTTGTGCTCACTGACGGCTGTTTCCCTGGTAGAATGAGCAACAAAGCAAATCGGAGCTTTGTTGATCTAGATTGACTTCCTGTGCCAGAGCCAGAGAAATTGCAACAAAAATAGCAACAAGCACAGATGAGATAGACCCAGCTATAGTAACTGTCTTAAAGTTGACAAACAGAAATGACAACTCTGTGCATGGATGAATGACTACATGATGTACACGGGGCAACAGAGAGGAAAAAAAGAGTCACATCCTCTGAAATTTTGACATTGATCCTCCAACTGATGAAAAAAAACTGTCATCCCAGTAAAAAGTTTAAAGATGCAGCTGAGGCAAAAATTGACAGTTAATGAAAAAAGTAAAACACTGAACTTTATTTTCAAAGAACAGTAGCACTGAATATGTACAAAAACAAGCCAAAACGGAAAACTCTCAGTTAAAACAAACCACCCACTGAGCAGTTCTGCGATCTGTGACCCTGATCAGGATGCAGCTAAGCACTTTAGGACAAAAGAGGAAGCTTCCTCACAACACAGGATGTGGGGAATGGGGAAACACTGGCCTAGACACAAGCTTGCATTGAATACTGAAACACAACTGCACAACTACTTGCAGTGGCACTAGCTAGCAACGGAAGGTTGGCAAGATCATATGCTCAGTCTCTACCACACATACATTTGTGGCTGATAAAAGGTTTGAACCACATTACACAATAATGTGGTTTCAAGAGAACACTTGTGAAACCTTGATCGATTTAAATTTTCTCTATTGAATTAGCTTTGCTATTTCGGCTGGCAGTTACAAGAAAGCAGACAACATTAAACATAAAATGTCTTTGCTGGACTGTCAACACAGGAGTGGAATTTGTGAAGCATAACGTTACCTAAGAGAGACGCCCTCCTATTTTGATGATGGGACGGTTCCACCCTTCATGTTTCAATCCATCTTCAGGCTGTCACAGAAATATGTGTTGGGAGGAGAGGACATGAAAACACAAACAACATCACACACATCTAGCATCTAGCAGCAGATTCACAAGGGCTAGCAGCAGGTTAGCTAGCGTTGGCTGTTTAGCTCAAGAGCTGACAGCTACACAGCACCGTGAGTTCTCGATAAAATGATAATGTTGTATCTATATAATAATTAAAAAAAAATACAAACAACCGCTCTAACTAAGTCGGCTCTGTCTAACCACACACATATCTTTCGACTAACCTGTTTGGGAATGGTTAGCTAGCTCTCTTGTTCACTAGCTAACGGCTAACGCTGAGCATGTCATCCCCATATTGGCAAATATATTCCCTATATAAAACCCAACCAAATTTCTTTATTAGAAAGGTTCAATTATCACCATTTTAGCATGATTGCTCACCCTGTTGAGTTGGCGTCAACGCAGCGAAGCGTTAAAGGATGCTGGTCTGAGAGACTCTCCCCGGCTAGTGCTAGCCTTCCAGCTAGCCAACCCCACCAGTCCCCAACGGCCCGGGCTAGAGGCTCCCGGCACCGGGCGAAGCAGGCTGTTATCTTCCGTCTGCCAGCTTCCGTGCCACTTATATGTGACAGTAAACGTTTCTCAGAACCGACAAGAAATCCTCTCGGGTTGCGGGTTGTAAGGCGTACAGTTACAGAAAATAAGTCCAAAATGTCCCGTCAGAGGGGCTCAGCTTGGGGATGTTATGAGCAGCTGCTGAACTGCTGGTAGACTGGACGGGCTGTCTTGCTGCGGCACTGCAGCCACGCTGTCTGTCCGGGGCCCTCCTCCCTTCCTCCAACACACAAACACGCACAGACACAGAGTGAAACTGGGTGTGATTCATCAGTGTGATGTGTAAAACAAGTCGCCTCAATAATGCCCCAAACCACAAAAAACATTTTTTTAATTCAAATGTTATCACAGGACCACACAATATCATCATAGCACACAGATAATAGGATACAACACCACGTCTCATTGTTTGTGGGCGTGACACCCACTTGTTTTTGTCAAGCAGACCACAATTTGTTGAGATGAGGAGATAAGATAAGACATTATTGATCCCCTGAGAGGAAAATTCACACTTCACAGGAGCACAAAAACAGGCCAAAGTGATAAAAGAATAGCAACATGACACTTTCAATTAAACTAATACAATTTAACAAGAAATTCCATTTAAACCACGCAGTCTTAATTGAGGTGGAGTAGTCACTTTGAGATATGACAAATAGGGCTACAATGAGCATCAAATATGAAAATATATAGCAGTGATATATATCAATAAAATATGAAATGCCCACACATAATAATGACTATTATTACTAGTAGTCTAGTAGTAGCCTAGTTATAAGTATTATCATTATTATTATTATTATTATTATTATTATTATTATTATTATTATTTAATCACCATCATCATCATCATCTTCATTCGTAAAACATTGATATATAATACATACATATATTTGAGGACAAAAAAATTAAACTTCTACTTACTAGCTTGTTACATGGAGTAACCTCAAAATGTCAATATTACAATGTAAGTAGCATAATATAAATAGTATTGTGTAGTGTGAACCTAGTAGGCAATAATATTATAAAATATGTATGTACTACTACTAAAGTACGACTACTACTACTAGTAGCAGTAATAATAATAATACATTAACAAGTAATATATATATATTTCACCTTACTGTCCAAATAATTGGGAATCCAATTTAGAACCACTAACAACAATAATAATAAGAAGAAAAAAACAGTAAAATACATGTAATTTATTTAATACTTTATGATATTTTCACTTTTACATTTCTTTTGGCAATTGTAGCATTTTGTTTGATTTGCCCAGAAATTAACATAATTTCAATCACAACATCATCCTGTCTTTTTTTTCCTGCAGATTTGAGACTCATTAATAGCTAACCACTGGTGATTAGAGTGTACCACAGAGGTGTAACATATTTATACAATGTGTCATGATTGCCACCCATGCAAATCAGCAGCGGTGGCATCGGAAATGGACTGTACCAAGGAGGAGAAGGACGCTGGAGGAGCCTCGGCAAGGTTTACGTCTTTGAAAAAAAAACTAATGCTGCGATGATGAGCTATTTATTTGCATTAATGTTACAACGCAAACGTAATGTGTTTACATGTTATGGATTAAGGTGTATTGTTGCTGACTGCCTCTTCCGCTGTTTCGCTCTCTTCTCTGAAACACCCCTTCGGTGAAAGCCACAGTGTCTGAGCGTGTGGTAGCGACTGTCAGCCTGCCTGGCCGCCCGGTTTTTTTTTTGGAGAGAATAAGTTGGCAAGGGGATGTGACTGCGATGATGGCGCTGCAGCTGAAGAACGGGGATGCAGCGTACTACCAGAGTGCGGATTACTGCAGAAATTACACTTCGCCGCCTGTCAACTACGGTGACAGCAACCATTATCTTGCCCGATTGCCAGGTAAGGAGAGGCTTGCCATACAGGATCTTCCCCTCTGTCAGCAGGCGTATGCGCTAATGTGCAGGGATGGAGAAAAATCTAACCAGAGACGTTCGCAGAGGAGGAAGGTGGATGCTGAAACCGGTTGCCCTGGTGCTGCTGTCATCATCATAATGTCATGTAGAGGGGTGCACTAGACATCATTCTACTCAATTTATAGAGCATGGATGCTGCGATGCAAAATCTGAGGTTGTCGAGATACTCTAAAGGTCTCTTGGAGAGTTGAGCTGATGTAATTTGAAACAGTGCATAGCCTCAGTGCAATGCTCACTTTCATCTCTCGTGCATGGCAGTCAATCCAGTGGTTGTCAGAGCAGGTGAAAAAACAAAATCGTCGCTGCTCAGTTTTCATGCATTGCTTGATCTGCACAGATGATGGTGACATGTGGCAATTACACAGTTTAGTATTTCTCTATTGCACTTGCACAGTTGCTGCCAATACAGGAAGGTGTTACTCTTGGTTTTTAGGGACTTGTGTCATCATCATGTAGCTATAGATGATCCACATTTACAGGATGTGACTATTCCTGCAATTGAACTGACATCTTCATTGCACTGACTGCGTGAAATATCACATTTAAGTTAGTAGAAGTTATTGTAATTGATTGGAAGTCAAATGTACACAGTGCCAAAATAGGAGGTCATTTTATGACAATTTTGGTAAACCCTCAATCATTTATTATAAGACTAAAGATTCCAAAGATTTGCTGGATTAAATAACCAAAACTGGTCTTTCTCATTGTACAACTTTTTTTGCCGGCCAAGTAAACAATATTAGACTCTGGGAGTGTGTGGTTGGCTTTTTATCATTTTTTCAAATGAAGCCTGAGGTCTAGTGCTAGTTGTTTTCTAAAAGAGGGAATGGATAATTGCTAATCAATAGCAGCCTAATGCACAGGCCAGTTGACTGGTGCTCAGGGTCTCTAAATGGGTATACCGCTCACTTTGTGATCATTATTATATAAGACAGTCAAATCTTTGGTGCTGCTGAGATATAAGAGTGAAAGCCAGGCCTTACTGTTACGTGACAGTATATCAAAGTACAATAAGACATACATGGTCTTTGCTGTTCTCTGCGGTCTTCCTGTGCTCATTGAAGCAGATGGAATAAGCGCAAGAGGCATGTGCTTCTCATCGCTCCATAATTGATGTGACACAAGACAGAACAGCAAGAGAAACTCTAGAGAAAATGAAGACTTGGCCTATTTAGAGATTCTCAGTGGAGGCCATGATATTATCAGATAGTGCGAAGAACTAATGAATAACTTCTGAGGTAGTTTGAGATTTTTCCTCCCCCAAATCTGGCCGATTCTTGTGAGACTTTGAGAACAATATCTCTTCACGAATATATGATGAACATATGTCAACCTCTTGATCAGCTGCCTTCTGCTTCAGAGCAACATTACATGCTTTGGCTTGCAACGTTGATTCCTTCCCAAAAACTCAAATGCAAAATACAAAGGTGTTTTTGACTTTGCAGCAAGGTCCACTGCTGTGAACATGCATAGTGTATGTTCTGCAGCTCTGTCGACTGCACTTTGTGGACCTGGATCTGGGTCTCTGACGAGTTGGTAAAAACTGACCTTGGCCTATCTAGCTCACACTAAAGCTATGGAAACGTATAAGCCCTGTTCTTCTTTCAGCCACAGTAAAGCCACTACAGGAAATCTTAATCCCAAGTAATTTTATAAGAAGTAGCATCCCCAGGAGTTGAAGAAGAGGTCAGGAAGGAGAAAACACTTTGCGGAGCGGCAGTGTTTGAAAAACAGTTGAAAGCAACGTCTTCAAGCTTACTACATGGTAACAGATATCCAATAAATGCATATGGAGTTAGTCGCCTATTTTGTAGTGCTGCAATGTGAACTCTGAACTACTTAATGAATGATATAAAGCAATGCACAGCTGCCCTTTGTGCTTAAAATTGCTGCTGTGGTGAGATTTTCAGACTGCTGTGCAGGCTGTCTCAATCGGAGTTGAGGGGTTCTCATGAGGCTATTCCTGATTGGATTGATGATGCATGTGGAACTTGATTTGTGGATCTGGTTCGGGATGGTGTTAACCCTTTGAAACCTTAGCAAAAGGCTTTTCTTTCAAAGAAATGGGAATAAGGCAATGAAACAACAAAAGAAGAAATGACCCAAACATTAGCAAAAAAATAAAATACTTTTTAAAGGCATCTGAAAGCAGCACAAGAAGGGTTGATAGTGATCTCTTTGCATTGAAGAGTTGCCTGATTTAAAAATTCATAATTTGAATGTTTGAAGCTCAGTCTCAAAACTTGCTGTATTTTACTATTTTAAGCTTTTAATGGCTATATCCATTCATTAAAACAACGTTCATCCTGTTTTGTCTCCGTCTTCTGCACCAAAGCTTTAATTGCTGGAATATTTCTGCAGTGAACCTGAATTGTGTCTTTTTCTTGGGATTTTTCTGTTAATGAAGCTGTGGTTCTGTTAGAGCTTCTTTCCTATAACTGTCCACTCACAATGGCCAATTTTCACCCGCTCCCTCTGATGCTTATTGCCAATAAATCACTGTTGGTGCTCCCTACGGATGCCAGAGAATATCTGAGAAGGAGCTCCCATAAACAGCAAATATACAAGCTCTCATACGCAGGATATGTTTAAACAACACTTACAATGCCAATAAGTAGTACAACTTATTTATAAATATATAATTGCTGCATAATGTTACTTTATTAATGTATGGGCAACCCACCCAGCCCTGTCGACTCCCCAACACTCTCATTTTGCAGTTGACAGGACTATAAGGTCAGCGCCCTGTCCAGCATACCTTTCTCCTGAGGTCAGCCAGGCCAGGTGACAGACAGGCAGCCTCTTAGACTGGACAGACAGACTGACAGCGAGCAGCAGTCGGAAACACAAACACCTCGGGATGTTATTTTGGGTCCATGAATCACCACCATTGGGCGTCCAATTGGATTCCAGATAAAAGCTTCCAGCACAGGGAGTTTTGACACAGCTGTTGGCCTATTACTGACCTGACAATATAGAATGCGGTTAAGCACACACACACACACACACACACACCTCACACACACACACACACACACACACACACACACACACACACACACACACAATGGAGCATTAGAGTGGCACAAACGAATGAAATCAGCATATTGCCTTGCCTAATATAATGCTCTTTCTTTTCTTTTTTCTTTAACATACACACACCCATATCTCCTATTCATGTACACACACACACATACAGACTACATTATCCATTCGAGCAGTCGTGCTTCAGGCTGTGATCTCTACCGATCAAAGATGCTTGGCGATTTTTATTGTCACCGTCTCCGTTTGTGTGTGTGCACATGCATGTGCATGTAACGTCGTATGCATGACTGCAGGCGCTGCAGGCTAAGCCTAATCTTTCTCATGCCCACTGGAGTGTGAAGCTCCTCTGTCCGAGAATGTGTTTCCATTTGCCCATCTCTTTACATCTCTACTGCCTCAGGCATCCAGGGGGAAAAAATGCTTCCTTTCTTAGTGCCACTGTACATTGGTCATTGGATTTTCACCTAGATCTTTCTCGATGTGTGTCTGATGATCTGTAAATAGACAAAATCCATTTAAGTCTGCAGCATCTGAAGCATCAACAGTCCAATCCAATGCAAAAACACTTTTTTAAAAATTTTTTTAAGAAAGTTGTTTTTTTTTTTTTTTGCCTGATGTGTTTGTTTTAGTCTCTTAGCTAATAATATCACTGGTGGCAATAAATTAGCCAGTAGGATTCATCCTCTGTGAACTATGAATACAAAATCTCATGACAATTCATCCAACGGTAGTTGAGATATTTCAATCTGGACAAGTGCGGTGGACCAACCAACCCGCATTACTAAAAATGGCTAAATGTGTTCTTTGATTGCATCAACTTTCTGAATGCTGTCTAGTTTCCTTGAATAAAAAGTACTATTGTCTGTACAACACTGCTTTCCACATCACGGCTGCTGAACTTCCTCGTAAACACATTTCTTTGATTTGTAATATCTGCCCCTGTCTTGAAGTAATGTGTATGTGCCTCTAATGTCCACAGGCCCAGAGACCATGTTGAAACCTCCCCTGAGTCTCTTCAGCCATCCCCAACAGCCTTTCCACCACATGGACTCTCTGCACCAGCTGGGACCTCCGCCAATGGCGCCTACGCAGCCTCTCGGCCCACCACCCCTTGCCCCCGCACAGGCCATTGGACCCCCAAACATGGCTCCTACCCAGACTCTAGGGCCCCCTCCCATGACTGCTACTCACACGTTAAGACACCCCCCAATTACCCCACCACATAGCCTAGGCCCCCTCCAATGGCCCCAGCTCAGCAACTGGGGCCCCCACCAATGGCACACACCTTGGGGCCCCCACCTGTAGATCACACACAAGCAATTGTGCCTCCAACCATGGACCTCATTCAACCATTGGGGCCTCCACCTCTGAACCCTGCACAAGCACTGGTACCCCCACCCGTAGTGGCACCCGGAGCCGGCCGATTCCCCCTCCCTCCCAGCCCCATGTCCTCCCCTCCTGCTCCGGGCCCAGACCCTTCACACCTGCCCCCAAGACCCCCAGGACCGGCTCTCATCCCCGCCCCGATGTCCTGCCTCATCCCCGGTCCTCTTCCGGGTCAAGCAGCTCCAGCCAGCGAGCAGCCCCAGGATGAGGGCTCTCTGCTGGGGATGGAGGAGCAGGAGGACTCCCTGGGGTTGGGGGAACTGTGTAAACCACTGTACTGTAAACTCTGCAACGTTACCCTCAACTCTGCTCAGCAGGCACAAGCTCACTACCAGGTCAGCTGAAATACACATGGACAAAACAAGTAAACTATCAAGAAGTATGCACAAACACATATCTTCTTATTTTTCTGTCTAGGGGAAGAACCACAGTAAAAAGTTAAGAAATTTCTACGCTGGCAGTCAACAGCCTCCAGCCATCAGGATCCCAGAAGTCCTTGAGGCGGCTGGCCAGACATCCCTCAGCTCAGGATCAAACGACAGTGACGCAGGCAGGCAGGTCAGATCCAAACTCAGCAACTCAGCACCAGCCTACCTAAATGTTACAGTTTTAGTCAAGGATGTGGGTGTACTTCTGCTCAAGTGGACAGTCTGCTGATAGAGGTAGTTTCCCTGTGTGGAGGCGGCAAGGAACTGCACAGTCATTCTGTTTTATTTAAACAGCGGAAAATCATCATCCGCTCACCACCGAACAATTTACTGTCTTTACACATTCTAGCTGCAATTCAATTGTTATACATAATACATTTATTGTAATGATATCTTTTCTCAGACTTAAATGTGGTATAAGTTTTTTTTAGTGTAGGCTATCAAGTGACTTTGATATTTTATAGTATAGGACTTAAAGTGTGTTTTAACTCATCATTTACTTGGCAAACCCACCACTTTACTATTTTGGTTAACACTTACTGCTCACATACTATAGTTTTCAGCAAAACAAGGCAAGTAGACAAAGTCTGAGACTAGCTGGTGATCATTATGGAACATTTAGCAGCCTTATATTCACCAGACAGCCAGAAAATAACCAAAAATTTCTGTAACTGCTGTATATGGGAAAAAAGTTTTTGCTAACAAGTTTGCAGAATCAACTTAAAGGGTGATGAAATGTCATTGTTGTGTTCACAACTTGTTTCTCCTGCCTCAAAGTGCCCAAAAAATCAGTAACTGAAGGTTTAAGGATTCACCATGTCTATGCTTGTGTTCATGTGAGGTCAAATGGCCAAAATTATCTACAATGTAGACAGCAGGAAATGTTGTATACATGCAACTGTCTTTTTTTGTGCGACTGAAATTACCTAAATAGTCTTAAAGGAGCTATATTCAACAGTCAGAACATTAATATAGCAGCAAATGTAAGGATGGGCTATAATGGCAAAGAAGAAGAAACTTCATTAACGCTGCCTCTTTGTGTGTTGAAATCTGAGCATCTCTGATCTTTGTTATGGTAGATAGTCTGGTCCTTAGTATCAGTCATGTATGTTAGTGGATGTGAGTCCCTGTGAGTGTATACCACTGGCTAGCTAATTGGCACCACTCTGCACTTGCTGATAAAGCGGTTATCACTGATATCAGGTTGGCGCTGTTACAAAGGCACAATATCCACTCTTGGGTTTCCCTCATTCTAGCAATGTTAGCTCTGTCAGCACAGTTGCCGTTTACACAGTTAGCACTGTTGAGAACCACATTGAGAGCCATGTGCAGACAATCTCACCCCACACTCTGAATCATAGATTATAATCTGAATGTTGCATACAGCTACTTTAACACTGTCAAAAAAAAGCAACAATATAACCTAAACATTTCCCTTGTCTTCATAATCCTTTAAATATGTCAGACTATTTTGGACTTCAGCACATGGATGTGATTTCTTTCGATTTAATAACTTTCTTCAATGTGCATTTTTTTAGTTGAAAATTCTTTTCTTCCTCCCAGCATGTATTTCTTTTCTTTCTCACTGGTCACTTTCTAACTCCTCTCACCACATACACTGCGCTGCTTTGTCCTGTGTTTGCAGGCGCAGTATAAGGGGGCGACCCGGGTCATCTTGGCCACAGAGAATGACTATTGTAAGCTGTGTGACGCCTCCTTCAGTTCACTGGCAGTGGCACAGGCTCACTATCAGGGCAAGAACCACGCCAAGAAACTACGACTCGCTGAGGCCCAACAGAACTCCAATAACATGTAGGTTTAATTATAGAAATGCTTTGCAGGACACAGAGGTCTCGTCCTTGTTTAGCTTTCTATTGGCTCAGCATTTGTCTTGCAGATCTCCTGAAAGCCACTACAACTACCTGGTTTGACTTCTCTCAAGTCTAAAGTTGTGATAAAAAAATAGGTGTGAATGGGATGAGCCAAGCTAAAGGTGTAGAAACAGATGGGCAGTTACTGTCATCTTTGGATCAAACTAAAGTAATTTGTCTGTGGCTCGGCCTGTTTCAGGGAAGGCAGCAGTGAGACAACCCCGAGAAGAAACAGAAAGGATGGCAGTGAGTACAGACTGGTGAAAAACCGACGCAGCCCACAGCTTCCTGCATCCATGCCAGGTAAAATATTAAGAAATAAATAGATTAATGACTTATTTTTGAGCTGTTAATGTTAAACTGTCAACAGATACATGTGTTTACAATGTGGTTTGTATGTGTTTGTGCAACACATCAACCCAACAGTAGCATTTGTGGTTTATTGGTGAAAAAATTAACAATCCTATACGAAAAAGCTACTGTTTGCTAAACTTGCCCCTTTTGACGATCATAACTCAAGAAAGTATTACATTTGAACACATACAAAGAGTTATGTTAAAGAAGCAATCGGCGGTCAAATATTCCCTTGCCCTGGTTATTTCTTTTGGATTACTTTAGAGAGAGAAGAGAATTTAGCTCCATTTAACGCACTCCACTCCACTCTTTTGCACTGGCATCTACAGGATCCAAGAGTCCATGCTAAAACTGTGCAGCCTAGTGAGAATCTGCACAACTATTTGGCCTTTGGCTGCTCAGAATTGATCTCAAATGTGATATAATCCATAATGACCTCTGCACACATACTGTATATACTGTATACAGCACTGTATACTGGAAAGCCAATTTAGCTTCCCAGAATGCCGCCATGAGCTCCAATAGCTCACTGAGCTGTAGTGGAGTCCCTGAGGGAGAGAAGAATTTCACATTTACTGATGTCAGAATACATCAATGAAGTAAACTGCTGCAGCTGGTTAGAAAGATATGGTGAACACAAGAAAACACTTAATAATCTGTTCCTAAGATTAGACTGTCACACATGGAAATTTTAAATTAAAACAAGCTTTGTATTTGACCTTTTTGTCCTCTTTAAACATCTAACCACAAGTTAGATTTTTTTTTTTTTTTAGTAACAAACAGCCTCTGAAGGTAGCATTTCTGTGCTAAAACAGTGGTTGACACTGTGCAGAAAATCCAAGTAATAATGTTGTAATATTGGACCTTTTCACCCAAAGCGTTGTGACTGTTATTTGATGCATTTTACACAATTATAGGAGCAGCCACTTATTGACATTCTGAGATGTTTTGGAAAAGCTGAAACGCAGTGGCTCTCCTGAGGGTAACGTGGTTGTAAACATTTTACCAGTGTGCCATTTAACTTAAGGGTTGGCAGACAACGTTTTTGGCTGAAACTTTATTTTAACTTTACCGTGTTTTCTGTGTGTTTATGTGGGTGTCTTCTTTTGACCCTTGTGTGTGTGTGTGTGTGTGTGTGTGTGTGTGTGTGTGTGTGTGTGTGTGTGTGTGCAGGCGTGTGAAAACAGATACAGAGCAGATAACGTCAGACTTTGTGCTGACGTCAAACAACCATTTCTTTCTCGCCACTCTGTCTCTTTCCACAGACAAAAACAGTAGCACCTCAGCTGGAGATAAAGCAGGATAAATCATAAAGTCAAGCCAATTCCTTCCCTCTACCACTCTCTCTCTGTCCCCCATCCACTCTTTTTTTTCAAACACACACACACACACACACACACACACACACACACGCACTACAACGTTCTGCTGATTTAATCAGTTTTCTTGATGGACAAATCCCAAAATAGCCTGACTCTCTCCTGCGGTTGCCTTCTCACTGTCTTCGTATCTCTCTCTTGTATCTTCTCTCATTTTTCGTATCCGTAACACACACACACACACATGCACACACACACACACACGCACACACACACACAGACACACACACACAAATACAAACATACAAAAACAAGCAATACTCCTTTTCCAGTGATTCACCTAGTCGTAATCCTGGTTAATCTTTATCACACATCATTTTAAGTGTGTGTTGATAGTCTATATTCAAAATCATGTGGCTATGATCTCATCTCATTTGCACTAAAACAATTAGTGGATTAATCCATTTTAATAATCAATTGTGTCAGTCATTTATCAAGCAACAGCACTTGTTAGGAGCCATACTAACTGCTCTGTGAGGCTGCACTTCGGCACAGTGGTGTTTTGAGCTAAATGCCAACATCAGAACGCTCACAATGACAGTGACAATGACAGTCATGCTGATGTGAAGCAGGTGTAATTCTGAACCTCAGACTGTATAATAAAGATGGATGACATGACTGCTCCCCAAAAGTTAAGCCAAAACATCTGGACGGTATGGCGAATGGAACATGGGCCACACTAAAAAGTACGCATCATCACATACATTTTTCCCAAAGATGGTTTCTGTCATTTAAGGATGTTTTTATCACCCTAATGTTTGTTCAAGTGTTTGTTATTTGATACCATTATAAGGGGGTATGACATCATGATTGACAGCTCTGTGCTTACAATCGAGGGTACTGCTCACAATTGGTTGGGCAGGTGAATGGGCGGGAACTTAATACAGAGGAGATGACCATTGTGCAGGCTGTAGCTCTATATGACTCCCATATCAAGGATATTATCAAGAAGCTGAAAAAGATAAGTGACAGCGTCATATTGTTTATCATCGGGGTACAATACATACACAATAAATTCTGTTCTGCACTTGCCGAAAGGCTCAATAGCTGTCGAACTATCATGGAACACTGGGATGATCTATTTGTTTCACGGAGACGTCCACTCAACAGTCAGCCTTGGTTCTGAATATATTTTAGATGAAATAAATATATGGGTGAGAATTACAATTCCACAATTATTAAAATGTCCTTAATAAAGGACAATAAACGAATGATTTATACATGAAAACTCTATTGTCTTTCAGTCACCATCTATTTCACCATATCCAAAAAATTCTGACAGCCCAAGGGCACCCAAAGAGCACCTCAGCGGACACCGTCCCTTTATTTCTAGCATCATCTGCTGTAACTCTCCAACATGGCAGCTCTAGTTACACTGCATGCGTGAAATACACCATAGCTCCCATGGGTTCAAAGAGCCCAGGAGCGGTGGAAGTGGAGACACATCATCCATCTTTACAGTCTATGTGTTCATGTTTGCCATCTGAGTTTAGCATGGTTACATTTCCTATTCAGCACTTAACACAAAGAACAGCTAAAGCTGATGGGAATATCATTAGTTTTGATCATTTTTTGATCATAAATGACTAAATATTACCACTAAATATCAAAATTTTGACCTGACAGTGGTACCATAGGAAATTTTAAAGGAACACCAGAGTTACTACAATTATCCTAACGAGGACATAAATGTCCGTACAGAATTTTTATGTTAATTAATTCAATAACTTTTGAGACATTCCATTCAAAACCACAAATGTGAACCTTACGGCAGCGCTGGAGGAAAAGTCAGGCAATCACCAAAGACATTTGAATTCATCCTCTAGGTACCATGGTTACCTGCTCCAAATTTCATGGCGATTCATCCAACGGAGATATTTCAGTCTGGACCAACAGTTGAATGTCTTTGGGTTTGGGACTTTTCTTGTTTAAAATGAGAAAATTTAAGACCTTGGGCTGCTGAAGAGTTGTGTGTTTTTCACAATTGTCTGACATCTTGTCAACTAACAACTTGTGTACCATTACAATAACTGATAACTTATGGTATAATAGTACTGTTAGTCTTTAATTAGAGTGACCTTCTAGCTGTCATGATAGATAAATCTAATAAGAATCAGCCTCTTTATGTGTAGCTACAACTTACGTCTCTCCTGTCTGTCGTCTCTCCCCTTTTGCTCCCTCCAGGACCGTACTACAACCCCAGACCGAGGCAGCGCATCCCCAGGGACTTGGCCATGTGTGTGACTCCCAGTGGACAGTTCTACTGTTCCATGTGCAACTGCGGAGCTGAGCAGGAGACGGACTTCAGGCAGCATCTGGAGAGCAAGCAGCACAAAGCGAAAGTGTCAGAGTTAAGATACCGCCACGAGATGGAGAACCTCGGCTACAGCTAAGAGACATTAGAGGGGAGGGGGTGGGAGAGATAAGACCGAGATTAGAGTGGGACAGAATAGGTGGAGAGACAGTCCAAATCCAAAGTGCAGTGAAGCAAATTCTAGCCCGTGTTTGAAGGGCATATTTAGTGAAGGGATTAGCCGAAATGGCCTCAAGATCTTGTTGCAATTCATTTGATATACGCTTAAACACTTAAATCCTCATATTTGACATAATGCTCTGGCATATGATGCCATAATTGGATTTGATGGATTTATTTGATCTGGGTATTACTCTTGAAATTCAGTCTGTATTGAATCAGGCTGCAACATGTATTGAGAAAAGGATGGATTTTGAAGAATCAATCAAAAAGTCTCTTTTTTAAAGGTACTGAATCCAATTTTTTACCCTCCATCTGTTGTTATATCGTCTCTGGTCAACTTTTTAGGTGGGTTGCATTCACAGACTCAGGACACAGGTGAATGCAAATGAATTGCAAGAAGTATTGAGCTTGTACAAGCTACAGGAAGAGAGTGGGACATGCAGAGGGGTCAAGCATTGAAGGGATTGTTTGGATTGTTTGAAGTAGGGCTGTATTGGGTTCTTATGCGTAGTCAGAATATTACATGTAATAGAAGGCAGTCAGCATACCCCTAGTTTAGAGATGCAGACTTAAGTCCGACACAGAAGCCCAATTATGTACCGCTGTGGATTGGGGTTAGCAATAAGACTTATTTTAACCACCTAAAAAAAAAAGTCCCACCTAAAAATATTAAGTCTATATTGAGACTATTCTTACCCCTTTACATTTCCGTCAGTCAGCCTGTTTCTATGGGGAAGCCATTTATGGCTTCATTTCCCTATCTATACTCTCGACAAAGCCACCAGACTCCTTTGAAAAAAACATCCAGCTCGCTGATCTGGTCTACAACTGCTTCAAGCAGTTCAACTGTTGAATATGAACAAACCTTTTTAAATGCCAAAGTCTCACAATAACACAAATAAAATAGCTGCCTGAGGCAGTGGTTGACCAGCAACTCCTTTATTCAGCGATGTTAAATCACTTTTTTCTCAAAGGAGTCTGGCTTCAAAAAGAGCAATATAACAGCTTAATTTTCCCATTGGACATGACCATCTGACAGAAAGATAAAGTGATAAAAAATACTCTCAATAAAGCTTACGCTCATACAGTACATAGTACATTTTGTTGCGGACCCCCTATCAACAGCAGTACATTGCTTATTTTCCGTGTCCGACTCCGGCCTGCTTCTCCAAAGTGGGGGCCTGTTGACTGACATCTACTGTTTGTAACATACAGTCTAAGGAGAAGTACTTCTTACAACCCCAATTCAAAAATCTGAAGTATCCCTAAGAGAGAACCCAAAATATAGAAAATGGAGAGAAAGTGTTGGTAGAAGCAAAAGGAAGCATTGAGGCAAACACTTGAGGTCAGTACAAGTCTCGTCCTTGGGAACACAATCATTACTGAGGACAAAGTTTGGGACTTGTTTCAATTCCTGTGTCAATCAGCCCTGCAGGTATTTTTGTACAGACCCTACAGCAGGGACTTCAGGGCCACTTATACTGTAGTGACCACTGCGCCACAAATCCAACATGTTTATAACCTGCCTAACACAGGTAGTAACATCCAAAGCACTATTAGCTAATTTAAAACAACAAAGCACAACAAACAACATCATGTGGTAGAAACAGTGTTAGATGAAACAGTTAGCCTTAGCCGACCTCTTAGCGTAGTGGTCCTTTGGTGTATATCAGGCTGAAGGCTACACACCGGCTAGCCTTGTTTGTGCCTTTAGTGAGAATTAGGCTAAAGAGTAAACTTTGGCTAGCCATTTTGACATATAGCGGAAACCAATCTACAGTATTGATTGGGTTTTTCTATATACTGTGTCACCTCTCCTCTTGTGATAAATCCACCTAAATTTTATGTAAATATTCTCAAATTATGTTATAGATGTAAATAGAGGATAATATACACTGAACAAAAATTTAAACGCAACTCTTGTTTCTTGATCCTATTTTTCAGAGGTCTAAGTTAAAGATCCAAGACTATTTTATTAACTTAAAAGATATATTTCTGTCAAATTTTAGGAGTGAGCTCTTCTCCTTTTCCAAGATAATCCATCCACCTGATAAAATAAGTCAGTAAATACCCCACTCGCAAACTTTTAAGCTTTTATGTGTCTTAAAAAAGGCGGTTGCAGACAAGTGGCTAAATGAGACTACAGAACAACATCAACCTGAGCAGCACTGAACATGGCTTTACAGCCTCGTAGTAGTGGCAACACAGGTGTAATTTGTTTATAGCCAAACATTTAGCTTTTTACTTCTGGGAATTTCGCCTTAAAAAATCCTGAAAGCTGTGTTCATTTGTAAAGATACTTTGTGAAGGTCCTGAGCTGGTGTAGTTACACATTGTCTACAGTTGTGAAGGTGGTTGGATGTACTGCCAAGAAAAGACATTGCATGTAGCTTATGGTGGTAAAATAAACAATCAGTTCATGGATAACAGTTCTGGCGGACACTAGTACAGTTAGCCTTCCCATAACACGCTCCCCCAAAATTATTGGTGAATGTGTTGTTTGATAAAACCGCCCATTTAAGAGTGGGCTTTTATTATGATCACATCTGCTGAGTACTTTTAAAAAAGTCTGACATCTTTACATGAAACCTCTAAAAAATGGGAGCCAAAACAAAAGTGTTGGGTTTAAATTTTTGTTCAATATACATGAATACTACTAAATCTTTGGTTAATGTTAGCCTAGCATATCTTGTAAATACTCGTACTCTATTAAATAATTATCAGGAATCTTGTACAAAGTGTGCACTGACTGAATGTCTGTCCATCAGCTCTGTATGTTTTTGGGTGGATTTTACCATAGGCCCTCTGTACCACTTGAGGTGATGCCCTTGTTCATTGGTGAAGTAACTCTGGTTCCATCCGTCTAGTTAAAAGCTGCTAGTCTCATTACTGTGACAGTGCTGGAGGAGCACATACATGCCAGGAGAGGCCTGTTTGTGAAGCTCAGTCTTTGTCTTGACAACAGCCAAACTGGCACTGTAACAGGAGGAAAATGTTGGAAACTGAATGCGTGTAGCCAAAAGCATTTAACTCCAAACTTCTAATTAGTTTGCAAATTGCAAATGAACGAGTGTAGAGCTCATGGATGTTACTGGTTGTAAGACATATCATTTAATTCTCCCCAATCAATTGTGATTCCCAGAGGGGACATAACCAGGTTTTACTGCAGTGTGAAGCAGCTGCAGAGGAGTCACATGGATTTGTGCACAGATTTTTTTTTAATGTTGTCTTGGTTTTTTTGTTTATCCCTTATGACCCGGGTCCAGCTGTTTTTTAAGTGTTAAGCCCCTCCCAAAAAGATCACTTATGTAATCGGAATCAAATTAGATTTTCTGTTTCTGTTTATTTGATTATCTGTTCCAGTTCAGTTGTGCCGAGCTGAATGCAGCGCAGTCACAAAGGCCTTTTTCGAGTGAGACAGTCATACTTTAAACAACTAAAAATGTGAACTGTGCCTTTAAGATTGGCTGTGATCGCCACTGAATTCAGAGAAGACAATGACAGGGCCAAAAATTTAGCATTTTGATCATATGAAATGACTGATGATTCTTTGATCCTATAAATAGGAAAAATGTATTTATTCCTCAGATTTTTTTTTTTTAATGTAGCAGTTAACACTTTAAAATTCCTTTTAAATAATGCAGAAAAATCTGTTGGACCAATTAATTTTTTAAAGTATTCAGCTTAAAAATGTGTGTTAATAAGTATGGTAATTAAATAGTTAATTACCCTAATTATGAACAAAAGTTTTTAAATTGATAACCCATACAAGTTAATTTGTTCCATCTACGTTTTCAACATTATCTAAAAGAAATTCTATTATGTATTTAAATACCACATTTATGAACACACATTTTAAAGTAATTACTCACAAAAATAAGCAAACAAACATTTTCTTTCACATTATTTAAAAGGAATTTTAAAGTGTTAAAGAGATTTTACGTCTTGATTTTGAGATCTCAGCATCTTTCACCACAGCAGTTTCAGTTTAAATTTGCTCCTGCACAACAGCCGTGTACACACACGCACGCATGCATGCGCATGCGCGCGCACACACACTCCTACATAATTCAGTCAGTCAAAGGTCTGATCAGGTCATCAGAAGTGTTATAAAGTGAATTGAACGCAGCATCCTGGTTTGGTTAGCTGTGCGGAAAGGCAGCTGCTCACATCTTCCACAGAGCACAAACACACACCTGATCACACATGAGGACACTCAGGAGAAAAGCACTGTGAGGACAAAGTGCTGTGGTGTTAAGGGATTTAAACATGCAAGAGAGGCACAGCCAGAGGGAAAGAGAGAGATAAACAAAATGCCCGGCTGTTTTATTATCCCACTGTGCTGTATGGTGTAATAAAAAAAAGGAACAAAGATGCACTGATGAAAGCAGAGCTGTAACCAAAGCTGTGGGTGAGACACAGCTAGTCGAGGAGTTCTTCTTCACATTAGGCTGAACTGCAGTCTGTTAATAGCACTCCTCCTCCTCCTCCTCCTAGAAATAACACGCTTTGTCTGACAAGAAAGAATGGGTTCCATAACCTTTTATTATGTTGACAGGCTCACACTCCAAAGCAGCTACTGAACACCTCGCGCAAATTATGAAATAATGAACTGCAAAGGAATGGAGGGAACAAGGAGATTGTAGATCAGGCTGCTAACAGGCATCACCTAAACAGCCTTTAAGATCAGACAGTTGCCTGGAAACCATTTTTGCTTATGTTAAGTCCTGTATCTGGACTCAGTAAACCAGTGTTTCCTAAACATTTTGGCTTGAGACCTTTTAAAGGTGTATTAGCCCTCAAAATGTCTATTTGCATATCAATGACTCACCCTGTGTTACCATCAATTGTTTAAACATTGTTTTTCTCACATGCTTCAACAGGGAATGAAGAATCCAAAAACATCCTTGATGAATTGAAGTCAAAGGGGGCCACGTTTAACAACAGAAATCAAATAACTATCCATTCATATGCTTAGCACTTCCCAAACACATGCATTTTTGCCAAAATGGTTCAATTTCAAATACTTCCGCATTTATTTAGTCTCGCACACAGATGAGCTGCATGCCTGGACCAGCATGTGCATTTGATTTCTGCTTTGAACTTGAATTATACTGCACCAGGTGTGTGAGATTTTATAAACAGATGTTGACATTATTTTTGACATTATTTTTCTGTTGTAAATACCACCCCGTGACCTCAAGTTATCAAGGTTGTTCACCATTTTTTGATTACTTGTTCACTGTGGAGGCATGTGAAAAACCCCCAAAACATTTTCTTCCATGAATTCAACATAACATGGGATGAGTAATTAATATAAATATTATCACTTTGTTGGTGAAGTGTTCCTTTAAAGTATCTAGCTGAGACCCCCCTGTCACAAGTTAGGGCGTCAGTGAGGACAACCAAAGATTAATTTTTTTTTGTCCGATTTTATCTTTGAACAAAACGGGAACCCAAACCCCCAGAGGCCCCAAAAATCACAGGTTTACTCCTTTCAAATAGGATTTTCTACTTTTTTAAATTGAAAAGTTGTCAGGGAGTTTGCACAGCTAAAGTACATCAACTAAACTAGAGATTACATTATCAGCTGATCTTTTGCTGTCCTGTGTTGTAGAGGAACTGTTTCAAAACCTAGTTTTAAGACCTATTAAGACCCCCTTTTTTACTCTCTATTGTGCTCACATGTTGCATATTTTTTTGTTAATCAGATTGCCTAACTTTTCTTTCCTTAGGCATTTTTTGGCTTTAATGGAAAGACAGTATTGTAAAAGCAGACAGAGAACAAGGGAAGGGTGACAGGTTTGGCACATCTAACTATGTTGTGATTGTGTAGCATTTAGCTATAACCATTTGGAAACCAGGGCATTCGCCAAGTGATATTAATCCAGCACATCAGTGGGTGGTTTCTGAGTGTCTGGGCAAACATTGAAACTACTTCATATAGTCTGCTGATTGCATTGTGCTTGATTGAACTTTGAGGAGACTGGGTATATATATACAATTTGGGGCCCCTTAACAAATAAGTTTAGCCATGTGTCTGAAGCCTGAGGTAAGGCGTTTGGTATTTCAGAATAAAACACTATTTAAAAAAACAAAACAAAAAAAACAACATTATTTTGTGGCAGAGACTACACTCTGCCTTAATCTATTTATGAGCCCAAGTTGGGAACCCCTGCTTTATATCATAAAGACATTTTCTTCTACTTATTTGTGACAATATTACAGATCTCACAGCAAAGGTTTTAGATTGGTTTCATTTTTGAAAACATATAAAAGATCACTGACCCTTTGCTGGAAAACCAAAGGAGGCCGCAACATAAGTATGAATAATGATTAACATTTCATCCAAATTCTTTTTGTTCATTTGAGAGTTTTAAAAGGAAAAGACGTCAATCTTTTGGCATTTTGTCTTGATTCAAGAACATGTTGAAACCAGGAGGCTCTAATTGAAAAGAAATGAAATAAGCTGAAATAACATAGTAAACACTATTTGTAGTTAATGGACTAAAACATGCCAAACCATTGGTAAACCACTCTTTCTAAATGGAACTATTTTTGGATGGATATTGTTGCACAAATGTTTAAGCCAACAACCTAAAAACCCAATCAAAAAAACACTGTGGTAAATAAAGACATATAACTGTTAACATTAACTGTTAACAGGTTCATTATTTTGGCAATAGGCATTTTATTTGCTCTCTGTTCACTGAAATTGATTACATTGCATTTGTACTTCTAGGAAGACTGTTTAGTTGTTTTTTTTGTAATATGCTGAAATAGTTCAAATACCCGGGGTGCTGATTTTGTTTGTTTTGTTCTAACTGTGACTGTAACAGCTGGTAACTATAATATACTGAGAATTATTGGTTTCACTGTTTCTAACCAACCTGAATACTGATGTGTTTCAGCACCATAACTAACTAACGTCAAACGTCAGTGCTTCATTGTAAATGACAGAGAAGTGTTACATATTGCACCATATAAACTGTATTTGGGTTACTTTGTGCATGAGTTAAGACTTAATAAGTGTTGAGATGTTTCTACTACTGAGAGAATATATGATAGTGAGGATGCTGTTCAAGAATGTTTTATTTCTGAGGTTTGGCTGGTTGGAAATGTCTGTATGCTGTGCTGAATCTACAAAAGGGCATTGGAAAGAATCATGATTTTGCACTGAATATAAAGAGACACTTGTAAAGAGAAGTATGCTACCACATGTTGTTTAGTTCAAGTGGAGACTTTGCTACCATTGTCATTATTTGCTTCTCGATTATTTGTATCCCAATGTTTACAAGGTGAGACGCTGAAGCTGTTATGGATGTGTACCATATCTGTAATTCTGTGTGTTTATCCATGTGTTGCACTGTTGGACTGAACAGAGCAGGGCAGATGGGCTTCACTGTGAGGTTAAGTAAAAAAAACAAACAAAAAACCCTCAAAAGATGTTTATCCAATTACTTATTAGACACAACTGGATGCTACAACCTCTTTTTCCAAAAATTCAGTCCAAAACACTGCAGTCAGGCCAAGTCAAGTTTGTTATAAGTTGGGCATTCACTGCAGACTCAGAAGCGTCTTCTTAGTTTCACTTTCACCTGATGATGGCGGTAGGAAGACAGTAAGCTCACCGCTCAGCCCTTCCATTTACTGCTAGGGGCGGACGCAGACCCTCAAATGAATAGAACCATGTGTGCATCTGAGGTATGTCTGAGCCTTAAAGCTGTCGGAATAGCTAATAAAGTGAACCTGGATTTGAGAATTTCTATCACGGACTACAAATTGTTATTTTTTTTACATTTCTGTTTAGATTAAACCACCATGCCGGGAATTAGTTAATTATTAAGACTTAAAGATGCCAGTGGTTAGACTTTTTTAACCTTGGAGAGAGCCAAGCTAGCTGTTTCCCTCTGCTTCCAGTCTTTTTGCCAAGCTATGCTAATAACCTCCTGGCGCCAGCTCCACACTGAGCACACAGACATGAGAATGGTATCAGTCTCCTCATCTAACTCTCACCAACAAAGAGAACAGGCGCATTTCCCAAAATGTCACAATGTTTCTTTAAATCTGTGTTTTTCCTGCATGTACCAATTGTTCCTGTCGACTTCAGCTTTACTTACATCTAATATTACTCAGTAACAACATATAGAACAGGTTATGCTTGCCTCACATGAAAGCCCATGTCTCCTGGTCTACAGACTGTGTCGGTCTTGTACACTGACAGAATTCAGGACCCCTCACCTCCATCTATTGTCGGTGGGGGGGGAGGGGGCTCCCAGCATCGCCCCCTGCAGGACAAAATACACTCCTGTACTCTCTGTGAAAACCTCAGCACACTCTCAGTGCCTCTGAACAACGTTGCCAATATACCCGGACTGACTGACTGACTGACTGACTGAGTAGATGGATGCCTGGACGACTGATATACTAATTTCTGAGGCTGTGTGTGTGTGTGTTTTCTGACGGATGAATAAACGTGCAGATGATATTAATAACCAAGCTGAGTTGATGATTATTACAGTGAATGTGTGTCTCATGTGTTCTCCTCCGCGGCTCGTCTCATACCGCTCCGGGGGAGATAACTGACTCTGTTAGCTGACGCTGTTATTGGCTCACAGGGAGGAGACGTTCTGCATAGCCTAGTTTCCACTGCACTGATAGCCAGGCTTTACTCATTATTCTTGATATTACTTCCTCTGCCAAGAAAGCTGTTCTCGTGCCCCTGGTAGTTTATTTGTTTGCCCGTCAGCGGGATATCTCACAAACGTAATGAACAGATTGCCTGAAATGTGGTGTGCTGGCCTCAGGTTGAAGTTTCTACCATTATTATTTGCAACTATGAAATCAGTGCTTGAATTGGGCCAGTGCTCACCAGTTGTCCTCATTAGATGTCCATCCGACTTCCTCATTACTCAGTATAGTACAAAGAAATGAATGTAAAAGGGGACAAAAATGCTTCTGCTAGAGGTACAAAATGTTTCCGGATAAAAGTTTCTTGTCCAGAATCTTTGGTCCATAAACGCTCTCATAGCAGGGGTACATTTCAGAATTATTCGTGCACATGAATTACTATTAATACTTCATATTATATGGGATTTTTGCACTTTGATATTAATAACTCTCCTGCATAATTCATGTCCTCGAATGCTGCAGGTGCACTGCTGCTAGTTTAGAATACAATGCATGTTTTATTCAGCTTTAAGCACTCAGTGAAACTAGTAAACAGACTCAATTATAACTTTATATACTAAATGCTTATCAATGCAACAATAGCTCAAAATTTTGCTTTTGTCACTGGGTTCCAGATAGACTTAGTTAAGTTCTGTTTTTCGGGTGTTGTTTTTTTTTTTTTGCTTTTAACCCCCTTTTGTGGTGTTCACTAGCACTTTCGATTTTCTAAGGGTGTTGTAATTTTTGTGGTTTGTTCCTTAAATATTTTTTTCACTCCTTTTCTTTTCATTTGTACTTTATATATCCAATGTAGCATCAGAGAGGTTTAACAACCACAAACACATGGCCAGTCCCACAGGGCCTGCTAAGAATACTGTAGGTCAGTAAGGCAAACAGTTGTTTAGACATGTATCAGGAAGTGACGATCCCTGTGTGGAAACTGAATTTTCTTTCTGGAAGTTTTTCACACACAAACATACGCACACACACACACACACAGAGAAAGATAGATAGATAGAGAGAGAGAGAGAGAGAGAGAGAGAGATAAAGATAAAGAGACAGCAACAGAGAGGTCCAGTCTTTTTTGGCTAAATATGAAAGACAACTGCAGATTTCCGATTATTTCAGAGACAGCCTGGGGACATGCAACAGTGGTCTTTGTTCCACTGTTTTGACAGAACAGTTGAGGATGGGAAGGAAGCGTTTATAAAACAGGAAGTCAATCAGTGAGCAGATCGCCCCAATAATTACCTGCAAGTTCCCTTTGAAAGCATTAAAATAAGTACATACTGCACATGTTGAGGATAAGACATCCCCAACTGCTTTTTGAAACTAATATCTATTACTGCAATATTTAACTTTTGCTTCTGTTCTAAAAAGCTACCATAACACTATTTACATGGATGACATTTGCTGATAAAAAAAGGGAAAAAGAAAAGTGAAAGAAAAAGTAAGAAAATTTTAACTAATAAAGCCACTCTGGTTGCAGTCCAACTTGGAGTTTGGATGGATAGACAGATAGACAGATAGATGTCACTTTTCTCTTATAGCTTAATAACATTATAGGAGTAAAGTTATTGCACAGTAAAACTCGTGTATTCCTTAAATGCTCTAAGATAAACTACTCTTTGAAAGTACAATTATTAGGACATTACAGGAAGTTAAAGGTTTAAAAAGTGACTTCCTAGGTATAGGAGCAATTAGTTGCTTAATCAGTAAGTGATTGCTAGAGAAGTTAATTGCAACAATTTTGATACTCAGTTCACCATTCAGGTAATTTACAAAGCAGAATCTTACTGATTTCAGCCTCTAAAAGGCGAATATTTATCTAGTCTGATATGATAGTTCACAGAATATGTTTGGGTTTTGGACTGCTGGTCATCACCACAGGGATTATGATGTCCTTTTAATTTTTTAAAACTAGTTGCTTATTGCATAAACAAAATAATAAATGTATCAATAAATAAACTAATTGTTACATTAAAAAATATTTTTAAAAAAACAGTAAAAGCTCTCATAATAACTGAGGGGGAAGTATGCCTTGGTATAAAGAATCTAAATTATTCCTCTCATAATCATTCATCTCTGCATCCAGAGCTACAAATATTCATGTTGAATAAATAACAGTTTTCACTAATGCATTGTTTGATTATTAAACACTGAATGCTTATGCATGTTTTTTATAAGAAGTGCATTTCCTGGTATCACCAAAATCTCTTTTTAAGCAGTTTGTATTGTTATTAAGCATCCTCTAGTGGTCACGGCAGAGTATGGCGTGATTTTGTGAATGGCTAGAAAGCTACAGAAGAAATGAGTGATATTACGACAAATATTTACTTTTGTATTACTTCACCTTAAGGAAAAGACCATTTAGCCTTTACTGTTCACTGTGTGCAGATGTCAGTATGTTTTTTTGCTTTGTTTTGTTTTTTAAAGATTTTTTGGGGGCTTTTTGCCTTTATCTGATAGGACAGTTGAACTGTGAATGCAGGAGAAAGAGGGGAAGACATGCAGGAAAGACAGCAAGGACATAACATTTGTACATGGGGCGCCCGCTCTATTAGGTGAGCTCCTCAGTTACATTTTCATGGTTTTGAGGTACTTGAACTTCACATGAGTATTTCCATATTATGTTTTTTTTTAATACTTCTACCCTGCTACCTTTTGGAAGCCAAGATGCTGTTATTACTCCATTACTTACTACATTTATTTGCCAACACCAGATACCAGTTACTTTGCAGATTCAGATTATTATAAAAAATATAAATCAAGTTATGATTTAGCATTATACTGTAGATTAAGTTACCCTGGCTGTATATGATGTAATTCAAATTAACTTCACCTCAAAATGAATATAAAGTTGAAGAAAAAATGGCTTCACCTTTAGCAGCTGCCACATAAGTGATGCTTAGACATTACACATTATAATAAAAGTATATAAATTTTATCCTGAAATAGGCCATTTTACATAATTGTATACTTATACATTGTGGTATTGCTACTTTTACTGAAGTACTCCCAGCATTGACAGATTCAAACTGTGTTAATAATACAATGTTTTGGCAACATGTTCCACATTATTGTAGTTTTTTTTAAACATGTTTGCATTTTTTCCCCAAATGTCAGCATTTATGTGCATTATCAAGTGTCTCTCTTTTAAGTGCACTTAAACAGATTTAAAAACATTGTACCCAGAGCATTATGCATATTCCACTCTCTTGATGGCACGTGGCCAGTGGCTTGTAATAAAGGCATCTGAAGCACTAGGCTGGTTAATATTCGTAGTGAGAGCAGCCATTGCTTGTGAAATGATCGCCTATACGACCTGCTCCCAGTCTGGCGAGGCAGGCCCAGCAGAACCGCTGTCCACACTGAGTGCAAGTCATCATGTTACATCCTTTGTTCTTCTGTAACACACAACACAACAACATATGTGTTAGCCACGGTGGTCTAAAACAGTCACAACTTCACACTGTAAAAAAATGTGTCTGTAATCACATATTTGTTTGTGCTAATGATTTCATATATGTGTGTGCTAATCACAGACTGTATAATATATTGTGCCAATAAGTGAAAAACTAAATACCTCTATTCTGCAGAAGCAGTGAGGACAGTTCTTGCTATTGGTAATGATCCAGTTTTCACTCAGGCTGTCTTCCAGTGTGCCCTGCATTGTACTGCGGCCGTATCTGCTCTCCAGGAGGCGCCTCCTCTGCTTACTGCCACTGGCATAGTCGTCCCACAGAGCCTTCAGCCCCTCTGACACACACAGATCACTGCTTTAGATACAAAGCCAGACACAAGTGCCCCCACAAAAAAATTAACCTTCAACTATAACTAAAGGTTAACCAAAAAAATGTGTTCTCTTCTGTATCGAGACCATCTCTCCAGCTCCATATATACAGAGTAAGTAAAGGAGTCAGTGAAAGTTACAATGCAACCATACATCATATAGTACAGTGGTTCCCAGTGGTCCAGCCATTGGGTCCACATTTGTCCTTAGCCCTTAGTTCAAGGTCTACACCTAAGATAAAAGACCACATATTTGAATTCTCGAAATGTCAACAACATGTGGGCTTAGAATACAATTAAATGAAACACATTGCAAGAATAAAGTGTGATTGTCTAAAACTTTACAAATAAATAGCACTGCAACCAAAAAAGTGCATATTATTGCCTCAAGAGCAGCAACGCTACAAAGGCACAGCATGTCTAAAGGCCAAACTGGCTGGCATAAATTAATAAGGCCCTCAACAAAGTCTGCAGGTCTGTACTTTAAAATAAAGTGTTTTTTTCCAAACTTGACATGTCAATAAGTCACCTGCAGTCCACTCATAATGGATGCACTTATGGACCACAATCCACCAGTTGGAAATCACTGATCTAGTAGATACAAAATATCCACCAGCCATTCCTCTGCTTCAAAGTTTCCTCTCTGATTACTGCTAGCAAAAATATTACCAAGCCCAGAGTAAAATATTGTTCTGCTAAGAAAGGAGAGGAGTGTTGTTCTGTTATTTGTTAATTCAATAGTTCACCCAGGTTTGAAGAGTTCCTAATCATAAAACATAGTTTTCCTGCAACAGCAGGCTTTTACAAGACTTTTATCTACTCGGAAAAAATTTGGAGGGAAAGCAGTTTTAGGCATTGAAAATCTAAATTTAAAAACACAATTTCAGTTTTTGATACTCTCACATATGTACTGATTTACAATTTAAATTTAAGGCTAAAGTCAATAGTAACACACAACAATTTCAGACATAGAAGCAGTGCTAATCCTATCTCGTCATTTTAAAATATACACACACAACACAGTTCTTCTGTTTTGGGCTACAGTTGGCAACAACTGTTTATATTACTCCTATATCAGGCCATTTCTTTCTCCATTAATTAATTAATTAGTTTTTCTCGAATAAGGTGTAAGAAAACTGTGAAAAATGCCCAACACTTTTTTGATCTGTAGGACCAACAGTCCAAAACCCAAATATATTAAATACATAATCACAAAGGATGAGGAAAAAGCAGTTTTTACTTAGAAAATGACTAAAAGGATGATCAAAATAGTTGCTGGTGATCGACTAATCAATTATTTGACGAATCATTTCAGCTCTACTTAAGAGTAGCTTTAATCCTCCAAAACTGCTGATACATTTCTGCAAAAATGGATTGTGACATTGATAGGGGACTTAAAATCAAGTCTGCCTCCAAAAAAAAAAAAAAAATACAGAAACAAACAGACACACATGCTTGTGTACCTTTTGTCTGTGGCAGGTCTGCATTGCCTTGCTGTGCTTCCAGTAGTTTTGTGTTCTTCTTTCCCTGACAGTCTGTACCATGGTAGGTCTTCCTGCAGGTGACACAGAAAGCAAAGCTGCACACAAAGCACAATGCTGCATTGCTGGACTTATCCCGAATTACGGCCGAACCGCAGGAACGCCGAGGACAGTACACCACATCTACAAGGAAGAAGGAAAAGCAGAGACGTGCACAGAGACTCCTCTTATTTTCATCAACAAAAGGTAGCTAAAAATGTTCTTTCTGTATTTAATTAGTCTTATTTGCTTGAGAATAGCAGCTGAGCATCACATGCTTAGAATTAAACAATTCATTTTAATACACTGCTAAGTAGTGACCAATGAAAAGCATTCTGTTATAGTGTTTGACTTCCCCAGAGGAAGTACTATATCCTTAACTCTGGTCACTCCAATGTATAAAGGCTTAGGATATATTCTCAGTTTAACAAGGATATAAGGGGAACCCACCAGCCATGCTGTCCAGAGTCGACTGCAGCAAAAGACGATCATAGCGGCTGAACAGCTCCTCACCAACCAGACGCCTCACCTTTCCAACAGGCCACAAAGAGACAAAGTGTGTCAGGGAGTTAATCTCAATAAATGCAAGTTATTCCTTTTAGCTAATAAAAAGTATCTCCATTACATAGTTTGTCTCTTTACTTCTTTCAGCACAGCTCTTCATTCTCAAGCCTAAAAACACACAAAGAAGTGCTTCAGAAAGAAGCTGTTAGCAGAGACAACAGACAGGATTGTACCTGTGCAGGTGTAGGGGTGGCAGTGCAGTCTGCCTCAGGACAGGTGACACCCCTGACATTCCCCTCTGTTATCTGGAGCTTGCAGAATTCTGCGAGACAGGTCTGGCAGAAGATGTGGCGGCACTCGGGCAACTGCACACAGTCTGAACCGAGACAGCCCGTAAAACACACGCCACAGTCAAACACCGTGGCGGCAAATGCTTTCTGTTTTTGGGCCTCATTATGGATCAAGATCTGGGACAGGAGAGTTTGTGACGGAGTTAGGGAGAGACCAGAGAGAGTGTGGTCTTCATTCTGAGGGGATTCTCTGGGATGGGTTGGCAGAGAAGCAGCTCCTAGTTCACTTTGATCCAGAGGGTCTGAGGAGCTGGAGGGAAGAAATAACGGGGCTGAATCATTTCCTTCATTTGAGAAATCTTTCCGGCCACTTTGATCTGACTGAGAAAATAGAAGACTCTTCGATTTGCTTGCTGCTGAAGACAGATCATTCTGGTAGTCAGCTTTAGTCTCTGACTTTTGGAGGGTCTCTTCAGCCTCCCCCTGATGATCTGAGGCTTGTGCAGTACGGTTAGAATCATTAGAGGTGTTTTGGGTCAATGCTACGGCTTCCTGAGAGTCTGAGGTTCTTGATGGATCTAGGTCATCCGCAAGAGTCGCTATCAGATGTTCAACTTCTAAAGCTGGTGCAGAGAGGTCTGGTTTACATGGATCCGAGACATTGCAACTATCTGTGTGTCCTGGCTTTGAGTGTTGATCACACTTTGTGCTGTATTCATCAGAGGGGAGCTCCAGCAGAGAACTGATGTCCAGGAACCCAAGTGCATCTTCTTTAAGAAACTGTACCCAGGAGAAGAGCACCACAGTGCCTCCGCTGGCCTCGTAGAGATCAGTGAGCTGAGCACTCAGTGCAGAGAGCTGAGAAAAGTGAGTGAAAACAGACTGATGTAACCTTTACTGATACTGTGCAATCTGCACTCATCTCTGCATTTGTGACCTGGTTGTAAATGTGACCAATAATATTTGACTTGACCCACATGGCCTCTACCAGGGTTCCTACAGCTCAAGGTGACTTTTTTATGGGGGGGGGGTAACCAACATCAATAACTTATTTGGTTTACTTCAACATAAAACACTATTTTTTTGGTTGAGTTATATGATCTACTACAAATGCTGAAAAAAGTTTAAACTTTCTAAAGAACACCTGGAAGACAAAGGGCATATTATATGTTTATTGGTTTGTCTTGAAAAAAAGTTAGTTCATTTTTCCATTAATCAGATGTGGTAAATGTTTCTAAGGACTGCTGATTCCTCAATCTCTATCTGCCTTACTTCAAATTAGAAAAAAATATTTAAAATATAGATACTGTCAATGATTTTGAGATTACACAATGCAATGTCAGGAAAGAAATGATACATAAAATCCTTTATATCTCAACATTTTTAAGACTTTTGAAAGACTGATTTAAGACATTTTAACACCAATTAAGGCCTTGCCAGATTAATGAAGTTAAGGCCTTTTAAGACTTTTTAAGGATCCGCGGGAACCCTGCTCTACTGATTACCTGTGCGTGTGTCAGCCAGCTGCACGTGACGGTGAACGACGGAGGGGAGGAGGATGGGTAGTCCTCCGGGAGTTCAAAGGTCAGAAGCAAAGGAGGAAGGGAGGCTATCTCGTACTGCCTTAGCGTTTCACCTTAATAAAAAAACAAGACGAACAACGACAAAACAAACATGACCAAAGTACATTACACATAGTTAACACCTGAGGAAACATCCCTGGTTTCCTGTTATTGTTTTACTCAATATTGTAACATATATTATTATAAAATAATATATAGCAATAAATGTTTCATAAAATATTGCAGAAAATTGCCCTAAAAGTTAAATTTTGTTCACAAGACAATGTGTCTCACTAACATTCCCATTCAAAGTAAACTGCTGATTTAATCCACACGCTTCTGTTCATGTCATCAACATAATAGCTCTCTAACCGGCTCGTTTACCCTCTTTCAGAGTCACTGTAAAGCCCGCAGGCAGCTCGAAACACACTCGGATTTCTCCGGCAAACTTCGACTCATCCCGCACGAACTCCTCCGAATCAAAGATACTGTGGAGCGCGAGCAGTTCGTCTTCCTGCTCCTCTCTGTCCGCGTCCATAGCTCCAACAGCGTCCCGACAAACTCAGCGTGAGTGCAGGAAGTACACGTCTGGAGTTGCAGTTGTTTCGGCGGCCTAGTTTCTGTCAACAGTTATCAATATTCTTCACTGTAAATGTAAAAATGCTGAGTGAATCCTCGCTGTTTACTGCGTGTGTGCCTACTTGCTGCCAGTCCACAGTTGCCCGTCCCTCCGTCTGACTCATCGGTGAATGATGCAAAGCGCAGGACTCAGCAGTAACCTCACCCTGCTGCCGTTGACTGTACAAAACAGGTCAATATTAGCTATGGTAATCATGTTAAACACACTAACACAAGAATGAAGCAATGAAAAAAGAAATGCGTACTATTTTTTTAAATTTTCTAATAATAAAAATGTTTTTTTTTTAAACAGACCCGTTTTTTAAAATGGACTCTAACAAAACGGTTCAGATGTCCCATTGTAGTATTTGTGTAATATGAAGGTAAAAAAAAATAATAAAAAGAAAATTAAAATCCATGTAGCTTACTGTTGTTATTATTATTGTGATATGCTAATAAGCCAACATATATCATTTCATTTATCAGTGATAGTATTTTTTTCCATGTACTTTTTCTAAAAACTTACTTTTTCTAGTAGTTTGAAAACATGTCATAAACTGTGATAAAGCATACTGATCTTTATTTTTCCATCAAATATAATGGAATAACATTAAATAAATGATATTAATGTGAAAATGTATCCATTTTTAAACGTTATACAAATGGTAATATATATATATATATATATATATATATATATATATATATACACACACACACACACATATACACATATATATATATATATATATATATATATATATATATATATATATATATATATATATATATATATATATATATATATATATATATATATATAATGAATGATCTTGAATTCTAGTTTAGCTCTACTACCTTAACCATAATGGGACAAATTAACCATTTGGTTGAGCATGGGTTTAGACGTTAAAGAAAAACTCCAATTCATATGTACAAAAGTATGTAGGCATATATATATATATACTTTTTATATATAATTATTTGACCCATAGAAGTTTTTTCTATTTTTTTTGTATAGAGTTATAGAGTTGGAGGCAAACTGAAACTCATACTATTTAAAGGCACATCGACATCTTGTGGATATTTTTTTAGCATTACAGATAAACTGAATGGTGGAGAAAACTCAATATAGTTGAGTTCTACACATTTTTCATTAACATATAGTGATTCAAAATGTGCTCTACCAAGCAGCTGAGCAGAACATTAAAGGATATACATAGGGATATAATGGAAATAAAGTCAATAACAGTGAAAGCTTTAGACAGAACATGCAGATACAAAATAAGTTGTATACCAAAAGCTGGTACTGATTTCCACTCATTTTGTGAATTTGTAAATGCAGCCATTCAGTGCTGTTAATATTGCATAATTACACTAGTATTACATGATTAAAACAGTTTGCAAATCTACAGGTATAAATATTCCAAAGAGAAATGATTTTGGCTCAAAATATTGGCATCACTATCCAAATAAAAATGTAAATTAAAGACTTAGATTCAGAAATAAATGTACAGAAGAGCATTGAAATGTTAGGTAGTAAAATACTCAAGCTGTTATTCAGTACGTGAAATGTTAGTATCCATCAGTTGCAGCTGTAGTTTTCCTTCAGGTTGACTTGGCTCTCAAAGACCTTCTCTGCCATGCTCAAGGGCTTGGGGACTTTTTGGGATTTCAACTTGACACTCAAAGGCCTGGGGATTGTTTTGGATTTCAACATGGCAGGCAAGTGTCTGGGGCCTCTTTCGGATTTAAACACAACACTCTTCTGGATGCCATCAGCAGATGCTAGATTGAGAAAGACAGACAGACAATATATTTACAAGCTCTGTTCATTCAAAGATAAAACGAAGTATTTCCCAGATATTATACATCATTATATCCAAATGCTATACTAAAGATATCACCGATTCAAAACACTGACAAAGTTACACATTTTCATTTTATTAAAAGCTTATTTAGTGATATTTTTTTCTGGTCTGAGCTTCGGGCCCCTGGGTAAGGGTTCGGGGCCTGGTGCTGTTTGGGCTTGCTGGGTTGTAACTGTTGGAGTGAGAGGCTCAGATTCCCACCTGACACACGGATACACTCCTCTTTGTGTCTTTCATCCCACGCTTTGAGCTTGCAGGTCCTGGAGCAGTAGAAGACCTTGTGGCAGCGGCTACAAGCAGTGAGCTTCACGGACACAGAGCGGCCGCAGTGATAGCAGAACTTAAACTCTGGTTTCCTGAGAAAAGAGTCACATGTGAAGAGTTGGAAAAAGGCTCCTGAAAGTTTTACTATTTTGCCGCTGAACTCTTGGATTTAATTTTTATTTGAACTTGGTCAAGGCACAAGTTTAAACTAGAAAATGCAGTTCCAGCAGAACGTGTGTGAAAGCTGAAAATGATTCAAAAGAATTGCCGAAATTCCAAAAAGATATTAAATTCTGGTAGAACTGAAAGCTGAATACATTACTAAAAGAAGCTAAAAGCTAAAAGACACTGCCACAAAAGCTTCAAGCTCAATTGTGATCCTGTTAAAGGTGAACGTTGAAATGAACTGAAAAGGCTGAAAGACGAAATGCTTTATACTCTAAAAGCATAAAAAGTTGAATTCAAGCATAAATGTCCATAACAAAGCACAACAATTTCACGTCCACAGTTTAAGTCTATCAAAACTGACAAGAGAAGTATAATTAATTTGCAACTTGTTACTTTTACAAAGTCTGTAGATAAAAGTATGAAGAATAGAAGAATTGTGTAGTGCAGTAGATTAAAGATAATAAGATTTTTTTTATTTCACTGCAACTATTGAAAATTTGAAAGAGCTTTCAATTTGATCATATTAACATTGAGGAAAATTCAGCGTGTAACTTATGAGAAACATACGAAAGATGGAATAAGAATAATAAAGATTTTGATAAAAAGGACAAAAGGCAGGTGCCTTTCACAAAGGAATGTATGTACCTGTGTTTTTCACAGCTGGGGAGGAGCATGTTTGAAGAAATGCCACCTGCTCCTGTGTACCTCTCTGTGCTACCGGTACCTGCTACATAAATGCAGCACACACACACACACACACACACACACTATGATTTACAGCCATACTCAAAAACACAAAATGATGATCTTTTTTTTCTCCTGCGAAAAAACACTGACCATTCCATGTGATGTTTTGATCTCTCTCTAAATTCTCTCTCTCCCTCTGACGAGCTGTCTGTCTCAACAGATCTCCCATCATGCTCAGCAGCTGGCGCCGTGTTTTGAATGTTTCCCTCTCTCGCATGTTCAGGGCGTGGAAGGGGGTGTTGGCAATACGCAAGTCCTGGATGGCAACGTTTAACACACAGACAGCTTTTAAGATGAAATTATGCAGAAAAATACGCCAATGTAATGCCGTCCAGTAAAACTATACTACTTGTTGCTGCAAGAGGAACCACAAAGTGAATCAATAACTCTCTGATAGTCTCAACAAAAGCTAATCCTTATAATGGTGACAAAATATGATTTATTGCGAGGCTCTTGTATTTGGCTGAATTCAGCTGAAATGGATAGTGTTTTTACGGTTGGTGTTTTACCTGGTTGAAAGAGAAGTGTGCATAGTCGACTGCGGTTCCCACAACATCACCCACTGTAACTGGCATCAAGATGTCGGCACCAGCTTTAGCTAACATGTCCAACTGCATCAACAACACACACACATATACACACAATTCAACCCAGGGGAGTAAATATGAACAGTGTGAGCAGCACAGTAGCACTGGGACCTTTGGGATGGGGGTCCAGTCGTGAGACTGGGCTCTCCAGCAATGAATTAGGTGAGAAGAAGTAATTAAGACTGCCACCTTGAAAATATGTCTGTGTTCAAAAAAGAAGCCAGGCTATATTAAATGATGCCATCTGCTATATACACCCTCAAAAAGGTAAATCAATCGTCATGGGTTTTTTTTTTCTTTTTTTTCCCCGTTAAACTGTCATTAACCATCTATAACAAAACTATATGATTATTCTATAGAGTACAAAAATATAAATAAACTATAAAAAATTCAATGACATGAACAGTTTCTTATTTTTTTGTTAATGTATTTTTGTAAGTAATATGTGACACTGATGATGATGCTGTCTGTTGTCATCCTTTATTGATCAAATGATACGCCAGCCAGACGACCAGTAGTGCCTTTCAAAATAAAAGCAGTTGTATGAAAGACAAGAGATCTCTAAATTAGATTCCTTTGCTTTTCTTTCTAAATAAATAGTTGCCAGTGATGTGTGGGGCTTCCTTACTAGTAACTAACATGCACTCAGGCCCATCTTAACTAACTTACGCCACTGATGCAACCTTATATTTTTATATGACTCAACATAGCAATTGTTTTTTTACTGAAGTACAGAAAAACTAAAAAATGTGTTTCTTTGCTTACTATTTTGAAAAACATGATATTGAGGGATACAGCCATTTAAGATATGTTTTTTGGAATGAAATCAAATATACCGCATTTGAGACCACCAAAAAAACACAGTTACCTGTGATGTTTTGAGATGTAACAAATGAAAAGAAATTAATTTGGATCTAAAGGTTTCACACTCTCAGTAAAAAATAATCTTTGCACACCTGATTTCACCCAAGAGAAGAGCAGGGATAAGCAAAAACCTTGAACCTTACCAATAAGGTCACGTTATTAGGCAGCTACATTTTGGAAATTTAGAAATGCCTGATGAATGACTTTGTAAAAAGTCAGCTGCGAACACTGCAAAAACTGCCGATCTAACCAAGTGTAATAATCTTATATTTAGATTAAAAAATCTAGTTAGTCTTGTTTTAGTATAAATGGATTATCTAGTGCTGACTAGGAAAGATCATTTGACTTAATACAAGTAAATATCACTTGCCTGGTCTTGTTAAGCATCTTTGTCTTTTTCTGAGTTATTTTTAACTAGATACAGGAGACAAGTCTGGAAACATCCACTTCAGGTCTATAGAAACCTTATTTTAAGCACTAGTATGTCCAACTAGGCTTAAATAATTTGCTTGAAATTAGTGTTTTTGATCTTATTTCAAGATTTTATGGGCTATAATGAGAGTCACACAGTTTTACTGGTTTTAAGACATCTTAACAAGCAAAATTTGCTCACTGCACTGGCAGCCAAATTTGCTTCTTTTAAGTGCAAGTATGCGTAAATCTAGGGTTTTTGGCCTTAAATTTGACAGGCCATTTTTGCAGTGAAATAAACTGACTGAATGTGCTGAAAAACTTCCTTGACATGTCTGTCTACTGTATGCTTTTAGGATGAATACCTATCTGTCAATCATTATCATCTATACCATGCCAGTGCTGTCTGTGTGTGTGCTTACCAGTTTAGCTCTGTTGCCGCCTAAGTGGTAGTTAATGTTGGCGAGGGCACAGAGGGCGCTGCCCACCCTGCGGCCCAGAGGGATGTTAGGATTTGCACCTCCTTTCAACAGCTCCTCCACTGCCTGAGCACAGAAAAGGAACAGGTTCAGGCAGAAAGTAAGATTTTGTTGGCGTGTATATGTCAAAGTGTAGGGGTGTGTGTGTGTGGTCTACCAGGTCATTCCCGCTTGCTATAGCCAGGGAGAGAGCCGAGTGTCCACTCCAGAGGAGGTCTGTGCTGGCTCTGTGGGACAGCAGGAGGGCTACCACCTTGCTGGCATTCTACAAAAAAAAAAAAAAATTAAATACAGGACTTTAAAATGGAATGTAATATTGTGAGCAAGCCTAATAATATGTATGATTTTCTGCTTGAAATAAATATTCTGCAGTTTTTGGAAAGGTAACAGCCATGCAAAGTTTTACATTAATTGTAAAGATATCAAACTTAATTCTTAGCCAGGTTACTGATTTGCATTTCTCTAGAAACACTCAAAGTACAACAAACTGTTTGAGCTCTGTGTGTAGTTTTGTTAGTGCCAATGTGTCCTTTGTCATCATAAAACACTGGGGAAACATAATCAACACGACCACTTAAGTGTGCAACATGCCACAAATCTGAACAATCAATAGCATGTTGTTTCATCCGTGACTGTGTGCTACACATGGGTGTGAGCATGTGCATGTGCAGTATGTACTGACCCTGTAGTCACTGTCTCTCTGGCAGGCCACATGCAGAGCTGTTCGTCCTCCGTCTTTGAGGTGTGGGCTCTCATTGGTGCTGAGGGGTTTCTGGGCCTTCATGAAAATCTGACCAAAAATCACCTTCGCAATTACTTTTAAGGACTTAAAAAAAGCTTAAAGGGACAGTTCATCAAAAATCCATATTTCCCCTGTTACCTGTAGTGCTATTTATAAATCTAGATAGTTTTGGTTGGAGTTGCAAAGTGTTAGAGAGGCCAAAGTTAGGAAGCATGCATCTATGAATGGACAAAAAGCTCTAGGGAGCGCAGGATGTAAACATTAACGGTGTCCTCTTCATCAGGTCTGTAATGTTAACTAGCTCAGTTGTGCTAAGTGCTATGCTGGCAGTAGATGCGTGCTTCCTTCTGCGCTGTGACGCAGTTGGCAGGTGTAGTTCAGTAGAAAGAAAACAGTTCCAACACAAAACTGCTCATAACAAATTCTGTGGTAACCAGGTCATGATTTCTGGAAAGAGGCATTGCTGTTGAGTTTTTTCAAGCAAATTTTTGGCACTCTGAGCACCACAAGCTGTGTGCTATCTCATTCAATTACATTTGAACGACGGCAGATATCAATGGTTAATATCTCCAACACTCAGCAACTGACACCAAATCAATCTAGATGGATAAATAGTGCCAAGGGTAAGAGGAAAATCTATTTTTTTTTTATTCTGTGTGAATTGTACCTTTAAATCAAAAACACATACCTTATCCGGTTCATAGATGTCGTTCTGGTCACAAGCCTGTGCATCTGGGTCAGTGATAGCGTGGAGCAACAACTCTGTGATCTGGGGACCTGCTGGACCTGGCAGTGCTGCAGCTACATGCAGGGGATACAGGCCTTTCCTCTACCAAAAAGGTAAGAGGTGGAGGGCAATTTCATAGTTTAAAAAGACGGGTGCGTGTTTTAGATTTTTGTTTGAGTGATGAAATTTCACTCTGGTTTTCTCTGTAGCTCGACATATTTCCTACCTCAGGTGGAAGGGGAATGTCAGTGCGAGCTCCACACAGCAGCAGCCTCCTGACCGCCTCAGCATCAGCCGCCATAATGGCTAAAAAGAGAACAGGCATGGGCACCCTGGATGCGTTGGGGTCAGCTCCTCGTTCCAGTAGCAGCTTCAAGGTGTTCAAACGAACACGGTGTCTGGTCAGTGCAAAAAAAATCAGTGTCATCAGAGCCTAACACATAGCAAAGGGAAAGAGAAAACAGCTGGAAACAGGACTGACTCAGTTTTCATCGCAGCCATTTTGCGTACGGTCTCCTGCGTGTCAGAGCGCTGAGGGATCCCGGTGCGACTCAGCGCTTCTGCGGAGCGCTGCATGGCTTCCTCTGTGACATGGATGTCATAGCTGCTGACGGAGCAGGCCGAGTCAAAGGTCGTTTTTTGGGTCAGTTCTTGGTCTTTACTCTGCTGCCAGACAGAGAGTTGAGAAGACAACAGTGTGTTCAGACATATACCAAGTTATCAAAGCAATTATCAGATAGGATCTCTGTGCTTTGTACCTGAACTCTTCCTGCTGCTTTAGCTCGACATTCCCTCCACTGCACGCTGCCCAGTGCAATGTGACCGTCCAACACCTGAAGGGAGCGCTCCACACCAGGCACATCCTCTCTTCCTCTTTCCTCTCTCTCTGTAACATCCTCTTTGGGAATATTTCTTGTTTTTTTCTCCACATCTTCCTCGCTCAGTTCCATATTCTCTCTTCTTAACTCTGTTTCTCTCCTCTCACCAAGCTCAGCATCTTCCCCGCTTTTCTTCAGTTCTCCTTCAACCTCACTTTCTCCGTTTTCCCAAATTTGATCACACCTGATCTCAGTCTCCCTTCCCTTCTCTTTGCGTTCATTCTCATCCTCCCTTCTGATCTTTTCTTCTCTCTCTTTCTCCTTGTACTCCTTTTCTTCTCTTTCTTCCACTGGATCTTTTCCCTCCTCCTCCTGTGGGTGCCCGGTGTCCACAGGGGTCCCAGGCCAGCGCTCAGTGATGAGCTCACTGTTATTAGACACTTTACTGCTGTGATGCAGGATGTGCTCTGTTAGCTCTGATGCTGCCCTGAAAACAATAAAACAAACAGGGAACTTAACCCTTTAAACCCTAGAGAAAGATCACTTTTCTTGTGCTGCTTTCAGATGCTTTTCACAAGTATTTTAAGCTTTAAACCCTGAGCATATTGCTGCAATTTCTTTAAGGAACTTGAAAAAAGGCAATGAGCAACCTGGTAAGAAATGTTTCTCAAATTGCAAGAAATAAGTAGACTTAGAAAATATATTTTTTTAAAAAGGTAGGGAAAAATATCTATGGGAAAAAAGCTATGGAAAAATGACTTTTTTATTATCATCATAATCACATATCTAAAATTATGTTTTATATTTTAAGCACTTCGTCCAAGTCTGGATAGCTTTGTTTTTATAAATTTGTTTTCTTTTGTCTTTTTTTCTTTTTTTTTTTTAACTAACCTTCAGGTTATTTTCTTGTACTTTGCACTTTTTGCAAATTTCTTGCTAATTTTTGTGTTATTTCTTTTTTCGTTGCTAATAACCTTCTTCCCATGTTTTTGAAAGAAAGCAAGCAAATTTGCTCAGGTTTCAAAGGGTTAAATTAATAGGGAGTAATAAATCTATGAATGACATTTCCAAGATAATATCCAGTGAATTAGCTTTGTCACAATTTGTAAAGGTGGGAAACATCAGCGTGCATAACAAAATACAGAATATAAACAGTTTCTCCTGATTCATTTGTGTAAGAGTTGATCAGCTACAGTCCTACCGGTCAGAGAGGCTACTCTGGTTGGTGTGGTTGCTTTGGGTTGTGTTAGTGGTCTGAAGTATATAGTTTTACCTGGGTGTGTCCGTAGTGAAGTCCACTTGGCTGATCTGGGGACTGTTCCCACATGGAGATGTAGATTTCAAAGCCTGATGACATATTAAAGTGCAAGTTTTTTTTCTTGAATTGCCTGCACCAAACACAGTTTCACACAAAGTGGTGATGAGCAAAGATAGAGAAAAACTACATTAGGCAGAATCTTACTTGAGTTTTTGCAGGTGATTCAGTCAAAGTGGTGTGCAGAGACTGGAAAGGGTAGTAGAGGACATGACACAAAGCCAGGGCTGACATGCCTTCACAATTCAACTTGTCGATATCGGCACCCATATCCAACAACAGCTGGATGACATCATTATGGCAGTTTATCTGACAGTCACAAGAAGCAAAAGGAAACAGTCAGAGGAACAAACATGAAACTAAAACCAAAGAATTAATCTTCAAATGTTACCTTTCTTTATTTTGTCAGAAGTGTTTACTGTAATTGTTAATTCATTTTCATTATATTGATATTTTCAGTGCAGGTTTCAATAACAATCAAAAAGCAAATGAGTAAACAACTGCATCAACAAAGAACAGGCAAATAAAGGGTAATAATGTGTTACTGTGGCAGCGATCAGCGCAGTGTATCCCTGTGAATCTGTGACATCAGGGTGGACCAAACCGGTCTGGAGGGTCAGTGACACGGCCTGCAGTTCCCCTCGGGAGGCGTGCTGGATCAACAGTTCTGAACTGACTTCCAAAGGCCCTTTGGGACCAAAACTCTCCCTGTCAAGAGAGAGAACAGCTGCCACGTCCCAGCTCACATTTTCAGCCTGTAGTCTGAGACAGACAAACAAACACAAACACACACACACACACACACACACACACACTATTAGTAAACATATAATTTCAGTGTACTTATAAGACTGTACATACCTGTACATTAGGAGGGGCCAGCAAAATGTCATTTCAAACAATGCTTTTTTGATGTGCGTCTGACCTGTGTCTGTGTATGTGGGCCTGCATGCGGGCCTGTAAGGGCAGGGTGGAGAGTGGATCTCGCTCATAGCCCTGATGCAGACAAGCGTCCGGCTCCCACAGCTCGCCATAGTAGTGTTGATCCAGCTCTTTTCTTCGGCCAGGGGGCAGCGGCAAGTGGTCCCCATCTGTTGAGTAACTCTCCATGCCAGGGGGAAGGATAAAACTCTCATCTGACAGCAGATCTTTGTTCATGGCCACCTGAGGAGGATAGGTAATTAACCGATCTGTTTTGAGTTAAGTCACAAAGGTCACATGGTTGCTCATTGTAGCAGTACTTTACCTTAAAGTCAGTTCTCGCTCCTGTCTGTACACTTTCAGTGGGAGGCTGGAGAGGAGAAGAAAGGAGACGAGAAGTAATTTAAGATTTTTTTGCACATTTATACATGAACATGTACATTTAGGGACAAAATTTCAAAACTTGTCAGTGGGATCTCGACAATATTCAAAAAAACGACAACAGACATACAAGACATCATAATTTCAAACCAAATACATGTATTCATCTGTGGGTGAGACAACAGTCAGCACGTACCTGAGTCAGGTAGTCTGTGGTGGCATCAGGCTCCATGTAGGCAGCATAGTCAGGAAAGTTCTTAAGGCTGAAGCCCTCTTTTACAGAGGTACAGAGCCTAAGCAGGCGCTCCCCGAGCCACAGACCCACATCCTTACGCCCATCTGGATAAGTAAACACACCTGGACCGAACCTCTGATCAGCGTGGTACAAACCCTGAGTGGAAGTGAGAGGTCTTTGAATATTTTATGATATTTAAAAAATTTAAAAAAAAAAAAACTATCCATATGCCTGGCATCCATCCAGTTTACCTGAAATACAGCACCGTCAGGGAACAGTTGCTGTCCGTACCCTTCCTTTCTGTTGAGGTAGAACTTGCCTGTGAACTTGTGACCTGTTGGCCAGCAGTAAACTCCATCTCCATGCCTGTAGTCTTTGTAGAAAGAGCCCTCATAGAACTACAAAATGGAGCAGATTGGGATGTTAAATAGTGACTTGCTTTGTTTAACTTCAGGGAAAACTGACAGGAGGAAGTAACAAAATGTCGTTGTGTTTATGTTACATATATCTGACGTTCACACACAAAGTACTATGACAAAATACCAACACTAACTATTTTTGCAAAGCTATCGCTTAATTCCTAGCTAGCCTTAGCTAACCAAAACTAAGGAAAAATGCTCTTGTTGTGTCATAGCCTGATTCGTTATGTTAATTTCACATTACCTCTCCATTTTTCCACGTGTACCTCCCTTTGCCGTGTTTGAACCCGTTCACAAACTCTCCCTCGTATCTGGCTCCGTCGGGCCACCCCTGTACACCGAGGCCTTGTCGCCTCTCTTCCCCGCTTTGAGCTCCTCTGAGGCCGCCGCAGTGTCGCTCTGGCCCCGGCTCTGCACCCGGCTCTGCACCTCCACTCTCTGGAGGGTCTGCCGCAACACCTTTGCAAGTCGACAGCATTTTATCAGCATTTTATCCGGGGCGTATCCTCTCTAAACATAATTCACCTGAATCCATTGAGCGAAATGACAGTTATTTTACAGTTAACGTTACAGGAGTTACGAGAGAAGAAAACTTTAGCTGTCAGAAGTCAGATTTGAGTTTTGACTTTCCTGTAAGCGCCGTCGTCATAACAACAGTGGGATCCTGTGCGGGTGGAGGAGCGGAGGTTTACGCATGCGCATACGAAAAACAAAGCATCCAAAGTTATAACACTTGATTTTTAGTTGTAATAATATTATTTTCTTGAGCGTTTACTTAAAAGTTCTCTCTATTGATCAGTTAAAGCAGCAGAAAACCTCGGTACCAAATACAACAAACAAAACTTGTCTATTGCATCACTTGAATTAATTACAAATAAATAAATAAATCAAAATACCTGTCAAAATGATTTTCACCTTTACCAGCAGAAACATCAAAGTGATGTGCATATTAAGCATCACTTATTACAGTCAAAAACAAACCTACACATATTTAGATTTATGAATGGCTGTTTGCTGTATTGTGTCAGTATTTTGTGCTGCTAATGTGTTACATTATTTTTTCTTTCAATATAAATGAAATTAACATGTCCAAAATATCCCAATTTATCTCCAGTGAAGCTAGTTTGAAGCTAGTTTGCAGTGAAGAAAATAAACATAACTAAAGCATCTATTAACTTCAATTTGTACTCAAGTTACTGATTAAATTTACCCCCTAAGAAATATGGGGGTTTATGGTTAGGGTAGTTAATTTGCTGACACTTTATACATTAGAAATTCACAAATAATAGCTCATATTTATTATTATTTATTTCCATTATTTTGATACTCCCCACAAAGAACAACATTAGTTGAACCAAATTAAACTGCATATACAATTCATTTAGCTCATATTAAATCTTGACATTTTCACTACAAATTTGTTGGCACAAATGAACAATTTGCAACCTGTTCCTATTTGGCAACCCCTGAAGCAAAAAAAAAGGAACCCCCCCCCCCCCCAAACCGACTAAAGATAGTGGATGATTAAATTTACAGTTATGTAAAATGAAAGTAGGTCATTGTCAGAGAGCTGGGCTATCCTTGTCAAGTGTAAGTGTTCCTCTGTTTTGGGTCAATGAAGCAGGACCACGCTGTGAGTGTGTGTGTCTATTGATATGTCACCTGACACGTTTTCCTGTAACAGACACTGCCAAAGTTGGTTTCAGCATACAGTACACTATTGTAAGTCAGGTGGTGGAGGATGACATCAGGGGCCATCACATTCATTATTAAAATATTATCAAGTTATGTCGAGAACTTATTATATAATGTATACATTGTCCTAACTCAGATAATTTTTTCAAGTTTGAAGAAAAGTCAAAGAAAAAACAGCAAATGCCAACATGTATTAGTGAGGCAGTAATCACTTAATTCAACTTAATATTATGCTGTTTGGGGCATAATATATAGATACAGCCTCAATGATTAAATTTAGAAATTTGTTTTGCTTTTTTTGACAACCGTACAAGTGTACCCTATTAACACAATAATGAATTTAATGTGGTTCTGATTTAAAGCTCACTGTAAGAGAGCCATCCTGTTCTCCAGTTTAATCACATCTGATGAGATCTCCATTCCACAAACATGATACCCTCACAAGTACTATGCTGATGTACTGAAGAATTACAGGACATCTGATGTGTGTTTCCTCTTGCTTATATTTTAAGTTTGACTTGACTTGTTCTTACAATTCCACGAAATGCTTCCCCTAGCACATGCAACTTGGGAAATTTGAGATGAAGTGAAAGTGCTGTCTGTGTGTGATGTACAGTATAGGATGTGGGATAGAGCCAAAGCCATCTGTGCACATTTTAGTTCAGTTTTACCAAACTAGATAAATGTTACCTTAATCCTCACATTTCTTTTGTTTGCTTTTCAGTTACACCACAAATTGCAGCAAAGCATCCCTCCATTCAAAACCAAACTACTGCAGTATTTCAGTACAAGGCAGTACAAAGGCCTGCAACACTTAAAGATTCAATACCCCTCTCAAGTTTTCTCTAAAATATACATTCCTGTGTTGTGCACAGTCCTGAGTATCAATCATCTAAATGCCATGTAACTAAAGCACAATGCCTGTAGAAGTAGGGCAGATTTAAATGTATAACATTACAGAAGCCCCATAATGTCTATAGTTCACCTATTGTCTGTTCAGCTGTATGTTGGCTCCTGTGGACTCGCCTATGGAACATGTGGTTTTCGGTTTATAAAGGTCTTTTTTTTATGAATATTACATTACTGCTGATTTGATGGACCAGGGTAAGAGTTTTTACCATCATTCTTTCAACAGCCTCTACACCCTACGCAAACAAAACGTATTGAAACATGCCAGAGCACTTAAGTATAGTTGACTGATGTCAATGCAAATATCTAGAATCAGGTATAATTTAGGTACTTTTAACCCTTTGTAAGCTAAGCAATTTTGTTTGATGTCTTGCAAAAAAAATGGGGAGGAGGCAATGAGCAATATAAGAAGGCATGGCCTAAAATGAGCAAGAAATTAAGAAAAAGTTACAAGAAAACTTCCTGAAAATAAGCACAAAAAATTGATGAACACCAAAACATCTTGTTTTTAAAGTTTTTAGTCTACTGTTTTTAAAAATAAAAGCTTTTTGAAGCACAAAAACAAAGAGTTTAAAAAAAGACTCAAAAAAGTGCTGAAAAATGTAAAGAATGTATATGTATAAATTGTTTTTCTGTTACACATTTTTAAATATATAACTGAAAATTATGAACAGAATTTTCTATTTTTTTTCTCAACTTCCCCCTTTTAACAAAATAAAATAAGCTAAGGCCATTTTCTTGTCACCTTTAACTAATTTATTGCAATTTATGGGACATTTCTTAACAAGTTGCTCCACTGACGTTTTTCCCATATTTTCAAAAGAAATCAAACCAATTTGTTCATGTTCAACAGGTTCAGCAGCTGTAAAAGGCATCTGAAAGCAGCACAAGAAAACTGATGTCGATCCAGGTCTCAAAGGGTTAAGCTCATCCTGGTGCTTTATTTTTCTTGCATTGTTTTTTTTTTTTTTACTGCTTTGTCACGACATCTATTTTCAGCTGCGACCGATTTCACAAACACGAAAATATTAACCTTAAATTGAAGTCAGATCAGATTTGAACCACTTCATCCATTTATTAGTCATTTGTTCAATTCGAGAAAAAAACAAAAACATAAATTCTCTATGTTAAAAACACCCTTCTAAATTACATAAAGTGTGACTGAAAAAGTCAGAATGACACAGCAGGGACTCAGTGCTTACATACAGTATATATACATTAGCTTTGCACTACTTTTCACCACCATTCTCTCTCTGAAGGTTTTTCTCAGACGCCTTTTAACATATAACATAACCATCTTTTCTATGGACAACGCAAACACAGATAGGCAGATTAGACAGTTTTTACTTAAGATGTTTAGAGCAGGATGAGGTCAATTCACTTTTAATATGATCCATATAATGAAACGACAATTACCAAAAAAAAAAGCCATAATCAAGCCATAGTTACTGACCAAGTCAAAAGAGAATTTCCCCTCATGCCTACTGTAAATGTGCACCACATTTGAAAAGAGTATTAAAAAAGATAAAGTAAAGTATAAGGTCAATTCCCTTCAGTCTTCCATTCAGGAAGTCCAGTTGAGTGCACTGTGCTGAGTAAAATGAGATGCAAGGAGGCAGGGGAACTTTCGGGACGTGTTAGTTTGCAACCTCTCAGGCATTGCTCCTTTCCTCTATTGTGAAAGTCTCCATGGGGCCTTTGCTCAGAGCCTTGATGTCATTCAGGAGACCGGTCGGAGTCAAAATGTGAGAAGACCCTGGAAACAAAGTATAAAAAACTATTAGGGTCCCAGATCATAGCAAAAAAACATTTCACAATTCTGACTGGCTCCTGTAGGTTGTGTTAAACACCTGGGAAATAAAAACTAAGTTACAATTCAATGGGTGTTTCTAGACGAAAAGAGCAGTTGAATTGAAATTTATAATAATGTACTATATGAATCTGAATGGCCACAACTCAAAAGAGTCACCATCTGGATTCAATGAAAAAAAACTACATAACATTCTTTTCATAGACACTGAGTAATAATAACAACAATAATAACTTAATTTATATAACACCTTCAAAAACAGAGTTTACAAAGTGCTTTGACAAAAACAAAGCTAAGCAGAAATGGGATACATAGACAGCCATACAACAACAGAGAGCCAAACAGTCGTACTGAGCACAAGCAAGAAAAAAATAGTACTGAAAAATGCAAATACTTTTTATGTCCTCAGAAATACATGATACTAACCAGTCAGCTATAATATTGTGTATTAGTGCTCACCTATGATGACCTCGCAGGATTTTACCGCCTGGGTGACCTCATAGGCACAGCGCATCTCAGAGAAACTGATTCCTCCAAGAATAAAAACAATGAGGCGTGAGCCAGTCCGGCGCTCGTCTTGAGCACTTGCTTTGTGCTTTTGGCGGGCACTGTGGAAAAGAGGGTGGGCGACAGACATTTACTGACAACATTTCAAAGAAAAAGTGGGAGCTGCATGTCGAAATTGTGGAGGGAAACAGCAAAACCAACAACAAAGACATGAAAACACATCAGATCTAACTCTAGATTCCATAAACAGACCCAGATTATTTTTAATATTTAATACAACGACAACGACACTTTAAACAATCCCTTAAAAAACACCACATTCATTCACAACACATTCAGCTGGAGCTGAAAGCAGGAGCACAAGTCATCACTAGAGGGCGCTAACTTATCAGCGTCTCACTGTCTGCCTTTAGCTGTAAAAGCAAAAAAGGACCTTCTGTGTGCAAAACACGGCCCCTTTGACGGAAACTGACAGTAGGAGAAATATATCAGTATTTTTTAATTAGTCATGAGTGTTGGCTATCACAGAGTCTTCTGGAGGAACATCTGACATTAAGTTGGAAATTAGTATCAACTAGAAAAAAAACAGATAGGAGTATCTCTAGCAGCTTTTAGAATTATTTTCAGAAACTATTGACCTACTTCTGGTATGATCACAAACAAAAATGCTACTGTACCTGACAGCCCCGGAGCCGTTCCAGGCAGCAGGACACTCAGACTGGTGAGGCCACTCTTTGGTGTCGAGTTTGTTCTCCACGGCATCCTGAAGGTCACAGTTTTATTTTTATTTATCCGTCATTTGTGAAAGTGTGATCACCTCTCGTTGGCAGTAAAACATAAATTTAAGTATTAACCTCTGTTTGTATTTATGAGAGAGCATCCCTCTTACATTCATACACACAGGACTCTTTTTTTGGAGTTTAACAGCGTAGTGGTTACCCTACTAATGTTATGAGTTTCTGCTCGGTACTTCAGTATTTCCCCTCTATCTCTACATTTGAAACACAGGTTTGGCTTTTCACTTTAATGACATAAAAGCATGCAATCTATGAAACTTCTTAAAATAGTAGAGGAGCCCTCTAAAGAACTCTAAAGTAGGTGTAGTCTCTGGAATATTAAAAAAACACATCACTGTGTGACAATTTCTGCTGCTAACTACAAGATGAATAAGGGGAGACAAAATACATAAAAGTAGAAAATCAATCTGCTGTCAAGCACTTCAGTGTCAGAGACAGAGTTTAAATTTTAGTTGTGATTCTAAACTTATAGTGCTCATCGTTTTTTGTACTTAGAACATTTTCACTAAAAATTCAATGCTATTTTTCATGGTTGAAACCAGTTTATGCTGACACACTGCACAAAAGAGTCAGTTTCGTGCTGCAAGAGGAAACTTTGATCACAGTTTACAGGAAACCAGGTACTAAGGTGGTGTTAGAAAGGGCTTTTCAGGTAATAACAGGAAAGGGATGTGAAAATGAGGAGAAGACAAAAAAGATCGTATAATGTTAAAGATCAGATAAGTTCTTCATTTTTGGAGAATTTTTCATTTTAATTTAACTAGTTTTTATCATTAATTTAAAGTCAACACAAATCATATTTGCAAAAAAATGTAACCATGAGACTTTGGCTTTTACTTATTAAAAAAACATTTCCTCATCTGACATCATATGATACCAAAAAATGAAATTTCAGTTCTGTGGGATTACAGAACTGAGAGGCAGCAATTAGGTTTTAGAAAGTACCTTATTTTGTTACCAAGTCACTGGCATAACTCCTCTCAGTTCCTCATCTCTTTCTGAGAATTCGGCTCAACAGCAGAGATTTTTAATGTAACAGCTGCAAAGCTGATATTATCTGTGGTTGACAGATCATATAACGTAAACTCAAAAGCAAACTTCCTCACAAGGATAAAAAGCTACGTTAATGTGCTGTGTGCGTGACATCTCTCTCTTTAAAAGTACAAACGTACACAAGGCAGCACCGTACCTCTGTTTTAACACAAAACATCTCACCTCTATATGATAACCTCTGAAAAGGAACACATTTAACATACTGCCAAATCTTCTGAGGATCAGTACAGAGACATGTTGCTGAGACAGAAGGATCATCCCCAGAGATCGGCACGCAAGTGGTGCGTTATTGTGCCTAATGGATGCTGAGATGCAGTACACATCAACACAAACAAATATGTAACACTGCCTATCAGATGACCTGAATCTGATAATTTCCTTTTGTCGTGCTTTCACAGTTCTGTTCATTTTGTCTCACAGATTCCATTCAGAGGGGGACTGAGGCAGCACAGTGACCTAGACTGAGCTATATGTGATATGAGATTTGTAGGACGGAACTCACATCAATGCCGGATATCCTACATCCTATCTGCACAACTTTAAACCAAGCTTCCTAGCTGCACCCAGATCCCTTTCTCTGGAGTTATGCTGCTTAATTCATGTTCAGCCAGAAAGTGTTTCTAAAGAACAGTGTGTAAACTGGAATGCAATCAGGTGTAAATGTTGTGTGATTGTGCAGAAATGTTAGCTGCTAACAGAGTACATTATATAACAAGGTAATCTGCTCTCACTGACCTCCATGACATCTTTTATGACAGGAGTCCATCTGGAGAGGTTGTATGTCTCATCCTGGGAACGATCTCGCCTGGTCGGTTTGCGAGAGAAGAAACTAGGCTGGAAATAAAAGCACAAGAAACAGTGAGCCAGATTCAGTTGAGACTGAATGAAAGAACTGAACAGATAAACCAGACAAGAACGAAGATGACACAACAAAAAAAACCCAGAGTGAACCACAGTGAAAAACCAAGCAGCCAGCTACAATTAGTCATTTTTATAGTTTGAAGTAGGCACTCTCATCTACAATCAATACCCTTGAAAACCATCAATACAATCAATCTTTTCCTCTTTTTTCCCCTTTTCTCCACATACCGATGTGATGATAGGGACCCCCAGCTCTTTCCAGTTCAGGATGTACTCTCGTTCGTCCTCGATCTTCACGTGCTGGATGAGTTTGCTTAGGTTCTCGTCTGTTGTTCCTGTTTACACACACCAAAAAAAGCAGTGTGAAAACCTGATGATAGTTTATCAGGGCTGCTTTTTTTAACTCCAATAATTAGCTTTGATCAACAAAGAAAAAAATAGTTTTTTGTCTGATCTATGGTGTTTTTTGGGGGGGGATATCTATCACTGTTAAAAACACAGCGTGTGTGTAATATTTAGGGGAATTTAGTGGCATCTAGCAGTGAGGACGGCAAGCCGCCGAAGCGTCTCAAAATTATAATTACAGATCGACAGATTATTGGCCACGCCGATTATTGGGGCTGATATTTGGCATTTTGCCAATTATTATTATACAAAGTGAAAAGAAAGTGTCAGCATGGGGGAAATGTTTACTTTGTAAACCTCAGGGAGCTATTTTTATTTATCAATTTTTATTTACATTTTTCACCCGACTTTATTTAAAAAAAAAAAAAAAAAAGATGCTGGGATCTTTCTGCATGTAACGTTTCAGTTTGGATTAAACATTTGCTAAAGGCATTTTAAACAAAGTTTTGTGTTGGAGTTTGTTATATTCCAAATTCTAAATATTGGCAAAAAAATTTTCATTTTTATCATAAATGCATGTCAGTTCCAAATATCGATTATCGGTGTCATTAACTACTAAAAATCAGTTTCGATATCCGCCCTGAAAAAACAATATTGGTTGACCCCTAGTCAGAATGCCTTCAGTGTTTATCATTCAGGAGGTTTTTACCAGGAGCTGAAGTATCTGCAGCGGTCTCGTCCTCTCTATCACAAAGGGACCCAGTGATTTAAACCGCTAAAAACGCTGAATAAATCAGTCTCACTTTAAAAATCTGTGTTTTTTCTGAAGCTCTCATTGCAAAGAGGCTGCTAACTACAGTGGGCAACATGAACAGCTTTATCTAAAGTCAGCATGTGGAAATTCAGTGGGACACATATATGTATGTGTATGCATATATGTGGATATATGTGTGTATGCTTGCATGTATGTCAGTCTGTGCGTGCAAATAAGTGTATGTACATAAGTTAGAGGTGAAGTTCACAAATGTATTTAACTGATTACCTGAGAAGAGGTACGAAATAATAAAGGTATCCATTTTTGTATTGCCATTTTGTTTAATTTTTATCTTATTCTGTTTTTTTTTTTTTTACATGTTCAAATTATCTACCTGTATCTAAATGTCTATCCATTCATGCAATGTAGACAAATGCGACAATAAAAGATGATTAAAAATCAACTAAAGGATTAGTCTATGAACTGTTCTGTATAGTAGTCAACTGAGAATTTCTGTCATGACAGACAACCCAACAGTTTATACCTTGACTGATTCTCATCGCGTCTTACCGTTTTTGAAACTTCTCTCTTTAACTCTGCACTCTGTAAGGTCCCTGGAAGTTACACTGCAAAACAACACATTAACAAATGCTGCAAGAGAAGACTGTCATACCGCTGAGGCTGAAGATGTAGAGCAGCACAGCTCTGATCTTGTCGTGGATCTTGTACGGGTGGAGCAGCACAGGCAGCAGGGTCCTCATGGGATCTCTCACCTTCACTCCCTCCACGTCTGACCCCACTGCAAGGTCCTACACAGAGACAAAGCAGTTTCTTTTAAATTTCCTTTAAAGCTGGGAATATAGTGAAAGTTTTGAATATCTATTCATGACGCTCCACATATTTCACATCTGGAATCTGACCAGTGTAAGTAACATACCGCAACACACTGTCCCGTCACTTTATTAGGGCAGACATTTACACTCATAAGGCTTTCTATGCAAATGTTATCCCTCCCAACGCCTACCTGCTGACTTGTTCAAACAAATCTGAGTGATAAAAATGTTTGGCACTTGCTGCACCAAAACAGATGAGGGAGCACAGACATACCTGTTCAGCTTTGCAGAGTTTCTCCACGTTGTTTGAGAAGTGTTCCATGCAGTCCTCGGCCAGCTGCAGATGAATTGTTTTCTTGAATTCAGAAAGAGAGAAAAGTTAAGAACACTATAACAAGGACCTGGTATTCCTGCAGGACTTTCAAAATGATTCCCCTTAATGGAAGACAAATACATTCATCTAAGGGGCCAGAGAGGATGACTTCCTGTTCTGATTTGCTGCTAAAAACATGATGTCAACCCCACATAATAGCAGGCTTTGGAGGCACCACACCCAGCCAAACCACAATGATCACTCAGCTTTATAATTACAGACACCACTCCAAAAATAATTTAATAAACACTGGTGCCACATACCTCGGTCACCTGTTTACGGAATGCGGGCATCTTCTTCATCATCTGAGCCAAATTGCTAATTGTGATCTGGAAAAACAATGAAAAATGAACTATGAAGACTAACTGAACTCCAGGTATCAGAGAAGCACAAAGAAACCAAAGCACAGTACCTTCCCATCTGGCTGTTTCTTGCTAGCTGATATTTCCTTTACCAACTTGCGGATTTGTCTGTTGTGAGAAAAAAATGGGGTTAATGTTTGGGGCTGAGAAACACAGCATGGGACACCTCCGTCCTTAGATCTTCGGCACTTACTCTGTGACTTCAGCAATGTGCTTGTGCCTAAGCTTCACCCAGAGCAGGTCATCCTCATTCAGCAGGGCCTGCTTCTCTGAGCCATCTTTGGACTTGTACCTGGCCACAAAAAATAAACCAAATAGTTGGTTTTAGCTAGAAATGTATTACCTTAAGGGGAAATTACAGTGTGGACACTATTTTTTCCATGTTTTTGTTTCTAGGTGACTAATGGGAATTTTTGAAACTGGTTTAGTACTGAGCAAGAAGCGCTGCAGCCAGCAGCTTTGACACAGGCTGCAATGTAATGTAACGTAATGTATTTATTTTTGTCTCTGACGTTTTGAGATTGTTATTCTAAATGTCTGACAACATTATACCTAAGAACCCCATGGAGATGGAGCTTTTTTTAAAATAACATCCTTTATTTTTAACCAGAAACAGCCCCAAAATCACCAACGCCAACGCTTCCAGATTCCATTTAAATAAACGGTAAATTTAGAGTGTGCAAAGACTGCATGTTTTCACATCAAAATGGATGAATTAAGGGTTTATTTCCAACAAACCAGGGCTGGTAATGGGTGAAAAATGGGGGGAGACAAACCAAAACTACTTTTTTTGTGAGTTTTGTTTAGTTTCTGTCAACTTCATGAAGTGTATTTTACAATGATAAAATGATAAAACCGTTTATGTAAATGGAGTCTGGTGATGAAAATTAGGGGGTTGTTAAACTAAGTTAAACTAAAAGGATCTTACTCTTCAACAAAAAAGTTCTATCTCTGTAAGGGATCTTTTCTGTAATGTCTGAAACTTAAAATGACAGTCTAGGCCTGTCAGTGGCAAAAAACAAGCACTTTAAGTGGACATAAACTGTTGGTGCGAACATGTCCTGAGTGGTTTCATTACAGCCAGTTTCACTCTCACTCACTACTGAACCAATTTCAAAATCGTTGTTCCAATTAGTCACACAGACACAAAAACATGGGAAAATAGGGCCCAGGTTGAAAATACTTCAATTACCCTTTAAGGTAATACATTTACACTCAAAAATATCAAACCTAACCTTTAATTTAAAAAAAAAAAACAAAGCTCATCTGCCATAAAAGAATGGGGATATGGTGCTTTACACATATTATGTATGACTATGTAAAAAATGCTAAGATTCAGTAAGGCTTGTATTACTTGTAGGTGTCGCTCTGTATGTCAATGAGGTCATAAGCCATAGCCTGGTAGGTCAGTTCATGCAGGATGGGACTGACGGGGTCAAACCCTCTCTCCACTATCAGCAGCTGGGCCTGGGTCTTTCCCTTTAGATGAGGGGAAAACACAGATTAAAAACATTAAACATACCACTTCATTTTAAAAAATAAAAACAGCGGTGACATATAGTCTTTTTCCTTGCTTAACTGCTACCCAGGATCCAACAGAAGCTTTTCTGATTTGAATTTTCTGTTGAAGTGCAGCAATAATCCAATCTGCTTAAGGCAAAGGAGATCATCTATATTCTTTTACAAGCTCTCAGTGGAAAATAATACCACATTTCTAGGTTCGCATTTCTCCCTGGGCTGAGATTTTGTTTATTCCGTGAAGAGTCTTTGTTCATGAGGTGCATCACCTTTTTCTTGCCGCTGTCATCCAGCTCGTAGTGTTTGGCCAGCTTGTTGTCCACCAGCTCTGCTAGGAATTTGGCGTTCTCCATGTTGCTGTCCCTAGTTATGATATAAATTGTTTTTCATGAGTTATCAAAGTCAAGTTAGTGCACGACAAGGCTGCAAAATATCAGAGGGAAAAGATATTTGTAGAAAAATGGCTTTAAATCACCCGAGGCAAGTGTTTTTGAACAAAGTTTTTCAGCTTAATGCGGTCTGACGCTTGCTGTTTTACGCGTATAATTTAAGCGTGTACTCTGGGGAAAAATTAAATCATACTTCATGTAAGATAATAAAAGCCAAACACTGCTGTTTTTTGGAATTTGAATGTTAGATTAAGCTAAGTGAGGCGAAAACAGTATAAATAAGTTAGGTAACATATGATCTCGATTTCAGCTTTTCTCATAAAAGGTCGCTGCTTAGGGCTTGAGGTGTGTTCTTAGCTGTGAAACTAAATCTTCTCTGGCTTACTTCTTGTATCTGACCCCTGGGTACTCGTCCAACGTGGCACACAGCGTGACGAGCTGGTCCGCGAGTGTCTCCAGTGTCTTCGCTTTGTCCTGACTGTGCGGACTGTAGATGCTTTGGAAAGCCCCTGGATTGTCGCATGTGAACACCTGAAAAGCATTTAACACACTGGAGTGAAAAATATGTACTGTTTAATTAAACAATTTGTATATAATAATGAAATTAAGCAGCCTGTAAATCTTTTCTTATACGCTATAAATACCTGGATATCAACAGAAATAAATAAAATATCCAAACACTGAAAGCATTAATACCTTTTTTTTAAAAAAATACAGAGAGAACAACCAGTTACAGTTCATGAGCCACTGGCAAAATACAAAGTTTGCTAAAACATTACATCATAGCTTAAAGCGGCCAACACCCATTAGATTCACTTAAGACAATGCAACTCTCTTCTTCCCCGAGGCAACATGACACTACCCACTGAGTTAATTTTTGCCTTGGTTAGCAAGTTACCGTCTGGATAAAAAGAGGAAATGGGACATTACAAAAGATGTTAAACGAAATCCTCCGCAGCCACTTACTTGTGCCTCCTGAGGCATGAAGGACATGTTTATTTCCTTACAGACTCGGATGTACTTTGCACAGTAGAGCTTCATGTTGTTGAACAGGTCATCAGGGCAGTCTGTGGGATGAATAAAAGGTTTTCATGATCAAAACATTTTCAGAGATGTCAGTTATTTTGCTATCATGATTGATTAAGTCAGTGGTTCAAGTTGCTTACAGTCAGTGAAATAGACATATGCCGCTTTGTATTTGGGTTTGGGCTTGAAGTCGGCAATAAAGGCATCCACACACTATGAAATGAAATGACATTTAAGATATCACAACAAAGTTTGATGCAGAAAAAAGGCATATTTTGCAGAAATGAAAACTTAAATCTGAATGGTACATCATTACGGGGATATAATGGCAAACCTTAGCAGTCGGTGATATGAAGTAGATGGCCTTCATTTCTGGAACAGGCTCTCTGTTTTTGTACAAGTCCTCCACAACTTCAGAAACAAAACATTTTATTGTAACAGAGTAGCTACAGACATCCACACACAGACTGCAGTCAGTTCATGATGTAAAAACTTGTGTGTAACTGTTATGGAAACCTACTTGTTATTTTCTCGGACATCAGATCGGACATTTTGCAGCATGAAGAGAGCAGTTTGGTGGTGAAGGAGTCTAGAATCAATATCTGTGAAGAAGATGAGTATGTACCTGTAAGTCAACTCTGTCACACTTTCACATGTTGCCAGGAATTACAAAACTATTCGAAAATATCACAGTGCATATGTGGAATCAGTGACATAAAAAATTGGATCTGTAATGGCAGAGTTTGTCCATTCCTGCAAACACAAGTTTATGATTCTGCACTGAGAACATGGAAAATGGTCCTACCTTCCATACTTCAGATTTCCTGCAGTCTGTAATAATTGTATCTTTTATTCCTGTAAGAAAAACACAAGAGCATGACTCATGAAAAACAAGAACACGAGAAAAAAAATCTGTTCATGACTACACTATTTCAGCTGTAGCTTAGTTTCGGTGCTGAAACACTTGTGTTGGACAGAAATCAAATGACTAGGCAATAACTTTGACAATCCATTAGTTGCATAAGTCACTGATCGAGTAAACAGCCTTACTCAAAGAATTGTCTGATTATGTGTTTAATACCATTTAAGGGTCTGAAAATTTGTGATGGCCATTTGTTTTCTTTTTTGGCATTTAATTGAAATTAGGAACCATCAGTTCAGTATTCGTTATTGGAAGTAAATTAGCTCCTCTATTAGACTTGCAAGTTATGCCAACCGTGCTAAGAGATATTGTGTGTGTGTGTGTGTGTGTGTGTGTGTGTGTGTGTGCGTCTGTAGCTTGATAAAGCAAGTCAGTCTAAAGAGTCTAAAAATCACAGCACCTGAAGTGTCTCTTCATTGATGTATATTCCATTAGGAACACCTGATGAAAACTGATGCAGTCTAATAAAACCAGTGGTGAAATGTAATTGAAGACATTTACTCAAGTACAATATTTACGATAAAATTTGGGGTACTTGTACTTAACATGTGCCTTTCCATTTCATGCGACTAAATACTTCTACTCCACTACATCTCAGAGTGAAATATTGTACTTTTTCCCTCATTACAAGTGTCTGACAGCTTTTGTTACTTTTCAGAATACATTTTTTCCTCCCCTTCCTGACCAGTGAAAACCACATATCTCCAAATGAGGTGGACATGTTTTTTGTTAATCTGAGAGATGAAGTTTTCCTTTTAGAATTCTCCTACATGTTAAACTAAATGAAACAACATAAAAACATTCTTGGATTAGCTGGAAAATGCATTGTCATAAAGCTGAAAACTGGTCTGTTTTTCTGACACCATGAAACATTTATTTTTTAGAAATACATTGTTCTCACAGGACAGCTGTGCTACAATCATATGATGATCTTATAGAATATAATCAATTACTTCAGATTTAACACCAACAGTATATAAAAGAGTTAATAGGAGCACGACCTGAAACATCTACGGTAATAAAATGCAACACACACATTAATGCAGCAGAAACAATCAATCCAAAAACATATAACATTTAAACACTAACAGGAAACATTTCACTGCGCAGTGAGTACTTTTACTTAGGGCACGTACACTTTGCTGATATTACTTGGGCTACATCATCAGTTCTGAATGCAGAACTTGTTGTGGAGTCATTTCACAGTGTTGTATTAGTACCATAAAGGTTATAAATAATTCCTCCAGGACTTAATAAAGCTACCCTGCGATGCATCCTAATGTTACCTTCATGAAGAATCTAATGTTCAACAGATGTTGGTTTTTCAGGGCTGATACGGATACCGATTATTATTAGTTAATGATACAGATAACTGATATTTGGAACAGATAAGCATTTACAATAAAAATGAAAATCTTTCATTCAATAGTTAGAATTTGGAATGTAACAAAACACAAAACTTTGTTAAAATGCCTTTAGTAAATATTTAATAAAAACTGAAATATTCAACATCAAATGCAGCAAGTCTCCCACTTTTTTTAAGTCAAGTAAAAATTTAAATAAATAATTAAATAAAAAAGCCCCCTCAGATTTAGCAAAGGTAAAGTTCCTCCCAAGCTGACAATTTCTTTGCAATTTTGGATTAATTAATGTTATCAGCAATCATTAATATAAAATGCTGATACAAATAGTTAGCAAAACGCCAAATATCTATATCATATTATATATTTCTATATGTAGTGTGTAAGATATAAGACTGAAATACTGATTATAACCTTAATAAGTCTTGACTTAATGTATTGAGTGGATTCGTTTCAGCTACACGTACAGTTGCCTGCGAACCAGACTAATGAATGTAACGTTATGATTTCTCTTATTTGAAACCCAAACCGAAACAGTCATATCTGCGACACCTTTATCATAACCTAAACCCAACCGAGGAGATCAACGCTATAGGAAGTTTTTATCGAGGGAGAAACAAACGTCGACAAGTTGACATCATGTTGTTGTCAGTAAACGTTAGCTAAAGCTACTTCCAGCAGTGTTGTGTTAACGTTAGCCTGCTGGTGTATGAGGTGGGGCTCCAGGCGAAACAAAGTGACCTCACGGTCCCCGACCAGCGTTACTCACTCCAAAACTTCACTGAAAGCGGCAGTTTCGGTAACACTGTGATAAACATAGGTGTCAAGTGTTGTGAGTCTTCCCTCATTTCAAGTTTGTAAACTTCCGTTGCGACTAACAGCAGAATGAAACTTAGCTGTTAACTGTCATTACAAGATGCGAAGTCACAAAGTAAGAAAGGGCTCCTAAAAACAGCCCGTAACGTTAGTTTAAAACCATTAACATTTGAAAACAACGTTTTGCACTGTTTCGTATGCAGAGTAAACACTCTCCCGTTGGGGTAAACTTACTTTTCCAAACTACTCTTTTCAGCCCGTGATCTGCGCCCGTTGCCATCTTGTTTTTTTTTCATTTCCCTGCGCCTCTTCCGGTCCCGTGTCCTCCATGGGGCTATTCCTCACACTCTGACGCTACCTGCGACAACAAGTGTGCGACGGAGCGCTGCTGTAGTTTTTAATACCGCATACCACAGATAGATCAATGATCTGTTATAAATCTGGATACAGCCGTGGGGGTGAGACCTCGTTCATTCCTATGAGAGCTGCTCATTGCGCATGAAACAGAAAAAGCTCTTTTTTCGGTCAGAAATCATGTGTAAAATATCCGAGTCTACTGGCCCATTGCATAGTTTGCGTAGTAGAGATTAACAGTAGCCGAACGCTGCCGAGCGCGGCCGAGCGGTTAACTCCTGCCGGCGGAGCGACTGACTTCCGGATTAGCGTTTCGGCTGGTTTGAATGGTGGTCCAAAGAATTTAATCTTGCTTTTAGACCTTCCAAATGTCATCATCTGTCTGGTTTACATCCAGACAGGGATCTTAAAAGTCCTCAGAAGTTGCTCAGTATCACTGAGTAGAAACACTCAGTTCCAGATATTGTGCTGTACTGCCTGTATTGCAACAAATTTATAAACTAAACTAAATGAGGCTGAGTAAAGTCCTGTTTTCCAAATTTTACTTTTACAAAAGTAAAAGTGGTCTATTTATTATTCAGAGTGGCTCACTGTTTAATACTCATTGTCTTCTTATTTTTATTGTCTTTAATTGCTTTTTTCTTACTTTTTTAAGAAACTTAATTAATTTAATACCTTAATTGGCCTCCAGAGATGCCTGTTGTATTGCTTTTATTCCTTTGAAATTCCTTTATTCTTGTTGACTTTTTGTTTTCATATTTTGTTCTTGCCTTTGTGTTTGACTCTTCTAGACCTTCCTCTGTTTAGCATGTTTTTTTTTTATTTAATCTTCCCTGAGCTCCTGCCTTTGCTTTGACTTTAAAATCACTTTGTAAACATTGGTTTTTTACAGGTGCTTTATAAATAAAGTTATACATTTCAAAATAATATAGATTATAGGTCATCCCAGTGATATTAATGTGTAGCTTCACTTTAATGTTGCAGCTGGTAACAGTTGAGCTAACTTTTCTCATATACAGCTGGTAGAATAACCTAATTTTGGCTAATATACCATAAGTCATTACTTGATTCAGGGTATATAGATCTATTAATAATCTAAATTTACCAAGTAACTGGTGGGCCTAAGTGGTGTTATCTAATCTAGACTACCCTTGCTCTGGCATTTTTATTATGTATTAAAATATAGATATAAAACTATAGGCTGTGTCCTCATCGTAGCAAGTACAATCAGGAGCTATGCAATTAAAATCTTTACTTTCTAAGTCAAAATTGAGAGACAAAAAATTGTATATACAGTGTTCTTAAGGACACAAAAAGTCTTTTTTTTCAAGTCAAAATAATAAGATATTATTTCTTAATTCTGACCTAATTAGAAAAAAAGCGTACAATATTATAAATCAGGATTCAGACTTAAATCAAAATAATGAGTCACGTGAGTCAAAATGTTGAGATATTAAGTTTAACACGAGATAATAAGTCAAACTTCTGACTGACAGTTTGAATTATGAAATATAATACAAAGTTTGCTAAATCATTATATCACCTTATACCTACTTTTTTTTTAAATACAAAGAGAACAACCAGTTACAGTTCATGAGCCACTGGCAAAATACTAAGTTTGCTAAAACATTACATCATACAGTAGCTTAAAGCAAGCATCCTTACAGACTCGGATGTACTTTGCACAGTAGAGCTTCATGTTGTTGAACAGGTCATCAGGGCAGTCTGTGGGACGAATAAAAGGTTTTCATGATCAAAACATTTTCAGAGATGTCAGTTATTTTGCTATCATGGTTGATTAAGTCAGTGGTTCAAGTTGCTTACAGTCAGTGAAATAGACATATGCCGCTTTGTATTTGGGTTTGGGCTTGAAGTCGGCAATAAAGGCCTCCACACACTATGAAATTAAGTGAAATTTAAGATATCACAACAAAGTTTGATGCAGAAAAAAGGCATATTTTGCAGAAATGAAAACTTAAATCTGAATGGTACATCATTACGGGGATATAATGGCAAACCTTAGCAGTCGGTGATATGAAGTAGATGGCCTTCATTTCTGGAACAGGCTCTCTGTTTTTGTACAAGTCCTCCACAACTTCAGAAACAAAACATTTTATTGTAACAGAGTAGCTACAGACATCCACACACAGACTGCAGTCAGTTCATGATGTAAAAACTTGTGTGTAACTGTTATGGAAACCTACTTGTTATTTTCTCGGACATCAGATCGGACATTTTGCAGCATGAAGAGAGCAGTTTGGTGGTGAAGGAGTCTAGAATCAATATCTGTGAAGAAGATGAGTATGTACCTGTAAGTCAACTCTGTCACACTTTCACATGTTGCCAGGAATTACAAAACTATTCGAAAATATCACAGTGCATATGTGGAATCAGTGACATAAAAAATTGGATCTGTAATGGCAGAGTTTGTCCATTCCTGCAAACACAAGTTTATGATTCTGCACTGAGTACATGGAAAATGGTCCTACCTTCCATACTTCAGATTTCCTGCAGTCTGTAATAATTGTATCTTTTATTCCTGTAAGAAAAACAGTTATAAATTATAAGTCACAGTTCTAAGGTTTTCTGTTACTTAGTATTTTATATTATTTAGTTGGCCAAGTAATACTTCTGGCCTTATATTGAGAATCTTTTTTCTGAGTATTTAATTTATTTTTTTAAGGCTTCTGCAATTATTAAAACTTATTAGCAATGTAGAAGATGTATTCACATCTCAATGTTAGAGGGGATTCATTTAGGCCTCAACATAGAGGTAATCTAATTCTTTTGTCAGATATCTGGCATCTCGACTACTTCCTTGGTTATTGAATATCAAGCCAAAGGCTACAAAGGTGTTTCCCTCTCATGCTACCCAAGATGAACCTGCCCCAGGGCGCATCTCTCTACTTCCCTATGACTGGATCCTTGTCTCCAGTGGGACGGACCAGAGGCAGGTATTTCAACCAGCGCAGACACCAGATATGTTTTAGAAAAAGATAAAACAGTTAAGAGTGACGCAGTTTTAAAAACTGAACAGAAGCAAAGTGTGAGAAACAGTGAGAAGAGTGTTTATGAGACAGACGTGAAGAATGGGCGCTATGAAGTGGACGGTGATTTTAATCTCGCTGGGCATATGTTCACAGGTACAGTGATGGAATAAAATTTGCTATAATCGATTGCTTATTTCAATTGAAGAGACAAAAATTTTGTTGTGAAAGAGGCATAAATAGAACTATTGTTTTTATTATTTTCTTATCTAAATTTGCAGGCTGCAGCCCAAGGTATCGTATGTTTTCTTAAATCCACTTATGTCATGTTTTTATAATGTCATATATGAGAATGAAAAAGAAAATATGTCTCAGGGTGCTGAACAAGTGCTATGATAATAATAATCTCCATTTATTTCATCACTCCCATAAGCTTTCCAAGTATCTGTGTTCTCAACAACATCCAAGACTGCGATTCTCAGATGGACTAGGTTCCCTGGAGCCACCTCGTACACGATCACAGTCACCCCCCAAAGCTCACCAAGCAGCCCCATTGCTTTTGCAACATTTGGTCCAAACACAGTGATGGGTTCTATCAACTCTCTGTCCCCGAACATCATGTATACATTCACAATTGAAGCTCTGGATGATAACCTATTACCAGTGGCCACTGCAGCTATTGACTCATCCACAGGTAAGTTCACTTGAGGCTGTATACTTGTGTTTTAACACTTAAAAACATACTTTTCTATTTAGTGCTTTATTGTTGTTTGGTTTTCCATTTTAAAAACAAGCAGTCTTTTTGCATGCAAATTACTTATAAACATTTGTACTGTACAGTTTTATGCTGATGTGTTCAGGCACATTAATTCACAGTCCATTTAGAAAGCAATCTGAAAAAATCTGAAAAAGTGGATATTGACTACAATATAAATTTAGGCACCTAAATGTTACTTTGATATTGTTGCCAAATTACACTGAGCAAAGTACAGCAGTAGACTTAATGTTGGTCCCCCTTAATTGCAATAAAATGATAGAATGAAGAGGAATATTTTACAAATTGTCACATTCAGTGTGTGGTCTTCTTAAACGTGCCCAAGGAGATGAGACAAAATAAAATGTCGTTTGCCCTCAGTTCATCCTAAAATGTGTGGCTGAAAAGCCAACCATTTCTGAGAAGGTGGAATCCACAACCTTGTATCTCACCACCAAAATCTTTCTATACACATTTAAATTTTACAGTAATGTCCTCTTCTTTGATGCTATTTGTGATCCAAACTGGCTGTAACTATTTCAGCTCCTGAGATGATGGATCCCATCCACACGGTAAAGTCAAGGGACAGCAGCACCTTGATAGTGGAGTTCAGCTTGAGAACTGGGGCGACTAATTACATCATTCGAATTGAGGATGCCAATGGCTTCTTCAGAGAAGACACAGTGTCAACCTCTCCTGCTGAGATTAGGTACCTGACACCGTACACCGAATACACGCTCAAAATCATGGCTATGAACAGTGGAGGCCGGAGCCAGCCATCTCTTTCCACGACTGCAAAGACAGGTACTGTTGTTTATTTTTTATTTCTGTGCAGAATGTTAGATTACATATTTCTGCCTTCAAAAACTTCATAAATATATTCAGTGGGAAAGAAAATAACACCCAAGGGCTGGTTTATGTGTTGAAATGAGTCACGCATTCACTTAGAGACAATGTGTTCTCATCAGCCCACATGCCCTGCAGAAGTCACTTGATCTGCCTCATTGTCTCACAGCAGAGTCACTAAATACAGTACTGTGTGAGGAGATATACACATCACTCTCATTGTTTGTGCAAATCCAGTATTTTCTTATCCAATATATGTGTCAGCGCCCCCTCAGGGCCTCTACTGTATCGGTGGTAACTATACCTGACCTTTCTGTGGCGAACACAATAGGTTGACCTTATCCTGACTAAATAGCTGTCACCTCTCACTGCCATCCCGGGGGGAAAATCTGATCCGCATGAGCCGAATAAACATGCTACAAGCAGTTTCACCATCTTTTGTTGCTTTTGGTTGCCATTATTATTATAATAACCTGAAACTAATAAACACTGTGTTTTCGTTACCTTAGAATGAGATGTTCGTACCTACATACAAAGCAGGTCCTCTTCCACAGAGTATGCCACATTGTTCAACAGTAGCTCAGCTCAGAAAGGACAAACCCAACAACTGCTCTAAATAGTGTCTACTGCATTTTAGCATTTTTGCATTTTTTTTTTCTCCCCAATGCTTGGCCCACTGCAATTTACAAAAATGAAGAGCAGGTAGGGGATTCATGTAAGGTCACCACATGTCAGGTTCTGACATTGCTGGTATATTAGACTTCTGATAGTAACTACTCAACACCCAACTTGAGTCATATTGGTGTGTTTCATTTGCACTGTAAAGTAAAATTTTCCGAAGTCCTGCTCAGAAATTTCAACAAGTCACTGGAACATCACCAAGCCCCCAGGAGGTGCTCACGCTCTGAAGCAAAATTTACATTGTAACCGAAAGTGGAATTACAGCGTCACGTGATGCACACTGGCCCAGAAACACTTTTCCCCATTTGCTTAACATTGGGAAAGAGACATCCTTAAATCACTGGATAATTTTTTTGAGACATGTTGACTTTTCAGAACGCATTTTTAATAGCCATTATTACAATCATTAAGTCCAAAAGACGTAAAATGCGCCATTTTTCGAATATAGAGATATTTCTGCAGACATAAAAGGAGCCCACATCAGACCCGTGGACTCCACTGCGCATGCATGCGCATGTAACTCTTGGAGTCCCTGACACAACACAGGCTTCGTGCCGGCCGTAGTAATGGATATTTTTGAATCATAATTCATAATTTTTACCATCTTACAACACATCCATACGCTGTTGGTTGTAAAACCTCTAATATGGACGTCTTACCGTGTCTGTATCAGAGACCGTATATACAGTCTGATGTCTGTATTCAAACAACCGGTTATCAGTGAGCGGCGCGGAGCACTAGTGACAATTACTAAACAGTACTGAACGTAGTATTTACTTAAAGTTGAGCTGTGTAATAATACACGGGGCAATTTTACAAGGCACCAGCTTTTTTTATATTTTTGTGGGCACAACACATTTTTATTCTGTTAATTTGATTTCTCCGGTCGTGATTACAATGTGATTCCCTGATAAGTTGTATGTATGTGTGTGTGTATAGAGAGTAAGGTATACCATTATCTGATTATCACATAAATATTAAAACCGACAGCACCACTGTCGTTATACCGTTGATTAGCGTCTGTTGCTAATAAGCTAAGCTACTACGAGAGGAATGCACTGTTCACTTCGAGCACTCGGGTGATCTGTGTGAACGAGCCAGTGAGTCAGAGTCAGTCACTTCTACGCATGCTCTATGGGCCAGTAGATTCTGGTATTTTACACTTTTCTAAACCCAGAATAGGAGTTTGTGAAGAAGTGCGGCACCCTCTGAAGCAAAATTTACATAGTGGCCAAAAGTGGAACTACAGCATCACGTGATGCACACTGGCCCAGAAAGACAAGGCACCACCTTTTATTATATTCATAAAAGATGACAGATATACCATTATCTGATTATCATGTAAATATTAAAAAATATATTAAAACCGACAGCACCGCTGTCGTTATACCGCAGATTAGCTGCTGTTGCTAATAAGCTAAGCTACTAAGAGAGGAATGCTCGTGAACAAGCGCTGTTCGCTTCGAGCACTTGAATCAGGTAACGTGTGAATGAGCCAGTGAGTCGGAGTCAGTGCTGGCTGACAGCAAAGCAGGAAAAACAAAAGGAGCAACAGCAACAATAATCAGGAGCGCTGGCCAGGTGCCCCAGATTAGGCAGTCGGCTCCACGTGGCCCTGGACCTGGAGACACAAAACACATACAGTATACATGCCCAGAGGACTAAATCCTCTACAACCCCAGGCCCCGACTCTGGGGTCGTCACAATGTATTGTTATTTAGGCTGCTGGTATTGCTAACAATGGCTCACCTAGAACTGGTTTTCAGAATTTGCATTTCCCAGGATAGCAAAGGCCTGACCCACCCTATTCTGCTTTACCCTGCATGATTGGCTGACCTTGGGATTCTTACCCTTATTCCTATTGATCTCACTCCTCTTGTGTAACCTGACCAACCAACAAAAGGTATGCTAGCCAAAGAAAGTGAGAGTAGGGCAGGTCATTTCTTCCTAGAGAATTAAAAATTTGTGAACTGGAATGCAGTGTTGAGCCCTGACAAAACATATCAAAACAGCTGTGCATTGTACACTCTTTCTGTTTTAAACAAGTGCACTGCCTTTTATTATAGCAAGGTTTAATTCAGTTTAATGCTTTTTTGGCATTGAAAACATATGTTTGCATTACCAAAGTGAGAAATGTGAACAAACAAAACATGTCAGTTCAATAAGTAAAGATCTACTGGACACACACACACACACACACACACACACACACACACACACACAAATATATATATATATATATATGGGTGGGTGTGATATTCCATGCTCCGACCTCTGACAGGAGCTTAAATGAAGGAAACTACTTTTATATATTCCTTGAGTAAAAAGGAAGTTTAAATAAACTGCTGTGACACTTGACTTATCTGGAACCTGACTTAATATGTAAATCTCCTGAAAGCCTGGCTTCAAAAACATGAAATATTAATGCCAAAATAAGCAATAACTCTTTAAAAAAGTCACCTTTAGGTAATAATCTCTCCCAAAACATCTCATACATACAAAACCTTTCAAATTCTTGTCTCCACAGTTCTGCCTCCTCCTCAGCTCTCCACTTCCTCTCCCAGCAATGACAGCATCATTGTATCGTGGGCCCCTGTTGCTCACGCTGTCCAATATTCCATAACTATATATAAACTTGGCTCAAGCTCCGACATGATGTTCAACACCACCAACACTGATCTGACCATCTCTGGCCTGGATGCTGGTTGCCTCTACCTCATCAATGTGGTTGCCTGGGACCCTGAGGGCCGACTGGGTGAGACCAGTCCATACTACAACCAGACAACAAGTAAGTAGGCACCTGTAAGCTGTTTTTATGCTGGACAGCTGTGTACACCAGATCATGTAAAACAGAGAGAGAGAGAGAGATGCTAGGGTCTATAGCCATGTACCTTTATGATAATCTGTTAAAATGTTATAAATAAAGAGAATAATTAGGTCTACAATTTTGTTCAAAACCTATCACAGTTTTATATCAGATAACTGTTTTAGTGATATGAGTTTTTAGTGTGTCTGTTGACACAAACTCTGTTTTATTCTAGTTGTACCTGTATGGGTTGACAAACACACCAACACCCCAAATTGTACCCGTCCCTAGAGAACAGCAGTAACACCTTATAAGAAAAAGTACACTTTCTGACATCCCAAACCCATCAGTCATGAATAGAAAGAGATCTAGACCACAATCTCAGTAAATATAATGCAGCATCAAAACCTCCTGTATGAAGTGAAAATCATACAAAATTATTAGTTTCTCATTTATCACTTCTAGTCTATGACCTTGACTGAATGAAAGTGTTGAACATCTTGATATAGGAAAAATATTTCAACGCAAGGAAAAGGGCTCTCTTTGAGTGTAATTTTAAAAAAGCCCAACTTTGGTGACCCCTAGTGGTAGTATCAAAATATACAAAACCAGACATTAAGGGACTGCTCTTCTTTATGAGAATGGAGGTGTTGGTGCCAAATTGAGGAGGCACTTTAAATATTTTTTTAAACACTTGGGAGGAAGTTGTGTTTGAAACAACTGAAGTGGCACAACAGCCACCACAGATAAATGAAGTAGAGCTCCTAAGCATTTATTGGCTGTTAGTAACACATAAGTTGGACCAATTCTTTTCTGCTATCAGAGCAAAGATGCTACTGTTGTATTTACGTTCTATACTTAGGTGCTTGAATGAAAAATACACTTGTGATAAAGTGCACAACAAGTAGAAGTTTTATCAACTTATTGTCTATAAAAATATGTATCACCTAAAAAGATATCTTGTAACTACGGCCATCTGATAAATATAGTTGAGTTAATACAAACAAATGGTTGTATTAGAAATGCACTTGCGTTGTGTACCAAACATTGAAATGGTACATAAATAAAGACCTTGGGTAACTACGGCTCTACTATGTTGAGCATCGCAGTATCAAATATGTAAGTCTGTATCTGACTGGTGTAATAGATGTGTGTTTTCACGTTTGATGCATCATTTATGTTTTTCTTGTTGTGTGTTTTTTAAGGACCTCCAACACCATCCTCTGTCAGCGTCTCTTTGGTGAAGACTCACGGTCAGGCTGGACTCTCTGTGTCCTGGATGCTCGATCAGATGGTCTATGGAGACATTGAGTACCATGTAATGAGTGACCAGAACCTCACCTGCAACTCTACATCCAGTCCCTGCACCCTGTTGGTGGTGGGCTGTGGAGAGGTACACACTATCCAGGTCACCGCCTTGAGCAAGGCCGGGCCCAGCTACCCATCCAGCCCTGTGGTGTTCATCTCCTGTGAGTATTAGAGATTAGAGTTGGATCAGATCCTAACACTTATGTTGGCTGATACTGTTTATTAGTGTTGCTCTGAGAATTTTGTCGCTATATGAGTGTGACTAACTCCCTGCTGTCCTGTCCTGTCAGTCCCATGCCCACCAGAGTCTTTGGCTCTCGTGGAGTCACCAGAAGGAAACTGCACGCTGACGTGGGACACGGTGCCTTATGCAGACAGCTACGGGGCCTTCATCAAGAGAAATGACGGCGCAGAGAAGACCTGCAACACCACCAACAACAACTGCACCTTCGACTGCCAGTGTGGCTACACATACCTGATATCTGTGCACGCGTTCAACCAGGCTGGCTGCAGTCCTCAAGGAGAAGTTCTCAACTACACCACGTGTAAGTGGCAGTTGAGGGGACACGTTTTATCAGTTTGAGTCTTTACGAAACAGATTTTCTTCCTGGTTATGGACGGTACATGTTTATGTCTGTTTACTTGTGTATCCCCTGTTTCTCCCAGTGCCCTGTTGTCCAGAGAGTGTATCTGTCTCTGCGGTGAGCACTGACACACTGGAGATTGAGTGGATGGCCTCCCGGGGAGCAGATCTGTACGAGACTCGGGCTGCAGACGGTTCAGAGGTCATCCTGTGTAACGACACTGCGCCAGTGTGCGCCCTCTCTGACCTCAGCTGTGACAGTCCCTACAGTGTCATGGTGACACCCTGCAATGAAAATAGCGGATGCAACCGTGCATGCAAAGCTCACACCCGAACCACAGGTAGAAAGCTTCTGTTCATACACATATGTTTCTAGCAACACCTATTAGGAAGAGAAATATTGTTTGTGCCTAGTGACTTTTAAAAAACATTGATAATAAAAGTGCGTATATTTTTTTAAACAACCGTATGATTTATGTATTTTTCAGCTTAAATTACCAGAAATGACTGCTTTCATGTAACTGTCTGTTATTTACTTTTTTATATAACAAAACTACACTGGCTAGAAGAAAGTTATGTCAGTATTTTCACCACTGCCCTGAACATAATCAGGTAAAAAGGTAATGAACATAATCAGTCAGCTTAGCCATCTTTTTTCTTTTCTTCTTTCCTTTCAGCTCCCTGTATGCCGATGAATCTGATGCTGAATCCCAAAAACTCCTCCTGCGTTACCGTCAGCTGGACAGCAAACAACAGAGCTGCTAATTACACTGTGACTGCACTGGGAGATGACGGCATGTACACCTGCACCACCACCGGAGACAGCTGTGACATCGCTGACCTTCCCTGCGGTTCCACTTATGAAGTCACTGTCATCGCGACAAGCCCCTTCGGCCAGAGTTTACCCAGCTACTCTGACACTCTGGAAACAGGTATTTCCCAAAAATTGTGAATTGAAAATGATTCACCTCTATTAATCAAAAGATCCCTGAGGTGATTTAGCATTTCACATAAAGTTCAGGGACTAAAGAGACAGATTTGAAAAAGCAGCAGAAATCAGGATTTCCTCACTTTAATCCATAGAATGTGTCAAGCTCCAAAAGCACCATATGTACAAATATTAGATTAAGTACATGGTTAAAATACCTTTTTATTTTGGTAGCAAACCATATGTACGGTGAGTATAAATATCAGCCAAAAATTTAAATTGAATTAAAATTTTGATGCAGAAAATGGAGCAGATCAGACAGTTTCTAACAGTTTACGATGTAGGCCCAGTCCATGCCTGGTACACTATGAATATGGCTATGAATACAGATATGTTTGAGATATAAACAGACACAGGACGTAGCATTGTGTTCCACCATTAACATCCACATATATCGTCTTTTTTCACAGAACCCTGTTGTCCAATGAATCTAACAGTGGATCAGGTTACACAGGCGATGACCAACGTCTCATGGTCTCACGCCAAGGGGGGGTATACGTTCATCACTTCGCTGACATCAACGCGTGGTCACGCCCGCTGCCACACACAGGACTCCCACTGCCTCATGGGATGTATCACCTGCGGGACCAACTACACCGTTACCATGGAGGCATACAGCCACAGTGGGCGCAGGGCCAACTGCTCCTATCAAGGCTTCTCATCCAGTGAGTGATGATGTTTTCTATTTATTGATGAGTATCTACAGCCGCCAAAAAGTGTATTTTGACTAGTTAAATTCAATATATTACATGTCACACATAAAATAAAATAATACCTGTCAATTTTTCTACAGACAGATCGTGCTCGGGAAAATTTTTCACCACAAAATCTTCAAGCTCCTTTGAGAACCACATTAGTTTAAATAGAAGTCAAATGTAACGTTGGTTTAACGTAAGGTTTAAATGCTACTGCAGATCAATATTTTGAATTTTTATACATATTCATATATACATTTATAAATATAGGGCATTTTTATGAATTTAAAACAACAAAACAAAAAGCTTTGGGAAGTTTTGTTTTCACTACGTTTCTCTAGAATATTTTTTAATGTTATTAAAGGTAATCGGCTCCCTTAAATAAGTTAAAGCCACAGTATGTAACTTTTGCTGAACAATAACAAACATCTGGCTAAAGCTAAATGTGTAACAGTTATATTTAGCAGAAATAATAAAATAGATCCACAACTGTCGCATCACTTCATCTGGGTCTCTTTCTCTCTGTCACAGGTGCCTGCTGCCCATCAGGTGTCAGGATCTACAGGATGGCCAGTAACTCTCTGCGGGTGTATTGGCACAGCGCTAGCACCATGCACAGCTACATCACAGAGATGATTAGCAGCAACAACACCTACACCTGCACCGCGTCTCCAGGGGAGAGCAGCTGTAGTGTTGGCAATGTCCAGTGTGGGGACGTCTATAATGTAGTGGTGGCTCCACTCACACCAGGGGGCAGCAAAGTCATGTTCTGCCATCAGAGAATGTTCTCAGGTAGGACAGTGGGATCTCACAGTAAATTCTGGTTATGAAAAAAAACCGTCTTCATGTTTATTTCTCTTTGTTTGTTTGTAATTACAGTAGTTGACCCTGTGACATTTTATATACCTCTGTAAAGAAATTTCTATAGCTTTATTTGGGATAAGAACAAAGAGCTGAAAAGAGGATTCAAACATTTTAGATGATCAGAAACCAGATGAAAAAATGTAATGAAGCTGAAAAATTCTGAATACGGATGAAAACATTTTTACTGAATTTCACTCTGTTTTTGTCTCTGTTTTCTCAGTCACTTGCATAGGGAACAATGTTGGCAAAGGTGAGTGTATTAATCTGCATAAATATTTAGAAGGTTATTTGAGGTCAAAATAATTTACAATAACAATTACAGGTAAAAAGAGTTTTTTTGTATGTATGACTTTTCTAATGTCACTTCAACCTGTTCTTCTGCAGTGATTTACAGAGGAAAGAGAAGTTTGGACTAGCATATGGTAAGTAAAATACACAATGATTTTACAGTAATGTATAGGACTAAATTTTTTTTACATTTAAATGGAGACATTTAGACACGCTTTATGAAAGCACAAATATTAAAGCAACACACTCAAGAGAAAAAATACAAAAAGTCCACTAAAAAACAAATATCCAGTAATTTCTAAATACATATTAATAACATTCATTGCCAAAAGTCTATTTATATTAAAGCTAAAGTAAATAACTTTAATTTAAAAAAATAACTTTTGGTTATATTTGCTGAAAAAACATCCACTCAGTCATTCATAAGACAGATAACCTGTGAAAAAAATGTACTCCCCTGGCTCCTTCCAGTGCTCTTAATAGCATTTGAAATATTCCACCATGACGGTGTCACTGCCTGTGCTCACACTGATCGGTTGTCTTCTTCTGTGAAAGTGATAGGAAGCTTTTTGTCATTTGTCTTTGCTGTGTGTGTTGTTTTTTGCAGAGCAGCATGTGCACAATCAGTGTTTGACAGTCATTATAGACTCCTTAGCTCTGATTGGTTGCTTTTATCCATGGTGGATTCATGCAAATACAATAAGTCTCACTACAAGGAGCCAGAGGAACATGATTTATTCTAAGATTATCTTTCTCATGTTCTACTTTCAGGATATTGTCACAGTGTTAGTCAATGTGAAAAAAAGTTATTTTTATAAAAATGTACCTACTTAAGCTTTAATGACGCACTCTGCTGGTCACAATAAAACATTACATGCATTTCAAATGTTGTTTTCTGCATCAAAATTCCAACCCTGACCCTACACTTTGCTCTTATAACATGTCAGATTTGAGTACATGACCTAAATTCCTGCAAACTGAATGTGACTGAATGACTTCTCCACAGATGCAACAAACAACTCCATCTTCTTCATTCTCCTTTTCCTCCTGCATCACTCCTGCCCCCGTGGAATAAAGCCAGCTCACAGCTAAACTGAAGAACAATGATAAACCAGAAATAAATATGTCAGTTTGCTGGCCATCACACACACATGATACCATGATGAGTAATTACAAATACATGTTTTAGTGTCAGTGTCATAAGGCTGCCTTTAAATGATGTTCATGTATTCTGGCCAAACTAAAACCACCACTGTGCCTTCAACAATAATGATCAAGCACTTAAATATGACCCAAACCCGCAAACAACATATATATCATCAGACAAAGTTTGCAGTATGGATTTGGTAAATGTAAAAGTTTTTCATGATAAATAATAAAACTAAAAATCAGAATTAAATTTATAAGTTGTTCTGAGAAAATTGTAGTTTGGGTAACTTGAAATTTATTTTGATCTTTATCACAATTCTATTTCATTAAAAAAAAAACTCCAAATAAATGACCGAACCGACAAAATATTGATTAACAGAACAATAACAGTGCCCCAACAAACATTTTAAACAATTTTTCCCCTTCATTTTAAGAATTATTAATTGGAGAATTGACCAAATTTAAAAAAAAAAGTGTAGCTCCAACCCCAAGTAGGAAGCCTCCTGACGATAAGCGGCAGTCACTGATCTGTGCGTCTCACCATGACATTTGTCACCCTGTAGCCTCTGATCTCTGCAGTGTGCTGTTGCTTGTTCGCAGGATGAATTTAACTGTTTAAATATGTGTCACTGCGGTTTGTGTAAACCTGATGCATATGTCAGTTAATAAAGAATTCCCAGCATCATTGTTGTGCTTTTGTGGTTTGTGTTGCTCATAGATGTGTGCTTTACAAAATGAAATATTAGATTAAATGTAGTCATATTTCAGTGGGCTAATTCTTCAAAAATCTTGTTAATTTTAACATATTTTGTACTGCTGAAATTTTCAGCCCAGTACTTTTTACCCATGGACATTACACAGTAGAGCAGTTATTAAAGGAATACTTGTGATAAGTTGTCATTTATAAAACAAAGATCTCTGGTTTCTTTCATTCTCTCTTTCTTTCTGTCTTCCTCAATTAAAAGATAAGTTAGCCTTTAGTTTGACAACACTTTTTCCTTATACAAAGAACTTCCAGCTTTTCATAGCTTGTCTGTATACACTTTGGTGGAAAGGTGTGTCCTGGCTTCATTACTGTATTAAGTGAGGTAAGCCTACTGGAGGAAACAATAGAGAATTTAGCTAAAAAAAAAATAATAAAAAAATTCCCAATGAACACTGCTAACAGCTCCATATATAAACAATCCCTGAAGAGATGGATAAAACTCTAAGTCATAGACAAATAAATCAATAAAGTGATGTGAAGAATCTAAAATAAAAACTTAAAGATAGAGATAAAGATAGTACTCTTGAGGATATATTGTACATTAGACTGGTATTTAAACACTTTAATTTTGTGATTCAGAGGAAAAGCCATGTCCTTGATCAGTGTTCCTGAAATAATATAAAACAACTGATCAAACATGGCAGACCTGACAAATCATACTTCTAATAATAGCCTACTGTTTACTTGTTGGCTTAGGCTTTAGCAATAATTTACCATTTCTGCATATTTGGCACCTTTCAACTTCATAAAGTAATGCTGCCTCCATAAATTTATAAAAATGATTAAACTTGGGGGATTACACTTATTAGGTGACACCTACAGTTGAAAGTCATCAGCATACTGGTTGACATTTACAAGGCCTCCCAATTAATTCAACTGATAGTTAGGGCTGGGCACAGAATAACCGGTATCTACCGGACCAAAACAAAGACGTAGATTTCAGTGCCTCATTAAGTGTCAGATTGTGTGCGTAACAGGTGTGCGGCAGAAAGAGACCTAGATAGCACGTATGTGTGACAGTGAGGCTGCAGTGACAGGAGCAGAAAACATGAAGTTAGTTAGTAAGTTAAGTTAAACAAAGCAGTGCAATTTATGTGCACTATGAGGCTACCTGTCAGTGAATACATCCTACAACTCCTCAGGAGCCAAATGTCACAGTCTTCTGTGTCATGATCCCTTCAGACTTTTGGGAAGCCTGGACTAAGTGCCTATTTAAGACTCATTTAAGTTACTTTCATTGGTTAGTTTATCTTTGTTTTCACTTGGTGGGCTTACTGTTGGGAAGATTGTGTTTTCTTCGGCTATGTTTAAAATGGTGTACTGCATACTACAGTTGAACTCAGTATGCAGTATGCTCTACAAACCACATACTGCATTGGACAGTAGTATACAGTATAGCTGTTTACTTTGATCCGTTTTGCAGTATGCTGATCCTGGCATGGCTGGTTTCCGGTTTTTGAAAGCGGAAGCAAATAATAGCAAAACCGCTACCGCATAAATAAAAAAATCATAAATAAATAAATTCGCTCATGTCTCCTGTATAATTGTACTCTTGTTAGCATACATTGGTATGTGGTTAACCTGATAAAAGTAATATAAATGACCTTAAAAGATAAACATATATTTTTAACAAGGCCTAATGAATAGGGCAAGCTAAGGACCCCATCTGGTGGGTTAGGTCTGCAAAGCTGCGTGATGGCTGGGCTCAAGCCACTGGTGACACAACAGCAACAGTTGCGCTCTCCGTGCAATGCATTGCATGAAACAGTAGGGGAGGCAGACTGGTCTGATGCATACTGAGGATTTGATCCGAATCAGTATGACATCCAGGTATTTCTGGCATATTGTGGATTATGCTTTTGTTCGCATACTGCATTTTCACCAAATCAGTACATACTACTAGTATAGTAGGCAGTTTTCTGACAGAGCCAGAGTGTGGATAGAGTGAGGATTTTTTCCAAGTCAGTATGACATCCGGGTATTTCTGGCATACTGTGGATTTCGCTTTTGTTCACATACTGCATACTGCATACTGCATATTATATTTTGACCAAATCAGTACGTACTGCTAGTGAAGTAGGCGGTTTCAAACACAGCCTGAGTTTTCAGTTCACTGTGTTGTTTCCCTCCTTTTTTTGTGCTCCTTTCCCTGACTTACCCAGCTATATCTTTAGTCCTCCCTGCTTCTGAGTATCTCTCAGACAATCAACTCACTGCCTGCTCTTCTGCCTTATCACCTTATTCCCCTCTCTACCCTTTTTCTCCACCTACACTTCATCCCCTTGTCAGTCTAGTTTGTGTTTAAGTCCTGGTTTTTAGTTCAGTCTTCATTGGATCTTTGATTTGATTGTGTGATATTCAGTTGCTGTTTCCTCTGAAAAAACAGTGATCTTTTGAGTTCCTGTTGCCTTCCATCTCCTGTATTTGCATCCCCTTGCTTGGCATCTCATGACACCAAGAGCCACACTCCTGTGTTTTACTTTCCATCTGCTGCTTGAAGTGAAGGAAGGAGGCTTATACATGAAAGGTGGTTTTTGGCGTCTCAGTCTTACACCAAAACCACAGCAAAAGTGGCAGTACTTGACGACTTTGGAATGAGAACAGGCTGGCTATTTATGTAGATACAGAAGTCATTAACAGTCGTATTTTATCATATCAAAACCTTTTAAAATAATACCCTGTGTTTTTGTGCTCTGCATAAAAAGCAGAGAATGATGATAGACAGTTGAGTAGGTAACGGATACCAGATGTCTCATTATCTGTCTAAGCACCATTTTCTTATTATGGAGCATTTTGGAGCAGTTCCATGAATGCAAGAGCATAAACACCTCTATCATACCTCTGATGTTCATATTCCATACAGGAGTTGTGTGTCTTGTTTGTTTGAGTAGTCTATCCTCTCCCAGGTTTCCATGGTGGTGAGGAGGTCGTGTAGCTCAGGTTCTATCTTTTGGGTGACACCTAAAGTTACTCAACATCCTCTGTATTCACTCCACATATTTGTTTACAATCTATAATTACCTTGTATTATTAGAGCTCATGTGCGTGACGATACAGGAGCACTCAGGTTAACATAACGCTCCCGGCAACTGATGTCAGAGTAAGTCATTAACACAGACACCAGGAGAGTTAAAAGCAAGTAGAGGATCTAATAATGCCAATCTGTCCTCAGTGCAGAGGTCAACCACCTGAGTGACTTCAGGGCATAAAATAAACACCATATCATTTCCCCTTACAATAAACGAAAGTCCACATCTGACAATGGCCGCCCAATAATTTCGATGAATGTTTGAATGCATTTTTCCTTTAAAACACAACCGGCCACCAGCTGCACAGGGCATCCATTCCAGAAACATGTGCCGCCCTGCCCCCTTTTCATAGCACAAGTTTCAGTTGGCTTAAGTCCCTTGTATTACAAAAGAGATGAGTCTGGTACTATTCCCAGTGCGGCGCTAAATAGTATAGGTTATCAATAATGATACTGGTGGCTCTCTGTGGGGAACAGTTGCCATTCACAGCTAAAACTTGGGACATGACGCAGCCAAAGAGGTAGCATTTCTTTCAGACACACAGATCTGGAGGTATTTTGGCAGCTTACATAACATCCCACTGTCAGAAAAACTATAAAGTGAGACTGTTTAACTTTCCTTGCTATAACTCCAAGCATCTCACTATGAAATACATGCACATACAAACACCTTCCTTTTCTAATGTGCAAAATCTCTGTCTGCCTTAAAGATAGATTTTAAATAATGCAGTGCCTGTTTAGAACATGAGTGATGGGCAGATTGCTTGGTCTCCGTCATTGCTACGTGCAGCTTTTTTGAGAAGTGCTCATCCAAGCAACTTCGCACTGTGTTGCCTTGGGTCCTGAGCAATACACCTACCTTGATAAAGCTGTGTTCCCTAGCAGCACTAGAGTATATGCACCATTTGCAAAAAGCAACTTTTGGGACAAGGCTATTTCCAGCAATGAAAGTGTTCTTTGCCTCATTGTTTGCTACCATTTGGTATCTCTGGTCTCTCTTTCTTCATCTGTTCGTAAAAAAAATGTATGCACGCCATTAACAGGGTCTCCTGTATACATGATTAACTGTAGACGATCAGAGGAACGGTTGTTGACAAAATGAAAGGGCATACAAAAAGGGACTCCTTCCACTCTGGTTAGGTGACTGGAAATGTCACATAAAATGAAAAAATTGAGATTAAACCTTGGTCCACTCATGCACAATTCTTTTTAAAATTCAAGGCTATTTGTTTATGACAAGTGGTGGTTTCTTGAAGGCTTATGGAGGCTTTCTGACTTAATCTGATCTCATCCTGTCAGTGAATAATGTACTACAGGCACAGATGTTTCCAGTCGCCTCTCTGTCAGCTCTGCTCAATTGTGCTAAATTTAGGCTCTTATGTCTATTTCTGAAAGTCTTGGTGGTTCCTTTTTGAGGTCGGCTTTGGACAGTAGTGGTGTGTGACAGGTAACTCATCGGTATGTGGAAATCAACTCACCAGTCAGTAAACTCTCCTTCTGCTGACCTCTAGCTAGCTAGCTGAAAGCTAGGTGAAGGTTTTCAAAAGTAAACATCAGTAAATATTGGGGACAGATGACAAAGAAAGGCATCTGCCATCTGCTGTCATTGTACCGGCATTGGAAAATAAACTATAACATTTTTTGATTTTCGGAACTTGGTTAAATCCTGGACAAATCCTGGTGAATAAGGAATGATGTGACGATGGGATTGTGAGGTGCTGTCCTGTTCCTGCTGAGGATCAGTACTATATACTTGAAGGAGGCAGCTGCAGAGCGTAGTTGCTGCCCATGTTAGGGTGGAGCAATCATACCGCTCTCTAGATCATGGATTACTGGAACCATTAAGAAACATCCAAAATTCTAAAGCAGCAGCAAACAATGTAAGAAGAAGCAAAATACAGTGCACAAGTTGGAGCTGATGGGATTACATTTCACTGGAGTTGTACCTTGTATATGTATTTTTCAGATATTTTCATCACAATGGAATATGGCAGGACTTTGATTTTAAAAAGGGATGGATGATAATGGGCAGGCCAGCTGGGACCTCCCACTTCACTGAATTTATTTAATTAATATAATAGTAATATAATAGTCTCATTTGGTCATAGAAAATATATAATATGTTTTATTTGTGCCAGTATTCATTAGTAATAAATAGATTTAAAAAGACATCACATAGGCTATAGTATTTGTAACTATACCCATGAAATATTAATTTTGTTGACATAGACCCAGCCTCATACTAAAATCTAAGCTATAATATATATAATTGTCAAGCAAATTCAGCTCACATGTATGAAACATCTATAAATCTTTTGATGTATACAACAACAAATCAATGCTTCCTAGACATGACTTTCTTTCAGTTATGGTCCACAGGAAACATTTTCATCCTCAAGCGCAGTTTAATATGCTAAATTGATTGAGCACACAGTCTATTTGAATACGGATAACACTTCAGATGAGTCAGCAGCAAAAAACAACCAAACCTTATTGTCTCGATATAATTTTTAGGGAACAGGTGGAATTCTCTGACGAAAATGACTTGAGAAATTTGTGGGAAGTTGCATCATTAGATGTGCAACACCTGTGACCTGTAACAGTGTCTACTTCAGGATAGTATCACAGCCGCATAAAAATACAATGAAAAATCAAGGTGTTCACATCACTTGTCCTTATTCACCGCGTTGCAAAATTGCTCTGTTGTTTAAGCGGGGCAGCTTAAGTTTCCTGGCAATGTTTATGGCCCGTATCCTCTTTCATGTTGACTTCCTTTTTTTCTGATACACAGCGAACTAGGAGGTGATAGCCCTTTATTCTCCTGAGATAAAAGATGCTTTTCAGCTCTGCATGTAGCCTACATAAAGCCATCTTAGGGATTAGCCTATCACAGAGGAAATAACTTCATTTTTCACAGAAATCCATTACTGAATACCTTTAAAACCTTTAACAGCTAACAGTTTAGGAAAGACACAACTTAGCAACAGTTCAAAACATGATGTGTTTTGTTTGTGCATCCCATTTAGATTGAGTCCCAATTCCCAAGTTTGCATTCTTGACTTGGGTTTCAGTGGCACTTGTCTCCTTTGCCTGGGCGGCCCCTCCCAAAGCCTTTATCTCCTTGCTTCAGGTCATTCACTGTGTTCTCATGTATTGTTCGAGGGATGAAAAAAAGCAGTTAACACAGAAACAAGGCCATGTGTGAAGTCGCAGCATGCCATCAGATTCATGATATTTACAGTAGCTTGGTTTTATGAAAGGAAGGATGGAAAGAACTTGAGAGAAATGAAATAAGTGAAAACAAATGTATATAATGCCGTAGTTTTTTCGAATGTCATTGTTTGGATTGATTCTATAAGTGATAGTGTCCCTCCATTCAGAGGGGATAGGTTGAGTAAGTAGGTCAGGAGAGTTTAAAGTTGTATGTAAACTGGGTCCTTTGAATACAAAAGTTATGGCATGGCTGCGATAAGATCAATGTTGGTCAGGTATCTGTCATCAAGTAGTCAGACGACAGTAGTCTCTCGTCAAGTAGATCACCTTATTGTTTGCTCCCTTGAGTTGTTGTTGACTTTGGTACACCAATAAATGAATTAAAGTCAAGTTCACGCTGTGGCAATAGAACTATTGTCTGGATAAATATGTCACAAGTTTTTACATTTCCTGAAAGACGTTATAAATTTCAAGGGTTTATGTTCTGTCTCAACTTGTACCCAAACTAATAAATGATGATAAATTTAGTATTAACAAAATCTTGACTTAACAGAACTGCAGTTGCTGTAATCAAAAGAGGACATGTCACTCCAATATTCACAGATTCAAATCAAAATGTAAATTAAACAGCATGTTAAACTGCAAACTCTGAACACCTGTCTCTTGAAAAAAAGTCCCAGGGGACCTGCCTCCTAAGTGGACTGCTCAGGATTGCTTCCGTTTTTGTTCCTGTCAGCGCATTGGTCACATGATCACAGCCTTCCGAAATACGTGGATTATCCACAAATTATTACATGTTATATGTATAAATTTTGGTGCATTATTTTTTGAGGAAAACAAAGAAACACTGCATGAGATCGTCCTGCAAGAGAGCACGTGGACTCATGTTAACATTGGAACGTGAGGTGCTGTCCTGTTCCTGCACCAGAAGAAGAATAAACACTCTGGATCACTGCTATTCGCCGTTCAGACTCGACTGCCGAGCTGAGTCACTGTCTGTGTTCCAGAAACGCAACCATGCAGCCAACGTGTTAGGGTCAAGCTATGTGAGCAAACCAAATACACCCCCAGTGACGCAAGAGAAGGGGGCCAGTCAAATTTTGGAGCATGTTGCAGGACACCTCTGTGGACAACAATGACATTAATGAATTCACTGAGTCTGAGGTGGCTTGAATTTGTAAAACAACAGAAGCATTTGTGCCCAAAACTACCGTTAAATCATTCCACAACCATAAACCATGGATAAGGCCACTAGTACCATCTGTGATGTCATAAACATACACACTGCAGCCAGTCTGGAAACATGAACAATTTTGAAGCAACAGCCTTTAATGCAAGAAGAGGCATAAAGGGCTAAATTACAGTGTACAAGCTGAAGGAGCTGATGGGATGGCATTGGATTTGAGTTGTTGTATCTCATATGTTTTTATGTGACTAAATCATTGATTGATTGATTGACTGATTGATTGATGGGCTTGCACATTTGATGGAGCTGACAAAATAAAGAAATGAACATAAAGCATTGCTAATACACCAAATAATAACATTATTAAAGCATTAAAGCAACAATTTCTTTTAAAGCTCTAATAACAAAAATCCAAATGAGCTATTTTGAATTTGGAATGGGTCATGCTGAATAAAAAATACTGGTGACACCAATGACTGATGTAGAGAACATGAAAACCTCAATAAAAATTTGATCATCTGTCATCAGCACGAGAAAGTCTGATAAAATTATGAAAGGACATGTGTATCAATCTGATGAAACATTTTTTTAGCTGTTAGCGAGGACAGAGCATCCAGGACCCCCAACACATTAGTAAAAAAGAAAAATGTGTTCAGACTTTTACCACACTTATATAATATGTATTCTGATATTCTATCTGAGGCTACAGTATGGCAAAAGCATGGATGTGACCTGTAAGAGCAAAACAGGAACACATTGTTGCTGCTGGAAAATTACTTTGACAATGACACATTACAAGCAGACAGACTGATCAGTTATGTGACTAAATGGCTTTGATTGCGGTTATGCAGACTGACAGAGGGACCTTCTTCTCATCATTGACTTCAGGTAAATTGCCCAAACTCTCATCCCGCCCTCCATCCCTCCCTGACTGCCCGGGGCTGTTGGTGGGACAGCCTGCCCCCATTTGGGACCCACTGATTGGTTCTCACGCACGCTGGGCTGAAGCTCAAAAGAATCCAGAACACCTTTTGTATTTGACTCCCTTGTATACTAAACTAATTGTAATCCCGCACTCAAAGTCAAAGATGGGATTGTTGGGAGCAATAGGCTTTTCTTTAGCACTGGTATCGCTAACTCAGGTAAATGTAATTTTGAATATTAAAATCTGTAAAACTCAACAATATGGATATGATCTTGTTCTGAAATATTTATAGCATGTTATTTATTAAGTTATTTATGTTATTTACAGATACCTTATAGTGCAGAGGGTAAGTAAACCAGACATTTAATGTAAATAATATGTCAAAGCATTTGTGTTGCCATAACTTGTATTCTTTTTAAGAGAAAAAATCTACTTAAGTCATGAATCAATATTAAAAACTTCGATATTTTCACATTTCAAACTGTTTTGTATTTCCATCTCTTACAGGGTGCAAAATCTTGTCAGCAAAGTCCTCAGAGGCCTCATCAGTTCTGGTAAAATGGGAGACTTATCCTCAAGTAACAAACTATTTTTTAGACCTTCGGGTGAAAAACAATACAAGTTATGCACCGGTTGTGGTGACCCTGCCTGATACCGCGACAGAGACGATTGTCAACGGTCTGAGACCAGGAACTGAGTACAGCGTTACTCTCAAAATCTTTCGGTTCTTCTCAGTGATGTGTATAGCAACAGATGTGACATCCACAGGTAAAGATGTTGACACTTAATACAACATTGTAAAACAACATTCACCCTTGGGGGGGGCATGGCACATGGGTGTAGCGGTCCTCCGTCAGACAATATTGAGCATCATTTTATTTCGTGTATTGTGGTGATTTTTCAAGCACCAGTTAAAGCCCTTTGCTTTATCTGGGCCTTTTTCTGGGGGGGTTAACATTTTCTAATTTTTGAGGGGATTGTGCCCCCCCCCCCCCTCCTGAAATCTACGCCTATGGTGACTGGGATTGTTGTTTTGTTTTAGGCAGCATCACTGCTCTACATCATGGGCCAAATTGTGAAAAACCTATTAGAAGAAATATCACATTTATATAAATATATACATAATAACAAGCTCCAAAGAGTTTTTTGAAAAGTAAGACATAATATGAGCTGTATCAAATCGTTGTCCTCGCGCACTGACATGCGTGAACACACCATTAAGCAGGACACAACGCAAATATGTCGCATCCTAAACGATGCTTTCCCCCCTGCTCTCTCCTCACAGTCCCTGCCGCATCACAGATAATAGCTGGACAGGCAATTTCGAGTACTTCAATCGTGGTAAAGTGGACTACGGTACCTTCGGCGGAGCAATACTACCTGCTGATTTATTCTCAGGACAATGGACACTTGGTCAACCTGACCTCCACCGACGACACCGCTGTGGTGGGAGACCTTGAGCCCGACACCAACTACAACTGCTACGTCGTCACAGCTAACGCAGCAGGCCATGGAGGCAGGAGCAAAGTGAGGACAGTCACCACCTGTAAGTCATCACTTTTAGTACATTTTGAGCCTAAAATTGTTTTTTTAAGAAAGAGTGTGGTCAATTGAAATAAGAAGACAACAGAGCTTTGCTTCACTTCGTGTATTTTGGAAACACAAGTATATTATTCCAGTTGATTTATTATTATTATCCTTGATGTCTGTTGTGCTTATTGAATCAAGCTTTATGGCTGAAAAGGCTACAGGTAGTCCGTCTGACTGCTGTAAAGAGTGTAGTTATCATGTAGGGGAGACTGGGGACGGTTGCAACACTTTTTGCATTTCTTTGACACTGTAAAATCTGATAAATTGATCTTGAAATAATCTTGGAAACCAACTGCCAGTATGTATGTAGTAAGTAGTAAGTATGTATAACTATATAACTTAATTTATGTTTATTTTATGTCTAACTATTAAATTTATTTAAAATTGAGCTGTATTTACTTAATGTTGTAAAGTTGTTGCAATTTAAAAATGACAAGTGCAATTACAATGTTCTTTATAAATGTTAGCAACTTCAGTAAACCAAAGAAGTCTGACTTTTTTTTTTGCCAACAGGGAATCTGCAAGTTCTGTTTTATTAACATGCTTATTAAATTAAAAATATGGTTCACTAGTTTGCAAGCAGCAGAATACAGGTATATAACTCAGTAAACTAAAGTTTACTTAAGTAAGAACTTTAAAACACTGATTTAATTAAACTTGTCATTTTTAAGTTGCAACAATTTGGCAAAATTATGTACAGATAGGCCTAACTAAATTTTATGTAAACTTAAAAATTCAAGGCAAGTTTTCAAGGTTTTATTTTAAGTAAAATCAATTAATCACTCAGATATTACAGGGCAGCAAATGCAACAACATTTTGGACTACACCAACCAAACTTATATGTTAAACTTGTATCTGTCTGCTAATTACCAATAGCATTTAAACATTGTTACATATGACATGTTATTCACAATATTAATTTGAATTGAAGAAATCAGATGTTGTACCTGACCCCAGCCCTGGTGACAGTTGTGACATGACACAGGGACAGTTGCAATATGTTAAAAAAAAATAGCCTTTGAATGTAGTATTTAATGTTATTGAAATATCACACTCCCAGAGTAACTACCAAGTCCTAAAACTGCCCCTTTATTGTTGCTCTCTTGATTTACACGGTCAGTCTACATGCGGAGTTAACACCAGTTAACTTTAGTCTATAACTTAAAATCACATATCACAAATGTGCCTCAAGGGGCTTCACAATCAACACCTATCAAAAGATGCTTAGTTCAGACAGTGGTAAAACATCAGAGTCTCTATTTTTTACTTTAGAAAAGTTAGTTCATGCAAATGAACAAAAAGAAATCTGCTCACAGTCACACAATATATAGACATGCAGATAGCTTTGAGTTTATTCTAAGACTTTGAACATCTGTGTCTGAGATTTCTGCCTTTACTGTAGTACAGTTAAACTGAAAGGAATTTGGTTTTTGGTGCTCAAAGTTCTAAAAAACAACCATAAAACTCAACAGCAACATATCCAATGCTTCCAACTTTTCCAGAAATGATTTGTTTGATAACTGTCAGACTGATTGTCTGGGAAATCCTAGCCCCAATGTGCACAGTTTAAACTGGAACTACTTTCTGCAGAACAGATAGTTTCTACAAAAACACAAAGATGTGTCTATTACGAGTAATCCTAATAAAGTTACTGGGAATACATTGTTTTTTTTTCACATGTAATCTTTAAATTCTTTGAGATATTCTATTCAGTTGTTTTTAGGGGCATGTTTCGACACATAAACTGAAAACTTTCAACCTTGACACTGTTTTGGGTTAATAAGAATACATGTGTTTTTGTGACGTACCCTGTAAAAAGAAACTAGTTATTTTAACTTTAAAAAGTTAGTGTTTGGTGTGACATATTTTTAAATTGACTAAATTTTAAGGTGAATCAATACAAAATTAGCTAAACTTGTCTTCTCAAATGCAGCTAACTTAAAATTTTAAAGCAGCCCAGACACTGGCTTTTTTAAAGTTTAAACAAATGGTTTCTGTTTCGCTTGTACATAAACTAACCCTTAAATACTGTTGAACTTGACATTGGTTGTAATGGCAGAATATGAATTCATGAATTAAATGGCAGCAGATCAGAGAGACCACAGTATTAGTTTCAGATTGTATCAACAATAATTCAGTTACATACATTATGAGACTGAATGGTATCCCCTTTAACTAAGCTTTTATGTCTGTCTGCAGTGAAGCATCCTCCGGTGGGAGTCACAGTAACACAGACCGGCCAGGCCTCAGCGAGGGTGACTTGGGAGCCTGTGGAAGACGTTTTGTTATACCGAGTCACCGTCCAGGACATTGATGAACCCTCCAGCCAGTTTGTGTACAACGTTACAGACACTCAGATGGATCTTCAAGGCATCCTCCCGTGTTCCACCTATCTAATATCAGTGTCCTCATTCAACGATTTCCTGACGCCGAGCGAGCCCACAGACTACACCTACACCACCAACAGTGAGTCGGCAGAGCCAAACCAATATCAATAACTTGGTGATTATGATCTAGGTCAGCTATTCTCTCTGAGGCGCTCCTTTCAGACATGCAGAATATGATCCTCAGGGGGAAGATGATTCAGAAGCCCTAACAACCTACCTGTGTTAAGGCTGTCACGTAAACATGAAGCTAAGAAAAAAATAAAATTTAAGGTTATTTTTTATAGAATATTAATAGTGGGATATGCAGCTTAAAAGTATATTGTCAGGTTGCCCCAATCAGAGATAATGTTATAGTTTTAAACAGAACAGATCAATGAATCTTACTCAAAGAAATAACTCTCCCATCAGGATTGGTGCTGGAAATGGTCCTTGAATGATGAGATGCGAAACTTAGATAAAGTCTACAATCACCCCATCACTATTTCTTACCAGTTTACGATAAAAAATCTAATGTCCTGTGTTACTTGCAGAGCTGAGACCAGTTTCATCAGTTTCCGTGGACTACACCTGCGCCACTCACTCCGCCATGGTGCATTGGTCTGCTGTATTTGGGGCTGACTCCTACAAGGCCACGGCGATGGGTGACAATGGCACAATGCTGACGTGCACAAGCCAGGGCCACAACTGTGAGATCATTGGACTGACCTGTGGCCAGAGCTACATGGTGCATGTAATACCCATGTCAGAGAACTGCAAGAATACGGTCAACACCACCATGGCCATTTTTCAAACCGGTGAGTCAGTCATCAATAAATAACTAGGATTGCTTAACTTATTACGGGATCTATTAGACATTAACTCCTTTACACGCTTACAAAAAGGAAAAAAGACAAAAAAAGCAAGTTCACTACAGACAGTGTGACCCTCTTATAACCACCCAGCTGAGTCATTGTTGCCGTCCATTCTTTGTACAGGAACAGTTGGTTTTTCCAAAAATGATTCAGCAACATCGGAGCCAAACTGATCCTTTCAAATTAGGGGAAGTGTTAAAGTTCAATAGACGAGCCCAAGAATAGACTCATTACTACTTGTTTAGAATTGTAAACGTAATCTGCTGGATCTTATTCGACTGCCAAATGATATGTACAATAGAGGCATCATACTTGTCACATTTCAGGTTATAATTTGAGCTGAATTTTCCTCACAAGCAAAGTAAAGAAAGGTCTGCCCAAGCGTGATGCTGCAGTAGTGTATCTTAATCACCGTCATATAAACTAAATTTTGAATTAAATCAAATCCCTTAAAGAGAGTAAATTATACAAAAGATGAAAAATAAAGCAGCAGGACGAAGAGAAACAACTCTGGTCCAACCATGCTGCCCTGACGCCACCAATTTATTACTGCAATTTCATAATGTCTGGAAATGTGTGACAGGCTCATTTAAAAAAGAAATGGTTAAAATCAATATATCCTAATAACCCTAGAAAAGTATCCCTATAGTTTCCATAATGCAACTTAGGGGCATTTTCTGTTCGTAATGAAGCCTTTAACCCTGATGATGTTGGTTTGACATCATATGGGGTTTATTCCTTAGACTTTTGGATAGCTCCTCCAGAGCTGCAGAAGACATTATACACTCTGCGAGTAATAGTTCTCAGCAAGTAAATTGAACTTCATGAGCTAAAGTCAAGTGGAGTACCCCATTAAGCCTGACCCTCTGACAAAGTCCTAATCTCTGTTGACGATAATTGACTGTTTGTCTAAGTAGTGAATTACATACGAGGCTTTGACATCAACTTCCATCCAAGTGCACTTGACTCCAAAGTCAAGTCTCCAAAAGCTGTATGATGTGCCTGTGCATGGTACTTCAATGATCCATGCCCAGGTCCACTTGAAAAGGTGCTGTTGAGTATGGTTTATGTGTACACGGGTACGATTCGCATCAAGTGTGCAAACCTGCCATATCAAAGGACTGAAGTGGACTGTTATTTAACGCAAGTAACCATTGGCTAGTAGAGCTGCTCAATGCCGTCAGTCTCCTCTAAACATTGCCTTCAAAACACAACAACAGTTGGCATAATGCTTGACTCCACTATATGGGCTTGGGATCTTGCTATTAGTGTGCTTTTCTAAATTACTAATGAGAAAGCTAAATGACAGGGGAGAGGAAAAGGTTGGCAATTGTACTTGTGCATGGCACAAATCACTCATTGCTTTTTTCGTTTCGTTCAATCAATTTGGTATTATTTTTGTTAAGTTTTTGACTGCCAAATGTCAAATTTATGACAATATAAAATACAAAGTGAAACAAACAGCATGCCATTCAATAGAAAGCTGAAAATAAGATTGAAAAAATACCAAAAATTGTGAGAAAATGTGATCTAATGTGGTATAATTTAATAAAGACAGCAGATTACACTTAACTAAAAGGCCAAAACAACCAATCCCCGAACCCAGTCCTTGATTTGGTTTTCGTTTTCCAGAGGAGTCATCCAACCAATTAGTAACCAACCCATCAGTACCAGTCAACTGGCTGAAAAGCTCCGCATCTATTAAAGTTTTGGCTGTTGAACATTTTTGCTGCTCCACCCTGCCATTGACTTTGTTGCAGGCAGTTAAGCCTCTCATCTCACATGTCACTCTATTCTGTTCGAGAGCTCGGTCGAGATTTTCTGTCCAACCCCTCCCCTGGGGCCACATTGTCCACAGTGAAGCTTTCGTGACTTGGATGATGCTGAATATGATTTTATGACAAGTAATTGTTGCATGTCAAGTATACAGCCATTTAATACTTGAGGGAAAATATTATTAAAAAACTTAATCCAGTGATATAAAACCATTTTTGGGAAAGGCCTAAAGGCGTAAGCAAAAGGAAACAACGTCATCTTTAGATGGCTTTGATTTTGTTCTGTAATAATACAGCTTTATTGGGCTTTCATAGATGATTTTTTACACAATTTTGTAACCACACTATACCCATATTTGAATTCTGACATTAAAATTGCAACTGACAATAAGACTCAAAATTTATACACCTTAACTATACTTGTTTTTACCTCAGAATAAGGATTACTGAGGCCAAATCAGTCAGAAGTCATTTGGGAATAGTTGTTTACAGCTATCCCCCCCCCCCATTGTTGTTTACTGTTGTGCAGTGTGTAAATTCTAACGTTTATTTGAGTGCATCACTAGTTGTCTCCTTTGAAAAGTGGGTCTCCTATTGAGCTCCACTGTCTATATCATATTCTGTTGTGTTCAGGCTTCTGAGAATGAGCCTGTGTTTGTGTTAAACCTGAAACCTCATACAGTGAAAAGCAACACTGGAGCGTAATCTTCAGTATCAGGGCGTTTTAACCTCAAAAGGGATTTATGACGCTCTCCTTTGATGATGATATTTAAACCCATTTACTTTTTTTTTTTTTTTTACCTCTCTTGTCCTTTAGAATGTTATCTATCTATCTATCTATCTATCTATCTATGTATCTATCTATCTGTCCATCTGTCTGCCTGTCTCCTGTCCATCTGTCTGTTGGTCTGTCTGTCTGTCCATCCATCCATCCATCCATCCATCCATCCATCCATCCATCATCCATCCATCCATCCATCCATCCTTCTTTCCTCCACTCATCCATCCCTGTCCATTTGCTTATCCATCGATCTATTCATTCTTCCTTCCTTCCTTCCGTCCTTCCCTCCATCATTTCTTCTGTCCATTTGTCTATCCATTCATCTGTCCATCCTTCCATCCATCCACCCTTCCTTCCTTTATTCATCCATCCATCAGTCAGATGTGGGTGAAGTTGATGGTGTAGGGAGAATTTAGAAAAATGGTTAACATAACTAATATAAATAATTGTATTGTTTCCTCCTAAGTTCCCTGTCCGCCGAAGAATCTGACGTTGTTGCGAGATTGTTCCAGCGAAGTCATCATCTTCTCCTGGGAACATACAGACAATACAGACCATTACATGGCCCGGGCAGTGGACTCTCAGGTATTTCCTGTTTTCTGGACAAAAAATGTTTGCAACAACAATTTGTTATTCAAAAATGATTTTTTTTAATGTAAAAAAATATTTTAAAAAAATGTTTCACACTGTAACACTTACTGTTGGCTTTCTTACTTTGGATTAGATGAGAAGATTGATATCACTATGAAGGTAAAGCCAGTAGCTTTCTATGTAGCTATCCTGGCTCTGGCTGACAGTAAAAAAATGAGTTTAAGTATTTGTGCTTAACTAAGCAAACCAGCTGCTGATTGTAGCTTCAACCAGCATGCAGATGTGAGAGAGATACAAATCTTCTCATCTAACTATTACTAGGAAAGCAAATAAGCATATGTCCCAAAATGTTGAGCTATACATTTAAAGAAGTAATGGCCAGGTGTCTGAAAACAGCAGCTGTAAATTTAGTGTACATATTAAATACTTTGTGGTTTCTCTGTGCCCAGGGAGTGGTCCAGGAGTGTCTGACTGAAGACAACTCCTGTTATTTCACACACACAGTGTGTGGACGACACTATTACTTCACAGTCTACTCCATTGCAGGGCAATGCAGAAGCCAGATCAGCTCTACTGTTGACGTTCGAACAGGTATGACCACATTAAGTCTACAGCAGCAGATACGTACATTAAACATATCTTTTTGTATAACAAAAGAGAACTTTTTTTTCCCTCTAATTTTGCATAATCTAGAGTTATTTAGATATTTTTTCCTCAATCCCCCCCAAAGTAAGAAAAAAAAAACAAAGACAGAAAAATCTGTCTTTTTTTGGATTGGCAAAAAATACATATACATGTCAATTTAATTTCCATAATTTGATTATTTTTAACACGATTTTAAACTGATTTACCACACCATTGACAATCACTTGAATTACTCTATATTTTGAGCTCTTTTATTCTTGCATTTTTTCAGTTATTGTCTTTTATAAATTGCAAATAAAAACTACAATTAAAGTACAATGACCCTGCCTGTCTCCAGCACCCTGTATTCCCCAGAATCTGCAAACCTCAGCCGACTGCAACTCCGATGTTCTGCTCAGCAAGTGGGACCTCGCGGAGGGGGCTCTGCGCTACACTGTTGAGGCCTTTGGCAACAAGGGAGACAACAGTCGCTACAACTGCAGCGCAATGTCTAACAGCTGCGCTATAGGGGGCGTCCACTGTGGAGAGTCCCTGACCATCTACATCACAGCTTATGATGACGAGTGTGCCAGCCCGAGGAAGCTGGGGCCTGTGGCTCAGACAGGTGAGAAGAAGATGCAAGTGCCCATAATTTCGATATCAGCAGTGGTGGAAAAAGTATTTAGAGCCTTTACTTATTCCATAAGTATCAGCAAAATGTACTTAGACTACATTCAAAAGTTAAAGTAGCTGCCTACAGAGCAATGACTCCTGCCAGTGACTGGTTAGAGGAGGCATACAATAGTGAGGTAGTAATTCTAGTATCATTGGAATATCTTTGGGTTTTGGACTGTTGGTCAGATAAATCAAGCACTTTCTGAGGGCCATTTTTCATTATTTACTGATATTTTACACATCAAACTAGTAATCTAGTTACTAAGAAAGAAACTAACAGAAAAACTGGTCATTAAAATAATCTTAATTTTGAGTTGTATTATTATTAGCAAAGACAAAGGAAAGTTTGAGTAAGTGGCTCAGTCGGGATGCACTGGTAACCTCAAATTTGTTCTCATATTGATCTGTCCCCTCTCCTCTAGTCCCATGCGTCCCTCGGAACGTATCAGCAGTGAACGACTGTGGAGCCACCTCCATCACTATGACCTGGTTAACGTCCGGCAGTGCGCTTTTCTATATGGCCATCGCGAAGGACAGTAATGGTGTCATTCACAGCTGCTCCTCTATGGATATGACATGTAAGATCGAGGGCTTGAAGTGCAGCACCAACTACACAGCGTACGTCATTGCCTCCAACTTCATGTGCAACAGCTCCAAGAGCGAGATGGTCACCATAGAGACAGGTACTGTGTGGCTGCTTGTTTTGTCTTCCTCTGGAATATTTTAACGTGAAACTGATTGAAATTAACACTGTGGGAGGAGGGACTTGCATCCTCCATTTGAAGGATGCTTTGAGTCAGTATTAAGCTTTTAGATATCAATAACTTTGTCTGGGCAGACTGAACAAATGTTTATGCATGATCTGTTATATACTGAATGGGTAAACCACATCATTCACCCTTAAAAATCAGACACATTTCACAATCTATTTAACCTTTTGAAACCAAACTAAATTGGTTTGACTTCTTTAAAAAACCTTGAGAAAATCCAATGACAAGAAATGGCAAGAAATGACCCACACATAAGAAAAACATTAGTCAAAGGTGACAAAGGAAATTACCTCAAAATTAACTGAAAAATAGTTTTAAAAACAATTATCCTAAAATTATTTAAAAAAAAACTACAGAAAAAATAGTCCAAAATATGAATATAGTGTATTTATAATCATTATATTTATATGTTTAGATATTCATACAATGGCAATTAAAATATTCAAATTCGTATCTGTATGTTTAAAATTGTTACTGAAAAAAGATACATAGATTTTTTTAAATTTTCTGCACTTTTTGCAGGGTTTTTTATTGTTCTTTTTTTTTTTTTGCTTATTTTCAGGTAATGTTCTTGCAACTTTTTACTAATTTCTTGCTATTTTTTGGGCCATGTGTCATTAGGCTGCATTCTTTTGATGTTTTTAAAAGAAATCCAGTCAGTTTTTTGTAAATTCTGTCTAAAGTCTTGTTTGTTTGTTTCTGTGAGTTAAATGTGCCATTGTCTCACTGCAGCTGCTTGCCCACCGCATGACGTTACTGCTTCCGTGGACTGCGTAGCCAATGAGGCTCTGATTTCCTGGCGTGGCGAGCCCTGGATAAACTCCTTCACCGCCACCATCGTGGATGATTATCAGCGACTTCTCAGCTGCAGCTCCACTAACACCACCTGCAGGGTACCCAACCTGAAATGTGGCCAGCTCTACACTGTCACTGTCAGCCACCATGATGGCATGTGCCCCAGCATGCCCTCTAAGCCCATCTACATGGAGTCTGGTAGGAACACGCTCTGCTTGAAACACGTGATTTATATTTAACTTTGCTTCATGTCATTATATCTGTGATGTCTCAGTAAACCTTCACCACAATCGAACTGTGTTGGTGGAGGAAGTACTATATTCCTGTCTTTTCATCTGTGAAAGTATCAAACAAGTTGTCCAATTGGCCACTTAAGGGGAGACACCCCAGGTGAATAAGGCAAAATGTTTAAACTAGAGGATACCAGCATGAAATTTCTTCAGTGAGACAATTATTTTTTTGTATTACAGGTCTTTTGAAATTTGATTTTTAAATCTAATTAAATATTAACAGATTTGTATACATTTACAGAAAAGGAATCTTAACACTGGATATTCAAAATAATATTTTCATTTTGTTGACACACAAGAGTCAAAGGTTTATTACAGAGAGAATTTTGGATAACTCTATCTATTACATTTTTTTAAAGAGATTAAAATGCTCCATAAATCAAGCTTTTAGTGACATATGAACAAAACCCCCAGTAAAAACCTTTAGGGTAAAGACAGGAATAAAACTAGGCATATGTATATGCTATATGTATGTGTGCAAGTGCTACTGAAGTAGAGTGTTTTGGCTGAGAAAAAAAAAATAATTTTGACAAAATAACCTTTGAAGTTAAAATTCCATACATTTGTAGACAAAAAAATATGACATGGGGGTAATTTTTTTTCACTAACAGATATCACCATGAAACATCTGCAGTTGATTACATACATTAACACAAGTGGTTTTTTGTGTTACAAGAAAATATATGTATAGCAGACAGAGTTAGCGACCAATTGGTGAACATAGTGGAGCATTCAGCAACTACAGAGCCGGATAATGTCGGTTAGGAGTTGGTCATGTGCATTGCAGCCTGCCGTGTAATCTTAGTTGTTCAAATCTCTGCTTTCTCCTAAATGCAGTGTCTAGATCAACCTGCATGTAGAACATCTGCGAGGAGCATGCTTCACCTGTCTCTCCTCTTTCTATGTCTAGTTCCGTGTGGGCCCAACGTGAGCGCAGACTTAGACTGTCGGTCACAAGTACTCACCCTCGGTTGGAATGCATCGAGTAATGTACAAGGCTACACAGTTGTGGCCACAAACGGCGATGAGAAAATGTCGTATATCACCACGGAGCCCGGCCTGATGATCTCCACACTGGAGTGCGGACAGGATTACACGCTCAAAGTGACGTCCTTCAACAGCACCTGTGTCAGTCAACCCACGGAGTTATCTATCAGCGAAAGTAAGAGAGCAATGTGACAAATGTGTTGTTGCTTTTGTTTAGTCTCTTAACCCTTTGAAACCTGGATGCAGATCAGTTTTCTTGTGCTGCATTCATACACCGTTCACAAGGATATAAACCTTTCAAACATGAGCAAATGGGACTGGGCCCAAACAAAAAGGCTAAAAAGGCAATGAGTAACTTGACAAGACATGCCTCGCAAATTACAATTACACAGAAAAAGGTGAAAAGGAAATGACAAGAAAATTAGGAAAAGGGGGGTAAGCGAGGAAAAAAATTGGTAAATGTCCCCAAAAAATCCATACATTTTCAGGTCATTTTCACTTATTTATTTGACGTTTTTTTCTTTTTGTCTTCTCTTTTTGTTGCATTCTTCCCATGTTTTCTGAAAGAAATCAAGCCAATTTGCTCAAGTTTAAAAGGTTAACATTCCATAATGTGTCTGAAATCAATCAGAAAAAACTTGTAAATTGTGTAACAGTTAAGTGAGACATGATATGAGTGTGACTTAGTGCAGAGAAAATACATAATGGCTGTAGATTCATGACTTGTTTTTATTCATTTTCATTTTTAATTCAGCATTTTTTTTTCAGCATTATATGAAATAATTTAAAGACAGTTCCTAAAAACGTACTGATCTGATCTGATGTTTACCCTCCCTCAGCGCCATGTGTGCCCACTAATGTGACTGTGAGGAGAAACTGTGGCCAGAGTTTCGCACAGGTGACTTGGAAAGCAAGCCGTGGTGCCCTGCGCTACCAAGTAACCGCAGTGGATACAAATGGCCGACGCTTGCAGTGCTCTTCCAATTGGACGTCATGCACGCTGGAGGGTCTCATGTGCAGCCAGGTTTACAGAGTTGTGGTGACTGCAATGGACGACACCTGTACCAGCAATGAGAGCTCAGTGGAGACACTAAGGACAGGTAGAGATGAGCAGGAATTAATTTCTGAAATGTGCATCCTCTCACAGTCCAACTCATACATCCACATGTTCTGTGTCCTTCCTCTGCAGCACCCTGTGCTCCCTCTCAGCTCAACGCCTCTGTGAACTGTGCCGATGACTCTGCCATGTTAACCTGGAGGAATAGCCCCAATACAGTGTCTTACACCGGCAAGGCAGTGAGCGCAGACAGACACACTGTGACCTGTGACGCAGGAATGAGCCACAATTGCCAGTTGGATGATCTGTACTGCGGCACGGAGTACAACTTCACCGTGTCAGCCTCAGATGGGGAATGTGAAAGTCCTGACAGTGAGCCAGTCACCCATACAACTGGTGAGAGGGAGGCGCATGTCTGTTTTCTTCCTAATTCCTTTTACTCCCTTTCTAAACCATTTCTTATAAATCTTTATCAATATCATCTTTTCATGCCTTTACGCTGGCATGTCCACCCATCAATCCATCCCATTTTTGTGAACACAATATCTCAACAATGACTCAATAACGAACTGTTTAGAATTTGGTAGTCAAAGGTCAAGGTCCCTGTGACCTTGACCTTTGTCTTGCATTTCTTGTGAATGTGACATTTTCAAGAGCACCTTAAGAGAATTTCTTCGACTTTGGCACAAATGTCCATTTTAAACTCAACTTATTAACTTATCAACTTATTAGTTTTTGGTGGTCAAAGGTCACTGTGACCTGGCGTCTCATTCTCATTAACATGTTAAGAACACCTTTCTTTAAATTTTGCGCAAACATCCACTCAGAGACTCAGCAATGAACTTATTAGAATTTGGTGGTCAGACTGCAACTTCAGTTTTTCACAGACATATATGCAATTCAGTGACACTTGTTTTAACAAGCATGTTTGAATAAATAAATAACATTTTTAAAAAGCGTTCATTTATTTTGCATGTTTAATATATTCTTACTCTGTTATTAAAATGGCACTGCAATTGATGACTGATTGATGATATGATTTTCTTAAGACTTGAAACTCAAAGTTAGGACTTTAGAATAACTTGTGACTTGCAAAATAATGACCTGATCCCACCTCTGCTATTTCTGAAGACAAAAAAGGATTTAGGTACTGTATATCTATGTGTGTGCTACTCTGCCCTTAAGTGGCCTAAAACCTAAACCACTGCCACTAAGTCTTTTTTGAATTGCCACTGAGTGTCATTTTTTGCCCCCTGTTAGCCCCATGTGCTGTGGAGAGTTCACTCAACACCTTAAACTGTGACACCAACGTACTGACCGTCAGCTGGGATCCTGCATCCATGCCATTAAACTACAGCGTCACCGCCCTGGCCAGAGACGGCTCTGCACTTCGTTGCATGACAGAGAAGTCAAATTGCACGATGACAAATTTACAGTGTGGCCAGCAGTACAATGTGACGATCAAAGCCATCAGCAGCACATGTGAAGGACACAGCAGTGCCACGGAAGTTGTTAATTCTGGTACGTTTGTTGTATGCTATATGTAAATACAGAAAATGCAGCAGACTGAAGGAAATGATCTCTTGATAGTAAAATGGTTTTCACCATCATCATTTCTTTCTCAGTTCCTTGTGTTCCTGTGAATGTCAACGGCATGGTGGAGTGCTCCACTAACACGTTACAGGCGTCCTGGGATGCAGCTGCCGGTGCAGCTTCCTACATCTCCACATTGAAAGGAGCGGGAGGTTTCTCTTCTTCCTGCAACTCATCTGACCGGAAATGCCTCTTCACCGATCTGCAGTGCGCTCAGATGTATATGTTCAGTGTGATGGCCATGAACGACAGGTGTAACAGCTCTGAGAGCGCCACAGTTTCAGCAAGAACTGGTAAATGATAATTCTTTTTTTTAAGTCATACTATAAATCAGTGGTTCCCAAGTGGTCCAGCTACTGGGTCCCGATTTCTCCTCAGTCATTAGTTCAAGGTCATATTAGAGAAATGACCACATATTCAATTTTATTTGATGAAATATTAATGCCACTTCGGCTTAAAACACAATTAAATAAAATATAAGAATAAATGTAAGAATAAAATTCAATTAGTAAAAGTCTGAGGCGTTTCTAGGATTTGAGGAAATTGAGGGCTAAGCTGGGACCCCTTCAGGAAAAAAAAAATGCTGTTTTTTTGTTGTTTTTTTTTTTAAGAAAACCTGCTGGTACGCAGGTTTTTTTTTTCTTTTTAAAGTTTTATTCTGATTTTCCCTTTTTTTTCTTCAAAGATTTTTTTGTGATTTTGAAGAAAACGATTTTGAAGATGCCTACCAGAACACAGGCCTGTGAAAATAATGATTGCCAAAATGACACCATTTATCACATCCAGCAACTAAAAAACAGAAATTAAAGGTTCAAATTTCTGACAGTCACTGCAGCCAGAAAAGTGCTTATTATTGCTTCATAACCAGTGTCATAACCCCCCCCCAAAAAAATAAAATAAAAGCTATGTTCTCAAAATTCTCTGTACTTCAAAAAATAAGTGTGTCTTTTACAAACTCGACATGGTCATGAGTCACTTGTGTCCATTCAGAATGGACCTGCGACCCACTTTTGGATCATGGCCCACCAGTTGGGAACCACTGCTATGAATACATATTATATATATATTGTATATTATACTATATATTGTTCATTTCTCCCTCCCTTCTTTAGCACCCTGTGACCCTACAAATGTGACTGCTGCCCTGGACTGCCCCTCTGGTGTGGCGACGGTGACTTGGGGACCCAGTGCTGGAGCAAATCATTACACAGTCATCGCTGAGGCCAACGGACACATTGACTCCTGTAATTCCACTGGCACTTCCTGTGACCTGATCCAGCTGCAGTGTGGGGAGCACTACACTGTCACCGTACTGGCAGAGGACGGCAAATGCAACAGCTCCGTACTCGCCAAAACCAACGTAACCACAGGTAAAGAGACAGAGAGAGGGAAGGAATCTGTTTTTAGTTTTATTGGGAAGCACATGTGCAGTTTATTGTAGGATATACACATTCACCATTTTTAGATTATTATGACTACATATTGTTAGGTATGATATATGACTTTTTAACCTGTTTTCATTAAGATTGTGAATGGTATGTAACACTTCTCAATGCAGTACACTGACAGTCAGCAGTTATCTTTGTAAAAGTAATGCATATGTGCAGGACTGAGCAACTTTTCTTTGAAATACTGATGTCACAAATCCCCAACAAACAGCACCTTATCACTCATAGAATATTTTGGCCTAAAATAATAAAAAGAATGTCTGATTTATTATTTTACTTTATTCTGTTAAATATTCATTAAACTGTAGATTCCTTTTCATTTTATGTACCAGAATAAAGGTCAAAATAGTGCTCCCTTTTAAAGTACCTGTGGTGCTTCAGGTACTTGTGGCTGTTGGGCTGTAGTACGGTTAAATCAGTTGCACTCCAAACCTATAGAAAGACCTAACTTACAAGTCTTTACTACTTTCAGAAAAAATGTTATTGGGCCATAGATCACTTTGGCGTGGGTTTCCTCCCTTTATCCTAACCCTAACCTATTTCATAAGAGCACAGAAAAGGGAAAATAAAACTGTTTTGGTGTTAAGAAACTGTAATGATTTGGGATTTAAGTCAAAATAAAAACATAAGTGCTCCTGTATGTGAAAAAGAAATGAACAATGAACCTGATCTTCTTTAGAGAGTTCTGAGATGCACCTGTGTGTAAGAGGAAGAGGTGATTTTGTTTACTGTATCTAACCCAAAATATTCCTCTAAAAGACAAATTTGTATTTTTGTGACAATCCCACATCCAGCCCCCTGCGCTCCAGTGGTCGTGGACCATTCCCTGGACTGTCATTCCAACCATGCCACCGTCTCCTGGATTGAGGATGAGGATGCAATGTGCGTCACTGTCACTGCAACCTCCAACGGACACTTGACGTCTTGCACCTCCTACACCAACAGCAGTTGTATCCTGGATGAGCTGCGCTGTGGACACACCTACACAGTGCAGGCTGTTGCACAAGGAGTCCAGTGTGATAGTGAACCCAGCTCCTCTTTTCAGATTGTCACAGGTAAATTCAAATGTAGACCTCTGCCTTCAGGGCCACATGATTTTAGTGGGTGGTAAACTATTCATGAGGTATTCAAGTATGAGTTTTTCAGAACCTGACTGTACTTTCCTCTTACCCAGCGCCCTGTACCCCTGCAAATGTTGACTACACCTACTCCTGTGAGACTGGCATTGCCTTCCTGAGTTGGGACGATACTTTGGGGAGGGAGAGTTTCTACGTCAAAATATACTCTGGAGACCACATGGTCTACTGCAGCACCCCCGAGACCGACTGCTCTCAGTCCTCTCTGCTCTGTGGTCGAATGTACAACGTGAGCGTGACAGCTGTGGCCGGCCACTGCAACAGCAGCGTGCCAGGTGTAACACAAATACAGACAGGTAAGAGTGCGAGAACGTGTTGTTTGTTCGTGTTTTTGTGGCTTCACCTTCCAGTCCAATCTACTCTAAACGACTGAGGATTTTTTTAAGTCTTATCTTCTTAACTACAAAAAAATTATACTTGGGGATTCAACAAAACAAAACTGAAAATCAGTTTAAACTAATAAAAATAAAATGAATAAAAAGGGAAAAAAAATGTAAATTCCACCAATTTCTTGCAATTTGTGAAACATTTCTTACCAAGTTGCTCATTGCCATTTTACCCATGTTTTTTTATAAAACATGTATCCAAAAAAAAAGGAGAAGCACAGCACAAGCAAACAAAAGTAGCAGGAAGGCAGATCCTATCGATTACCTGTCGGCTTTACCTCTGTCACTGCAAGCATTTGTTTTTATTTAAAAAAACATGCATAATGAGAAGAAGATGAAGACTTTTTCAACTTATAGAATGTGACACACCCACTGATGCTGTCACAGTTTTCACTTCAGGTCTTAGAGAACCTGCTAATTTTTGGTGCAGCTGAGAGCCAACTTTTTGGGCACTGAACCAATTTGATTTTGGTCAAAATGCTTTGAACAGTTCATAATTAGATGATGGAACAGGATCCCGTTCCAAGTTGATGGAAAAGGGGCAACCAACCAGCTTATGTATCTGCCCTCTCAGCAGGTGAGACTAATCCCATAATAAGGTGGGAGGGGCCAGGAAAGCAGTAGAGACCTGAGAGAGGGAAGCATAGGCGTACAGTCCCTGCACCTTCACAATCAAAAAAATCCATGAAATGCCAATTATCTTCACTGTTTAGGAAGTCACAGTTAATATAAGATAATATAAGTGTATTTGTTAGGTAAAACATGGCTTTCGCTAAATTTCTGGCTCACAGTTGTGGCTTCAAGGACCATGGTCATCATTGGGTAATGTGTGTTCAACATATGCCTAAATTAATGACAGAATAACAGCAAAAGAGCTGATGCTGTGTGTGATTATGCCTTACACACTGTATATTCAAGATAGCAATGATATGTGGATAGGTAACATGTTTTTGTTATGTTTATTTATTTATTTTGGTATATTTGGATCAGTAAGACTTTCATGGGGACAAACACAGTATATATGACTATATCTTAATTGAGGCAATCTAGAAAAAAGGCAAACTTTTCCTAAAAAAAATGCAGTTAGCTATAAGTGGACATTAGTGCATTTCACACAAAGACTCAGTTCTGTTTCTCCTCTTGTTTTCCCATCAGCCCCCTGTGCTCCCATGAACGTCAGTGCCTCCCTGGTGTGTGACAACAACACAGCGGAGGTGAGCTGGGGACATAGCCCCGGCGCAGTTTCCTACAAAGTGACAGCCGTCGGCAGAGACGGGGATCTCAAGGAATGCACCGTAAACGACACAAGATGTCTCCTACCCAACATGCACTGCGCCCAGACCTACTTGATCACTGTCACACCCTTCTCTGGTCGCTGTCAGGGCGTTGACAGCTACACATACAATTACATTGCAGGTGAGGTTGAAAAATGCAAAAATGCACATACTTTCATGTGATATTAGCTTCAAGTATGCTCTCAGTGTAACCTTTAATAATATTCTATATAAAAAATATTATACATGTTTCAATACGGTAATGTTATCAAGGTAAAAGACTAAGAAATAAACTAAACCAAAACAAAACAAACTGGCCTTTTGCTCCATTTTATTTATCGCAACCAAACTTGTTGCGGTTCCCCTAGATGCCACCAGATGCCAGTGGTACATTTACATTTATTCAAGCACTGTACTTAAGAATAATTCAGAAGTACTTGTACTTAACTGGAGTATTCTCTTCCTTTTTTGGTGCAATTGAAAAAAAAAATCAACTCAACTACATTTCAGAGGATTGTACTTTTTACTCCTCTACATTAATTAAATAGGCTAAATTACTTCAGATTAATAATACAAAATATAATCAACAAATAAATGATGATCTTGTATTATCAGTTGAAATAAAACTTTATTGATCCTGAAGTCCACAAGCTACCCAGCAGTGTAAAAAGTGACCAAACTTGGGTCCACTTTTACCACCTTCAACATTAACCTAATGAAAACATTAATGGTAATTATTAACACTGGTGTGAAGTTGAAGCATAATACCCATATTTTTGTTTTATTTAATTTTTTTTTTCTAATATGCATATTGTATTTCAGTTTATACTTTTGTATTTGTATCTTTATTTCATTTTATAATTTTACTTTATTCTTATTTTATTACACAATTTCCCCCCAGGGATCAATGAAGTATTTCTGATTCTGGATGTATTGGTAATTATAATTCAATGTTGATAAAATAAAATAAAATAAAAAAATATATTATTCTTAAATAGGCCATTCTGCACAATAAGTATTTTTACTTTTGGTATTTTCAGTATATTTTGATGCAAATATTTTTCTGCTTAAGTAGCATTTCAAATGCAGTGCTATGACTTGTAACAGAGTATTTCTACACTGTAGTTTTTAAACGTTTACAAGACTTTGTGCCACTTTTATTATAGTTCCTATATCATATGAATTATTAAATACTAAAAGTGTTTCCCATCCCCTCTTCTTTTTCCTTCAGGCCCCTGTCCTCCCACCAACGTTCATGTGTCCCTGCAGTGTGACGGCAACGTGGGCCATGTGACCTGGAACGATGCCCTCCAAGCAGATCACTATGTGGCCACAGCTATACCTTTTGCAGAGGATGAACACAACTACACCTGCATGGCCAACGGAATGGGCTGCTCCTTCACAGATATCCACTGCGGCGAGACAGCAGTCGTCACAGTGGTCACTGTAGAGCGGGGCTGCATGAGCGAGCCCAGTGTGCCCTTTACCTTTCAGACAGGTCAGAAAATGTAAATGTAGAAATTAAAGGAATTGTTTGACTTTTCTTTTTTTTTTTTTTTTGCCTTTCGCTGAGAGGTCGATGAGAAGGTTGTGCGCCTGTTAGAGGAATCGTTTATTTTGAGTGACTACAAGGTGGTAATTAATGAGTTTCAGTTGCATTTTAAAATATTTTTTAACTTTGGTCAGAGCCAGGCTTGCCCGGTTTCCAGTCTTAATGCTAAGCTAACCTAATCACTCCAGCTTCATACTTACTGCACAGACACTGGAGTTATTTGTCTTCTCATCTAATTCTCTGCACAATTAGCCTTATTTTATTTCCCATGTCAATCTATACATTTATGCTAGGGCAATATGGAGCAAATTCAATATCACAAATTTTTGGACCAAATACCTCAATATCAACATTGCAATGGTATTGTAGGGGCTGATAACTGGTGCTTACTAAAAAATATATTTACACAATGAGATGTTCAATAAATAATCAGTGATGTGGATAGTGGGTAAAGACTAATAACAGAACAGCTAGAACAGTCTGATAAGTTCAGAAAATGACACCACTTCAATGTAATGTAGCCTTTAAAACCAGGAAAGGACAAAAAGGATATTGCGGTACCCAAAGTGTAAGATGATTTTTGGTCTCATGTCACACTATTGCTATAATATCGATATACAATTATTACCTAGCTCTACTTTAAAGGTCCAATGTGTAGGACGGAAATGAAATATAATGTTCAAAACGATGTTTTAATAGTGTATAATCACCTTAAACTAATAGTCTTTGAGTTGTTGTTTACTTAGAAGTAACTCTTTATCTCTACATACGGAGTGGGCCTTTTTTCACAACGTCTGCCAAGTTGTGCTACAATAGGCCATAGTGGACAAACACTGGCTGTAGATAGGGTCATTTGCATTGTCACGGCCACCGTAGTTCTCTTTGGATGGTTGCAATGTTGCAACTTCACTAGATGCCACTAAATTGTACACACTGGACCTTTTAAGTCTTATAATTTGCTTAAGTGTAGTAATGTTTTAGTGTGAATAATGGTAGTTTTGTCATGATTCTTCTTTAAGGTTTTAAATATCACTTATTATTTTAATTTGAGTGTGTTTTGTAATTTTGTATTTTGTAAATGAGAATGTTTAAGTAAATATGTTACTAATAATCAATCAGTTGATGCATGATATGATTATTCTAGATGTTTAAGTTTTCAACAGCTATAATTTTTCAATCACAGGGTCATTTGAATTATTATCTTATTGGTTTAACTTTGGAAAAAGCTGTATTCAAATAAGCTTTTTTTCCCCCAAATCTCTCGTTTTCAGTCATCTGCCCACCGACCAATGTGACCGGAGTTACAGCTTGCAACAACAATGACATCACAGTAAGCTGGGACCCGAGTCCAGAGAGTGGTGTCCGCTACCTCGTCCACTCTGAAGAAGATGGCGGGGCGAGTGCCAACTTCTCAACAACCCAGCTGTCCCATGTGCTCACCGGGCTGCAGTGTGGCGAGTTGTATACTCTGACAGTCGCTGCCATGGACAATGAGTGCACCAGTGTCCTCAGCAAGCCTATACAAACTGAGACAGGTTAATATCTGGATATATGGTTGATTACTTTCAATAATGTACAGCTTTTACAATTGGAGAAAGTCATTCTCACTGTGGTTTGCTCAGCGGTAATTTCTCTAAGCTAACAAAAGCTAAAGATTTTAAAAGTTCTGTAAAGTTTTAACTCCCAGGTCAGTCTGTAAATGTAGTTGTCAAAACTTCAGTTAATAGCTGTTGCTATTATTGGCTTAAATTACTGAATGCTACCGGCTTATAATTGGGACAGGCATCTATATGGTACAGGCTTTTATTTCCTTTCACACAAAGGTGCATGCAATCAATCAAAAATGCAATCAAATTGATCATTTAACTCCCCTTGAAACCTGGGCTTTTTATTTATTTATTTATCTTCAAAAACATGGGCAGAGGGTAATGAGCAACAAAAGAAGAAATGACTCTGAGGTTAGCAAGAAATCTGTAAAAAGTACAATAAATTGGCCAAAAAAACCTAAGAAGAAACAAACCAAAACAAAAAGCAAAAAACTAGAAAGTAAAACACAACAAAATACAAAACAAGAATTGACCTAAAAAATGATTAAAATTATAATAATTCTGTAAACTCCTATTAAATCTGGGGCTTCCAGTGGCTGAGTAGATTAAGCAGGCGCCCCATGAATGAAGGCAGTGTCCTTGCCGCAGAGGCATCGGATTCAACTCCCGCTCGTGGCCATTTGCTGCATGTCGTCCCCTCTCTTTCTCCCCCTTTCACACTATTGATCTGTCCTATCTAATAAAGCTAAAATGCCAAAAACTAATCTTAAAAAAACCCAACTAATTTTAAATCTGTAATTATGAATATAGTTCACCTTACTTCTTTTTACATCTACTTATGTATTTTTTGTGTCTTTCTTATTTACTATGCTGACAATACTGTTGTCTTTGGTGCTCATGATGTCCACGCTAATATTGTTTGAAGCATGTCCATATTGACAAAAGTTTAAACATAAACCTGTATTTGTATGTGTAATCTAAGCAGCAAACTAACGTTAACTCCAGCAGGTAGCCAGCAACCCAGTTTTTTACATCCAAAGACTTTCTATAAAAATGAATTGCTCGGCAACCAGACTGGGCCTCTAATTGAGACAGATGTTTATTGGTCAAAATGTTGAGCTACACCGGTCTAGTAAAAGAGACTGGGCGTCTATTTGGGACTAGGCTTTTATTTGAAGTTGTATGGTATATTTCTCCGAGAATCACAGAATAATTTGCTTTAAATCTCTTTTCTAGCTCCATGTCCTCCGACTAACTTGACTGCCAGAGCAGACTGTGGCACCAACATGGGAACGCTGACCTGGGCGCCGAGTACCCACGCTGTCTCCTACACAGCTACAGTGACTGGCACCCACAACCATGTTGTTTCTTGTACATCCAACACAACCACCTGCTCAGTGAAGCTGGATTGCGGACACCAGTACACAGCGGTCGTGATTGCTTCCAGTGCGACGTGCAACAGCAGCACGGGAGCATCCTTAACTTTTAACTCGGGTAAATGACACCTGCAGAATGTCTGCGTTGTCCTTTCAATGTTTTTAAGCTCAAAAACAAAGAACGAATGATTAAATTAATCATCTTTCCCTCTTTCCCCAATCCTACAGCTCACTGTCTGCCAGACAGGGTTGAAGCAGACCTGGACTGCAGTGCCAACTCCTTCGCGGTGCAGTGGAGGGCGAGTATCGATGACGTCAGCTCTTACACTGCCATGGCCATCGGCAGCGATAACACCCGTGCAACCTGCGACTCCCAGACTACAAGATGTGACATTGCGAACCTAAACTGTGGCGTCACCTACAGCATTGTTGTCACCACATCATCAATTGACTGTGGCACCATCGAGGGCTCTGACTACAGCGTACAGTCAGGTAGCAAAAGAATCTAAATGTAAAACTCACATCTGCTTTTTCTTCCTTACCATGAATTACTATAACACTCGACCTTTCTTATTCACCTACCTCGTCACCCTCAGCCCCCTGTAAACCAGAAGGTGTGATGGTTGATCTACAGTGCAGCACCAACATGGCATTAGTGACGTGGGGAAACTCAGGGCCGGACCAGACCCAGGTGGTGACAGCAGTGGACAGCAGAGGGATGACCATCACCTGCAACTCCAGCAGCTCTAACTGCACCTTCGACCAGATGACTTGTGGGGAGACATATGTTATCAACGTGGTCGGCCACACGAATACATGCAGCAGTGAACCAGCTGTTGCAAGTGTTAAAACAGGTAACAATCATTTAGCAAGGAATAGAGTACAGCAAGCTAATAGCATTACAAAGCAGGACTGAAACTATTGTAAAGATATAATCAGAAGCAGAGAAAGTGGAATTCAAGGCATGCCAGTGTAAGAAAATATAACTTTTAGAAGAACCACAATGAAACATGGTGAAGGCAAAACTTCTGTGAATGTTGTACTCACGTGCACAAAGGTGGATAATGATCTTTTTTATCAACATGTATGTTAAGTGAAAAGACCTACAGAAGATTTTTTAAAGTTCCAGCTCTGCATTTATAGAGCTATCAAGAGCCAACATTTTATACTCACAGGTAAAAGATTTATTTTTATAAGCTTGGTTGGTGAACTGACTATCTGCACTCTCTATACACAAAGTTGTAAATTAGTAATTAATTTGATGGAATTGGACATGGAAAGACCCTGGAAAAGTCCTTGAATTTAACAAAGAATAAAAACCATATCCTGTTATTGTGAATGCTGGGTCATTGTCACACTATCATTACTTACTGGGACACATTGAACAGAACTAAGCCATTGTTAATGTTATTAGAAACACCTGCACTTGTCTTACTATGACAAATCAAAGCAGTGAAAAGGCCGACTGTACTTAATTACAGTAAATGTATTTGGTTACTTTCCACCATGAATGCTGGCAGTACACTACAAGCTTAAGTGATGGAGGGAATAATAGTGTTCAATAATGACTATAAGGACTAGACTCAACCCTTGACCCTGCCTCTCTCTCTCTCTCTCTCTCTCTCTCTCTCTCTCTCTCTCTCTCTCTCTCTCTATCTATCTTTCTCTCCACCAGCTCCGTGTGCTCCCTCCCACCCCACTGCACGAGTGGACTGTGGGACCGGTATCACTGTGGTGACATGGGATTCAGCACTTGGGGCCACATCGTACACTGTCTTTGCTAGGGGCAGTCTGGGTCACAATGCTGAATGTAACAGCACTGACACCAACTGTGATTTCCTCAGCCTGGCATGTGGGCAAGTGTACAATATTACAGTGGTGGCTCGCCATGAATCCTGCATGAGTTTGGTCAGCGAGACCATCACTGCCACCACAGGTAATAAACAAAAGCAGCTAAACAGTGATGTCGCTGTCATTGCTAAAAGATGCTGCTGTGTGTCTCTGCAAAGTAACAAAGCAACCATATGTCCTTGTTTGACAGTTGAAGGGCTTTACATTTTAAAGGACTAGTCATTTTTATTTTACCCACTTTTTGAACCGCATAAAAAGAATATATAAGTTGAGTTTTGCTGAACTGATTTGGATCAACCCATTCCTAGCTCAAGCTCTATGTAACAGAAGCAACTGCACTTGATAGACAGGTTTTTCCATGTGAAAATGCTTCCATAAATTTTAAATTACTTAAAACTCTACACCTGTTTTTGTATTTTACAGATATTAAATTTTACCATCTATATGTTAATTTTTTCTTCTCTATATCCTTCTCTGTCTAGGTCCTTGTCCCCACAGTGGTCTAATGACTTCCCTGGACTGCGAAACCAACACTGCTGTTGTACATTGGACACCAGGCAGCGGCATCCTCTACTACAACGCCTCAGCTGATGCCTTTGACATTTTAGACCAGAAGACCTGCAACACCAACGGCTCCTACTGCAACATCACCTCTCTGCGCTGTGGGGAGAGCTACAGGGTTAGTGTCAGCGGACAGGGACAGAACTGCCTGAGTCCTGCCCAGGACTGGAACAGAATCAACACAGGTAACTTGACATACTTTATAGATTTTGTCGGCTTGCTACTGTAGGCTACTTTTTTCTTTAGCCATTACTTATAGCCAACTTATTATTTAAACTGTTTATATCTTACGTTCAGCAAACTATTAAAATTATTTAGCCATTTATTTAAGTCAGTATTTCAACTGTTTTCCCAATGTTTTTTCCCAAAATGTTCAACTTTTCATCAGTTACTTCTAACTAGCTTTCACTTTCATCTTTTTATATTGATATTCATTTTAACATAGTTTTTACACTGTTTATCAATCAGCCACCACCGAGAATATGGGGCTATTTTGACTTTATAGTTACTTTTTTACAGTTACTTTCAGCTATTTGTTTCACACATTTTTCATGTATTTTTAGTAAATTATTTTGACTATTTATCCATTACTTTTGGCCAACTGTTTCAACTGTTAAGCTATCATTTTGAGGAAATTTACAAGTTTCTCTCATTTACCAATTTCAGCAATTTGTCTACTAATTAAAGGCAGTTATTTCAACTGTTTTGGTACTTTCATCTAACATTTTTACTGTTTGTGAATAACTTTTACACTACTGTTTATACGATTTATCCAGTACTATCTCCTCAACTCCTCTCCTTGCTTTGTAACCACTTTCAGTATTATGTATATATATTAGGTAAACATTTTGTAATTGCACATCATGAAGGTAAACCGCAGAGAAAAAAACTCTGTCCACACTCTTTTATTGCATTTTATGATGCTGCAAATGATGACTTTGCATTTATTTTTCACTTCTTCAGCTCCCTGCCCTCCAACCCAGCTGAGAGTCGACTCTTCCTGTGACTCGGACAACATCACAGTGTCGTGGCAGACCTCGCAGGGCTCCGTCTCCTACATGGCGCTGGCTGTGGATGCACAGGGCCGCCAGTGGTCCTGTAACACCAGCAGCACCACCTGCCAGATATCTGGTCTGACCTGTGGACAACAGTACCAGGTTTATGTTGCTGGTGTTGATGCAAACTGCATCGGAGCCAAGAGTGAGGTTGAAGTGATTCACACTGGTAGGTGTGACAAATTTGGTTTGTCTTTGGTTACTTGAAACACCGTGTGAATTGTGATGAGCTTATCTTTTATTCATGTCTCCTTCAGATTTCACAAATCTCCACTCTCCTTGGCTCACATACCTGTGATGGTATCAAACCTGTGACCATACAGATGTTTTCCATTTGCTCTTTCTCTCTCCAGCTCCATGTGTGCCAATGAATATACAGAACAACCTTGACTGTTTGTCCGGTGTCCTCAACGTTACCTGGCAGTCAATGGGTGACTTTTCTCAGTTCCGCGCCTCCGTGGTGAGCAGCAGAGGTCACGTCAGCGTCTGCCAGACGAACAAGCATCACTGTGTAGTGCACAACTTGCACTGCGGCCTGACCTACAACGTTACAGTGGTGGCCCAAGATGAGGCCTGCAACAGCTCCCACAGCCTCATAACACAGGTCCTCACAGGTGGGTAGAGCTCTGGCTGATTGTTACAGTACATCTCATTACAAAGACACAATGTCATGCTGTGTGAAAACCTTGAATCCCCAGTACTTCATCTTCTAAGTACAAAAACTGTGTGGTTCTTGATGTTTGCGCACTTTTGAGCCTATCCAATCAGATTTGGATTCGATTCAAAAGATTAATAGATACGTCACCTTACTTCACCCCAGAATCAAAAATGCATATTTTCCCTCTTAACTATATTGCAGTTAACCAATATTGATTGTTTTGATGTGTGTTGCCAAGTGTCTTAACTATTTGGAGAAAAATTTTCTACCGAACTATACATGCTAACTGTATCACCACAAGTGCATCTACTGCTCGCTCATATAGCATCACTGAGCTAGCTAATGTGGCAGCTCAGTGGAGGAGGGAGCCATTAATGTTTACATGTCGTTCACGAGTAGATGCATGCTACCATTTGGACAGTGATATGGTTGGGGGATGTAGTTTGGTAGAAAGAAAATAGTTCCTACATGAAACTGCTCATGACATAGTCTGTGGATTATCTTGGTCATGATTTCTGTAAAGAGACATTGCTATTGAGTTTTGCAAATGTATTTTTGGCGCTTTGAGCACCACAAGCTGAGCGCCATCTAGTTCCATTATATTTGACAGAAGGCAGGCAAACAAGCAAAACATGCAAGTTTAGTTGTGATAGTTTTCAGTGAATGCAGGGGTACATTAGTATTTTAGTTCGGAAAAAGGTGGTCTTTTAATTTTCTTATTTACCCTAAATTTCTTTGTTGTCCTATTGTCTTTCAAAAATAAGTATTTTGTCCCTTTCTTATATGAGTGTCTTGTGCATTAGTTTTACCTTCTTCTTTTATCCTCACCTCCTCTTCCTTTCTTCCTTTCAGCTCCCTGTCCTCCACCGGACTGCCTTCCCACTGTCAACTGTGCAACCGGTGTTGTATCTGTAACCTGGAGCAACAGCGTGGCGGGAGTCGACTACATGGTGTCAGCAGTGGACGCTGCAGGTGGCCGACACAACTGCAGTGGCACAACCAGCGGCTGTGATCTTAGCATGCTGCAGTGCGGTACAGAGTACAATGTCACCATCACACCATCAAGAGACGGATGTGTGGGCAGAGACAGCCCCACAAAAATGATCAAGACAGGTAAGGATGAGTAATGTTTTACTTTTACTTGAAAGAAGAGGCAGATTTTTTCTCTTTTTTTGTACAAATACTCTTCTTTTATTTTTCTGTTTTATCAGTTTCATTTCATTTTAGGTTATTTTGATCCTCTGTTTCATTTTACTCTTTTAAATCCTATTTGTGTCTTTTTACTTAACTTTGTGTATCTTTTGTGTCAATGCGTCTATTACATATGTGCATTACTTTAAATTACTGTGTTGCTGAAGGTGCTTGGCCTGCCTAACCAGAAGGAAGACTAAAGATTTCTGCGTTAAGGGAGGGTGTACTTGGGGGAATTTCTTTAAAGTTGGCACAAACATTTATTTGAACTCAACCATGAACTGGTTAGATTTTTGTGATTTAAGGTCAAGATCAGTGTAACCTTGTATCAGTCTCGTGAACATGATATCTCAAGAACGCCTTAAGGGAGTTTTCTAAAATTTGGCACAAATATTAACTTTGAGTCAGAGATGAACTGATTAGAATTTGGTGGTCAAAGGGGGAGCTTACTGTGATCCCGTCCATCTCATTCTCACGAATGTAATATCACACAAACGCCTTTATACTGAACGGTTTTGAAAACTATGTAGTACTTGAGTGACTGTAGAAATCCGTGTTGATGAGCCCTGCGTTCTTATGAGGCAGCCATAACACACAGCAGTAATGTTTTCCTGCAACTTTTCAACACTGTGAAAATGTTCGAAATGAATATATTTCACTGTCAGGGTTGAAAGCGTATTGTGTAATAAAAATGAGGCCGCACAACTAATTTTCTGACCCGTTTCCTCTAGTTCCCTGCGTACCTCGCCTGTCTGACGTGGAAATTGACTGTCTGATGAACTCAGCCTGGGTGATGTTTAACGAGTCTGCTGGGGCTGAGGACTACGTTGTCATGGCAACGGACAGCCAGGGCGATATGGAGTCGTACGAGTGTAACTTCACATCAGACGGAATGTGTGCTCTGCCACCGCTGATTTGTAGCCAAAACCTCACCTTTACCATGAAGGCCCGCGACCAGCAGTGCTCCAGTGCACCCAGCAATGCTGTCACAGTTGAGACTGGTAAATGAAAAATACAAAGAATCTATAATATAAATTAATATTGAAAACAGTATTTATCATTTAAAAAAAACAGTAGACTTGGAGGCACAAACATAGTGTGCTGTGTCTGGTGATTGTCATTGTTGGTTTAATTGACTTCAATGGATATTTTCAGTTCCCTCAAAAAATTATGAATGGTTTTTGCTTTGTTGAAATTATTTCAATAGAAAATTCTACAGGTCTGCACTCACATAGGTACAGACCACACAGCTAGGAAAGGAGGATAACCTTGCTCGATAAAGCCTGATTAATGTAGAATTTTTCCAAGTTATACCAACTTATGAAGGGTAAATTCACAGATAACCAATTTTTGAATTTTTGAGCTATAACGAAAATAGACTTATTCTATGTGGATTAGCACGATTTTTGTTTTTACAGATATTACCATACAAAGGTATTTATAAGGCTGTCTTCTTAAAGAATTAAAGAATATTAAACATGATTACACACTGACAACCAATTATACCAATTCTAGAAATTAACCAATGACCTGCTTTGCCAGACCCATGGCTTATCTTTGCTTTGCAGGTTTTGATGTCAGCAACACCATCTTTGGAGAATTAGTCCCATACCTCACAGCTTGTATATACATATACACACACATATATATATATACGCAGATACTGATATACCTGTTATATATATCTGTATCAGCCAATAATATTGGCTTACCGAACAATTGTTCAGGCTTTACTGCTCTGTATAAAAGGTGACCTCTATTTGCTTATTTTCTTCCATGCATTAATTAAACCATGATGATCTAAATAATTTTTTTGTATAAATCAGACATTGATTAACAAATGGAGGAATATTTTTCTAGTAACACCATTTGTTGGTTTTGTAGCTCTTTCAGATTCATGTATATCAGCTGAAGCTACTTTGTTTTTGTTGTATAAGTACAAATCCAAGGTTTATGCCATATAAGGGAACAATCTGGAATGGTTAATTTTAAATAGTAGCTCACAGTTCTTCTTCTTCCCCAGCTCCATGTCCTCCCGAGGACATAGATAAACTTGTGAGCTGCGACAACAAGACGGTCAGCGTCACCTGGTCAGCTGTTCCTGGTGCAGTGACGTACACAGCAACGCTGGAGCAGATAAACGGTGGCACCTCCTGCTGCACCACATCGGACAGTGGCTGTGACATCACAGACCTGCCCTGTGGAGAAATGTACATTTTATACCTCATGGCTGAGGGACGAACATGCAACAGCACCCAGAGTGAAGGGGACATGGTCAGAACAGGTGTGGTATAACACTGTACATGCCACACACCTACTTTAAGGAAATGTTAAAAGCTGCAGTGTTCAGGATTTATGGGATAAACAATTGCAGAAATAGCCTAAATGTCAGTATTGACACTCCCCGCAGTGCCTTGCGTTCCTCAGAACCTCGATGCCAGTCTGAACTGCAGAGACAATTCTGCCTACATGTCGTGGAACCACAGCAGGGGAGGACAGCTTTACCGTGTGAGGGCAGTGGGAACTGATGGCCAAGTGGACGAGTGCAGCTCCCACGAGAACCGCTGTGAACTAACAGGTCTGCGCTGTGGACAGCTTTACACAGCCACTGTGTTAGCAGAGGACCAAGACTGCCAGAGCAAAGAGAGCGACAGTGTGACGATCAGGACCGGTATGTTAGGACATTCATTATTTTTGTTCATGAATTCTGACATGCTGTTATTTACATTTTTTTACAAGAACGAGTTATCCAGAGCTGCAGCAAAGAGACTGTTCTCAAGTGTTTTTGATTTCTCATTTTCTGGTCGTAAATTTTGTGCAGGTAGTGCTTATTTCTGTTTCTTGTCATTCAGAGCAAGATGGTAATGTTCATTATATATACATACATATATACATATATACATACATACATACACACACACACACACACACACACACACATATATATATATATATATTTTATTTTATATTATTATTTTTTTTTTTGAAAATTTCACAAAAAAAATTCAATATAATTATAATATTTTTACAATACACAATTATTAATAGGCTAACTGTTATCCAAAAGTCTTTTTGCAATCATGTGAGCTAGCTATCACTAAATCACTGTGTGGCATCTATCCATTATGTTAAACTAATTTATTAACATTTCCGTTCTATTGAAACATATTATTTGCCAGGTAGATGAAGTGTTATTCCAAGTCTAGGTTATGTGTTGACTAAGCTGACTAACTGTCTGCTGCCTGGAGCTTCATATTTAGCGTGCAGACATAACATAGATATTCATCTCCTCATTTAACTCTGGGCAGGGAAACCATTATTAACCATATAACCATATTTTTTTAACTTTGAGACTTAAAACTCTCAACTGCCTCTTGTTTGTTTCTTCTCACTAGCACCGTGCACACCTGAAAATGTCTCCTCTGTGGTGGATTGCGAGGAAAACACTCTGAGTGTGTCCTGGTCTGAGAGCCCAGGAGCGGACTCCTACATCGCCACAGTGCAAGACAGTCACGGTCACACCACAACCTGCCTGGGCACAACCGAAGGCTCCTGCAGTGTGACAGGACTCAGCTGTGGCCAGATTTACCACGTATCCGTGGTCTCCTCTGATGGATATTGCGACAGCCCGGCCAGTTCTGTGGTTGACACACCTTCAGGTGGGACAGAGTCAAGTGACGGACATGTATCTTAAGGATGGAGGCTGGAATCAGAAATGAAACAAATAAGGGCTTGTCATAGATTCTCTCAAAGTTGAGGGGATTTTCTACCTTTTTAGGATCACGAAACCCTTTAGATAAAACCAAGATTTTATTTTGCTAAAAATGTATTAAATTTAAAGGATAGGTCAGTCATATATGTCAGTTATGAAACACTGATACAGCTGTTACTGTCAAAGAGTTAGATAATGCATCAGCAACATCAATTCCATTCACTGTATATTTATCATCATTAACAAGCTTGTCTTTCAGTTTCACTTTAGTTTGTTTTTAGACATTAGGGCAATGAGGTGAGAAACCCAAAGGAAACTAAAATCACGACTGTATTACTGTCCTCCCAGTTCCCTGTAAGCCGAGTCATATCAAGGCAGTGATGGACTGTCACATGCAGTCGGCCCTTGTGTCGTGGTACCCAAGTGATGGAGCTCTGTCGTACATGGTCACGGCCACCACCGAATCTGGCCACTCTGTCACCTGCGAGGCCAACACTACGAACTGTGACCTGGAGGGGCTGCTCTGCGGCCAGACCTACTCTGTCTCTGTGACAGCTGCGGGAGAGACCTGCAGCTGCGTCGCTCACATGACAGGACAGCTGGACACTGGTGAGTGACAGCACACAGCACAAAGCTCCTTAAAGTCTCCTGTAGCTCAGTAATGTGTTTTGATATTTATTATCACTTTTATTATTTACTCATTAACACTTTCTCCCAGAGCCGTGCATCCCTGAGCACATCACCACTCAGTACAGCCTGACGATCGGACAGTTGCAGTGGGACATGACAGATGGTGCTGGCTACTACACAGCTGAAGGTGTAACAGAGGAGGGCCTGATGGTCTCCTGCATCACCAACGACACCTACTGCGCCATGTACAACATGGGATGTGGCCAGACGTACAGCGTCAATGTTACAGCACACAATCACGTGTGCAAGGGCGTGTCCACCTCGACCGAAAGCGTTACGATTACGACAGGTGAGAAAACACTGTCAATGAGATGAAAACTTTATTCCTTTTTTTTTATTATTTATTTGTTTTCTTTATTTCTTTTTTTATTTTTTTTACCGAAAAAATATCTGCAACTATTTTGATAGCTGTTTAAGTCATTTTTTTCAAGTACAAATACCAAACCTTTTGTGTTGCCAACTTCTCAATTTTTGCGTATTTGCTTCTTTTCATGTTCTAAGTGATAGTGAACTAAATCTCTATGGGATTTGGAGAGTCAATCAGACAAAACAAGACACATAAGAGCATCACCTTCAGAAATTCTACTGTCATTTTGCACTGAAATGATAAATCTATTTATCAAGGAAATAACAGAGACTGATACAGAAATGAAGACTTAGTTGCAGCCCTAGGACAAAATGCGTGGATGTGACAGGGCTAACTGTGTCACTTTTGGCATGTTTTTAGTATTTGTTGCTGTGAATATTAGAATTTAAAAATATTCAAAGTAAGATTGTGTAGTGTATTTGTGTTGTTTATTATACAGTATAGATGAAACACCCTCCTGCCTCTTTTTCTGCTCTCAGAGCCCTGCCCGCCCAACAACGTGCAGACCAATGTGAACTGCCAGAACGACATGGGAATCGTGTCGTGGGAGGCCAGTTATGGTGCAGTGGGCTACGAGGCCACTCTCGCCGGGCGCGACGGCCACTCTCTGTCCTGCTACGCCACAGACACTTTCTGCAATGTCGAAGGCCTACATTGTGGAATCGTCTATTACACCAATGTCATTGCTATTGGAGAGACACTTAACAGCAGCGCCTCCACTACAGTCCTGTTGGTCTCAGGTACGGTGCACTTTATTATGCCTCTACAGTGGCGACAGCCGTGGAGGCATTATCTTTTGTGGTTGTCTGTCTCTCTGATCATATTCTTGTGAATGCAATCGCTCAAGAACACCTTGAGGAGATTGTCATCAAATTTGGCACAAACATATGCTTGGACTCACTGATGTACTGATTAGATTTTGGTGGTAAAAGGACAAGATTGTTGTGACCTTGCGTCTGCCTCATCCTTGTGAAACATGAAATCTCAAGAAGGCCTTAAGAGAATGTCTTTAAATTTGGCACAAACATCCACTTTTTTCTAATCTCTAATAGGATGAAAGTGATGATATTTCATATCCAAATGGTCAATTTCAACTTTATTGTGACATAATTTTTCTGTCCCTTACTCAATGTCACATCTCAAAAATTGAAGGGGAGACATTTGACTTTAATCCTTACCAACTAAGTACTATGTGCTTCAATAAAATATACCCTGTGTTTCTGACCTCCAGTAGTGCTATGGAGTAGTTTCTTGATGCATGTGTTTCTGTTTTATTTATATCTTGTGTATTTACAAGTTGTCATGATATCCCACAGATGAACAGATGGCGGTAATGCTCAAAGAAATTTAGCAACACATTTGCAAAATGCAGTGACACTGAAGACTGTAAACTAGCAAGCAAGAATATAAACAGTGCAGGTTTCGAATGCCAGAAAACTTAATTTACCTTCCATTTATTAGTAAGAATTGTGGTGTTCAGGGTGGTGTTCACATAAGCCCCTAATATGCAGTTTACTTGTATTATTTTTCAACTTTCAAGACCTAGATTTTGGGACTTTGACAATATGTGTGAAGATCAGTGCACCTTTGAAGAGTGAGCAATGAAATTGCATTCATGTCTTGTAATGTCTTTCCGTCCCTTCTGTCTGTAGCTCCCTGTGCCGCTGTAGATGTAGCAGCTTATTTGGATTGCGACAATGATACTGCCAAAGTCTCTTGGAGTTCAGGCAATGGAGGAAACTCCTACAGGGTGATGGCCGTGGGAGCTTATGGCCACTGGGCTTCATGTGAGACTGATGAGGATGAGCATATGTGTTATTTGACGGGGCTGCAGTGTGGTCAGATGTATAACGTCAGCCTCACAACCATCAGCGACCAATGTCAGACTGAGACACATACTGACGTCACCTTCAGCACACGTGAGTTGAGCAACATCTCAGCCCAGAGTAGTTGGCATTGAGTGAATGACATCACTGATACTTAACTTAACATGTTGTCCAGGGCCCTGTCAACCTCTGCGCGTAGGAGTGGACCTGCAGTGTGGGACGAGTACAGCCAATATGTACTGGGAGGAAAGTGAGGGAGTTGAGCTCTACATGGCGACTGCCACCTGCAGCATGGGAGAGACTCTGCGGTGCAACTCCACGAACTCCACCTGCCAGTTCTCTGACTTGTACTGCGGGGAAACATATGAATTCTCTGTAACAGCATACAGTTACATGTGCTACAGTGAAATCAGCAGCACTGTGGAGATTCAGACAGGTAGGGCTCATCATCATCAACTCATTAAATGGTAATGTAATAGACTCATTAATGGAGAAACTGGGTTTTAGTTACAAAGACATGGAATTAGCCTTCTGATCGTCCATCTCCATCATGGTTTTACAAAATATGGTCCGTGCTAAAGCCTAAATTTGTTTCTATGACTTTTAAATTTTATTAAAATAATTTCAGTCTTTGTGTTTTTATCTACTCTATTTATTTTTCTTCATTTTACAAGCAACAGTCATGCAAGAAGAAAAAATTGTGAAAAAAATAAAGGTTTGAAGGTTTTTGCAGTATTCAACACCAACTTTATTTCATAAAACCAAAATATAACCAAAATACCCAAAATGTAATACTAGCTCTAAAAGTTCTATGTAGGTTAAAGAATTCCATACTTAGACATTTTCTTTATTGATATAATTTATTTTGAAAATATTTGTCATTTTCTTTCATGACTTACTGTTTGTCAGCTAACTCTATGCAGTCACTGTATAATGGACAGACTGTATGCTGCATTAGTACTTTTCCTAAACAAGCCATTTTGGAGAAAATAATTGCTGCAGCAGAGCTGAGTTAACTCACTGATCGATTGATGAGTTGATTTCTAGACGATTCCAATGCTTGTTTACTTGTTTCAAGTATTTTTTAAGGTAAAAATACAACAAATGTTCTAGCATTTAAATTGTAAATACTTTTTTATTTGTTTAGTCGTCTGACAGTTAATTGAATACTGCTTGTTTAGTTTTTCAGTTCGTGTTAAATCTCACTGGACATGTACAATGACAATGAAGATGCTTTAGAAATGCTCTATGATATTTTATAGAACAAATGATTAATACTTATTATTATTATTTGCAGCCCTACATTGCAGCAGTATTGGAACTCATATGTCAGAAATGGAAATTCAACAGCAAAATCTGAACTAAAATAAAATTGTCTTGTCCTCCAGAACCCTGCAAACCAACTGGCCTCACAGTCAGCGGGTCATGTGACAATGAGACGGTGGTGTTGGATTGGTCAGGGGCTAAAGGGGCATCAGTCTACATGGTGACGGCCACAGGAGACCTGGGATACACCACAGCTTTCCAAACCGAGGAGACAATGATAGAGGCTGAGCTGCCATGTGGACAGCTGTTTACCTTCACTGTTAAAGCTCAAGATGATCGATGTGACAGCGCTGTGAGTCAGCATGAAGAGTTCAAGACAGGTATTCTTCTCGTTTATATTTTTGTCATACTTACGTGGTGTACAGTGAAGTAAGTTCATAATGCAACAGTACACTTATCCTCAGGTCCTTGCGTGCCTGAGCATGTGCGGACCTATACACAGTGTGAGAACAATACGAGCTCGGCCAGCTGGGCCAAAAGTGATGGGACGGATACCTACTTGGCCATCGCAGTGGGACAAGACGGCCACACCCATGTGTGCACCACAAACACAACCATGTGTACTTGGGACGACCTGCACTGTGGTGAACAGTATACTGTTCACGTCATTGCGAATGACTACCGGTGCAGCAGCATGCCGAGCAACAGCACTTCAATACGAATGGGTAAACACACTTTTGTACTACACATAACAAGACGTTGAACTACCCCTAAACACTGACCAAAAACTATTGTGGCTAATTTTAAAGACAATACATGACAATGAATAAACAAACTACAGAAAGCCAAATGAAATTTTACATGACCTTAGGAACTGCCAGTGTCTACATGATGTCATCTACACTGCAGGTTTTTAACTTTTCTAAGATTTCGGATCACCTTCGTGCCGGTTGTGAAATTTGGTTTAGAAGCTTAGTTTATTGGTGATTTTTCACTGTACAAAGTGCCACTACACTGTGTCACAACCATTCCTCGGCTGCAAAAATGATGCAAAAATGCTAAGATACAGAAACACTGGAAACACTGACCAGTATGACAAAAAAAGGTGTTTTTTCTACTATTAAAGCATTTCAAAGCATTATAGAAGCCTAAAATACAAGTATAAACCTGAAAATGAGCAAAAGAGGTCATCTTTAATTACTTTTTTGAGCAAAAATGCCAAACATTCTCCACTTCAGCATCCCATAAGTAATAATGTTGGTTATACACAACAAGGCATCTGCTGTCATCACCTTGGATTTAGGGAAATTGTGACATGATTGTGATTTCATTTCTGATGTCTAATGTTTTAGAGAAAATGATCAACAGATGAATCAAGGATGAAAATAGCTGTATAATATACATATATTTACAGCCCTAATCACAAGCAAACTCTTGTCTTTTGTTTTTAGCTCCCTGTATTCCCCAGAACTTGAAATCATCCCTGAACTGCACTATGAAGGTGAATTTTACAAACTGTCCATCTACTCTGTCTTCTTTTGCATTCATTTGTGAAGTGCTTTTATTTTGAAAGGGGCTAAACAATAATTTATTGATTATCATGTACTGATGATGATATTGTTATCTGTTTCTAAGGTGGGATCGCTGACCTGGGATCCAAGTGACACTGCTGATTCTTACATTGTGACGGCAGACAACAACAGTGGCCACATAATTCAGCTCAGCACAAATGAAACCTGGACCTATATATCTGAGTTCCTGTGCGGCCAGGAGTACTCGCTGTCTGTTCAGGCATTTGACTCTGTGTGCACAAGCCTCCCCAGTCAGCCCTCAATGCTTGTGTCAGGTAGATTTCTGTTCACCTTTAAAACACCAGCTCAGGGACCATATTTTTAACACTTGTTCAACTGAACTCTCCACTCTGATGACTGAAAGTTAAAGTAAATTGTTATAAATTGAAGTTATAAATTGAATTCAGTTACCTATTTCGCTTATTACTTTCTTCAGACCGTTTCTCACTTTTCCACATCTTTCATACATTATTGATATTATTCAACTTTTAAAACCAGCAATAAAGTTTAGTGTCAGCTTTTCAACAAACCTCACAGTTCTCCCCATCTTTGAAACATTATTACTATCATTCATCTTTTAAAACCAGCAATGCAGCTGAGCATCAGCTTTTCATCAAACCATGAAATATTCCACATCTTTCATACCCATAAATAAGACACATCTTTCATACATTGTTGGGATTACTCAACTTTTAAAGCCAGCAAGTGTAGCATCAGCCTTACAGCATGCAGCATTCACACCCCAATTTCTTCAAAAATTGACTCATCTAGTTTCAATCGACTGTGGTTAACAAAAAATCGGTTAACACTTTTGTTTTGGTGATGAATTTAACATCTCTCATGACCCATTATCAAGTATATTCATATATCTCAAAATTGCAGATTTGTTTGAGGGTTTTAAACGATAAGATCAGTGCAACTTCTTTCACACTCCTATATGGAGAAACCTCAGGGAAAGCAACACCGACAGACCAGGACAGACACACAAAATTGGTGGACTGTTTACAAGACTTAAACAACAACAACAACAAAAAACTAAACTTTGTACACTGATGTTAACCCTAGATCATCAAAAACAGCACCTGACAGTCTATTTTCCTTGCTTCCCTCAGAGCCCTGTCCACCTACAGGCGTCTCCAGCTTCATGAACTGCCTCTCAAACATCGCTGTGGTGACGTGGTACGGCTCGGCCGGGGCGGAGTACTACACTGCCACGGTGACGCAGGAAGATGGACAGTCAAGCAGCTGCTGGTCCGACAGCGAGCACTGTGGCATGCCTGACCTCTACTGTGGAAAGAACTACACAGTGACGGTCGTCGCCTCAAACGAGCGGTGTAACTCTGACCCCAGTGAGGCCGACACGCTGCAGTCGGGTGAGACATTAAGGACATTTTTAGTCTGTGTGGACTTCTTTCATACATCTTTTATTCTATGATCAGAAGGCGTGTAAACTGTTAGAGTTTAGGTGGCTTTTATTCTTTTTTTTGTTTGTTTGTTTATTTGTAAAGGCCAAACAAATTCACTCATAACTCAACTAGAAAGTCATCTAATTTTTATCTTCAACATCCCAAACAGTCAGAGGCCAAATGTTATTAGAGCACTAAATTAATGAACCAATTAAAATAGGTAACAATGTATCATTAAAATTAATGTTAAATTTATCCAATCCTAACTTGTATCTTAAATATTTGTCATACAGAATATGTCCAAAGAAGTTATATGGGACATTTAATTTTTTATGTTTGATTTAAATTCCTTGCCACTCGGTGATTAGATTATAAACTTACTTTACTCTCCTCTCTGTTTGTTCCCAGTGCCTTGTGTTCCTGCTGATGTGGATGTGAAGATAGACTGCTCTATGAATCAGGCTCGTGTGTCCTGGGGTGCCAGCGAGGGGGCTCTATCCTACAAAGTGACAGCTCGGAGCACACGTGGAGCCATGTCCTCCTGCGAGAGTGCAGAGGTTACAATGTGCACCTTGACCAACCTGACCTGCGGCCAGTCCTACTCTGTCCAGGTGGTGGCGGAGGATGATACTTGCTCAAGTTTACCCAGCCCAGCTATAGAGTTCAAGTCAGGTAGAAGAACTTCATTTACATGAATCTCCTGCATGTGAGCGATTTTTCACTCTTATTGCTCTGAAGGCGTTCAAGTGTAACTCCAGTCCTCCGTTTCTTCCCTCCCTCTCTCAGTTCCCTGCACACCTAACATGGGCTCAGTGGTTCTGGACTGCTACACCAACTCGGCCCTTGTGGACTGGGCCTATGCAGAGGGCGCTGTCGAATACACCGCAACAGCTCGTTCCTCTAGTGGCCATGTTTCCATCTGCAACGCCAACTCCAGCTACACCAACTGCGAGCTTGACCTGGAGTGTGGCCAGACCTATAATGTGATGGCTGTGGCCTCAAATGAGAATTGCAGCAGCCCTCCAAGCACCAGTAAGCAGGTGGAATCAGGTAAGCTCTAAAAACAAAACACCTTTTATTCTGTAAAATTGAATGAGACTTGTGGGGAAAGATTTTAAAAGAATCAGGGTTTTTTTTGTAATTTCACCAACTAAAAGAGTCTTGTTTTATTGACCTGTGGTAGCTGAAATCCTTATATAGCTAAAGTGATGGCATATGAGTGTGTTCATCACATCCTTTTATTATTCATTTATTCCTTTTATTCATTCATTCGTTCATATTATTCATATAAGCAAAACTGTAACACAAAGTTACAGTTAGAATAAAATAAAATTAAAAAAGTCCCTTAAGAAATTTGGTTATATCAGAATTTACCAATTATTTATGCCAGGTGCTAGTTCAAAATTAGTCAGACAATCTCTCTTTTAGGGCCAGAAAGGGTCCCAAGACTTATTCAAAAATATCCTCTTTCCCCATTTCTCTATGCACTCATTATTTTGATAATATGTATTTTTTTACACATCTTATTGTTGGATGACAAAAATTCTAAGTGACAGTCAGTTTAAACAGGAAAAAAATCCCTGAAAAAGAAAAACCTCAGAAATCCCTGGTATCTTTTTAGATGGTTATCAATTAAAAATGTTGAGCCTTGTACACACGTGCATTTCAGATAATCTCCTCTACAGTGATATCGGATGCCATCAGAGCTGCAGTTGACTTGAAAAATTCATTCAGAAGAGGTCAACCAAATAATAGTTTTTGCCTGTTTAAAGTTGGGTAAATCAGTGTTTAATGAAATACGCCATTTAAAGTCAGACTTTGCCACATTGACCTCAGTGATTTTCCTTCTTCCCCTGTCCCCCTCCAGTGGCTTGTCCTCCTGAAGACATTGAGCCTATAGTGGACTGTTCTACCAACACAGCCCGAGTGGAGTGGCAGGGCAGCAGAGGAGCCGATTACTACATTGTCCAAGCCCGGGGCATAGAAGAACATGAAACTAGTTGCGAGGCAGAGTCAAACTACTGCATCCTCTCAGATCTTATGTGTGGCTTCACCTACAACATCAGCGTGACTGCCGTCAACAGCGTGTGCAATGTCTCTCAGACTGACATGAAACAGCTGCAAGCAGGTGAGGACATTTTTTTTGTGTTCGCCACGACACAAAAAAAACAGCAACACCTGCAAACATCTGGGATTTTAATTTTTTTATTTATTAATGATGGAAATACAATATCCTAGTGGCCACACTAATTTTAATGAGATGATGAGATGAGATGAGTTATAGTTGCAGCCACATTTTGTTTGAAGCCTACATGACACGGCCCTTTCAAACTGCACACGCCTCCAGTACAAGACATACGATGCGACAGTTGAAATCTGCTACGTCACTTGTAGTGACTTAATATGAGGCCAAAGGAGCAATAATCCACTTTGTCTATTTTCTTAATTCTTTATATGTTAATATGTGATTTATCCTGTAGGTAAAATGATGTAACCTTTACCTTAATCCTTACCTTAATCTGTCATTGGCAGTTAAATTAAGCTGGTTAACACTTCATTACTCGCTAAACACTACCTAAGCATTTTCTTCCGGACCACTGAGCAAAGGGGGCTGGTTGTGGACTCATGCTGTCATGCAGTTTAAGGTCAGGTCAGACAGCTCCTCCAATTGTAACTATATTTGATTTTAGCCCTTTTACCGGCACAATGCAGTGACGAGCCACCAGTATTTGCCCAAGCAGGACTCACACATAGTTCCAAATTAGACTGCACTGAGTTCAAAAGAGAGACTTAATAAGTAAGAGAAATAAAATTGAGAAGTAACCACTGCAACAGTTTCACTGGCCTCCATGTTGCTTTCTTCAGTTGACTAACCAGTTTTCTGGCCCCTCCGTGACATCAAGCATGACACCCCTGTAAAAAAATACTCACACAGAAAGTCATACGTGTCTGCTGCAGGACTGTGTTCACACCTCTGGTCTACTGGCAACTGGAAAGAAATCTATACCCAATTTTGAGTGGGTTTTCCCCTGTTTAAAAAAACAGTGCACATGCGCTAATTTTGATGGAAAAAGGGGAAAATCATATTGCGACATCGGCAGTTCGATATAATTCTCTGTTACAGATTGGGCTAATTTAGTCGGGCTATCTGTGTTTTTTCTATTAACAATATTTGAAGAACTTAGGACACTGTATTTTCATCAGTTTTTGTGATTTTGCATACTACTTAACAGTATGATATTTCCATAAAACTGATTTGGACAACATTTTTGTGTTGTTTTCGCTTGCGGTGCTTATAATAAGAATTATAGATAGATGATTAATAGATCTAAACTGATACTCATCATGTCATCATCATGTAAGATTAATATTTCTATCTCTGTGCCTGTGCAGCGCCCTGTGTGCCACAGCGGGTGGAGGCCCGGGTGGTTTGTGATTCTGGCGCAGTGGCGGTCTCCTGGGAGCCCAGCAAAGGGGCAACGTCATACACAACATTTGCCCAGGGCAATGGCGGCTATGCGTCAACATGCAACGGCAGCGGGACAACATGCCTGTTCGATGACTTACTATGCGGCCTCAACTACTCTATTACTGTTAGCGCTTCAGATGAGACGTGTAGCAGCGCTGGGAGCTCTGCTGTGGAGCTCAGCACAGGTAAAATCAGGTGTTTGGCATATGGCATGTCATATTAAAGCTCTGTTTATACCTGTGTTCGTTCATACCCATCCATGTGTCTATCTGTAGCTCCATGTGTACCACAAAACGTAACTGCAGAGATGGTGTGCAGTAATGACACAGGCATTGTGTACTGGGAAGAAGGGGAGGGTGTGTCGTCCTACATGGTGCGAGCTTACGGGCCCGATGGTCACATGACTCATTGTAACAGCACCACAGACTGTTGCCATCTGCCCAACATGCATTGTGGCCAACTCTACAACCTGACAGTGACAGCTCAGGATGGACGGTGTGACAACAGCCACGCCTACCTCAACCTGCAGTCAGGTACATTTTTCAGAAAGTGTCATTTTTCCTGAGTTCAGTGCTTTGGTTTGAGTTTCAATTGTTGCAGGACATTGTTGGTTAAATTAAAAAAGGTTTTATTTCAATTTTTATCAATAACCATGAACATTTCATTGCAGGGCTGGCAGAAAAAAGTATTCTTCGATGCGCTGCAATTTCTGTCTTTAGGCAATAATGTGAAATGTAACCCTTTGGAACCTGGCACAACATCAGTGTATTGAGCTGTATTCAGACACCTTTTAAAAGCTGTCTGACCATTTGAAACCTGGGCATTGGTCTGAAGTCTTTAAAAAACATGGGGCGAAAGGCAGTAGGCAAATTGCAAGAAATTAGTTGATTTGGAAATTTTTTTTTTTTAAAAACTTTGGGGAAAAATTTCCACAAAACCTGATTTATAATTATCATAAGTATATATTTAAAATATTTTACAGAGTTACTATTATTTTAGGCATATTTAAGATAATTTACTTGTTTTTTGTTTTTTTTTTAACAGGTAATTGTCTTGTTTTTTGGTTGTTGTTTTTCTTTACAATTTATTCTCTATTTTTTGGGTAATTTGCTCAGGTTTCAAAGGGTTAGAAACCAACTCTTGACATTATGGAGGAGTTTTGTGGGTGTTTTTCAGATCAATTTGAGAAGTGCCAATGGTTTTGCTATTCGTGACACAGTAACCACTGACATTAGAATCAAATGTGGCAGACCTCTGGGCCTAGACCAGCGTTTGATTTTATTTTGTCAAACCTCAGTCCTGTGTTTGCATCTACTTATTGACTTTGTATCCTTTCAGAATCCTTTATTGGATATATTTTGATTCCATTTTTTACATATGCATGAATAATCAAAGTCAAAAGATTGACATTAAAAGAATTAAAACTGAAATGTTGCCAGACAGAATACACAGAGATTCAATAAAAAACTCTGACTCCACAAAATTATAAATAATTTTGAGACGTTTTTGGGCATGTCATCTCACTTCTTGCTTTTTTTTTGTCTTTTTCTCTCCTAGTGCCTTGCAGGCCAACCAACGTTAAGGCTTCCCTGCAATGTCACTCAAACTCTGCTGCAGTGACATGGGAGCGAGCCAGTGGAGCACATTCCTATCTTGCGGTGGCTGTTGCAGAAGATGGAAGCCACCGGATTGAATGTAACAACAGCATGACCTTCTGTGACCTGAGGGACCTGCAGTGTGGACAGACCTACAATGTGAGCGTTTTCGCGCTGGATGATTCTTGCTCCAGTGTGGAGAGCGACAAGGCTTACGTGCGCACAGGTATCACAGACTGTTTGTAAAGGCTTAATGTGATTTTCTTTAATTATTAAGAGATAACAGCATCACTTATCGTAACAGTGAGGTGGGTGAACTGAAGTGTGAATTAGCATTTAGAGTTTTTTTTTTGTTTGACTTTTATGGTCCCCAACATAGTGTAGTTAAACAATCTCATATTATCCTGCCCTCTTTGCTTCTTTTTGCCTCTCCCGCTCAGCCCCTTGTGCCCCCCAGGATGTGGCTGTTGAAGCACAGTGTGATGAAGATGCCATGACAGTGTCCTGGCTCACCAACCCCGATGCCCAGTACTTCCACGTGGCTGCAGTTAGCAGCAGTGGGGCGAGACTCTACTGTAACTCCAGTGGTGTTGCCTGCACCATATCAGATCTACCATGCGGACAGACCTACAATGTGACTGTGTTGTCTGTCAGAGATAGATGTGAGAGTAAGCCCAGCCATGTGGTACAGACTTGCTCAGGTAAGCTTTAAGCTGTCAGCCATTTCCTAAAATGCACATATCAGTGTGTTCATCATATGAGGCGCTGAAAATGACTCTGCAACTCAGAAATGCAATCACTTTAATGCATTGCTAACCAGGCTCCAGATTCCCCACTGGGGGGATACTGCAGTTATTGTCGGACTGCCTCTGAACATGCCAAGCTGTGCCGCTTACAGGAAATAGCTGCTAAAAATGTAACACGTGCACCATCTGCAGGCAATGAGCGTTACAAAAGCAGGTTTTCTTTTTTTCATATAGCTGCTGTTTGTGCATTTGCTTACATTTGTTTGGTGTTTTACATTTCAAGTAACAGTTCAGTATTACAAGAAACATGCTCATTAATTTTATTTTGCCTCTATCCTGGCAATATCTGTGGCTTGAGGAAACAACAAACACGAAGACTCAAGAACGCCTTGAGGGAATTTCTTCTAATTAGGCACAAACATACACTTGGACTCATGGGTAAACTGATCAGATTGTAGCGATCACAGATCAAAGTTCAAGATCAATGTGACTTTTGTTTGTCTCATTGTTGTAAATCTCAAGAATGCCCTGAAAGACTTTCTTTAAATTTGGCACAAATGTCGACTTGGACTCAAACTGATTAGAATTTGAGGGTCAAAGGCCAAGAGCACTGTGATCTCCCAAAACATGTTTTTGGCCAAAACTGAATTAAATGATAACTATTCTACTGTGACTGCAGGCGACCCTCAAGCTCACTTATTAACATGTTATATCTCATTTGTTTACTCCTCTCACAAAATAAATACAAAAATGATCATTTGTGGTTTAAGTGGGAGTAAATATTTCTGTCTTCTCATCTTATTCTCACAGAGATGGTTATTAGGAACATTTATTTGACCACTTGAGTAAACACTTGAATAATTGATAGAAATGTTTAAAATGCATATACATGGTGCACTTTAGCATATATTCTACATGTATTTCCCTACTTCCCATATAAAAAAAGCTTCATAAATAATGTATGCCTTTCCCTTAAAGAATGATATATTGCCTTTATTTTGGGAGGGGGTTGCACAACAAGAAGGATCACATGACACTTGTACTCATTCGAAGAGCTTCTTTAAATGCAGAACCCCCTTTTTTTCCCACAGAAACATTTTATCAAAATATAATTTGTTGCAAATATATAACCTAAACATCTTTGATATAATTGTAACTCGAGTGTAAAAACCTTTCCTGAACTACTCTGCCGACACGCTCATTCCTGTCCATTTCACCATTTACAGCTCCGTGTGTGCCCAGGAACACTGTGGGCCGTCTGGACTGCATATCAAACTCCGCCTGGGTGACATGGGACGCCTCAGAAGGAGCCACCAGCTACTCTGTGCTGGCCCAAGGGGTGGGAGGTCAAAACTCCAGCTGCAGCTCCACCTCATCCCCCTGTAATGTCCCAGATCTGGAGTGTGGGACACTTTACACCTTCTATGTCACTGCCATCAACAAACACTGCCACAGTAATCACAGCACCACCTTTGAGCTCGAGACAGGTACTCCACGAGAATCTCTTCTCTCAATACACTGATTTTGAAGTATGGTGCTCGTTGTCTTTGAAGGGTTATTAGGAAAATTATCTACTAAGCATTTCATCATATTAATATTTATTTGGGACCAGCTGCTTCTCATATCATATGGGTAAAAAAAATGACTAAAAATGGCTCAAATGCAACTGTTTTGTCTTTAAGTGAAAGAGTATTTAACTTTCCATCGCCCCTGATTGCGGCTGTCGACTTGTGCTTCTTTGCCTTTGCCATGTCTGCTATCTTGCAGAAAATATTTGGTGTTGGCTATGTGTTAGTTTGCTTGTTTACTGTTTGTTTATGAGACCACAGTAGTTTTGCTTATTGTTCCTACTTGTTGCATGTCTACAATTTTCATGATTGTCCTGCCAACATGAGGTGAATGAGAAAAAACAAATTCTCTGTTATTTTGTTATACTGTGATGTAGGAAATTTACAACATTATATTGAGTTGATTAAATTAAAGATAAGCCAACAGCTATTTAAAATCAGTCTGAGGACCACAATTGGTCCCCGGGCCAGACTTTGGACATGACTGTTTTAAAGCTACTTGACACTGTGAGCTTTTTTTATTTCCCACTGCGACTCACTATTTGTTTATATTCCTGTCCTGTTGTGTAGGTCCTTGTGCTCTAACATCCATTAGTGCAGTGACACAATGCGACAGCGACACAATCCTGGTTGAATGGGAAATGATGGAGAACTCACCGCTCTACGTGGTGTCCGCTGAAGGCCATGACCAAACAGTCATTACCTGTAACAGCACCTCCTACTCATGTGAACTTGAGGATATCCAGTGTGGCATGCATTACAGCATCATAGTATCAGCTTCCTCTGATAAGTGCAGCAGCCTCAGAAGCCCACCAAAGAAGATCAAAACAGGTAATTATCAGCCCGCCAGTTTAGCCCTGATTTATTTTTAGTTTCGTTGTTTTTGACTGTTGTATTTTATGTGAGGTTATACTATTATCTGTTTAGTTGCATGTGGTGTTGTCATGGTTTTTGTTTAATTTTGAGATCACTCTGAAAAAAATTATTATGTGGATACCAGAAAGAATTGCAGCACCCAATGGTGATCTAAAAATACAAACAAAACCAGAAACATTAATGGTTATTCTGTCCTCTTTAGCGCCCTGTGTCCCAGACAATGTGACAGCAGTGCCATCTTGTGAGGACAATGGAGCCACAGTGATGTGGGGACACTCCCCTGTGGCCACATCCTACCTACTGACGGCCACAGGCTCGGATGGACATGTCGTGAGGTGCAACACCTTAGTGAATAACTGCACCCTAGCTGATCTGCACTGCGGACAGGTGTACAACTTAAGCATCACCGCCTCTGGAGAAAACTGCACCAGCCAGCCAAGCTTTTCAACCTTCAGAACAGGTAGAGACATTTTAGTTTGATTCATTTCACCAGGATAATCCCCCTCAATATCTATGCTGGTTCCTTTGGGTAAATATACAGTATTACCAACAAAAAATAAGGCAGTTAAAACATCAAACAGTCAGTAAAGTCTTTTTATGTAATTATCTTTTCTTTAGTTTTAATTTAATTTTGTTTTATTTAAATTTAAAGAGGTGTGAATTTAACTACAGCATCATATTCTGATAGTTTTTATGTTGGTCTGCTGATGATATGGATAATCAAATCTAGAGATTAAACTGTTGTTTCATCAGCAATTCATTGGCAACAATTCTAATGATCCAATGATCTTTTTGGGGATTTTTTAAAGGAAGCCTGTCAGATGTGACTTATTTTCTAGTATTTGTCTGAATGTCTTTCACTGGCCTAGATCATTAATTAATTGACAAATAATTACTTGGAGTCATATTTCCAGAACAAAGAGGAAGCAAGCTAAACCTTTAGGGAAATCGTGCAAAGACATTTTCTATTGTGATACTGTCATCTACAAGTCATCATTAATAATCTAGCTTTTCATATTGTTTTTGTTCTTCTGTTACTGTGCTTCAATAATAATGCAGCAACTCTCTACAGTTTGTTTTCCACATTACAGTCAAGTTAAACTGACACATTGAAGTCACAATTGCGTGTAATTGCTCAGTTTTGCACTTAACTAGTCATCTGTCTTTATTAGAATTTAATAATTCTTCTTTCTTTGTTTCAACTCTTGTAAAATCAACCAGGGTGAGTTGAGTTAAACTGTAAAAACTGCAGGCCATCTTCTCCTGCTTGAATCTCTAATAGTGCTTTTTCTCCATTGTGGCAGTGCCCTGTGAGCCCTCCGGTCTTGCAGTGGATATCGATTGCGAGACCAATTCTGCCATGCTGTCTTGGGATGCCAGTGAGGGCGCTGTCGAGTATTTCGGCTGTGCCCAACCTATGTATGGAGACGCACTCTACTGCGACAGCCCCGGCCCCTACTGCACCATCGAGGGCCTGGAATGTGGTGACATTTACAATTTCTCTGTCGAAGCCTCTAACGGCGTCTGCAACAGCTCATTTAGTCCACCTGTGCAGGAAGGAGCAGGTAAATATTAAAGCTCAAATATAAATGTAGTTAATTGTCAAATTAATTTTAACCAAAACAAGCAGAATATGTTGAAATGTTTAGGTGGTATTTCAAGTCCTACATTATATTTATTTTACAGAAAAACACATTTTTAAGGCTTCAGGCCTCAGTGACACACTCACAAGAACCCTGTTTTTTTTAATAGTAGTTAGATATTTAAAATATTGTATAATCTTGCTCATGCAATGATCATGTTAAGAAGCACTGGTTAATTGGTTTTGACTCTCCTGTTATTTGGTGTAATGTCCAGTGAGAAAGTTATTTACTCTTTAAAACAAGGTTTCCACAGTCATGACAAACCTGGAAAAGTCACATTTTGCAATCTAATTTTACAGGTCTGGAAAAGTAATACAATTAGTAAAAATCACCAAAAGTTTTGAAAATGTCATGGAATTCTGTTGTTTAATAAAATTCATTGTTAGAGTATCGGGGATAATCTTCCACATAATGTAACATAACAGCCTATTGGTTTTCTGTCAGTTAACTGTTGACATAATATCTAATATGCATCAACTTAATGCTGCGGATATTTGGTTTTAGCATCGACATTGCGGTGTGGAGTATTTGCATCAAAGGACGTGCGATGTCACGTATGGCAAATTAACTTAAACAACTTATTTGCTGCTTGATACAAATGGGAAACTCACGTTTCTCATTTTCCATGACCAATACCAGCCAAACCTTCCCCTTGTAAAACAAGGTTAAATGTATATGTGACGTAATGTGGTAGCATTTGTTATGGGATGTGTGGCTCTCAGTAAGAGGGCAGACACAATGAAGCTCATGCTTTTCCAAAATGTAAATGTTATAATTGGTCCTTGAAAAATCATGGTAAAGTTTAGAAATTTTGCTCATGAAAATGTATGGAAAGCCTGTTAAAATAAGTTTCCAGACTAAATTTCACAAGTGGTAAAAATCTGTAATCTGTTTCCTCCTCAGCTCCGTGCCCTCCAACTAATGTCACTGCACGAATGCAGAGGATAGGCCAGACTCACTGGGCCATGACATCATGGGAAAGCGTCGATTGTCCTGACGTCGAGTACCTTGCAGAGATAACCGGTCGAATCCAAAATGATCCACAGGCCATGATGAAGGTCTCATCCTACTGGAGGCCCAGGCCATATTTTGAGCTCCCTATGCCTTGCAGCACAGCGTATAATCTCACTGTACGTTCCAGAAACTCAGCTGGGACCAGCGAGTCATCAGCTGCCTTCACTGGAGTCACGGGTACCTTGACACTGCACTCATAACTGCCATTTAGTGACCTTTAGACCTTTAGAGTGTCTTCTTTTATATTTTTGGGTTTGGCTTTATGTGCAGAAATTACAAATTAGCAACAATTGGCTTTAAGTCCCTCTGCTGAGCATTTGTAAGCAGTTTATATCCATTTAAGAAATGGTTTAAAACCATACACTGTAGAAATAGTGGATGTAGCTACTATGATGTCACACATTAGTTTGTGGACTGCCACTTTGAAGCCTCAATTTTGGCATTTTATCCATCAACATGTTGGATTTTTGGAGCCGCGGTGGATCTCACTGAAAAGCCGAAGACACTATAAGCAGACAGGACGTCACTCAAAGTCAGGCTGTAATCATGTTTATTTCTGCTGTGAAGTTGAACATTTTAACATGGGGGTCAAAGGGAGATTTACTCAATTTTGGCAATTTTTGTTTTTTGCCACTCCCACACTGGCTTCATTTTTCAGCCCAGTGGGTCTCAGCTTGTTCAAACCAAGCAGCAGCCTCCAGTTCAAGAAATAAACATGTTTACAGCCTGGTACAAAATATGATTTTTATCTCTAGTTAATTTAGGCATTCAGGAGTGTTGTACAGAGGGGGAATTTTGTTTGAACCTGTGTATGTTTTTGTTAAGGTTTATAGTTTGAGTGACAGGATGTCTGCGGAAAGTGTCCTCAGCTTCTCAATCAGATCAATCCCTCACTCATCCACAGTGCCAGCCTCCCATCCAAATACAGCCACTTTTGGCTCCAAAAAAACAAAACAGTGACAGCTAAAATGTTGAACAGTCTATGAACTACTGGGTGACATCACATCTGTCAACATTTATACCATAAATGGAAGCTGCCGTACTAACAGATAATGACACTACAGTAAAACATAACTGCAGTACTATTAAAATATGTTTTTATAGAAGAAGACATATTTTTCATTAATTAACACTTCAAGGAGCAGTGTGTAGGATTTAGAGGGATCCATTGGCAGAAATTGAATACAATATTCATGATAATGTTTTCATTCACTTCTAATCATCCAGAACTAAGCATTGTGTTTTTGTAAGCTTAGAATGAGTCCTTTATGTCCACAAAGGGAGCGGGTCCTTATCCACAGAGCCTACCATGTCGTACAACACACAGCACTCTTGTGTAACCTGAAGGCCACCGTAGTTTCTCATACACAATTGGAAAGAGAGGGGTGAGCATAGGGGTATTTGGTCGGTTGCAATCTGCAACCTCATCGCTAGATGCCTCTAAATCCTATAAAGTGCTGCTTTAAGTGTCCTACTGTAATTACAGTGTGCTAATTAAACTATTTATTCAATGCTGTAAGAACTGCTCATAAATGCTCTCAAGGAGGCTTAAAGTTAAGTGTAACAACTTTTCCACTTACGATGTATACAAAATCCCCCATTCTTTTACTCAACAGCATTGTCCATGTTTCTTCCCCAGTGCCTTGTGCTCCGCAGAACGTGGAATACACTGGTGATACACAGTCTGCTGTGATTTCCTGGGATGAGTCCGTGCTTGCCACAAGCTACAGCATCTACAATGTGTCGGGGGCAGGACGAGTTGAGCTGTGCAGCACCCCTGGACTCTTCTGTGAGCTGACCAGCTTTGATCCCAGCGCCATTGAAGTGACAGCCAGCAATGCAGAAGGAGAGAGCATCCCTAACCGAGATATTATAGGTCAGAATACATCAGCAGCATTTTTACAGGACTCTGAAAAATAAAAAATATCGATCGTTTTCGTTTAATGAAATGTAGCAACCACACACTGCCCTTGTAATTCTGCAACACAAAACAGCTCTTATTTTGTCTCATTTCTGTCTGTTCATTACTGAAAATGATATACAGTATCCAACATATCCACAATAAATATTATTTACAGTTACAACTCTGCTAGAATTCCCCACGCTGTTTTCTGTCTCTGTAAAGAATGACATTGAAAGAGACCCCATGCTGGCTATTCTACCTATATTCTTTAAATGTCCATAACCTACACTGCGATATGTGGTGGCATTTAGAGCACTGGTTATCCAGATTTAGTAAACATGAAAAGTTTTTGTCTGGAGCAGGGTGATCAAATACTGTGTTGCTTGATGTGATGCTTAACCCTTTGAAACATGAGAAAATTGGTTTGATTTTTTTTTTTTAAATCATGGAACGAAGGCAACAAGCAAGAAGTGGCCCAAAAATAGCAAGAAATTAGTATTAACAAAAATTACAATAAAATTACCTTAAAATAAGCAACAAAAAAGGGAAAAAATAAAAAATGACCATAAGAAATGGGTTAATATATATTTATATATACATAGTTAATGTATATATATGCTAATTACTACTACTACTTCTACTACTTTACTTTTTTTTTTTTTCAATTTGTGGGACATATCTTTTCAAGTTGGTACCTACATTTTCCCATGTTTTTGAAAGAAATCAAACAATTTGGTCAGGTTTCAGAGGTTTAAATGCCTGTAAAAGGCATCTGAATGCAGCACAAGAAAACTGATTTCAATCCAGGTGTTAAAGGGTTAAGCTGATCCCAGACAGCAAAGCATGGTATTTGAAAATCTGTATCACTGTGATCCAGATAATATTTTGTGAACAACTGGATCCTGAACTGAAAAAAAATATGACAGATCACAGAGAACCATCATCAAAGTGTTTGACTGGCCACTCAAAGAAAACAATATGTCTTTCTCATTGCTGCCAAATCTTGCTAATGTCCTGTTTCATTTATTCACTTTGTATCTCTGCATTTCAATATCAAAATCCAGTTTCTAATATATCTAACATGCATTTTTCACCTTCCTCAGGTCCAGTAGCAGCTCGCAGAAGAAGAGATTTGCGAGCCAGTGAAATCTATGCCCATTTAGACACAGGTACATGTACTTATATGACATTACCTAGAGCTAGTGTTACACCTAAAAAAAAGAATCTGAAATCATCACAGGTCAAGTCAAGCCAGTTTTAAGTCAAGTCAAGTCAAGTCAATTGTATTCATAAAGCCCATTATCACAAAACACAGTTTACTTCAAAGGGCTTTACAGTATATGACATCCCTCTGTCCCTAGACCATTACATCGACTAAGGAAAACCCCCCCCAAAAAAAAACCTGTAACGGGGGGAAAAGTGATAGAAACCTCAGGAGGAGCGGCTGAGGAAGGATCCCTCTTCCAGGACAGACATACGTGTAATAGATGTCGGAAATAACAATTAAATTACAACAATGGCAAAAAGAAAAGAGAAAGAGAGAGGGGGAGAGGGGGTAACAATAGCATGTCATATAACAATAATGATAGGTGTAAAATTACTAAATGCACTCTATGATAGCATGTGATGTTACATGCAAATATTAAAGGTGTTCATAAGAGTTCCATGCGTATATAGATAAGTCAATGCCTTATTTATGAAACAAGTGTTAATTTCTCAAACATCTCTCTTTCTCAGATCTGGAGACCCCAAAAGTGACTGTCACAGTAAGTGGAGTTTCATTGTATGTGAATTGGTTGCCAGTGAAGGGTGCAACCGAGTACACAGTCTGGATAAAGGAGGACAAGAGAAGGAATCAGACCAATAATGACTTCAGAGTGAGAACCACTGAAGGTATTTTTCACAAAGAGACTGGCCTCAAGCCGTGGACCACCTACATCGTCAGGCTGGCAGCCAAAAACACCACTAACCAAAGCAACTACTCCACACCAGAACGCACAACCACTGGTGCCCCCTAATGAAATACCACCGATCCACTTCAATAGACAATGGACTCAACAGGAATATCATCACATGGCTTATACATTTTCTTCACTCTGTAGCATCCATAACAGAATTGTTACCGGTTCATTGTGTAATAACTTAGCAGGAAAATTGTAAAGTTATTACAATAACATTGCATTCTATTGCAAATTATTCTGTTTGGGGGAACGTCTTACGTGTCATGAGTAATTTATGATCAACCATAAGGAGAACCTTTAGATTTGAATGCTTATGAATCTTTGTTTAGCTATAGCGGATATATAAATATAAATATATTTTCAAATTTGTGGCTGGTATCATAGCATAACAAAGTTTTGCTGAACTTCTATTTATCAAAAATGGTTTTATTTTCGAGACAGGCTTCTAGATTCTCTGGTTGATTGTTAATAAAGTAGTGTGAAGAAATGAAATGGTTATTTATCGAGCAATATTTTTTAAAACCATGCAGTATATTTTTTCTTTACAATGTACTTTGTGACTTCTGCTTTGTGAACACTGACAGATCTGTTTTTTAACAATCCCAAAAATGAAAGAAAAAGAGAAATTTTAAACATTAAAATACCCCTCTATGTGAACATTAGAACTGAAATCTTTACTTTTTTAAATCATGTGTGAAGTGCCAGTTGACAACACCAGTGATTACATTTTTAGGGAAAGCAACAATTACTGTGGCATTCATTTTATCTGGCCATTTACTTGATTTATGCCACATAATTTAGTAGCTCTAGTTTTTTTCCTTTATTTGCGAAGTCAATGCAACTCCTGCACCTCATACGTTGTGGGAGACTGCTCAGTTCTGATTACACTAATATTAAATACACAGACAGGACACCTTTGGGACACCATTGCTTTTCTTAACCCTTAAACTTTATTGCTATCACTTGCAAAGGTTATTTGACAAGCAGGTTTACATCCTAAATGTTTCTTTTGCTGTCTTATCAAAGTAAATCCATTTATATGTCATAATATTGTGCTTTCATTGCGTTCCAATTAACTTCACCATCAACTGGACTGAATTCACCTTCATAACCTACGTCAGTTTGTGTACAGTGTGTTGCTTATCACATGATCTTGGCCCTACGGGAACCAGGCTGCAGTATCTGAAGGCTGACAATGACTCTAACCGATTTTCTAAACCAGGGGTAGAAAAAGGCATAGATCAGAGGATTAAAAGTGGAGTTACAAAAGTACAGCCAGAGTTGAGCTTCGCTACTTACGTTTTCCTGTCCTATTATAGAAGGAATGTAATATGGACAGAGACAAAGTATAAACACAACAAGAGTAATACCAAGAGTTCCAGCAGCCCTCAGCTCCGATTTCTTTACAGTCACAGTGTTTGATTGGATAGCTGTACTTTTAGACCACATGGCGCGTGCCTGTGACACAGCCACCACAAACACTCTTGTATAGAGAACTACAATCACAGCAAGAGGGCCAAAAAAGGTCATAATCAAGTCTACTGCCCCTGCTATGTGATTTATGACAACAACACATTCTTGATAGCAGGAATTAGACATGTCTATTTGTAAAAAGTGATCTTTCAGTATTACAGCGCTGTAGATAATGGAGCATGACCAACTCAGAGACACACAGATTTTAACTCTGCTCAGTGTTATCAAGGAAGAATAGCGCAGAGGGTCACAAATAGCCACGTAGCGGTCTACTGATATGAACACCATACTCCCAACAGAGGCAGAGGTGAGGGTGAAACTCAGCAGGGGGGACAAAGCACATGTGATTTTACCAAAGGACCCACAAGACTGCAGGCTGACAGCAGCTGGCATCACTGCGAGGCCCACAAACAAGTCAGACACAGCCAGTGAGAGGAGGATGAGATTGGTGGGGGTGTGGAGCTGCCTGGAGAGGGAAAATATGATTAGAGCTAAATATTCAGTGAAAATGAGTTAAGATCACAACAATTATTGTAAGAGAAAAGACTGATTAAATCTCGATAATAATAAAGTTTTGTTTTTTTCATTTAACAATGATAAAAAAGAATGAATAAAAAAATTTGCATTATTTGAACTGATTTCCAAAGCAGATTAATGGTATTATTACTGTTGTTTACCATGATTACTGCTATCATGACATCAATACACATAAACACACACTGAAAATAACAATTTCATATACAAATGAAAGATCATAAGCACAGAGTAGCATGCAATAAGCTTTAGTTCGTGAATTTAACTCAAACACTCTATGAAGAGTTAAATTGGAGAAAAGTGCCTGAAATGGGAGATAGAGATGACGACCAACAAGTTGAGTGTCACAGTGAGCAGAGTGATGCAGTACAGCAGTGTTTTGATGAGCGCTGCCTGGGGAGTAACAGACATTGACCTGCAGGAGGCATTCAGGGGAAGGACACAGAGGTCAGAGGCTTCTGATGTCTCCACCATCATCAGAGTGACTGTGGATCTTAAGAATACTGAAGAGTTCAAGCAGAACTCTGGTTAACGTTTCCTCAAGATGATATATTTATCTCTTAACCTCTCTTAACCTTGTTGCCCTCCCTCCTGTCTCTCCTCCTCTGGTTCCTCACGCCTCTTCCCAGCAGCTTGTTTTTCCCACAGCTCCTGATCCTCAACTAATCCATTACATCATTAACTTCCTCCATTGTGTTCTCTCTACATCTCCGTCCCTTTTTCAGTCTACTCTATTCACTGTGCATTGATCCATTGCGCATTTTAAAAATAATAATAATTATTATTTTCTCAAATTAATTTATTAGTTATATGGTCTTGAACAGTGACCAGTTTCCCAACTGGTCCATCAGAGGGATCCATTAGATTTCTCCATAGTCATTTATTCAAGGTCTATACACAAAAGAAATTAACACATTTTCACATATCCATTTCATTTGGCAAAATGTAAACAACACATGGGATGAAAACACAATTAAATAAAAAAAAAATATTGTGAGAGTAAAGTGTAATTACTTAAAACTCAGTGAACAAATAGGACTGCAACCAAAAAAGTGCATATTATTGCTTCGAGACCAGTGACAAAAACATTGCAAAGGCAAAGCATGTTAATAGGCAAAACAATACCAAGAGTTGGGCAAAAAAATACCTGCTGTACTTGAAAAAAACCCAACAACATGCAGTATTTTACAGCAGAAAACTGCATTTCAAAATAAAAGCGCTGTACTGGAATTTTACTGTACTTCAAAATAGGTGTGTTTTTCACAAGCTTGATGTCAGAACGGACCTGCAATCCACTTTTGGACTGCGAATAAGAAAATGTGAAGTAATGCTGAAAAATGTAAATCAGTATTTTTCAAAGTCCCGCATGATGTTCTCAGTTGTCCTGTTTTGTCCTCAACCAAAATATATTCAGTTTACTGTCATAGCAGAATAATAAAACCAAATTCAATCTCGACAAGTTTTGTGCCTCTGTGCCAGCACTAGCTGTGTCTAGAGGCATTATGTTGTCCGTCCATCCATTGTTGTGATGGCAATATCTCAAAAATTCCTTAAGGGGAATTTCTTCAAATTTGGCACAAACGTCCACTTGGATTTTGGAACTAACTGATTGGAATTAGGTAGTAAAATGTCAAGGTCTCTGTGACCTTGCATCAGCCTCCTTCTCATGAACGCAATATCTGAAGAAGGCCTCAAGGAAGTTTTCTAAAAATTTGGCACCAATGTCCAGTCGGACACAAGGATGAACTGATTTGAATTTGGTGGTTGAAGCTGAAAGGTCAGTGTGACCTCATAAAACATGTTTTGGTCATAACTCAAGAATTCATAAGCTAATTTTGAAAAAATGTCACACAAATGTTTGATAGGATAAAATGATGAAGTGATGACAATTCACAAAAAGGTCGAGGGTCAAACTTTCTGCGGCATCATAATGTTCAACTAAAACACTTTTCTGTCCATTATTCAATCTCAGGAACAGAAGGAGACATTTGGTCAGATACTGAATATTGGCACGAATCTTGGGTGTCCACCTTAAAACTGTGCCGACTGTATAGATCTTATTTGCTGCTGGGGAAAGATGTGTGTATCCAGGTTTTCAAAGATACTGATGTAAACTGTAACTCCACTGACTTGACTGGTCTGCGGAGGCATACAATTGCAAGCCGGTAATCCGGTAATAATTACTCAAAAAGTTTTATCAATTTTCAAATTATTTTGCAAATAATTAAATGGCTAACAACTAATAGATTAATCGCTGCAACTCCAGTGATATGACATCAGTACTGTGTTTGAAGAAGAACTATGCCCATTTTTAAAAAATAATTTATGTCATTCTGGTCTGAGACAGTACAAAGGTATTAGTAAAAATAAACAACTTCCACCCAAATCCAAAAGCTTGAGTCCTAAAACTCAAATTTTTGATGTTATAGGGTATAACGTCTGGAGCTTCTCCATAGAAAATAAATGCTGATAGATGACACCAAAATTACCCAGGGGAAAGTTTTTAGTGTATGGACACTTTTTCTGTTTCGGAAATGATATAACTACAATAGAATAAAGCTCATATGGATATTAAAAATGAAAACGTCCATTCACTGTCTATGGAGCAGCTCCAGACTTTATTCGATGACATCATATATTTGAGACTGACTTCTCTGGTTTATGGCTTTGAGAGAGAGTAGCTCATGTTCACAGATATTTATTGAACTTTCCTATCCTATGGAAATAACATATTAGAGTTCTTAATTTAGATGATATTCCACTTTAATGGTAATGTTAGATTTATATTTGATTTTGATAAAAATATTAGCAGTTAGTCCTCATCACAATTTCTACTCTAAAGATACTAAATCTTTTATAAATGAAACTGCGGCAGGTACAATACTACTGTGCCATATGTTCCAATTGTACATCAGAGTAAGGGTTCGGATGTTACAAAACTGAGCTGATGAGTAACAACCTAAAAAAGAAAAGTTCACTATGGTCTGTTGTCCACTTGCTTTGTTTTGATCTATGATTTTTGCCCAGGGACCTGATTTTGGAATAAACAAGTGTCTTGTTTTCCAAACGATTACATCATGTTTTAAAGAGGCAAACTGTATGATGTGTTTATGTTAAAAGGTGTGTTTTCTTAACACCTCTAATTGGAGGTATGCCCGTGTGGGTTGAGATTAGCTATGAAGAAGGTGTGACTCTACCACAATGCAACACAGCCCACAGTTTGCAGCAACAACATGTTGTTTCTCAGTTTGGGGAATATATTGTCTCTTAGGAATATAACAGTTTTTATGGTATTTGTGACTATGTGGTAGGGCAGTATTAAATGTATAAAACACAAACTATTCTTTGCAATATTTTGTAAATTAAAAAAACATTTGTGGGCTCTTAGTAAAAACCCCAAATGTTTTCAGAAACATATTTTAGTGTGCTGTTCAGCTGTGAAGTGAGAATGTTGGTTCAGCCAGTGAGCGTTGCTTGGTACTTTAGTTGACATTATCAAGCATGGCGACCAGGTCACACACAGCAAATTATATTTGAAGTTTTAAACAGCCGTTCTGAGTCTCTTTTAGACTTAATCACTGAACTTTAAGACTTACTGTTCTTTGCAAGGATATGGATCAGTTTGACTCATCACTGGCGTAAAAAACAACCGTTCCTATATAAAGAATACTCAGCTGGATAACAGTCTTAATCAAAGGTTTTTTCTTTTTGATAATTACACCTCACCGGTTTGAAATGTGGCCGTCATGGTGTTCACACTGTTCTCGCTGTTCTCTGACATGAGTATTACATGCACCATTATCACAGTACCATCGATCCCTGTTTAAAATGAGAGCCTTGCCATACTTCATTGTGATTAAAAATGTTTGAAATAAAACTTCCTACTTAGAAAACTAGAATCTGATCAAATGACTCATTATACTGTGATAAAGCATAATTCAGTCACTCAAATCAATCAGTCAATCATTTATGGAACACATGGAACATTGATGGCTGCTGCTTTATATATGTTTCCACATTTCTGGATCATTTTGGTAATCCATGGTTTCTGGTTGCGAAATGATTTAACTGTCCACACATACCAACGTAGGCGGTTGTATAGCTGTTCCACCCTCTGTCGCCTCTGCAGCTGGCTCTGCGGCCGGCTCTGCGGCCGGCTCTGCAGCCGGCTCGCTGCAGCCAGCTCTGCAGGCGGCTCGCTGCAGCCGGCTCTGCAGCCGGCTCGCTGCAGCCGGCTCTGCACGGCTTGTGATTCACAGCCTAGACTGTATATATAGTGTATGATCCACAACATGAATGGGACAGCATCTTATATTCCCACTGGCGCACCAGGTCCTTATTCAAGCCAAAGTCCTCTGCTCTGTAGGATTGGCAAAGGCCTTTCGAAAAAAAAAAGGTGCAAGATGAGTGACTCTCAACCACAAACCACCACCATCCAAAGCCAATCACAAAAAGCAAGACTTGTAAAAAGAGCCCAAATTTGGCATACATTTATCACAAAGGGCAGGAGACAGCCACATGTTTGACCTTCAGGTGGTGCTAAAGTAAAAGTCAGAAGTCACTTTAATCCACTGTGGAACATAGGGAGGTAAATTACTTTTAATTTGTGGTATAATGCAGTAAAGTAATTGAATTTCCTCAGTCACTTAAGGCCACTTAAGAATTTTGGTGGTATCTGTACTTAACTTGAGTTTCTACATTTCTTCCACCCCCCACCCCCCACCCAAGTCTACATTTACATTTTTACTTAATTCCTTTAAGTTGTAAAATAAGACCTAGTTTTTCAAGTGTACTGTAGGCTCCATTTTCAGGGGGTGAATGTTATGAAGAAATAAACGAGATCATTTTTCAAAAAAAAAAATTCTGGCTGCTTGCTTTCTTATTAAGACAATTCACGTGCTTTTAATTTTCACACTTAGGTCTAATAACACTTAATATAATAACATTACCTTTGACAGACTACTTCAGTACAGATACTTTAAGACTTTCCTAAAGTAGTCTAATTTTGACATAAACTTCTATCAAAGTCATTTTCTGGTATCTGTAGGCTCCTGTTACTTAATTTTACTGACTTGGTCTTTACTTGCATAAATATGTCTTGAGTTTGTTTTGTTTCTTTAACTGAATGTAATGTTTTGATTTTTTGACATTTTTGTCAACACTCAAAAATGACAGCGCCCCCTGGGATCCGGCGGAGCTACGGACGTCAGCTGAGAAGCAGACAAAGATGGAGCCGATGTTCAGCCCTCCGCTTCACAGGCAGAGACATCAATTTGTGATCGATTTTGTCGAGAAGAACAAACCCAAAAAGGTACCAACCATCTCCACTAGAAACAGACAGACTGCAGCTCTAGCTTCAAAGCCAAGATCTGTTAGAGAAACGTTTGCAAACGATAATTATACAAGTATTTCCGACCAAGCATGTTCTCAAAATTGTTTGGGTTCTTCGCCACGATGACTTCAACATTTTAGAGAGGAACAAACCTCAAAAAGGAGCCACCGTCTTAATGGGAAATGTATTTCCCTAATTTAAAAATTCGCATTTGTTTAATGTTAAACTGTCGCAAGTTAGCAGATGTCATGCTAAGGTAGTTAACGTTTGACAGGAGGCGTGTCCGTGGCGTTTTGGCCCGCGGGAGCGCGCATGCATTCAGTGCAGGATCTGCATTGCTTGTAAAGTAATAATGTGTATTGTTGAACTTATCGTTGTATTAGCGCTGTTTTATCAACTTGGTTTTGTAAAGGAACAGTCTTTCTAACTGCATTCCCAGTCCTCCACTAAATGTAGTCTATCCCCTCACTGCTATGCACAGATGATGCCCTACCATCAAGTATTTTATTTTGAAGGCTGTAAACTTCAGATCATGCCTTATAACATTGATGGATATGGAGATGTTTATATGCTTCTTTTCCAGAAAAGTTTTTTTCGGAGGATACACTTTATTGCAGGAGTCCTTCGAGATATGAAATGTATTAGTCATTTTTTTGGACACTGAATTTCTGAAGTTTTTTTTAAATCTTAAGACAAAAAAGGACATAAATATGTCATTCAGTAGTCGAATATGCACAACTAATGCAACAGTGAACATGTTCTCTAAAGTTACTAAAAAAACAGATCATATAACCCCCTCCCACCCTCATTTCCCACCTTAAAAGAAAACAAGTAAATATTTAAATAAAAAGAAAGATAATAAAATAAATAAAATGAAATAAAAGGAGCAAGAGAGGAAAGTAAAATAGAACCAATGTTAGATTTGTTGCACAGTCCAACAACACTCAAGTCCATACATAGATATAGTATCACATCCAGTTTACAGGCATTTTACTTTGATGAACGCTGATAATATCAATCAATAAAAAAGTGTGCATATTACACTCAGCCTGCAGCAGGCACGGCAGTTTGCAGTACTAGTAGTAGATTTAAACAAAGTTTAAATTTGCTATATTATATATATATATTGGAGTTTGATATATTCCAAATTCTAAATTTCAGCAGAAATATTTTCATTTTTATTGTAAATGCATATTCCAAATATTGGTTATCAGTCTCATTAACTTATAATCAGTATTTGCCCTAAAAAAACAATAACAGTCAACCTCTAAACAAAATATTGTTTACAATACTGCATTCAGTTTATTGTACATTTCAAGTGAAGTAGATGTAATTGAGAAAATAAATGGTGCTAAATTTGCACAGACTCTACCTTGCTTTTAATCAGGTCATTATTATTAGGTCTACTACTAGATATTACTTAGTTAGCATACATCATCTCATTTCCTCCTTCTCCTCAGGTGGTGGACCTGGGGTGCAGTGAGTGCGGACTTCTCCAAAAACTCAAATTTCACCGTGAAATTGAACTCCTGGTTGGAGTGGACATCGATGGAGCCAAAGTCCAAAAAAAGATGTATGTATGTTTATGAAATTAATGAATATGTACTATTGTCATCCAAGGCTGGGCATATGGTTTTACAAAAAGGTTTACAAAAACATGCAAATTCCAAAAGCCACAAAATAAGAACAGACACAAGCATATAAATCCCCCTCCCAGAACAAAACATAATAAAAAAAAATATTGCTATAGCAGTAATCTCAGCTAGAAAAATGTACAAATTATGGTCTTTAACTTACTCATACTACCCCCATAATTGTAACTCTTAACCATTCTTCTTTCTTTTCAAATGTGAAATATTTATCTCATTTGTGTGTTTAAATAAGTTGTCAAAAGCTATTTTAAAATATTTTTGGCTTTGGAGTGTCCAGTCAATACAACTTGTGATAGTTGTTTTTTACTATCCCTTTGACATTAAAAAGATTCAATGGAAATAAGTAATAAGTAATGAAATAAGTAAGTAATGAGTAATAAGTAATGAAAATAAAAAGTAGTTGCAGCCCTAGATGTATGAAAAGTCACACAAAGTTGTCAAATTTATGGTCAGATGAATGAACCTTTTACTACCATGCATTGCCCCCTATCCAAATCAGAAAACTCCAATAACATTTATTTTATTGAATTTTATTGAATTGTATTTAATTTTATGTAATTTTATTTTTTATATAATTGTTGAAATACAGTTACTAGTTGCAGGACCCCAGACCTTCTAAAATATGTTAAATAATTTTGTGTGTTGTGGAAGGGCCTCAATGTGAAATTCAGAGAGTGTCAGTTGTTCTCCACATGGAGGCAGGCAGGCAGCCAGCGGTGCTAACACCTTTAATAGCTTTGACTGAATGCAACAATGCTGACAGGGCTTACATTGTTAAGCGGGGGGTGGGGTGGGGGGTCTGTGCGTAGGTGCTACGCTTCTACGACATCCCCATCCTCATATCAGCGCTAACTGTATAATGAGTGCATTATGAGTGCACTGCAAAGCTGATTTTGATAACGTGTGTATGTTCACGTAGGCATGGATTAAGTCCTATATCAACTGACTATCTGCAGCCAAGTTATGATCAGCTACGGGTTGAGCTGTACCAGGGCTCTGTCACACAAAAGGACGCTCGCCTCAAAGGATTCGATTTGGTGACCAACATAGAACTGTAAGAGTCTGTTTGGCTGTCTTCAAGTTTTCATGCTTTGGCAGCTATCAGTATTAATATCATTCTTTTTGTTTCATATTTTGCCATTTTTTATTGTCTTTCTCTGGCTTTCTTTCTGTCTGGGTGTGTGTCATTTTTCTGAGTCTTTGTGTCCCTGTGTGCTGTCATTCATCACCATGTGTCCTCTCTGGCTGTCTGCAGCATAGAGCACCTCACTCTTCCCGATGTGGAGTGCTTTTCCCAGGTGGTTTTTGGTTACATGACCCCAGTGGCGGTAATCGTCAGCACCCCGAACTCTGAGTTCAACCCACTATTCCCTGGACTGGCAGGTTTCAGGCACAGCGACCACAAGTTTGAGTGGACCAGAGCAGAATTCAAGTCCTGGTATGCTGCTTTTTCATTTTTTAGGCTTTTACAAGTGAAGACAAACTTCACAAAGTGCTGCTGAGGGAAAAAAGAACTAATGAAGTTCCAGCTGCACTGCGTTCATGGACTTGCAAAAACGAGACCCAAGATAAAATAGGCAGTGTTTTTTTCTGGCAGGTGCTAAAATGGGGCCTTAACAGACAGAGGATGACAACAGGTTTTCCAGCACAGATGATAATGAGGAGGAGTGTTTTTTGATCATTGAAGCATGTAAACATGTTTTAGTAGAAACCTTAACCTGAAAATGAGCATAACAGGTCCCCGTAAAGATAAATTAAGAAAATGAATAAATGAATTAAGATTTAAACAGAATTTTGTTAACATCACATCTCTCCTCAGGGCTCTGAAGGTGTGTTTGGACTATGGTTACGAGGTGGAGTTCACTGGTGTTGGACAGGCACCACCAGGCCTGCAGGAGGCTGTCGGCTTCTGCTCCCAGATTGGTGTGTTTCACCGGCTGAGGGGGAGAGAGGGCTGCAACGTGTTGATTGGTGCGGATGCTGAGGATGTGTTTTCATACACTTTGGTGAGTAAACTTCTGTGTGAGCTTTCAAAAATGACTGATATGCATACACACACCTTTTTGTTTTTGCTAAACACCTTTTAAATTGGTTGTTAGAATAATTCATTTAAATTAAAGCAAGTTGCGCAACTTTTCTACAGGGTGTCTGAGATTGTTTACATTTTCATTATAGTCCGTCAGCTGATTTATAGAATTAAAGCTTATCTGGACTTGGGAGTAGTAATATTTGTACTTCTATAACCAAATCCAAGAAAGCTTTTTTCATAAACACCCAGAAGACAGTCAGGGGTGATGGTGGTGAGTTTTAAAGGGACATCTGTAATCTTTGCTGCTGGTGACCATTGAAAATTGCAATATTGGGATTCTAAAAAGTCTGCGTGCTGGTATGTACTGAAAGTCTGAGACACACACGCTTCCGTCTTTAGAATAGAAACCTGTAATTTAGACATAATCAAAAACTAATCTTAATATTAGATGTAAACTAGCTTGCCAGAGTTGAGAGTTTAGTAGACTTTAATCTCAGTCTTGGAGTTTAAAACATTGAAACTGTTACAGATGTGGTTTTAAAGCCACATATTTATACCCCCTTTGAGTAATAATGGAGTAACTGTTGTTGATTAGCAACCATATGAGGCTCTTGAGATAAATTGAATTTCCTGTGTGCCATGAGGCTGTAATATCTCATTCAGCGATCACAGTTAGTAGAGTTTTATGTGATAATGGAAAATTGAGATCTGTGTTTTTGTCACCCAGCTCTATAGTGTAAACTACCCCAGCCTACATGACAACAACATCTTGCGGAGGGTCCTGGTGTGCGAGGTGCTTTACTGGGCAGAAAATCTAAAGAAAAGATGGATGGAGGAGAAGACTGGCGAGAGCGATGGCACTTACACACTGTACCAGGCTGCGGGCGAAGGGGAGGAATGTCTCAGGGCGTTGGAAGTGACACAGACGGGTGAACATTATGTTCTTCATCCCTAAAACAAGTTGTGTGTCTAAAATGGGAAATAGTCAGTGAGGTTTTTTCTTACTTGCTTTAGTTTGTTTTCTTAAAATCAATAGTATTTTTTATGTAAAATGTTCTTGGTTACTTAAACATATGAAATGCTTACAGTGTATTTCTCTTGACAGCAGCATGTGGAGCTGTGATGAACACTCCAGTGGAGCAGCGGGGCGGAGGTGTGTCAGAGCATCAGGAAGCAGAGGATCAACAGGTGTTCTGGAGGAAAAGCCAAGGACTACAGGAGACATGCAAAGTGCGCAGGTGTGTTTACTTTAGGAAGAGGAGAAGGAACAGCCATGGTGAGCTAGAAGGTCATTTGTGGCTTGCTGATCACGAACACAGGCCGTGTTTCTGTGACAGTCGTACTTCTGCCTGGCTGTGAGGATGTTGCCTTTCCTGCTACACAGTTGGCTCATCCACCCCACCCACCCCAATCTATGGACTCAGTCACACACGTAGTGCTATCAGTGGACACAAAACAAGACATAACAAAACACTTTGCACTTTGCGGGGACATAAGAGGCCCCTTCATGTCTCTGCAATGGTGCACTTTATAGATTATTTAATTATGGATGCATGTGACTGCTTTTTTAAATTTTTTTTTTTATTGACCTTCAGCAAATTGCACTGTTTTGGTCTTGTTTGATCATTTCTCTTTATGCATGGAAGTGCATTATGAAAATTACAAAGGAAATCTGAATTACATTTCATGTGCCACCATTTAACAACTATTAAGAAATATCAATATACCACAAGTTTCTCAGAAAAAGAGAAAGATGACTGGTTGCTCTGTTGACTATAATCAAATGTAGGTAGAAAACTCAGGTGCTCATAGAAAACGGGAACGACAAGATAAATAGGAAGGAAATCCAGACACTTTTAAAAGTGTGAAAAATGTGAAAAAAGCAAATATGTTTGAAAGCCTCTGTTATAGAGGCTAAATTAGTAAAAATGCCAACATGTTTTATATTTACATATTTCATGTTTACCACAAGTTTCTGTTATCTTCCAAACTCCTATTTTCTTTATTCTTACATTTCAATATTTGTTCACACCTCTTTTTTCCCTTGTTACTGCTAGTAAAAAGCAACACTCACAAATGTCACACTTTTGTTTGAAAAGTATTTGATATTGTAATTTTTTGTGTGCTTGCAGGTGTGTGTCTGTACCCCTGGTTGTGCTGTGGTCCTGCTGCCCTAAAGTCAGTGCCCTGAGTGGAAGTCTTAATAATCTCAGACATTTCCTGATGGAGGACCCTAAAGTCAAACTGAGCCAGGACGGCTCTGCTGTTCTCTTATATGACCAGGAACAAGGTACTGTCAACATTCAATCACTTTCATATCCATTCCATTATATGTGTAAAATGTAAACATTGACCAATAGGAGCTTAAGAGTATATTACATAAGAAGTAAAAGTTCAAGTCGAGATGAAATGAAAAATGCCTTTTTAACCCTTCATTCTAGGTCTTATTGTGCACCTATTTAACTATATTTGCCCCAAATATATATAAATATAAATATAAACATTTTCATAGTATAGTATGGTGTCCAAAAATCATCAAAAATGCCGTAGTATAATAAGTCATCTGAAAAATCATCAAAAATGTCACAGTATAGAATTTCTCTAAAAAAACATGAAAAACATCATATTGTATTGCATGTATGTTGCTAATAAATAATGAAAAATATCATTTAATAGTATGTTGTCAAAAAGTCATCTAAAATGTCATGGTATAGTGTGTTGCTGGAAAATCATCAAAAGTGTTATTGTATAGTATGCGAACCGAAAAATTATCAAAAGTTGTTATAGTATTGTATGTCGCTCTAAAATAATTATAAACGTAATAGTATACTATGTTGCTCAGAAGTCATGAAAAATGTCATTGTATAGTTATCGCTCCAAAGTGATAAAAATTGTAATAGTGTAGTATGTTGCTCCAAAATCTTAAAAATTGTCATAGAATAGTATGTCATCAAACTGTTAATAAAGCTGTACTACAGTATGTCACTTAAAAGTGATAAAAGATGTTGTAGTATAGTATGTCGTCTGGAAATCATCAAAAATCAAAATTATCATAGTATAGTATATCCTCCTAAAAAATTAGAAAATTTCAGAGTATATTATCTCATCCTAAAATCGTCAAAAACATGATACTATACTTTGTCCCTCAAAAATAATCATAACATCATAGTAATGTATATGCTTAGACAGGCCATGGCACAGACATGTCCTTAAAAAAGCTAGAAACTATATCAAACAACATAAAATAGCCTTCCAATACGTGCCACAGCATAGAAAGTTGCAAAAAGGGCCAAAAACACCATAATTTGGCATGTGGAAAAAATGAGCAATAATGTAAGGCTATAGTATGGCAAATTTGTCAAAAAATGAAATGTCCCAAAAACATATGGAAACCACATTAAAGTACATAAAATAGCTGTCCAAGATGCGCCATAGTATAAAAACTTTCAGAAAGTGCCAAAAACACCAGAATTTGGGATGTCGAAAAAATGACCGCAAACGCAAGGCTATAGTATGGCAAAATGGTCAAAAAATGACATGTCCTAAAAACAGCTGGAAACCACATTAAATGACATAAAATAGCCTTCAAAACCACGCTATGGCAGAGAAAATTGCAAAACAGCCAAAAACACCAAGATTTGGCGTGTGGAAAAAATTGAGCGAAAATGCAAGGCTATAGTATGGCAAATTTGTCAAAAAATGACATGTCCCAAAAACATATGGAAACCACATTAAAGTACATAAAATAGCTGTCCAAGATGCGCCATAGTATAAAAACTTTCAGAAAGTGCCAAAAACACCAGAATTTGGGACGTCGAAAAAAATCAGCAAAAATGCAAGGCTATAGTATGGCAAAATTGTCAAAAAATGACTTTGTCCCAAAAACATATGGAAACCACATTAAAGTACATAAAATAGCCCTCCAAGACGCACCATAGCATAAAAACTTTCAGAAAGTGCCAAAAACACCAGAATTTGGGACGTCGAAAAAATGAGCGAAAATGCAAGGCTATAGTATGGCAAAATTGTCAAAAAATGACATGTCCCAAAAACAGCTGAAAACAACCTTAAATGACATGAAATAGCTTTCAAAACCACACCATGGCAGAGAAAGTTGCAAAAACAGCCAAGAACACCATAATTTGGCATGTGGAAAAAATGACTGAAAATGTAAGGCTATAGTATGGAAAAAATTGTCAAAAACTGACACGTCCCAAAATCAGCTGAAAACCATATTAAATCACACAAAATCGCCTTCCAAGACATGCCATGGCATGGAAATTTGCAAAAAGGGCCAAAAACACCAAGATTTGGCATGTGGAAAAAGTGAGCGAAAGTGCAAGGCTATAGTATGGCAAATTTGTCAAAAAATGACATGTCCCAAAAACATATGGAAACCACATTAAAGTACATAAAAGAGGCGTCCAAGACGCGCCATAGCATAAAAACTTTCAGAAAGTGCCAAAAACACCAGAATTTGGGACGTCGAAAAAATGAGCGAAAATGCAAGGCTATAGTATGGCAAAACTGTCAAAAACTGACACATCCCAAAATCAGCTGAAAACCATATTAAATCACACAAAATAGCCTTCCAAGACATGCTATTGCAGAGAAAGTTGCAAAAACGGCCAAAAACACCAAGATTTGGCGTGTGGAAAAAATGAGCGAAAATGCAAGGCTATAGTATGGCAAATTTGTCAAAAAATGACATGTCCCAAAAACAGCTGGAAACCACATTAAAGTACATAAAATAGCCGTCCAAAACGCGCCATAGCATAAAAACTTGCAGAAAGTGCCAAAAACACCAGAATTTTGGACGCTGAAAAATTTAGCGAAAATACAAGGCTATAGTATGGCAAAACTGTCAAAAACTGACACATCCCAAAATCAGCTGAAAACCATATTAAATCACACAAAATAGCCTTCCAAGACATGCTATTGCAGAGAAAGTTGCAAAAACGGCCAAAAACACCAAGATTTGGCGTGTGGAAAAAATGAGCGAAAATGCAAGGCTATAGTATGGCAAATTTGTCAAAAAATGACATGTCCCAAAAACAGCTGGAAACCACATTAAAGTACATAAAATAGCCGTCCAAAACGCGCCATAGCATAAAAACTTGCAGAAAGTGCCAAAAACACCAGAATTTTGGACGCTGAAAAATTTAGCGAAAATACAAGGCTATAGTATGGCAAAATTGTCAAAAAATGACATGTCCCAAAAACAGCTGGAAACCACATTAAACCAAATAAAATAGCTTTCCAAGAGGTGCCATCGCATAAAAACTTGCAAGAAGTGCCAAAAACACCAAGATTTGGCGTGTGGAAAAAATGAGCGAAAATGCAAGGCTATAGTATGGCGAATTTGTCAAAAAATGACATGTCCCAAAAACATCTGGAAACGACATTAAAATACATAAAATAGCCCTCCAAGATGCGCCATAGCATAAAAACTTGCAGAAAGTGCGAAAAACACCAGAATTTGGGATGTCGAAAAAATGACCGCAAACGCAAGGCTATAGTATGGCAAAATTGTCAAAAAATGACATGTCCCAAAAACAGCTGGAAACCACATTAAATGACATAAAATAGCCTTCAAAACCACGCAATGGCAGAGAAAATTGCAAAAACGGCCAAAAACACCAAGATTTGGCATGTGGAAAAAATGAGCGAAAATGCAAGGCTATAGTATGGCAAAATTGTCAAAAAATGACATGTCCCAAAAACATATCGAAACCACATTAAATGACATAAAATAGCCGTCCAAGACGCGCCATAGCATAAAAACTTGCAGAAAGTGCCAAAAACACCAAGATTTGACATGTGGAAAAAATGAGCGAAAATGCAAGGCTATAGTATGGCAAAATTGTCAAAAAATGACATGTCCCAAAAACATATGGAAATCACATTAAAGTACATAAAAGAGCCGTCCAAGACGCGCCATAGCATAAAAACTTGCAGAAAGTGCCAAAAACGCCAGAATTTGGGACGTCGAAAAAATGACCGCAAACGCAAGGCTATAGTATGGCAAAATTGTCAAAAAATGACATGTCCCAAAAACAGCTGGAAACCACATTAAATGACATAAAATAGCCTTCAAAACCACGCAATGGCAGAGAAAATTGCAAAAACGGCCAAAAACACTAAGATTTGGCATGTGGAAAAAATGAGCGAAAATGCAAGGCTATAGTATGGCAAATTTGTCAAAAAATGACATGTCCCAAAAACATATGGAAACCACATTAAAGTACATAAAATAGCTGTCAAAGATGCGCCATAGTATAAAAACTTTCAGAAAGTGCCAAAAACACCAGAATTTGAGACGTCGAAAAAAATCAGCGAAAATGCAATGGCAAAATTGTCAAAAAATGACATGTCCCAAAAACAGCTGAAAACAACCTTAAATGACATAAAATAGCTTTCAAAACCACGCCATGGCAGAGAAAGTTGCAAAAACAGCCAAGAACACCTTAATTTGGCATGTGGAAAAAATGACCGCAAACGCAAGGCTATAGTATGGCAAAATGGTCAAAAAATGACATGTCCTAAAAACAGCTGAAAACCACATTAAATGACATAAAATAGCCTTCAAAACCACGCAATGGCAGAGAAAATTGCAAAAATGGCCAAAAACACCAAGATTTGGCATGTGGAAAAAATGAGCGAAAATGCAAGGCTATAGTATGGCAAATTTGTCAAAAAATGACATGTCCCAAAAACATATGGAAACCACATTAAAGTACATAAAATAGCCGTCCAAGACGCGCCATAGCATAAAAACTTTCAGAAAGTGCCAAAAACACCAAGATTTGACATGTGGAAAAAATGAGCGAAAATGCAAGGCTATAGTATGGCAAAATTGTCAAAAAATGACGTCCCAAAAACATATGGAAACCACATTAAAGTACATAAAAGAGCCGTCCAAGACGCGCCATAGCATAAAAACTTTCAGAAAGTGCCAAAAACACCAGAATTTGGGATGTCGAAAAAATGAGCGAAAATGCAAGGCTGTAGTATGGCAAAACTGTCAAAAACTGACACATCCCAAAATCAGCTGAAAACCATATTAAATCACACAAAATAGCCTTCCAAGACATGCTATTGCAGAGAAAGTTGCAAAAACGGCCAAAAACACCAAGATTTGGCGTGTGGAAAAAATGAGCGAAAATGCAAGGCTATAGTATGGCAAATTTGTCAAAAAATGACATGTCCCAAAAACAGCTGGAAACCACATTAAAGTACATAAAATAGCCGTCCAAAACGCGCCATAGCATAAAAACTTGCAGAAAGTGCCAAAAACACCAGAATTTTGGACGCCGAAAAATTTAGCGAAAATGCAAGGCTATAGTATGGCAAATTTGTCAAAAAATGACATGTCCCAAAAACAGCTGGAAACCACATTAAACCAAATAAAATAGCTTTCCAAGAGGTGCCATCGCATAAAAACTTGCAAGAAGTGCCAAAAACACCAAGATTTGGCGTGTGGAAAAAATGAGCGAAAATGCAAGGCTATAGTATGGCAAATTTGTCAAAAACTGACATGTCCCAAAAACATCTGGAAACGACATTAAAGTACATAAAATAGCCCTCCAAGATGCGCCATAGCATAAAAACTTGCAGAAAGTGCGAAAAACACCAGAATTTGGGATGTCGAAAAAATGACCGTAAACGCAAGGCTATAGTATGGCAAAATTGTCAAAAAATGACATGTCCCAAAAACAGCTGAAAACAACCTTAAATGACATAAAATAGCTTTCAAAACCACGCCATGGCAGAGAAAGTTGCAAAAACAGCCAAGAACACCATAATTTGGCATGTGGAAAAAATGACCGCAAACGCAAGGCTATAGTATGGCAAAATGGTCAAAAAATGACATGTCCTAAAAACAGCTGAAAACCACATTAAATGACATAAAATAGCCTTCAAAACCACGCAATGGCAGAGAAAATTGCAAAAATGGCCAAAAACACCAAGATTTGGCATGTGGAAAAAATGAGCGAAAATGCAAGGCTATAGTATGGCAAATTTGTCAAAAAATGACATGTCCCAAAAACATATGGAAACCACATTAAAGTACATAAAATAGCCGTCCAAGACGCGCCATAGCATAAAAACTTTCAGAAAGTGCCAAAAACACCAAGATTTGACATGTGGAAAAAATGAGCGAAAATGCAAGGCTATAGTATGGCAAAATTGTCAAAAAATGACGTCCCAAAAACATCTGGAAACCACATTAAAGTACATAAAAGAGCCGTCCAAGACGCGCCATAGCATAAAAACTTTCAGAAAGTGCCAAAAACACCAGAATTTGGGATGTCGAAAAAATGAGCGAAAATGCAAGGCTGTAGTATGGCAAAACTGTCAAAAACTGACACATCCCAAAATCAGCTGAAAACCATATTAAATCACACAAAATAGCCTTCCAAGACATGCTATTGCAGAGAAAGTTGCAAAAACGGCCAAAAACACCAAGATTTGGCGTGTGGAAAAAATGAGCGAAAATGCAAGGCTATAGTATGGCAAATTTGTCAAAAAATGACATGTCCCAAAAACAGCTGGAAACCACATTAAAGTACATAAAATAGCCGTCCAAAACGCCATAGCATAAAAACTTGCAGAAAGTGCCAAAAACACCAGAATTTTGACGCGAAAAATTTAGCGAAAATGCAAGGCTATAGTATGGCAAATTTGTCAAAAAATGACATGTCCCAAAAACAGCTGGAAACCACATTAAACCAAATAAAATAGCTTTCCAAGAGGTGCCATCGCATAAAAACTTGCAAGAAGTGCCAAAAACACCAAGATTTGGCGTGTGGAAAAAATGAGCGAAAATGCAAGGCTATAGTATGGCAAATTTGTCAAAAACTGACATGTCCCAAAAACATCTGGAAACGACATTAAAGTACATAAAATAGCCCTCCAAGATGCGCCATAGCATAAAAACTTGCAGAAAGTGCGAAAAACACCAGAATTTGGGATGTCGAAAAATGACCGTAAGCATAAAGGCTATAGTATGGCAAAATTGTCAAAAAATGACATGTCCCAAAAACAGCTGAAAACAACCTTAAATGACATAAAATAGCTTTCAAAACCACGCCATGGCAGAGAAAGTTGCAAAAACAGCCAAGAACACCATAATTTGGCATGTGGAAAAAATGACCGCAAACGCAAGGCTATAGTATGGCAAAATTGTCAAAAAATGACATGTCCTAAAAACAGCTGAAAACCACATTAAATGACATAAAATAGCCTTCAAAACCACGCAATGGCAGAGAAAATTGCAAAAATGGCCAAAAACACCAAGATTTGGCATGTGGAAAAAATGAGCGAAAATGCAAGGCTATAGTATGGCAAATTTGTCAAAAAATGACATGTCCCAAAAACATATGGAAACCACATTAAAGTACATAAAATAGCCGTCCCAAAGGCAGCGCCATAGCATAAAAACTTTCAGAAAGTGCCAAAAACACCAAGATTTGACATGTGGAAAAAATGAGCGAAAATGCAAGGCTATAGTATGGCAAAATTGTCAAAAAATGACGTCCCAAAAACATATGGAAACCACATTAAAGTACATAAAAGAGCCGTCCAAGACGCGCCATAGCATAAAAACTTTCAGAAAGTGCCAAAAACACCAGAATTTGGGATGTCGAAAAAATGAGCGAAAATGCAAGGCTGTAGTATGGCAAAACTGTCAAAAACTGACACATCCCAAAATCAGCTGAAAACCATATTAAATCACACAAAATAGCCTTCCAAGACATGCTATTGCAGAGAAAGTTGCAAAAACGGCCAAAAACACCAAGATTTGGCGTGTGGAAAAAATGAGCGAAAATGCAAGGCTATAGTATGGCAAATTTGTCAAAAAATGACATGTCCCAAAAACAGCTGGAAACCACATTAAAGTACATAAAATAGCCGTCCAAAACGCGCCATAGCATAAAAACTTGCAGAAAGTGCCAAAAACACCAGAATTTTGGACGCCGAAAAATTTAGCGAAAATGCAAGGCTATAGTATGGCAAATTTGTCAAAAAATGACATGTCCCAAAAACAGCTGGAAACCACATTAAACCAAATAAAATAGCTTTCCAAGAGGTGCCATCGCATAAAAACTTGCAAGAAGTGCCAAAAACACCAAGATTTGGCGTGTGGAAAAAATGAGCGAAAATGCAAGGCTATAGTATGGCAAATTTGTCAAAAACTGACATGTCCCAAAAACATCTGGAAACGACATTAAAGTACATAAAATAGCCCTCCAAGATGCGCCATAGCATAAAAACTTGCAGAAAGTGCGAAAAACACCAGAATTTGGGATGTCGAAAAAATGACCGCAAACGCAAGGCTATAGTATGGCAAAATTGTCAAAAAATGACATGTCCCAAAAACAGCTGGAAACCACATTAAATGACATAAAATAGCCTTCAAAACCACGCAATGGCAGAGAAAATTGCAAAAACGGCCAAAAACACCAAGATTTGGCATGTGGAAAAAATGAGCGAAAATGCAAGGCTATAGTATGGCAAAATTGTCAAAAAATGACATGTCCCAAAAACAGCTGGAAACCACATTAAATGACATAAAATAGCCTTCAATACCACGCCATGGCAGAGAAAATTGCAAAAACGGCCAAAACCACCAAGATTTGGCGTGTGGAAAAAATCAGCGAAAATGCAAGGCTATAGTATGGCAAAATTGTCAAAAAATGACGTCCCAAAAACAGCTGGAAACCACATTAAATGACAAAGAATAGCCGTCCAAGACACGCCATAGCATAAAAACTTGCAGAAAGTGCCAAAAACACCAGAATTTGGGACGTCGAAAAAATGAGCGAAAATGTAAGGCTATAGTATGGCAAAATTCTCAAAAACTGACACGTACCAAAATCAGCTGGAAACCATATTAAATCACACAAAATAGCCTTCCAAGACATTCTATGGCATGGAAATTTGCAAAAAGGGCCAACAACACCAGAATGTGACATGTGGAAAAAATGAGCGAAAATGCAAGGCTATAGTATGGCAAAATTGTCAAAAAATGACATGTCCCAAAAACAGCTGGAAACCACCTTAAAGGACATAAAATAGCCTTCAAAACCATGCCATGGCAGAGGAAGTTGCAAAAACAGCCAAAAACACCAGAATTTGGGATGTCGAAAAAATGACAGAGAATGCAAGGCTATAGTATGGCAAAATTTTCAAACAATGACATGTCCCAAAAACAGCTGGAAACCACATTAAAGTACATAAAATAGCCGTCCAAGACCCGCCATAGCATAAAAACTTGCAGAAAGTGCCAAAAACACCAGAATTTGGGACGTTGAAAAATTGAGCAAAAATGCAAGGCTATAGTATGGTAAAATGGTCAAAAAATGACATGTCCCAAAAACAGCTGGAAACCACATTAAATGACATAAAATAGCCTTCAAAACCACGCCATGGCAGAGAAAATTGCAAAAATGTCCAAAAACACCAAGATTTGGCATGTGGAAAAAATGAGCGAAAATGCAAGGCTATAGTATGGCAAATTTGTCAAAAAATGACATGTCCCAAAAACAGCTGGAAACCACATTAAACCAAATAAAATAGCTTTCCAAGAGGCGCCATTGCATGAAAACTTGCAAAAAGTGCCAAAAACACCAAGATTTGACATGTGGAAAAAATGAGCGAAAATGCAAGGCTATAGTATGGCAAAATTGTCAAAAAATGACATGTCCCAAAAACATATGGAAACCACATTAAAGTACATAAAATAGCCGTCCAAGACGCGCCATCGCACAAAAACTTGCAAAAAGTGCCAAAAACACCATAATTTGGCATGTGGAAAAACTGAGCGAAAATGCAAGGCTACAGTATGGCAAAATTGTCAAAAACTGACACGTACCAAAATCAGCTGGAAACCATATTAAATCACACAAAATAGCCTTCCAAGACATTCTATGGCATGGAAATTTGCAAAAAGGGCCAACAACACCAGAATGTGACATGTGGAAAAAATAAGCGAAAATGCAAGGCTATAGTATTGCAAAATTTTCAAAAAATTACATGTCCCAAAAACAGCTGGAAACCACATTAAAGTACATAAAATAGCCGTCCAAGACGCGCCATAATATAAAAACTTTCAGAAAGTGCCAAAAACACCAGAATTTAGGACATCAAAAAAATGAGCGAAAATGCAAGGCTATAGTATGGCAAAATTGTCAAAAACTGACACTTCCCAAAATCAGCTGAAAACCATATTAAATCACACAAAATAGCCTTCCAAGACATGCTATGGCAGAGAAAGTTGCAAAAACGGCCAAAAACACCAAGATTTGGCGTGTGGAAAAAATAAGCGAAAATGCAAGGCTATAGTATTGCAAAATTTTCAAAAAATGACATGTCCCAAAAACATATGGAAACCACATTAAAGTACATAAAATAGCCGTCCAAGATGCGCCATAGCATAAAAACTTGCAGAAAGTGCCAAAAACACCAGAATTTGGGATGTCGAAAAATTGAGCGAAAATGCACGGCTGTAGTATGGGAAAATGGTCAAAAAATGACATGTCCCAAAAACATATGGAAACCACATTAAAGTACATAAAATAGCCGTCCAAGACGCGCCATCGCACAAAAACTTGCAAAAAGTGCCAAAAACACCATAATTTGGCATGTGGAAAAACTGAGCGAAAATGCAAGGCTATAGTATGGCAAAATTGTCAAAAACTGACACGTACCAAAATCAGCTGGAAACCATATTAAATCACACAAAATAGCCTTCCAAGACATTCTATGGCATGGAAATTTGCAAAAAGGGCCAACAACACCAGAATGTGACATGTGGAAAAAATGAGTGAAAATGCAAGGCTATAGTATGGCAAAATTGTCAAAAAATGACATGTCCCAAAAACAGCTGGAAACCACCTTAAATGACATAAAATAGCCTTCAAAACCACACCATAGCATAGAAAGTTGCAAAAACGGCCCAAAACACCAGAATTTGGGATGTCGAAAAAATAACCAAAAACGCAAGGCTATAGTATGGCAAAATTATCAAAAAATGACATGTCCCAAAAACAGCTGGAAACCACCTTAAATGACATAAAATAGCCTTCAAAACCACGCCATGGCAGAGGAAGTACCAAAAAAAATACCAAAAAGGCAAGGCCAGTGTGGGTAAAAATTTCAAAATATGATGGAGTTACACCTCATGTTGGGACACCAAATATGTAGCGGTTTAAATTGGGGATTTATTAATAAATTATCAGTTAATTAAAATGATTAAATTATTAATTAATTAATCCCAAAGTATGTAACCATAACTCAGAATGCAAAATTATGACTCAGAAACCTGAATTGGTACAAAGATGAATTGAAGTAATGGAACTCAACACCAGGAACAATAAGTTTACATAAAAATGAGAGTTTAAAACCTCAGAGCACCACCCATTAGGATAGAAAGGTTGATCGGCCATAATTTGAAGGTTGCTACAGAGTTCTTTTTCCAGGTGTACAGTGACTCTACATTATACACACACACACATCACAAGATCAAGTCTTTATAAATGAAAGGTTTATTAACTACTCACTACACAGCAAAACTATTTCTAAAGGACTACAAATAAATGAGTTTAAGAATAAGTATCGATTAATGCTGAAACAGTGAATACAGCAAAGACACAAAGTGAGTAAAATGACTAAATGAACAACAAACTCAAAAATGAAGCAACAATAAAAACGAGGGGATGAAAACCAGTGAGGAACTGGTTGATCAGGTGCACTGAAATAGTGCAATATGATCAAGCAGATGAAAAGTTTAAAGATTAAAGAAAGTCAATGTCAAGCATCGATCAAAAGCAGAGAGGCACCTATACCATAAAACACTGAAGAAAAAGATAAGTAAGAACAGCGAATAAACCACAATTATATTATTGGGAGATCCTAACCTAGGTCTAAGACTTCCAGTGTGTCCATTTAAGAGCATCAACCCCATAGCAGCACAGGGAAGATCGTTCTTCACCGTCCTCAGAAGTCTCGATGCCAGGGAAAAGCTTCACTCTGGAAAGTTGCAGTGTGGCCTTTGTGATGACACTGGACGGGCAGCTCAGTTACGCTCGTGCAGTTCTGGCTGGCCTCGGTTGGTTTGAACGTTGCAAACTCGGCTTGAGTTTGTTTCCTCCATCTCTCACTCTCCATGAACAGCTGGATCATCTTCTGACACCTCATGTGGCTGAGATGAGATCACGATGACAGCTTATCAGGCTTCTTCTCGTTGGAAGTCTGGCCAACAACACCAGAATTTGACATGTGGAAAAATGACTGAACACGTAAGGCTATAGTATGGCAAAATTGTCCCAAAAATGTCCCAAAAACATCTGGAAAGCACATTAAACGACATAAAATACCCTTCCAAGACACGCCATAGCATAGAAAGATGTTAAAAGGGCCAAAAACACCAGAATTTGACATGTTAAAAAAATGACCTAAAATGTAATGCTATAGTATGGCAAAATTGTCAAAAACTGACACGTCCCAAAATCAGCTGAAAACCATATTAAATCACACAAAATAGCCTTCCAAGACATGCCATGGCATGGAAATTTGCAAAAAGGGCCAACAACACCAGAATGTGACATGTGGAAAAAATAAGCGAAAATGCAAGGCTATAGTATTGCAAAATTTTCAAAAAATTACATGTCCCAAAAACAGCTGGAAACCACATTAAAGTACATAAAATAGCCGTCCAAGACGCGCCATAATATAAAAACTTTCAGAAAGTGCCAAAAACACCAGAATTTAGGACATCAAAAAAATGAGCGAAAATGCAAGGCTATAGTATGGCAAAATTGTCAAAAACTGACACGTCCCAAAATCAGCTGAAAACCATATTAAATCACACAAAATAGCCTTCCAAGACATGCTATGGCAGAGAAAGTCGCAAAAACGGCCAAAAACACCAAGATTTGGCGTGTGGAAAAAATCAGCGAAAATGCAAGGTTATAGTATGGCAAAATTGTCAAAAAATGACATGTCCCAAAAACAGCTGGAAACCACAATAAACGACATAAAATAGCTTTTCAAGACATGCTATGGCAGAGAAAGTTGCAAAAACGGCCAACAACACCAGAATTTGGGATGTCTAAAAAATGTCTGAAAATGCAAGACTATAGTATGATAAAACTGTCAAAAACTGACATGTCTCAAAAACAGCTGGAAACCACAATAAACGACATAAAATAGCCTTGAAAAACCAAGCCATGGCAATGAAAGTTGCAAAAACGGCCAAAAACACCAAGATTTGGCGTGTGGAAAAAATGAGCGAAAATGCAAGGTTATAGTATGGCAAAATTGTCAAAAAATGACATGCACCAAAAACAGCTGGAAACCACTTTAAATGACATAAAATAGCCTTCAATACCACGCCATGGCAGAGAAAGTTGCAAAAACGGCCAAAAACACTAAGATTTGGCATGTGGAAAAAATGAGCGAAAATGCAAGGCAAGGCAATGTATGGCAATGTATAGCAAAATTGTCGAAAAATGACATGTCCCAAAAACATCTGTAAACCATATTAAACGACATGAAATACCCTTCCAAGACACGCCATGGCAAAGAAAGTTTCAAAAACAGCCAAAAACACCAAGATTTGGCATGTGGAAAAAATGACCGAAAATGTAAGGCTATAGTATGGCAAAATTGTCAAAAACTAACATGTCCCAAAATCAGCTGAAAACCACCGTAAATGACATAAAATAGCCTTCAAAACCACGCCATGGCAGAGAAAGTTGCATTAAGGGCCAAAAACACCATAATCTGACATGTGGAAAAAATGAGCGAAAATGCAAGGCTATAGTATGGCAAAATTGTCAAAAAATGACATGTCCGAAAAACAGCTGGAAACCACAATAAACGACATAAAATAGCTTTTCAAAACATGCTATGGCAGAGAAAGTTGCAAAAACGGCCAACAACACCAGAATTTGACATGTGGAGAAAATGAGAGAAAATGCAAGGCTATAGTATGGCAAAATTTTCAAAAACTGACACGTCCCAAAAACAGCTGGAAAACACATCAAAATACATAAAATAGCCTTCCAAGACGCGCCACAGCATTAAACCTCGCAAAAAGTGCCCAAAACACCAGAATTTGGGATGTCTAACAAATGGCTGAAAATGCAAAACTGTCAAAAACTGACATGTCCCAAAAACAGCTGGAAACCACAATAAACGACATAAAATAGCCTTCAAAACCAAGCCATGGCAATGAAAGTTGCAAAAACAGCCAAAAACACAAAGATTTGGCATGTGGAAAAAATGAGCGAAAATGCAAGGTTATAGTATGGCAAAATTTTCAAAAAATGACATGTCCCAAAATCAGGTGAAACCATATTAAATCACACAAAATAGCCTTCCAAGGCATGGAAATTTGCAAAAAGGGCCAACAACACCAGAGTTTGACGTGGAAAAAAATCAGCGAAGATGCAAGGCTATAGTATGGCAAAATTGTCAAAAAATGACATGTCCCAAAAACAGCTGGAAACCACATCAAAATACATAAAATATCCTTCCAAGACGAGCTACAGCATTAAAACTCGCAAAAAGTGCCAAAAACACCAGAATTTGGGACGTTGAAAAAATGACAGCAAATGCTATAGTATGGCAAATTTGTCAAAAAATGACATGTCCCAAAAACAGCTGGAAACCACCTTAAATGACATAAAATAGCTTTCAAAACCACGCCATGACAGAGAAAGTTGCAAAAACAGCCAAAAACACCATAATTTGGCATGTAGAAAAAATGACCTAAAATGTAATGCTATAGTATGGCAAAATTTTCAAAAACTGACATGTCCCAAAAACAGCTGGAAAACACGTCAAAATACATAAAATAGCCTTCCAAGACACGCCACAGCATTAAAACTCGCAAAAAGTGCCAAAAACTCCAGAATTTGGGATGTCTAAAAAATGGCTGAAAATGCAAGGCTATAGTATGGCAAAATTGTCAAAAAATGACATGTCCGAAAAACAGCTGGAAACCACAATAAACGACATAAAATAGCCTTCAAAACCAAGCCATGGCAGAGAAAGTTGCATAAAGGGCCAAAAACACCAGAATTTGACGTGGAAAAAATGAGCGAACATGCAAGGCTATAGTATGGCAAAATTGTCAAAAGATGACATGTCCCAAAAACAGCTGGAAACCACAATAAACGACGTAAAATAGCCTTCAAAACCAAGCCATGGCAATGAAAGTTGCAAAAACGGCCAAAAACACAAAGATTTGGCATGTGGAAAAAATGAGCGAAAATGCAAGGCTATAGTATGGCAAAATTGTTAAAAAAATTACGTGTCCTAAAAATTGGCGGAAACGACATTATATGACATCAAATAGCCTTCCAAGACATGTCATAACATAGAAAGTTGCAAAAATGGCCAAAAAACACCATAATTTGGCATGTGGAAAAAATGACCCAAAATGCAAGGCTATAGTACAGCAAAATGTTCAAAAAATGACATCCAAAAAACGGTGCTGGCAATGTGGACCAAGCTCTGGCACTGATCGTACAGGGAACCCATATTCCCTGAGTACCCCCCACAGGACTCCCCTAGGGACACGGTCGAATGCCTTCTCCAAGTCCACAAAGTACATGTGGAGTGGTAGGGCAAACTCCCATGCACCCTCAAGGGTCCTGCCAAGGGTCCAGAGCTGGTCCACAGTTCTTTGACCAGGACGAAAACTGCATTGCTCCTCCTGAAGCCAAGGTTCCATTGTTCGGCAGAACCCCCTCTCCAGTACCCCTGAATAGACCTTACCAGGGAGACTGAGGAGTTGGAACACACCCTCTGGTCCCCCTTCTTAAAAAGAGTGACCACCATCCCGGTCTACCAGTCCAGAAGCACTGCACCCGATGTCCACGCAGTGTTGCAGAGTCTTGTCAACCATGACAGCCCCACAACATCCAGGGCCTTAAGGAACTGGGCGGATCTCATCCACCCCTGGGGCCCTGTACCTGAGGAGCTTTTTGACCACCTCGGCAACCTCAGCCCCAGAGATGGAAGAGGCCACCCCCAGGCCCTGCTTCCTCACCAGAAGGTATGTCAGTGGGATTGAGGAGGTCTTCTGAGTATTCCTTCCACCGATTCACAACGTCCGGAGTCGAGGTCAGCAGCGCACCGTCCCCACCATACACAGTGTTGACAGAGCACAGCATCCCCCTCCTGAGACGCCAGATGCTGGTTCAGAACCTCTTCGAAGACGTCTGGAAGTTGTTCTCCATGGGCTCACCGAAATCCTCCCACACCCAGGTTTTCGCTTCGGTGACCACCATAGCTTTGCTCTGCTTAGCCTGCCAGTACCTCTATGCTGCCTCTGCAGTCTCACAGGCCAAGAAGGCCTGATAGGACACATTCCACCAATGGGTTCACGTGTTGCCTTCCCAACAGGCACTGACCACCTTACGGCCACAGCACCGATCGGCTGCCTCAGCAATGGAGGCACGGAACATGGGCCACTTGGACTCAATGTTCCCTGCCTTCCCCAGAACACGGTCGAAGCTCTCCTGGAGGTGGGAGTTGAAGCTCCTTCTGACGGGAGACTCTGCCAGACGATACCAGCAGACACTCACAATGCATTTGGGTCTGCCAGGTCTGACCGGCGTCCTCCCCCACCATCAGAGCCAACTAACCACCAGGTGGTGATTGGTTGACAGCTCCGCCCCTTTCTTCACCCGAGTGTCCAACGACACGACTACAAATTCGATCATTGATCTGTGGCCTAGGGTGTCCTGATACCAAGTGCACATATGGACACCCTTATGCTTGACCATGGTGTTTGTTATGGACAATCTGTGGCGAGCACAGAATTTCAATAACAAAACACCACTCGGGTTCAGATCAGGTGGGCCATTCCACCCGATCACTCCCCTCCAGGTCTTACTGTCGTTGTCAATGTGAGCGTTGAAGACACCCAGTAGAACGAGGGAGTCCCCAGAAGGAGCACTCTCCAGCACCCTCTCTCTCCAAAAAGGGTGGATACTCTGCAGAACCAGCCCAAGCTATGTGTCGAGGTGAGGCTGACTATATCTAGTCGGAACTTCTCAACCTCATGCACCAGCTCAGGCTCCTTCCCCACCAGAGAGGTGACATCCCACGTCCCTAGAGCTAGCTTCTGCAGCTGAGGATCGGACCGCCAAGGTCACTGCCTTCGGCTGCCGCCCAACTCACACAGTACCCGCCCCTTTGGCCCCTCCTATGGGTAGTGAGCCCACAGCAAAGAGTATAGTATTTCATTCAAAATAGCATGAGAAATTCATAGTATAGTATGTCATTCACAACAGTTTAAAGAAGTCATAGTATAGCTGTCATCAAAAAATATGGGGTTAACAGAGTCTTTTTTTTTTGCAGACCATCTGTCTCATATAATGCTGTGTGCATGTAGTGACAGTTTCAGCAAATACCACAACATTTTTTCCTAAAAGCCACCACCTGTAATTTTAAGTGGTTCACAAAGTTCAGTTTCCCCATTTCAGTACCTTAATGGTTTCTGTGGTTGTGATACTGGCCTTTCATTTGTGTTTTTTAGACCTTGAGGAGGAAGAAGAGGATCACAATGATCTTGAGGACAGCGGGTATGCAGAGGCTAGCCGGTGCTCCCATAATGTTGAGCCAGAGGAAGACTGGGAGGCAAACGTTTGAGGTGGATGATAGAGCTTTGTAGGTGACAAGTAGGTGACTTGTTGAGTGAGCAAATGGTTTCCCTTGGTTACTACTGAACAATGCAGTTGTCCTAACAATTCCCAACTGCAGTGTAAAAACTCTGGATTTATTGGATGGCTTGTTTTGACAGCAACTTTGTGTTAAATGTAAATATCTATTGGCGTCTAAAACAAGACTACTTGCGGAAGGCTACTTATGATGTCCAAATATAAATGGTACAATAAACCTCTAAATGAGTGAAAATGTTTAAATTCTTGTGCATTTTACTTTAGTTCAAACATGTAGATTGTTTTCAACTGTTTTATTCAACAGTGTAGGTACACATTTAAAGCATCCAGTACACTTGTTAAGAAAGCAAATGTTGGTCTGTAACAGGAAACACTGGACAGTGTCAGAACAGCGCAGAACATCACTTTACAAGAGAACACATTTTACAGTTTTATATAGACAACAGCTTCACAGAAGAGAAGAAACCATGTTTGTAACAACATGTTAGGTACCAAGATAATTATACCTGCATCACACAGGTAAAATAAATGATTTTTTTTAAATCAAAAAACCCCAAAACAAAAAACAAACAAAAAAAGTTGATATTTGGTAGCCATAAACCATACACTTAACACTGTCGTAACTATGTAGTGAGGACACTTTTGAACAATAAAATATTTAGCAAAAATATGGCACAATATCTGCAGTGAAATATTCAGAAAACAAAGACTATGATATTTTTTTACAGGACATTTTAAACATGCCACAAAATTAAAAACACAAAATGAGAACACTGATTTACAGTTACATCATACACTGAGCATACGCCTGCTTTAAACAGGAAGTAATGAGAACGATGATTTCCTACGTGCTAATTAGGCGAGCGAAACTGTTCCTTCAAAGTGGAAATATTAAGATTAAAAGATGGCACAATATCAAATGAGGAAAGACGTGAAGTTCTGCAAGCTAACAAAAGGATGTCTTGACCATGCAGAACGTACAAAACGAAGAAGAAAGCAGAAAACGAACAATGAAACAGAGAACACTGACGTATAGTTAAAACACCATACACTGATGACGCTTGTGCAGATATTGATATAACATGTATACAGTTTTTCCAGAAGAGGAAGTATCCTACCTCTACTATGGCTTATGACAGGAGACAGAAGACTACAGATACTGTACAGTCTGTTTTCACCAGTTACAATGTGTCTTCTATAATGCATAGGCCTGCCGGGTCCAAGGTAATACCAATGTGTTGTGTATTTTGCTAATAAAGGGAATAAATTGCGCACTTTATTCCTTTTGGGAATAGATTCACCAATCATTCAGCTATGAATTGTGTTGGTTAATTTTACTTGCTAGGGTCTGTTTTTAAATTTTGCCATTGATGTCAGGAGGTATAGATACGCACACAAACTTATTACTCTGGGTGTTTATAAAAACAGGTGCTGTTGAGTATTTTCTTCATGGCAGTAGGTTACTTAACTAGTCCTTCACTTTACAGTCCTTCAGTGAAACAAATAACAGTATGCATCAGTTACACATTAAATTGTTAGTACTTCACAGGATCTTCTATTTGTTTAGTGAGTGTCCTGATCAACAGGTCAGCTCAGAAAGATGTAGTTAAATTGCAAAGCGTAGGTTTACAAGATACATAGCTGAAATTTAGATATATCCCCTTCTATAGTAATGGTCATCATAGGAGCCCCTTTTTGTTTTGTTTTTTGTGATTTTCTAAAACAACGCTCAGCAGTGAGCCCAACAAAATAACAAGAACCTCAAATGATAAAAGTCAGCACATTGTCACTTTCTCCAATTTTCTCTTTTCAAGTACCAACATAGCATTCCTCACAAGAGATCGTGTCACATCCCACAAATCATCCAAGATAACAGCTAACACTTCATAAAAATGGTCTTGCCACAAGGCAGACATACACATTCACACACAGTCACCATTCACTTGTCAAATAGCTCAGATCTGATGCCTCGTCTTTGTAGTAAAATACTCTCGACTTCAAAACACCAATGTATGTCAGAATACAACTACAGCTTTTTAGCAGCTTATAGGCAAATATTAAACAGAACATCCTATTTGAAAAGGAAGTCCGACACAAACACTGAGAGACTAAAGGAATGTATTGAAAGCGCATTGAAGCGTAGATTTCAGTTCAGTCTGATTATGCACACACACAGCCTGTCCTGATGTCCTCCATAACAGAGAATAATTAAACGTTTTCTTCCAGTTTCTAACAGTTTAAATTGGTTGAATTTGGATGCTGACCTCAAGAAGATGAGGCTAAGCTACACCCAGAGAATGAGGAGTTTCAGTTGTGTAAATGTTAATATTTAAACAGGCTGGTAAGTGTTTCATTTCATTCAGTAATCAGTATTTTTAAACCAATATTGAAACAGTTTACCTCTTTCTCTTTAAGCACTACAGTGTCCTGTAGGACCTATATGGACACAGGAGGGCACTGTTGTAATATTAACAGTTCATAAAGTGATCAGATCAGACACGGTGCTCATCAGGTAATGTGTGTGCTGTAGGAATGCAGATTAAATTTGACACAGCCTTGCCTCTGGTTATTTGATGTAAGCAGTGTCAGTCTACCTCCGAGTGGCTGCAGGTCTAACGCTTCATCACTACCTGCTCGTACGCTCCAGCACCAACCCTGGAATAACAAGAAAAGAGAAAAAAGAAGTGACATCGTGTAACGTCTGGCACACGTATTACTCTTACTAATGAAAACCGACGATGCAAGTCATTCCCTCTTTTTCTTCAGGTCATTATTTAAATACAGAACTGTTATCAAAACATAGTAAAATGTGCCAAAAGCCAATGTTAATTGATTTTGCAAGTATTTAATCATAAACCAAAGTACTGGACAAATTGAAGACTAAATGTTGGCACTTAATCAAAAGTTATGGGATCACTGAAGTTACTCCAGTTCACCCTAAGGGGGGCATGCATCTTAGCGCCAAACTGTCAGGGCAATCTATCTTACAGTTGTTGAGATGTAAAAACCCAAGGCTCACCTGGTGGGAAGGTGATGGCTCCCAAGGGCTGTGCTTCCCCCAGGGCCGACAAACAGACGCAGTCCTTCCTCTGAAAAAGAACGGTGGTCAGTACAGAGCACCCACATCCTCCTGTATTGTTTTTGTCATGAGGAGCAGCCAGTTGCTAGGCAATCTAAAAATAATCATGTATTGACTGCAGCTTTATTTTTTCTTGCTTTGAGCTGAATGAGACCTTGAAAAGAAAAAAAAAGTCCTACTTCTCAAAGCACACAAAATGACTCACAGGGTAATGCAACACTGTGAAGTTAATTACTCTATTATGCAGTGTAGTTGTGCATTTAACAAATATAGTAGTGATCCAGACTTGAGCTGCAATTAACAACAAATTGATGGGAATTTAGAGTTTCCGCCAGGTCTTAAAAGTACAAAAAGTTCATGAATGAGCTTAAAAACAATGAAGGCTGAAAAAAATATTACAAAGACCTAAATATTTTAAATGCCAAATCTTTTATGACACACTATACTATGACCTTTATTACTACTTGTTTTATGACATACTTAACTTATTTAATTACTAATTTTTGACACACTTTACTCTGCCATTTTTATTGCTTGAATAAAAATATGGCAGGGTATGGCATGTTTATGACATCACAGCATAGTATGTCATATGACATACTTTTTTTTCTTGCTATTTTTGAAAGCATACAACAGGTACAATTTTTTGGGACACTGCTTTGAATGACATGCTATACTATGACGGTTTTAAGCTATTTTGGACAACATACTCTAGTATTAATTTTTTTCATGCTATTTTGGGCAAACTGACATTTTTGCGATAGTTTGGAAGACATACTATAGTATGAATTTTTTATGCTATTTTTTAAGGGAAATTATATTATGACTTTTTAATGCTATTTTGGACGACATACGATGCTGTGAGATTTTAGGCTATTTGTGACCACATACTATAGTATGAAATATTATGATATTTTGGAAGACATACTATACTATGACTTTTTTTTTTTTTACTATTTTGGATGACATACCATAGTATGAATTTTTCATGCTATTTTGGAAGACATACTATACAATGACATCTTCATGCTATTGATGTTATGATGATTTTTGACGACACAAGTATGTTTTGCTGATGATGTGATGACGTATTATGGTACTGAAGATTTTTTTAAACGAAATCCTTTACAATGACATGTTTATGATGTTTTTGATGACATATACTGATGATATTTTGATGATTTTTTAAAATTCAAGACTACTATGACGTTTTGATTTGTTTTTAATGACAGTTTTAATGATTTTTATGGACAAGATATAATAAACGTTGTTTTCATGACTTTTTAAATAAGACATGATACTTTAGAATTTTTTTTGATGACATACTATAGTAGTAAATTTCGATGACATTTTAAGACGACATTCTATACTGACATTTTTTCAAATTTTTTTGGACAACATACTATTTTGTTTTAATTATTTTTTAAACCACATAATATACTATGGCATTTTTAGAATTGTCTTAATGACATACTATGACATGATGATTTTTCTAATGACATACTATACTATGCCTTTTTTATGATTTTTTATGACATACTATATCATTATAATTAGGATTTGTTTAGATGACACACTATAATTTAACATGATTTTTTTATGACATACTACATTTTTATTATTATGAAATATAATATTGACATATAATATTGTTTCTTATTTGTGACATACTTTACCATTACTATTTTTTAATTGCTTGTTTTATAACATGCTAAACTATAACAGTTTCTATCGTTTGTGTGACATACTGCAATACAAGTTTTTAATCACATTTTTGTGACACAGTGACTTTTAATACAGTTTTTTGGACTTACTGTACCACAACCTTTTCTACTCGTCTCATTACTTGTTTTATGACATACTATGCGGTGACTTTTTTCTTTTGTTGTTTTGTGACATACTAGTTGTATTCTTTTTTCATTATTATTTTGTGACATTTGACAATGACATTTTTATTATGTTCCTTAGATTTTCCTAAATCTCTTTAAACCACAGCCTCTTGTGTCTAATTGCTTAATTTGGCTACTTTGATCATCAGTTTATTATAGTACAATAATGAAAAATGAAAGCTTATTAGACAAAGCCCTACTAAACTTTAAATTCAATTTGTGTGGTCAATTTTTATTATCTGCATCCAGCAGCTCTACAGGCCAGTGTTTGCCCTGGGAGCCTGAAATTTGCCATTAAGAAAATGTGTGTGTTAGTGAGTGTGTAGCCCACCTTCAGTACTCGAGTCCAGTAGGCTTGGTGTAAAGTCTTGACTCTGGAGAATTTTTTCAACAACATCGTCAGCATCCACCCGCGTGTCATCCATTCTCTTCAGCTGAGACTCCATGGAGTCCTGCTTCACTGGGTGTCTGAGGGGAGGATATATGAGACTAATTTTGTGTCTAGTTGACCACTAATGGCTTTCACTGCAAAACTGAAAAAGCTATTTGTTTCTCATACTGAATCTACATCCCATTTAGCGCTCAGCGGGGTTGTGGTCAACCTGTGAGCCGAGGGATTCAACCTGAGGGGCTGGAAATGATGCCTGTATGTAGTTGTGATCAAATGTTTTGTCTTTAGTAGCAGACACACACTTGTCAGTTACTAACTGCTGATAACACAGCGCTACTAGTGTAAACATTTGAGGCTGAAGCTCCTTTTTGTTTTTGCTCAACACTTCTAAAAAGCTTTTTATCACACCTGTATTGCCACAAAGATTTGAAACTATGGTCAGCTTTGCAATTACATCTAAATTTTGTGCATATTATTTGCGCATTTTTCTAACAAAAAGCAAGACAGTCATATGTGCAAACCAACATTTTGAAAAGTATGCTTATCCACTTTCCTTACGATTGGACGAGAAGATTTATGTCTCTCTCATGTCTGTAGGTACATCATCTAGCCTGCACTTTAAGCCTAGCAGCACCTCCAAGCCTCACTAATTAACACATTACATCTCATTTGCTGAATCTATACAAGAGGCAAATGTAAAAACATGCTGTGGTTTAACAGGGGGATATGAGCCAGGACATTTCTTGGCCAGCATACTTCCTGAAGTCTTGTTGTCACTGTGAGGTTGCCAGGCAGCCGGTGGAGACTCAAGCTGCTGGTGGTAGCTTCACATTTACATATAAAGATATGAAAATTTTCTCAACTGTCAGCAAGGAAGAAGTTTCCCAAAATGTCAAACTATTCCTTCAAAAATCCCAAACCTGAAACAGTGGATACAGTAAAACATGTTGCAGAGTCTGCGGTAATATTGATACAAGAACAACATGACTGAATAATGGTTTTCAAGAGCTTGGCTAAATATAAAGTGCTACTTACACCATAAAAATACTTAAGGCCATCCTTAGTCTTAAGAGAAGCTGCTCCGCGTTATTCAAGGTTTGAGATTTTTAGCTAACACATACACAATGACAAACTGTTGACACCACATAATGAAACCATGCTTTTCCGCTGCTCTGCATCACTGCTTTTTTTTTTTACAGCTGTTTCCTGAAATATGAGACAAGTCTTAGGTGTGATCTAATATTTGTAAACTTCCTTAAACTAACTTGATACTCTGTTGTGTGTTATTTACCAGCAATAAAAATATGTTTGACTTACTGACTGCTTTATCTTCATTAAATAGAACTGACAATGACTACATCTGTATGTGCTTTTCATAAATTACATTTCTTCACCTGCCCAACTACTTAAAGACTCACCTGTTGAGTCGTTCACAGGACGAGGCGCTCCGCACGGGTGTACCCGCTGGGTTGCTAGTGGTGGCGGTGGGGTTTGGGTGCTCAGGTAAAGCAGGGCAGGGTCTGGACTCTCTGTCCCGGTCATCACTGGGCTCTGGAATGCTGCCGATGCCCGTTGAGGCGCTGCCTACTGAATGGTTTCTCCGGTGGCTGAACTCTGACATACTGGAGGAGCGGGAGTGACCTGTGCTGTAGCCTGTGAGAGATCGACAATGATTTTAGAGTATCTGTACACTGTAGTAGCAGTTCTTAAATCTGCAATAACTGATTGCTTCAGCCATAATGAATCTAAGTTGAATATTGACTTTATTTTAGCTCTGTTTTTGAAATAAATATGTGGCTCTTTAGCTGCTAAATGCTCCACTTTGTTTCACTATCACTATGATTTGTCACTAAGTTTGACTGTATGCCCTAAAAAATCCTACAAAGATAAACTGCAGCATTCAAAAGATTGTAACTACCAGCTACAGAAATACACCAGTGGTCTAATCTGTATCGAAACATTAAAGAAAGAGAATATGTACATAAAAGTCCAATAACTGCTTTACTAATGGAATACAGTATAGAAGAAAATACAGACCTCACTGTCTTACATCTGAGTTACAACATTACATCATAAATCAATGATCTGTTATTCTCACTCGGCATGAAACAGTAATAGTTTTTTTCCTGTCAAAACGCATTTTGCTGTGCTGTCAAATAGATTTGCAACTTTCAGCGTGTTGAAAGATATCAGCTCAGCAGAGTTGTGCAGTGACACCCACTCACTCTTGTGCGGTTCATAGCTGCAGGAAGTCCTTTCAAGCACAAGACATCTGAGGCTTTGAGAATCAGTGACATGTTTCAAATCACTTCTCCAAACTTATCCTTGTAAAAACATTTTATTAAAACTAGCTCACTGAGTTTTTTTCATCATATATTTGTTGGGTATTTTATGCCATTTTGTTTTTTGCATTATTTTATTGTAGGATTTAAATCCATCATTGTACTCTTGTTCCCATTGTGATTCAACTGTGTGAAGCTATTTGTAACTTTGTTTTAAAAGCAGATGTATAAATACAGTTTATCATCATTATTATCTCAGTGCATCAGTTCACTACAGCCATGAAAAAGCAAACTGCCCACACACTGATGAGGCAGGAAATACATGTTTAAATTCAAAATGAGAGGGCCATTAGAGCTGCTCTCAATGCATCTCCCTGCTTCCTCTGATCGTTTATTACGGTCATCTGATCTGCCTGTGATGAAAACTCGAGCCGCGACTTCAAACTGTTCCGGTGGAGTGTCACTGTAAAATAATTCTATCGCTTCCCTCCACCTCAGTCGAAAGCTTTTCTCAGTTTGACCTTCCACACATGCCCAATGTAAGTGAGGCTAGTAACAGCTAGTTTTAATTCTTTCACACAGCAGGCCAGCTGGGACAGCTACATAAGCATGATACAGGGCTTCCATGGTCATTGAAAACCTGGAAAAGTCATGGAATTTCACAATCACGTTTACATGCCTGGAAACGTCATGAAATATGTACAAATCATTCCAAAATTTTGGAAAAGTCACTGAATTAATAACCCTTTGGAACCTGAGTAAATTGGCTTGATTTCTTTTTTAAAAATGGGAAGAAGACAATCAGCAACTCAATGAAGAAAAAACAGCAAGAAATTAGTAAAAAGTCTGAGAAAATTGCCACCAATAAAAGAAAAGTAAGAAATAAAGACAAACACATAAATGACTTGGAAAAAGGCCGCTTAAAAATAATAATAATTGGGCCGTCGGCAGCTCAGTGGATAGAGCGGGTGACCCATGTACAGGGGCTGAGTCCTCGCCACAGCAATCACAGATTCGACTCCGACCTCAGCCCTTTGCTGCATGTCTTCCCCTCTCTCTAACCCTTTCACATATAAACTTCGTCCTATCAAATAAAAAAGCCCAAAAAATATCTTTCAAAAAATATTAATAATAATAATAGTTCTGTGGCATAAGTTTAAATATTTATAATTATACTAGTAATAAATGTACTTTTCGTTGCTTTTTTTGCCTAGCTTTTTTAAAATCATATTTCAAAATCTACTAATTTCTCTGAATTTCTAACACTTCTTACAAAGTTGCTCATTTGTTTTTTCCCATATTTTTGTAAGAAATCAAACTCTAAATACTTGTGAAAGGTTTTCTAAAAGTTTCTGAAAAGTCATGGAATTTTGTTGTGTGTGATGAAATGGTGTAAGTAATCTTCCGTGGATAACCTTCAATGTAACATGTAGGCATTTTATTTTCTCTAGCTGACGAAACATAGCTCTAATATGTGTCGATGTATTTTGTTTACCATCACGCACTTTTCTCCATTTTCTTCTCGTGTTACGTCTCTCCCTTCATGCGTGCCAGCTAGCTGAAATTTTGAATTAAGTTAAATCTGATACGTTTGAAAAAAGCTGGGCAAGTGGGGCAAGAAAAAAATGCTATGGGTCATTAAAAAGTCTTGAGAATCCATGAGAATGTGTGGGAACCCTGATAATATTATTTCTGAAAAAAAATGCTCCCTGCCATTGATGTCAAGTCAACAAAAGTAAATCAGACAACAAACTTTGCATTTTGTTAAACGTGTGGCTAGCCTACCTGAGAGTTTGGACTGTTGGCTGGCGTAACTGGATGTTCGGGAATGGCCACAGCCCCCAAGATCATCAGAGACAACAGGACACTTTCCTTCTCGACTTTCTGTCGGATTACAGAGAACAGTAGAAAAGACATACAGGATGAGAAAAGACATACAGGATTAATGAAAACCTGAAAGCTCCGGAAGAGTGCGTCTACTGCAAAAAACACCCTACCATAATTTATGTAAAAACTGTACAGCTTTTCCTGTTCATATAGTCAAAGAGGAACTGGCTAAATTAAGCTCAAGACACCAGATTTGTGTGTGGTACGGACATGTTTTGTGTGAATGAGAGCAGGAATAGCTAAACACAGCATCACATATTCCCTCTGTAAATGATCAAGTATCACATCAACATAGTGTTCACGTCTTTGTAGACATTTTCGGCACCAGACACTGTATGGAGCACCTGTCCACATGAAGAAGATCTGGTTTTGATTGAGACTACACACATAAACCCAGTATGTGTCTTGTTACTTAGAGTGAGTTATCTATATTCTGTACAACTGGGATTGATAGATTTGTCGCTTATTTCTGCCAACAGAACAAAAAAAAAAAGCCTTCTGCCTCCCACCCACTGTGCCTTGGTTCAGCTTCCCTGAGTTAATGAGCCAGTGACCACAGCTGGCGAATCTGAACAAATCAGTAGCTCTCTTTGGGTTGTGGCAAAAATTTAGAGGGCAAATCTTCATTTCAAAATTCATTTTTTTAATATTTGCATTATATTCTTCTGGTTATAACAAAAGTGGCAGAGCTCAGGTGGTACTGCAATCTAAATCATGCCCAATATGCACTGATGGTGAGACTGGAAAGGACATCCCGAAAAGCAAAGTCATACGGCAATTATGATAGCCGAGAAGGTGCTGTGTTTACAGTTGTGTGTAAGTTTGAGCTTTTTTAAAAACAAGTGCAGCCACATGAACACGTGTGCCACCGTTTTCATGTCAAGTAGGTAAACAGGCAAAATGCTGAGCTGTGAGGAAACAGAACAGTTCAGAGTTCAAATGTCTGCAGGAAAGGAAGGAAAGGCTTCTATCTCAGCAACACATCAGAAAACAGACATAGTTCATGAGATATTAACTTTCAGACACACAGCTGAGTCAAAACTCCCCCAACTACTGTTTTCTTTTTGGTAGCACAAATATGTCAGCATATCATACTAAAAGTTTTCCTTAAAAAAAACTCTATTTTTCTGCTTTTTTTCTTTTGAAAATAGCCAAAAATGACAAATATACATTACAAATGTTTATAATTATTTAAAATAATTAATTAATCAATCAATTAATTTTATGTGGTACAAATTGCAGGTATATTTGTTATGAAAATAAAATATGGCTGCTAGTTAGTGTTGGGCTCTAAAAGATAATGTAATATCACAATAATTTTGAGCATGTAACTTGATACTGCTGTTGTGCAGGTATTGTGTGATCGATTATTGCTGCTTTCACAACATATTTACACAATAAGATTTTTGATAATTATCAGTAATGGGGATATAATGAGTAAGTAAGTAAAGGCAAACAACAGAAGAGCTAGAACAGTGCTAAGTTTAGAAAAATTACAACACTTAACTGTATTGGGGCCTTTAAAATCCGGAAAAGACATAACTTAGGGTAGTGCAATATCCAAAATCTAAAACAATATTTGGTTTAGTATCACAGTATTGATATAATAATATATTGTCCAGCCCAAATTGTAATTATCTTGCCTGTTATTTTTGGCCTACGTACAAATACTTGTAAGTTCCTATGCTTTTAAGGGTTAACACACCCTCTCAATTAGTCACATTTAAACTTTTCTTGGAGGATAAGTATACAGGAGTATATTATTATAATGAAAATCCATCATCAAAATAATACAACATAATTGCTCCTAACCTACCATTTGAACAAAAACTGCTCACACGCAGGAAACACCTGCCGACAACGCTGCAAACATGCACAGCCAAAGCATGATCATGCTGATGAGAAATAGCATCGTCTTCTGCAGACAAATACACACATGCTGCACACATGCAATCACACAACCCCCATTTGGACACTTCCACACACTCCTATTTTTAACCATGTAAGAGCCTACAGGGTCAGAGCAGATTGTGGATAATCTAAAAGAGAGCTAGTTTAAATTATAGATGAAAGAGCTGCGCTGCTCTCTGAAGCTTCCAGGAGGAACAAGCATTCAACACTGCAATGTGTTCACACATGGACAAACACACAGGACAAGAGAGATGAGAGTAAAACAGGGGAGAGACATGTAGGAGAAAGGGGCAGCTGGAAGAGGAATATGTTCATGGTGCTGGATGGGAGATAAATAGCAGGTCTATGAAGTATGAGTTCATGATGCTGTAGAGCTCACACACACAATGAGGAAGGAACAGACACTAGTTATCAGATCAACTTCTGCAGCTTCATTTGTGACCTTGTCAAAGAAATAAACTAAAGGTTAACTCCCATAAAGTTGAACCAAACTGCTATAGGTGCCTGTCAACAAAACGTGCTGAAAAAACCTGTCTGCACTTCACCTTAAATGCAAATGGCTAAACTCTGCAGCAAATAAAGCTTTCATTCTTGTAGCTGCTTCACAATAAAAGCCTTTCGGTCATGTACTTGTGTGAATGCTTGTGTTTAATGGTTAATGGTTGGTTTGTATTAGCACCAATGTATACTGTAAGTGTGGTTTAGAAGCTGGTAGGGACACACGGGTGGGGTGTAATATGTCGAGTTGTCAAGTAAATCAGTGCTTATACTGCAGTTAAATTCGTAAGTAATGTGCATGTACTTGATGTAAACTATCAAGGGTGTTTTTTTATGTAATAGAAAATTAGAATATACTACTTGCAATAAATTTGCCTTCCTTGTGAATTTGGCCAGTAAACCTGGACTATAACCACTGTATGATTATACATGTAACTGGAGTACTCCTCTAAATCAATCATAATTGGTTAGATCTGACAGATACATCATGATTTATAATAGAAAGTGATGTTATAACCACGTGTTGTGGGTGATGTTCCTCTACTCGTGCACAGTGAGCTTACACAGCTATGCAGGTGGTATCTAAACAAAATGAAAATTGGGTTCAATCTTGTGATTACAAGCCTAAATGTTGGAAGGAATATTTTAACTTACAGTTATTAGCAGGAACCTCACATAGAAAAGGAGAGCAGATCAAGACACACCATTTGTAATTTAATTGTTTTACATGGTTTTGTTGAATAATGCTGCTATGGACGCAGTTGTAATCATAGATGCTCAGTGGAAGCAACAAAATCGTTTTTTCATAGATACTTTGTGTCAAATTATTGATTTCTTTATCAAGTAACCGAGGTGTGGACTCATGTCACATGACTTGGACTATAGTAAGACTTGAGTCACAAATTTGATGACTTCAGACCCGACTTTGACTTTCACATCAATGACTTGTGCCTTCACTTGGACTAGAGCCTTTCGACTTGAAAATACTTGAAACCTTAATACCTACGTGAATTAGTTTACATCAAGGTTATTCGTTTCTTGCATGGTTAAGTCCCCAGATCCAACAGCATCCAATCACATTGCAGGTAAAAACCATGAACAACAAACATAACGTTACTAGTGGCAGTTGGAAAAAGTAAAAGATAATTTATGTCAGAAATTACAGACTGAGACACAGCAACTTCCAACAATGGAATACAAATTTTATAAGCTATTATTAGTTTAGTAAATTATTTCTCTATTGTTAATATAGCATTGCATTTGGTGAAGAGCACATCATGGCTTTTTTAGGACTCGAAGCTCAAGGTTTACGACTTCAGATCTGACTCTTTCTTGAGTGCAAAGACTTGAGACTTGTGACTTGCAAAATAATGACTTTGTCCCACCTCTGTTAAGTAGCTGTGGAATAAGCGAGATAATGCACAGCGAGCTGGTCATTATTGCTAAATGAACCCTGACAGGGTGATGCAGGACTCTGTACATTATCCCTTACGTAAGAACACTGCTGTAAAAGTGGAACAAAACTCCAAACCTAACACTGGCTCAGCAGTCAGCACGCAGTGGCCTGGTAAAAGTGTGCTCCATCAGGTGCTTGCAAATGTTTGGAAAAGCCAACGGGATGACTAAGCAGAGCAGAGGAGTGTAATGTGGCGTGATTGCTCTCACCAGAACAGCCTTTCTGTGAGTCCCCTCCCCTCCTCTCCTCCAGCAGGCTCTCTCCATCACCCTGGATCCCGATCACTGTGGCTGTGGAGGGAGGCCTGGTGACAGGGGATAGACAATAAGCCCGCTTCTCCTGTCTTGTATTTCAATGTGTCAATTGTTCAAAAAACACAAAGCAAGGTGGGAAAGGGAACAAATGGAAAAGGGAGGACAGAACCATGAAGGGGAAGACCATAATGTTGGGTTATAAGATTATGGCATTCAGCTAAAAGTGAATATACTGAGCATACTCCAAATCTAAACACATGCAGCAATAAACAGAGACACAGCTCATGGCAGAAACATACAGTCTACTGAATAATATTTAGGTCATATTTTGCCCTTGGGTGAAGCTGCATTTCTCTCTATGTAGTGACTCATCTTTCACTGAAAATCCTGTTTATACTGAAAGAAGTAGTACACCAACTTACAGTGTATTACAGCTCTTTAGGCTTGCGTAATTCTGTAATGTTTGATTCCAATGAAATTCTCTCAAGCCTGACAAAGTATAACACAGCCAGTGCCACACCTACAGCAGCACACTTGGATCAGTGGCAGATTACAGAAACAGATATGATGTCATAACTTAAGCACATAATAAAGCATATTTTCTTTTTTTCTTTTTATTTGGTACAAGATTCAGGTATATTTATTATGAAAATAAAATATGGCTGGTAGTTAGGGTTTGGCTGTGTGGAGATAATGAAATATTGTTTGTAAGATTTTTGCTTTTTTGATAGTGGTAGCAGAGACAGGAAATGTGGGGAGAGAGATACGGGGGATTTGACAGAACAAAAGGGCTTTAAATAACAATCCAGGTAGGCTGGTTTTGGCGCCTTAAGGGGACTGTAAACATCTAAATCTGGCTTAGGTTCACAAGCTTTTTTTAGTCCCAAAACTTAAGCAATAAAATTGTTTTCTAATCAAACTGCAAATGTATGGTTAAGAGTCTAAAATGTCTGAATCTAAATCAACCCTGACCACCCTAATACAGAACAAACTGCAGACCAAAGGAGATTCAGCACCACATTGAAGCTGGAAAATATCACTTTAACTTACGTTTTAAAACAGGGATCTCCAGACATGAGCTGTGTACTGATAATGACCTATGACAAGAAAACGACACAGGTGATTTTGGTTCAAGCATAGTCAAGAATCATAATGCACACTCCAAAAGTCTTTGAAGAATTACAGATAAATTTGTCGAGAGTTCCTTCACATTGGTACCAATTAATTTTCTAAACTTTTCCATAATATTATTAATTTCCATGACTACATTTAAGTCCTTTAAAATGAGTAGGACTATATAGTAATAGAATATAACTCCTTAGTTAGACATTCCTGACATGAACTAGCTACATATGTCAATAGACCAGACCAGCACACACAGGTACTTTGCAAAATGTCAAAGTCATGGATTACAAATTGCATTTATTTATTGTTAAACAAATTCAGTTTCCAATCGAAGCTATTAGAGCTACCTACCAGTAGTAACTGTCACCAGCATAATTCAGAGATTTACCTCACTGACAGTGAATATTAATGTATCTTATGAGCCTTAAATCTTAAAGTGAAAGCTTTGGTTAACCGCTATCCAAGAGCTTTTTAGCATTTGTGTTTCTTCAGTGCGTTTCTTTTCAATAAAAAGGGGCTGTGGCTGTGGTTTTGGCGATGACACCTGCAGGTCTGATCTATGTGTATTACCTAATTTTAGTGACATTTTAACAGTCAAAAGTCATACACAGTAGCACCAGATTTTAAATAAGTAATACATGGAATGCACTTTGCATAACATAAGACGTGTTTTTTGTGATATTTATCAACACATTTTAACCAATGTGCAAATGAAACTTTTTCAGAACATATTGATTCTTCACCATTTCTGGGGCTGGAAGACAGGTTTTCTAATTTCACGAATTTCTATTTTTTAGTAGCATGTTCCAGGAATTTCATGACCCTGTTGGGAACCCTGCTGATCTAAACAAAAAAAATGGGGAATGTAAACTCTCTGATTCAAATGTTAGCCAATTTTTTTTTTACACATTTTGTTTTTTTTAACGTATTAGGGGCTATTAGACATGAAATAAAGCAGATAATGGCTACATTTGCCCAAGTATTTTCCACAGTAAACACTGCTCTTATCCTTCCATGGTTAATATCTATTCACATTCTCATGGACTACCTGAGAACCTTGTGAACCATGTCGTTATTGAAAGCAGTCCTAAATGTTTATGGGAAAACGTTTCTCCATGCAAACCTCCTTGTTCAGAAAAACACAGAGCTGTATACTAAACACCAAAGTTTCCACCTAAAGAAGTCAGATCAGACTGGTGTTGATGCGTTACCGTAGCTTCAATGTTACCTTGAGAATGGAGTTATCCTGGCGAGTATTTTTGGTATCGTAGCCCTCCAGCAGACATCTGCGGGTTGTATTCCCTGAGCCGGCAAACTCTGCTAAATTCAGATCTGCAAAACCAAGCTGAAGGAGAAAGAATGACAGAGGGTGAACTTTTGTTTTCTCTCAGGAGACTGATGTTTGGTCCAGTCAGCACTGTGACAATCTCTGGATGAGAAAAAGACAGCAGTCAGGATGTGAGAGAAACATGAACAATATTCACACATTTTAAAACTCATTTCCTTTTCAATGATAAACTTCTACAATCTTAATCTTTAGGAGAAAAAAAAAGCTTTAACTGATCTACAACATCCACAAGAAGAGCTTTAGCATGCTAAATAAATAATTACTTACAAAGAGTGAAAGTGAGAACACATGACATAAGGAGCCTGCAGGCGCTGAAGGCCATCTGTTTGGCTCACACGGCTATCCACATAAATATGACTGATTACTGTAAATCTAGGTGACCTGGAGTTTGGGTTAGGGGATGGGGGTTGGATGACGTAAATATGTGAGGAATTACCTTTGCATATGCTTTCCCACCTTTGAGCTCCTGGAAAAGAGAAGCATAAACATTTACATTAAATTATAAATTAAAAAAAATTCAAAACCTTACCTAATGCTTCATTTAAGCATGAATAACATGATATTTATTCGAATGCTAAATACTAATTTAACTACACTGAGTCGGAGTCTGGCAATTTGAAGAGGAAGATGAAAAAAGGAAGAGGAGAAAGAGAAATGAGAAATACAAGGAGTCTGTCAGCAGGACTGCTCAGACGGAACTGCTCATTAATCGTGTCATGTCATGGGTTTCTAATTCACACAGCACAACCAGCACCAAAGTGGGTATAAGACTCTGCATCACCCAGGACGCAAACTGACAACCAGAGACACTGAGGGAGAGTTGTGATCTGGTTGAGCTACCTGCCAAGTAAAAATTCATAGATTGGCTTCACACTATGACTATGCAATTATCAGGCTTGCATCCAAAGGTGGATTTTCATTTAGTGTCAAAAACTCAGTTAACAAGACAAAATTCTGAGAATCTGTGTACTTCATCTAGACAACATAGAGATGTCTGTACTTTTTTAAACTGATTGCTCCATAAGTGACAAACTGATGTTAAAAGATGCTCAGTTTCCATTGACTTAAATATTTTACACAAGGATAGAATTACAAATACTGTCATTTTTTTCAGAAATTCAGAAATTTGATAATGTAAGTGGCTACTTTCCTGAGGAATATACTTTTTATTTTTCATTTTCAATGGGTCAATTCATTTAATATTGTTGTCACTATTATTATTTTCTTCTGTGTATTTGAGTTGTATGAGTTGGAAACTGACCTAAATAAATGTAACTAAATTTACCACACTACATCTACCTTGACATCAAACTTTTGCCTTTTTATTTAAAAAACATTGGAGATTTATTAAGCGAGAATGTGCAGTATCTGTTTACAGAACAACATTATGATGCAGTGTTGGCTCAATTTTTGATAAATCAAAAAAAAAAAACAAACAAAAAAAAAAACAGCTGAATGGGTGTGGAGCTCAGTCTGAAGATGCTGCGTAGTGTGTCTGGTGCCACTTAAGCAAAAATTGTGAAATGAGCCAGGTTTAAATAGTTTTACTTTTTTTGATAGAAACAGAGTGATGGACTTAATTACATAATTCCTGCAGCTCAAAGCATCTGAATATTTCTGCTCAATTGGAGCTACATTTCAGGGAAAATTGCAAAGTCGTAGCATGTACGACTGTTTTGTCATGAATTTTAAAAGTTCTACGCTTTAGACAGTTGCTGTAGTAGAAGTGTAGTGTGTGATAGAGGAAGTTGGGCAAAGGACTGGACCTTTACTTTTATGAATGAGAAGGCAGATTTTTTCTTGTAGGAGTAAGAGAAAGAGTACGATTGGAGGACGAGAAGAAGGAAGAGGGAGAAAAGGACATTTCAGATCCAAGCAAATCAAAGTAAAGAGATTGATTCATCCTCTACAGTCCTGGTACTATAAATGTAACATACCACACAAGTCATTGAACTTAAAGGTTGGATATACAGGAATGTCCCGAACATTTATCTCCACAGATAGATACACTGCCACTAGCGGGTCCTAAGTGATAACTGCGAGGGATTATATTTGTTTGGGTCCTGCATACTAACTTAATAACTTTACACTGGTCTGGTTAGCTGTGATAATAAAATGTTATATATCTACTGGGCAGAAGAACAGCGTCAATGTTACATCAAACAATTTTCTTGTGGGGTCCAAATAGCAGCAAGAGGCAACAGTTTGACCTTTTAAAGTTCAATACCACAGGGAGCCACCAGTGAGGGCAAAATAACAACGTTTTTTCTGAGCACTTGACATGCTCGATGTCCTAAAACAAAGAGGGCAGGGCACACCAGAAATAGCCTGCAGATACAATGTAGAAACACAAGATGCATTTCACCAGGAAAGCTAATTCGGGTTTATCCATTTCCTTTTTTGCATAGCTGTTTTAATATCTTTAAAATCTACAATCTTTAAACGCTACACGATTAAACAACCAGAGCACACTCATGGAAGGCTGAATGTTAAGGGACTGCTAAAGGATGAGCGGCCAAAAAGCTCACAGTGACGAGTCTGTTTTCTTCAGAATGCTGTGCTTGCTCGCTGCGTTTTAGAGTTCACATTTCACCCTCAAGTTGCAGTGAATGTAATGGATAGCAGAATTTAACCCAGGTACAGCAAAATGGATGAGATGCTCCTCATCCTCAAAGCTTTTCATATTTGCATTAAACCTTCACCTGATGCATCTTTAACCTGCACTATGCAAATTCACATTCAAAGCATCTGACCGTCAACAAAACCATGTAGGTATATCTACTGCATATGTGAAGTCTGGAGCTCCGACGCTACATAGCATACCTTTCTGACAGACACGCGACACACACAAGGATCGAGGACACCTGTCCCTGCACTGGCACTCATCTTGCAGGGGAAAGAGAATCGTTTCCTCCATCGGACACAGTTGGCCTGCACCTGCTCTCTGTAAAGAGAAATCCCACAAAGTTAAATCATGTTAAAGCAATCTTTAAGGTCTGACTTCTTCTTTGTCTTTTTTTTTTTTTTTTAAACGTAGTTTAAGAAAAAATTAATTAAATTTGACCCTAAATCCTGCTACATCTTTTTGGCGTCGAAGGAGGAGTTGAGGAGTCTCACAGTCTGGGGAAAGAAGCGGCTCTGTATAGTGCATGATGTGCATGGGCTGGGGATGTCCTGACCCCAAGTCAAAAATCAGTATCAGGGCTGATCAAGGTAGCCATCATTGAAAAAATGCCTTTATTTTTACGTAGGCTGTCACAAAAGTGATTTATGGTGAAGATTTCATGCATAGTGACACTGAATGCAGCCGTTGATAACTGGACACTTTTCCATCTCTGCTCAACTCTGCAACTGGAAAAGAATGTTTACCACTGAAGTATCAAACTTTAATACATTTTTGGCTTTGACTAAAATGTGTCTGTAGCACAGGTTATTGGAAACTGTCAAAAATCAAAAGTTGATATTGAATATCTGAACTGTTTCATAATATTGCTAACTCTTTGATCAAACAGTTCCAGATTCAAAACAAAATAATGTAGACTTTTGCTTCAGAATCACATTTAACATTTGAAAACTTTGGCTTTGTTTGTAAGATGCAAAAAACAGTTTTGGGAAGAAAAATTAATATGCTTAGAAAGATAAAACAGTTTCAGATCTGTAACAAAAGTATTGCATTGGAAATAGCATCCAGAAATTTCAAGCAGCACCCAACACTACTTATGCAGCATTATTCACAACCAGACTGTTTTGAAAACAATGATTTTCTGTTTTTATTCTATATGTTTTTTACCATTAATTTTCATCCAAATCACTTGTTTTACAGCATTGATCACATCCCTAAAACTGTGAAGGCAAGGCGCAAATTTCTGTCATTAATTTTAATCGGGGGTCGACGGATCATCGGCTTGGCTGATTATCGGAGCCAATATTTGGCATTTTGTCAATTACCTGTATCAGCATTTTATTTAAATGATCAGTGATAAAATCAATTAATAAAAAAGTGTGTGTATTACACTCACCAGGGAAGGCAAAGCAAAGAGTCAGCATGAGACTAACTTTTACTTTGTAAAAGCTCAGGGAGCTATTTTTATTGGCTTATTTTTCATTTAAATTTCACTAAACTTGATTTAAAAAATTGCTGGAAACTTGCTGTATACAATGTTGAAAGTTTTAGTTTTGATTAAACATTCGCTATAAGCATTTAAACAAAGTTTTGAGTTTGAGTTTATTCTATTCTAAATTCTGGTTGTTATTGTAAATGCATATCTGTTCCAAATATCGGTTATCTGTCTCATTATTTACTAATGATCAGCACTGGTATCGGCCCTGAAAAAAATATCGGTCAACCCCTAATTTTAATATCACTGTTATATAACAAGTAAGCCACTTGGGTTGAATGACTACTGGATTAACAATTCTCACGCCTCCCTGCTTCAAGCAACTGATTCAAGCTGCCAATAGGAGCTTATGTGCTTAGCCTCCGGTTTTTCTGGCCACTTCATAAACAAGATAATTAATCACAGTCCTGTTTTCATCCGTTGATTCTTCTGAATGCTGAATCAAAAGGATTCGGCAGCAGGTGTAGCCCGTTTTGGCAGGAGAGTAAAAGACAAACGCGTGCACACACACATCTCCAGCCAATATCTAGAGGGAAAAATGAGGGTGAGGTGTAGCCTGCTCTGAGTGAGAGGACAAGATGAAGTGAAAGAGAAAAGAGCGTGCATGCGTGGGCAGCATTATGATACCCCAGATGGCCTCTCTTTCACTGGCATCCTCTCCTCTCCCACTCACCTAACCAACTCCCTTCTGTCGAGACAGCCCACATGCCATTCATTTAGATGCAGAGCTGATGGTTTTCCTCCTGGTTTTCCTTTTCCTCAAGCATAACAATGCAACAAGTCATAACTGTGACAAACGCTTATCTTTTTTTGTCACCAAAGACTGAGGGATGAGACGGTTAACAACGGAGTGTGATGAGTGTTGACTACTTAAGATTTAGAGAATTAACAGTAGGGGCTGTCCAATATTGGTTTTCCAGGGCCAATACCATTACTGATTATTCGCAGTTAATGAGACTGATAACCGATATTTGGAACCGATGTGCAATTACGATAAAATCAAAATCTTTTGGTCAATATTTGGAATTTGGACTCCACCAAAAACTTTGTTTAAATGCCTTTGGACAATGTTAAATAAAAACGGAAACGTCGAATACACAGTAAGTTCCCGGCAACTTTCTTTTTATGAAGTCAAGTGAAATTTACATAAAGAATAAATACAAATAGCTTCCTGAGGTTTTACAAAGTAAAAGTTCCTCACATGCTGACACTTTCTTTGCACTTTTCAATTAATTCATTATATAGGTGATCATGAAAATAAAATGCAGATACAGATAATCAAAATCAAATGGCTAATAATCTGTCAACCCCTAATTTACAAGGTGTTCAAACTCCTGTTGAGTGCCCTTCACCCCTGCCTCACCAGGAATAAAAAGCAGCAGATGCGTGACTAATGTTTTTACAAACGCTGACTTCATCCTGGGCTTGACATATTCCAGAGAGTGAACTCCCAGAGTCGGAGAGGGAACTCCCAGCCAGCTGGACACTGCGTGCTCAGAGACTTCTGACTGCACGTACTGTAACTCACAGCACTTCTCAGCGCAGCAAAATCCTATCACAGAGTGCGAAAGTCCGGTTTTAAGCACAAGCCGTCTCTCTCATCTCTACACATGGGTCAGATATCTTGTTTAACTGCAGCTGCTCTCCCTTTAAAAGGCAGCTGTGGTCAGGCTTCAGGCATGAACTCTCATGAACATGCAGAAAAGAGATCTTTTTGAAATGAATCTGGTGCTGGGTTTTCAAGTCTAGCTGCAATTAAAATGTCTGATTTCACCCATAAAATCCAAAAAAGTAAACTTATACAACAAAGAATAATTGTTTTGGGCAGAAACAATGGAGCAGTCCTGATACCAAGCCACACCAAAGGAAAAGAAAGGCTCATAAAACAACAATCCTCACTTCCCGTACACTCACAGCTGGGATGACTCAAAAGAGCGTCGGGGGAAACACTGAATTTGGGAGGTTTTATAAATCAAACTGATGCAGAAAAATTTCACAGCCCTCTGACTTCAATCTCTGCTCTTTAAAACAGAGTTAATTACAATTTCAACCAGATGAACTTCATTGTCTGGGTTATGAGGTCAATGAACCTTGTTAATGTCATTCAGCTGCAGAGGCTGCTCACGTGACAAAATGTACAAAGAAAATTGTAGCTATATTAAAATGACCCTATTGTCATGACCTTTGAAAAATCCTGATTCACAGTCTGACACACTGGGCCTTTCTATCAAAGCCATTTATAAGAGCTACTTACTGTAAAGCCAACATGGGCTTGTTATATAATCACGGTGTAGCCATCTAATCCCTGAAGCCTTGCCTTCCCCTTAGTCTGATGCTAGAAGACAATCAAATTTATGAGGAAAAAAAACAGGCTACAGAGGAGATGATCTTTGTTTGTGTCACCTTGACAGCAATGACGGCATTGTTATCGTGACGCTGCTGTGGACCGCAGAGTGACTCTGAATAACTGTCATATGGGCCATTATCTTTCATCGCCACTTATTTGGTGTTCCATCTTCTTCTGCTTCTGCTTTTAACTACCACTTCAGTGTAAGCATCAACATTTTTTATAAGGTAATACCAAAATAACGTTATCTAGAGATGTTCCAATATCAGATGCAATACTTGAACTTGCATATCGGCCCACACTGAGTATTAATCTAATATAGCTGAGTTAAGGAAAAAAAAAGAAAAAAGAATAGATGTACTACTAACCCTGTATGGATATGAAATATTGGGACTTTCCAGAAAAAAATAGTGCAAAGTAGCTGACATTTTTTCTGACAGCTAATGTAACACTATTTATCACAAATCAATTCTTCTTCATCGCTCTACAACAGTAGTTGCAAACAGCCGCACAGGACAAGTCAAGAATCGACTTTTGTCAAAACCGATGTTTTACTCTGAGTGAAACTATTTTTGAGTTTTATAATGAATGACATGGCGTCAGATTAGTGCATATAGACCTGCACACTAACCTATACCCGATCAAGCATTTGAAGCAGTGTCTGAGGCATTTCCCAAGCAACTCTAACATTATCAGTGTTCTTTCGGCTACATAGGACAATATTTTCATGTAGGGCAGAAAGAACACATCAATTAGTCTATGAACGCAAATAAATCTACACATCAAGTCATTCTTAAAGTAATTTTAAAAGCAAAAAGCCTGGAAATACACTGGTTCAAGCTTACAAATGTGAGTATTTCCATATCCTCTTCGAGAATTTGTCGAAGATCTTTGGGATTTGGGCCAAAACTGCAATTATTAGACAGTTAGGATAATTAATTGACACCAAATCTATCTACACCAAATGATTAATAAATATTTGAGGAAATAATCAACATCAGTTCATAATGGCAATAATTGCAGCCTTACATGTTTAGCCCTTTATATTCTATAAGGCATTGAGTGACAAAAGCTACTTTAACTGTAATTTGTTAGCAAAAGCCACAACAGAAGATGACTGTCTGTCTTTGCTTGTCTCATCGTGACAGCAATAATAGCATCTTCCTGATATTGCTGTGGACCACAGGGTGACTCTGAATAATAGGGGTAGGAATCACAGCAGGCCTCACAATGCAATATAATCATGATAATACTAGTCCAGATACTTTGTTCTTGTGAATTCATATGTTTTGTGTTATGAGTATTGCGATAAAAAGGATTAAATATTTTGCGATTTATTACTTTTTCAACTGCAAATTATGTCCCCAAATGAAAAATTATTCATCTGTTTCGTCTAATAAAATAAAGTATCTAGTGGACTAATAAAGCAGATGATTTTATTATTCTAGAAGGCTACCAAATGTTTAATGTGTATTTACAATATAATGAGTTAAAAGAACACAACAAAACAGTACTTTGTCAATCTACCAATATAATATTGCCTCACGAACTATCACGAGACTATGCTACATCAATTTTTTTCCTTCCATCCCTTCTCAGTAATGGTTATGTGGTCATTTCCTGACGCGCAAAATAGTGGGTATTAATTAGTATCCACTATTTCAGTATCCTTTGAAAGAAAAGAAAAAAGCCTTAGAGTACGCCAAAGGATGTACAGTTTAAATTGGAGTTCGACAGATTATCGGCCAGGATGATTATTAGGGTCAACATTTGGCCTTTTGACAATCATCTGTATTGTTTTATTTTAGTGAGTGCTGATAAAATTAATGAATCAAAAAGTGTGTGGATTACACTCGGCCAACACTAAGGAAGCCAGTCTGCAATACATGCAAAGAAAGCATCAGCATGGGAGGAACTTTTACATTGAAAAAATTCGGGGAGCTATTTTAAGTCATTCATTTTTCATTCAAATATTCACTAAAATTTATAAATAAAATAAAAAGTTGTAAGGCACTTGCTGTATTTAATGTTGAAAGTTTCCGTTTTGATTAAACATTTGCTGAAAGTATTTCGACAAAGTTTTGTGTTGAAGTTTGTTATTTTCCTAATTCTAAATTTCTGCAGAAATATTTTCATTTTTATTGTAAATGGATATCTGTTCCACATATTGCTTAGTCTCATTCAGTAATAATCTCTGTCTGCCCTGAAAAACCAATATCGGTCGACCCCTAGTTTAAATTGATCTGGTGGGAGACAAACATACTGTCACACTCTTCATTTTTATGTAAAAATAAAGATTTCCAACACTGAGACAGCAATTATTTGGGACTGCATTCTCTTGCTGCATATTACTATCAGGATTTACAACATTGCATTGTCCTTGCATTGTCCTGATCAGTCATAATCAAAAACAGGTTGACAAAGCAGACACCTACTTCATTGATAGTATTATGACCAAACAGGAGCGGGAGATAGCACAGGACATTAGTGACTATTGATTGAGCAACAATTGACAGAGGAGTCATATTTAGCTTTGTGGCAGTTATGTGACAAGTCAGCTCGCTGCTCATAGCACAGTAATCAATTCCACAACCAGCGAGGAAGTTAGCCTCTGAAATGTAACCCTTGAACACGAAGAAAATGCCAACTAATTGGTTTATATTTCACAACATAAATTGCCACACATGCTGAAGTTGGTTTCCTCAAGTCAGTGCTAACATGACGTTCAAAAGTATGCCTCATATAAAACAGATTTAACTGGATGGTAGCGTTTAATTTGAACCAAACACACTGTTTAACATTGGCAGACAACTGGCGTTAGCTCGTTTCTAACGTTTGTCATGTAGCATGTTAGCTAGTTAGCTGGTAATGTATCATATCAAAGTAGGCTAAAGCTGCCAAATTGGCTTAACCTACAGGCTAAAGAAAGCACGTACACTCGGTGTTTTAGTGACTGTATTCACAACAAACATCCTCACCGAGAAGACTCCTCTGAGAACCCGCCGTCCAGCAGTCTCACTTTACAGAAGAGGACACCGTTGACAAAGGGGACCGACGAGAGCTCGTCCAGCTCAAAATCCACCTTAAACTTGAATTTCTTCTTTTTCATCATCATTAAATCCATACACAGGCTCAGTGATCCAGAGAAGATGCTCTAGTCTCGCCCGGCGCTCACATTACAGCCTCATTGTGTTGTAGTAAAGATACGGTGTTGTGCTGTGGGAGGATGGTGAAGCTGCTGGTGACTACAAACCACAGCCTGTGAAACCCACTGAGCGGCGAGCAGCACATACTTCCTGTTGGGAGGTTTCAAAATAAAACGATAGACTTTGAAACAGTTTGAGACCATCAATATTCATTTTATTAATACCAAAGATTGAAGAAGTACTTACATTTTGTTCCCAAGTAAAAGTTGAAACTAGACATGTTCCCACTTTTCATACTGTGCTGAGGCATTTTATTTACAAATGTATATGTTAAATAATTGATTAACAAAAAAAAAAAAAAAAGGAAATTATAATGGCCTTAATTGGACCTACACAATATTAGGCCTATACAATATGTTACTCTTGTTTTTGGACACATTGCACAAATCTCTTGTGTGTTTTAATAATTGACTTCTCTGTGTTGTTGTCCTCCTGTTGTATTTATATAATTATTCTTATGGTATGGACTTATATATCTGAAATAAAGATGAGTCTGAATAGTAGTACTACAGTGTAAAAATACTCTTGGTAAATACTTTTAGTAGGCTACAAAGCCTATATTCTATTTTTGCTTTTTGTTTATGAGTAAACATGCTTATCTTGCAGAATGGCCCATTTCCGAATAATGTATGTAATTTATATCTTATTTTGATAGTAATTTGTTTGATGTACTACTCTACAGCCCTTTAATATTGCAGCTGATAAAGATTGGGCTAGTTGTGAATACAACTGCTGGGTGGTTTAAGCTTTAATAATATATCATAATACATTATGAGTCATTCATTCATAGTACATAAAGTCATCAAGTAGGCGAAATGTAGTGGAGTCTAATATTCCCTGCTGAAACACAGCCTAGTGGAGTAGAAATGCAAAGAAGCGTAAAATGGAAATACTTATATAAAGCACAAGCCAAGCGCCTTAAAAACCTGCTTTAGGAGAGTACTTGTACTGTATTGTAAATTTACATTTTGACGAAGGTATTTGTCTCTGCTTTTATTTTGAAATAGTTACAGATTGGATGGAAGTACAAAAATGCAACTTGAATGCAATGCCCGCCTCCTCCCTCTGTCGCCTCCTGGCGGTCAGTCAGGCCAACAGCAACACTGATTGAACAGATTACAACAACAAAGTGAAACCAGCTGCTGTTATGTAATATTTGTCGCCGCCACGTGGTACAATGTATACACTGCTACACTCACACTCTTATTGAATTGCTCTTCTCAACTCAGTTTCTTTTGATCTTCAATATTTTTCTTTTTAGGAAAGTCCAGTGAGTGAGCCTGTTATACTGATGCATTGACTCCAGGATGGGTAGTTGCCACCCTGGTCATGGCTAATGAGGATCCAAATAAATAAATAAAAAATACCGGGTTTTCATATTATCATATGCACCATACTCATTCCCACTCTAACCAAAGTTTTCTTATTATACTAGTATTTATATTACTGATATTACATTTGAATTGCACATTCCGTACATATATCTCTGTGTGAAAAAATAATGATTTTCACTCATTTTTATATAAAAATATGTTATAAAATAAATAATATATCACAATATATTATCTATTAAAATATTGATTTGTATGTTTCTGTGTGTGTAGCATGGAGGGGTCTGCAACTGCACTGCATTGCGCAATACAGTATTGTATAATGACAGTAAAGCTAAACCTTGAACCTTGAATATTCACACAATAAAACAGAAATATTCAACACATGAGTAAACCTGCACAATTTGGCTTATGCATGTTTAATGATATATTTTTTTAGTTATTTCATCCAAAAGTTTGCCTAGACCAGGGGTAGGCAACCTGAGGCTCTAGAGCCACACGCGGCTCTTGAGCCCCTATCAAGTGGTGCCTGTGTCTCTGACTAAAAATTATATGGAAATGAATTGCGATTATTTTTTAAAAGTTTTCATTCAATTTTTCAATTGCAAAAAAATGTACCCTGTACACAGAATATGAAAATGTATTTCATTAACTAAAATATGCATCATGTTTCTGTGGCCTTGGTGCCTTTTCTGCTAAATTTTGTCAAATTTCAAAAATGGTGGGCGGCCCTGGATCAAAAAAGCCTGACTAGCTATGGATTCCAAATCCAAGATAGGAGAAGTCTCAGAGTTAAGTGAAGTTATTAGTGCATAGAGATAATAATAACAGTGCATAGATCTTGGAGTGGATAGATCTTTTAATTTTTACCACCAACACTGCAAAGTTAATGTAACAAAAAATAATAAATAGTGGTAAAACATATTGATGAATGCTCATGTAGACCCATTAATAGTATTGATAGGCTATATTGACTATATATGTTGTGTTACGTGCGGCTCCAGACAGATTTTTTTGTTTGTTTTGGGCCAGAAATGGCTCTTTTGATAGTAAAGGTTGCTGACCCCTGGCCTAGGCATATTTGGCCATTTTAGGATTCTTTAATTTCTCATTCTGTGGTATGCAATATCTTAAAATTATTATTAAAAACAAAATTTAAGAGATAAATGTGAAACTTTTGAAAGTGGCTGCAAGACATCTATCAACTGCCTTGCTGCCACACTGGAAAAAAAACAACAACTCATCAGTATCATGTTGTGACTAAAAGGTTTGTTATAATAACGAGATATTTTTCAGTAATAACAAGTTGTTTTTACCCCGTGACAACAAACTTACATTATAGCAACGTACAAGTGAAACTTGTTTTAAGGTGTTTGTATGTAGTAATGAAGTGAAAATATCTTGTTATAACATGAGAATATCGTGTTATAGCGAAAAATTTCTTGTAACAACAAACTTTCCATATGATAACTGATACGCTTTTTTTCTGGCTTGGCATCGATGGGCTTCCATACACAAAGCGATGGTAATTTAAAAAAGAAAAGTTTTGGGGACGTTTCGCCTGCAGCAGCTGCCAGATTCTTGTGGGTATGACTCACTGAACTGAATCAGACTATCTCAACATGGAGCCCACTATGAGGGCGAGGATTAGGCTATACCCGGGTATATGAATATCCTTATGAATATGCATTTTCTTGTGCGTGTGTATGGGGCGTGTTACACCGCAAAACCACAACAAGAGATAAATCAGTTTAAAGAAGCAGAAACTACAAGGACTCGAATGAGCAAGGAAACTATTTGAAGTTAAAATAAAGCAGCTTCTCACCCTCATATATGTAAATACACGTTATGAAATATTATTCTCAGTGTTGTTGCTGCTGAAGGGTGTGTCTGTGTAATGTGTGTGTGCGCAATAAAGAGGAGGTCTGCTCAGGCAAACTAAACCCAGTGTCCCCACCCTTCTGCTCTGCGCTGCCAACCTACCTCAAACAGCCTTCTGCAAATTTAAGTTACATTGTGTCCTCTGTAGTTACCGGATTCTTAACGACGCCGACGTATGAGGACTTTTCTACCACCTTTTCTCCGAGCTGCACCGCGGAAATCTTTTTGAAATAACACGGGACGATCCCGCTGCTTCAAACCAGAAGTGCCAGCAGCCACAGGAAGGCTGTGTGTGTTTCCACTGCAGTTTAAATTGCTCAACTGAGTGTTTTTGCGGAGCCACTTCTCATTGTCAACCATGTATCAAGTCGTAAGGAAGCTGTTTTTCACGGACTGCCGGTGTGAAGATGCGCCGAAAATATACGAAGATCTGTTCGCCAAGCTGGACACCAACAAGGATGGAAAAGTGGATGTGTCCGAGCTGAAGGCGGGCCTGGCCGCTATGGGGATCAAGACTGGGAAAGATGCAGCTCAGGTAGAGTGCAGTACACATAAAGGCCTCACATGGAGGAAAAAACTGGCACAAATACTTTATGTAGGAGGTTACTGCATTCCTGAATGAACTGGACAGGCTGCAGTTACTCTGTGGTAACCTTAAGTAACCCCAGCAATAACGAACACAGGCCTCAAAGGAAGTCACTGAGGGACTGTTTGTAGTTTTGAGCAGGGAGGAGGTGGTGCAAAAGGGGGGAGCCATGGCAATTTTTTTTATATATATATATTTTTATATAACTTTAAATGTTCGTATTTTGTATCAGGTCAAAGTCAAAGTAAACTTCAGTTTCAATTCTGTCATGTGTGATAGACACACAGGAATTGAAAATATGTTTGTCTCCATATCCATGGTGCAAAGAAAAAGTACCAAAAGAAAATAAAGAATTATATATATATATATATATATATATATATATATATATATATATATATATATATATATATATATATATAATGAAATGGCCTACAAGTACCAAAGACATAGAAAAACATGTGCATAAAGTAAATATGTACCAAGAACAGTGCTAAAGATGTACCAGAGTTATAAAAAAAAAAAGACATTAGAATATAAAAATAAAAATAAAAACCATAATTAAAAAAAATATTTAATCAAATTTAATACTTAAAATATTTATTTTAAAGACCTCTGGTGGACTTTGGAAGGATATGAATATTTAGATTAATATTTATAACAACGTCTATTTAGTAGGTGCTCTGGAGCTTTTGATTGTACCTTGATCTTCACTCTGGGCTTCCATCCTTGTTTTATCTCCAATTTCACTTCCTCTGAGGATTTTTACTGGTGCAGTTTTTAATGCAGGACTTGCACAGACCAGGGATATAATGTTGGCCTTATTTGCCTCTCCTTCATCACAACCACTGAGGTGCCCTCGAGCAAGCTGCTCAACCCCAAACTGCTCCAGCATGCCTGCTTCCGCGTATGCAATAGAACTTTTCTCACAAATAGTAACATATCACCTGGAGCATTAACTGTCTGGCTGCTCTAGCAATCTGGTTGCTCTACAGAATTAGAGCAACAGCAGTTTCAGGCTGGTGAAGAGCAGGGAGGGTGAAGAAAAGCTGCACCAGTGAAACTGTCTCAAAGTTCAAACTGTAGGTGCAGGTGAGCTTTTATTGTGGGCTGCGACTTGAAGAGGAAGGACCAACCTATGCTTATCAAATAATGTCACATTCCTCACACTCATCAGTGAGTCTGATAAAAGCATGAGTCAGGGGAAAAAACATTAAGAGACATCAGTGCTGTGTGTGGCCAGGTGTAAAACAGGAGCTTTCCCCATCTGTGCAATTACGATAATAACGATAATAATAATAATAATTATCCATGTCTGGATAATGACATGATAAAGACATGACATAGTGATACAATAAAGACTAAACATGCAGCTGCTAGTTGCTTTTTGGTCAGCTTTGACCTCATCAGCATAACAGTTGATCTCCTGAAACTAATTTAACCTTTGAACCTGAAGCAAGCTAGTGCAGTTCCTTTTAAAAACATTAGAAAAAAGGCAACTTGGTATGAAAAGTTGCATAGATTGCAAGAAATAAGTATATTTAGAGAATTATTTTATATTAAGCGAGAGAAAAATGTCAAAGGAGAAAAGAGTGTAAAGAGAGAAAACTAAAACTATTATATTTTTTAAGCACTTTTTCCAATTTATTTCTTTGTTGTTGTTGTTTTTTAAACTTTTATTTTTATTTTTATTTCAGTTGATTTAATATCTTTTTACTAATTTCTTGCTAATTTTTGGGTAATTTCTTCTTTTGTTGCTCAGTGCTTTCTTGATGTGTTTTTAAAGGATAGCAAGTCAATTTGCTCACTTTTAAAAGGGTTGAAATTGGCTTTTTTTTTTTACATTAGGCTAATTAATTTAGTGTAGATTGTCTGATACAGTTGCATTAATATATTTATGCACAGGAACCAGATATTCTGTCTCAAGTGTTTGTACCTATCAACAGGAGGCTTTTTAACATTAGAATATCAAAAAAGAGACAGAAAATGCATCCACAACTACACACACACACCAGTAAATCCATACACAAAATACCTCCATAAATACATACACCCACAAATACACACATAAAACACATCCCCACTTTTCCACATGGATTGCCCCTGTGCACAGTGCTTGGATTGCCATTGACCTTTTAAAAAATTCAGTGGTAACACTGAGGTTCGGATTTTAGTTTATTCCGTGAGGAACTGATCGTGAACTTGCACATTTTTCCACAACATCGTTCACCTTCAGCTCAGCAAGACAACTGAAAGAATTTATCTCTTGATCTGAGACAATCCCTCCAAAAACAAGGACCCAGATGAACGAAAGTGATTCAGATGTAAAGTAATAGCGCGATATATATAGAATAAAAGGAGGATTATGCTGCCTTATTCTGCCACCAACTGGCAGAAGCAGTCAGCTGCTGTATGGAGAGTGTGGAGAGGAGATGGCAGACTTAACTAAAAGACAACAGCCTCTCTTTAACTCTTTAGCGTGATGGCATTGGGTTGCTAATATTTTCTTTTCTTTTCTTTTCTTTTCTTTTCTTTTCTTTTCTTAGAAAATCATTTCCTCTGGAGACAAAGACAAAGACGAGGGGCTCGACTTCAGCGAGTTCACCAAGTATCTAAAAGAACACGAGAAGAAGTTACGACTGACCTTCAAGAGCTTGGACAAAAACAGTGATGGTAAATGTGTGGTGTTATTATTCATCTGGCAAACTTAAGGTTTGTGGATTTAACCAAAAGTTGTTGAAAATGCACCTTAAAGTGTTTGCAGTGATGACTCTTTCATGTGAGTGACAGGGATTACCATTTTTTACTTTGAACAGGTCGAATAGACTTTATGGAGATAAAGCAGTCTCTGGCTGATCTGGGGCTGGACATCAGCAAAGAAGAGGCCGAGAAGATCCTACAAAGGTATGTCTAATTATTGTGCTGCTGCTTTAATTTTGGAAGTTCACTCTGCAGGTCTCATGAAAATATTTAGTTCCTCTTACATGTGGATTCAAACAAAATGCTCATGAATTCAAACTGCATGTGAAAGACGTTAAAGATATGGACCAGTGTGAGGGACTGATAACCAGTTCAGACTGGAACTTGGCTGTGGTCTGACAGCATGTGATAAGGAGCTGCCTGAGTTGGAGAACGTATCCAAACATGTAGGAACAAGATCATTAATGAGAGAGAATTTTCTCATAGGTCTGATCAACAATGATCAACACAGGCTTCCTCTGTCAGTTCAATAATCAGTTTATTTATAAGTACTGTGATTTGGGTGATTTTGGGTTTTATCAACAGCAATTTTAATGATAATAATGTTAGTAATAATAATAGTTTATTATTATTATTATTGTTATTGTTATTATTATTATTATTCTTATTATATTATTATTATTATTATTATTATTATTATTATTATTATTATTATTATTATTAAATATATTTTGTAATTTGGAAATATCTACAGTTTTGATTCCTTGCTGGTCATTTGTACATAATGCTTTGGATTAGCCTACTTGTGTTATTGATGTGCTTTACATTAAAATTTTTCTTTATAATAATTTTAACCACAACCATTCAAATAGTAGCTAAAAATCATTATATGTTAGTTACAGTCAACAATGAATTTTGAAAGAGAATAATTACTGTGTTTTAAGTGCACTTTATAGTTACTTAAATTCTGTGCAAATCCATGACAACACTGAAATGGATGAAAATACAGTGTTTTTTTCTTTTTTTTTTTTTTAAATCTTTTTAGCAACAGTAGAATAATGCAACTGTATAAAAATAGAATATAAATTGCTGAAAGAAACTAAGTACACAAAGTTGTGTGAAGAAGCTCAGTTTGATGCCCGTAAATATATATATATGTATATATATATATATATACTGTATATGTAGAGCGGTGCCAGACTGTAGTTATTTTAGGTGTAATACACAAAGCACTGTTTCCTGCTTTTGCTCTGGGTTCATAAATGCTGATCGTGCTTATTGATGCTGAAATGATAATATATATTCATTAATGACTGTCATCATTTCACTTTGACAACCAATGGGACATTGCAACATTTTGTGCCTGCACAGGCAGTGGGAAGAAAACAAAGCTCTGGGACATACATGTGTTGTAACCTGTTGGACATGTGTCATCAGTGTGTATTGGTTAGAATCCCAGTCATACTTGTGTGCACAAAAACTATAAAACAGACATTAAATAGCAACTGTGTGGTAACACTTTATATGCAAACATAAAATCTAGATGTTCTGCAATGGAGAAAATATTATTTTAGCACTAATTAATAAACATGTTTGAAATTAACACTGCACACTCAGTTGGATCCAGTTTACGCTTCATTTAGTTTTTTTTGCTGGGCAGGACAGGCCGCGTGTATGCAGTGAGATCTACAGTATGTTCTGTATTTGCATAAACAAAGAAGCTGTACAGGAGCACACTTGACAGCGAGCTGAAGAAAGAGAAGTTAAGCAGGATGAGCATGACGGTGAATCAGACACAAACATATGTTTGAAAGCCACAAAGAGTGATTGATGAGTGTGCCAGCCACAAAAGCTGACACAGAGGAAGGAAATGAAGGAAAAGATGAAGAGGAGTGGATTGTGGTGGAGGGGGCACATGGTCTCCTTATTTTTATTAATTTGCTTTAAAGTGTAGAAATTTAAGATCAGAAATGTATCAGTCATGCCATTTGTGTTTGCAGGTTCATACTGAAAATAGACTCAAAGTCAAACCTGTTCTGCTGTTGTAATTGTTGGTGGTTTGGATGACTTCAATCTTCTTGTGACCTATTTCTGTTTGCACGCTTCCACACCTCTCTATCTCTCTCTGTCTCTCTCTCCGTCTCTCCGTCTCTCTCCACCTCTCTCTCTCTCTGTCTCTCTCTCTGTCTCTCAATTCAATTCAATTTGCTTGATTGACACAAATGTTTGTAAATATTGTTTTACAAACATTCATGCCAATAAAGCAGATTAACCTTCAAATGATGACATAAATAAATACAAGAAACAAATAAAATCAATAATAATTATCTTTTTTTTAATTTTTATTTTCTCCTGTTTTATTTTTGTCCTGATTAATTACAGTCTGACCAGTTAAAGAATCTGGACTGTTGTTTGTTGGATAAACAAATTGTTAGATGTCACTGTCCATGCTCATTTTGGTCAGGATTCAGTTTTTTCTTTTGTTTTGTTTTTTATTTAAAATCATGCCTGGGTGTTTAAGGCACTGTGATCACAAAGTCCCCAATTGGTGCCCAGCTGAAGGTCTTTGTTTCATTTTATCCCACATCTCTCCATCTGTTAGCTCTCTTCTTTACTTTGTCTGATTTTTAAAAAAGGCAAATAGGACCATAAATATTTCGATAAACATATAAAAATCTGCTAATTTAGTAAGACAAACCCACATAATTCCTGTAATTGGATAAATGTTTTTATAATCCAACCCTCACTGATGGTGTGTGTACATTTTCTTCTGATTGATGTCCCCAATTGTCTTCCTTCAGCACTTAAATACTAAAAGTCCTTTACGAGCAAATAAGTGGACCCAGTTACTCAAGCCTTAATTGGAACTTAGTTTCCGTATTTAGATGAAAACATGAAAAACTGTCTTCTGTCTGTCCCTGCTGTATAGTATCGATGTGGACGGCACCATGACTTTGGACTGGAATGAATGGAGGGAGCATTTCCTGTTTAACCCAGCCACCAACCTGCAGGAGATTATCCGCTATTGGAAACACTCCACGGTAAGGGGAGGGCGTGACTCAGTGACCATACTGTCCGAAAGAGCGCGCGAGAGAACAGAGACTTTATTGATGGAGTTATTTTAGTTAAGAGTGTAATAAATAAATTCCACTTACAACCAAAAAATAGCGCCAAAACAAAAAGTGAAAGAGTAAAGATCTGTTGTTGTGGTTTGAAATAATTTTAACTTATGTCAGTGTCTATTTTGGTTTAATTAGGTTATGAATGGATAGTGCTAGTGAGTGGGTATTAGTTTTGTTTCTGTGTAGGAGACCATAAGCAAGTTGTACAATATTTGCCATCTGGAGTCCTAAATTTAATGCCGAGCCATTTTGCAATCAAACATTCTCACCCATGACCACAGGCATAATTACAACTCAAGAAGCGAATTTCTTTCTTCTTTGCTCTGGTGCCAAGGCCAATCTTAGCAGGCTGATGATGTGCTTAGAAACATTTTTTAACCCTAACCCTAACTTTTTTTTTAAATGAAGAGACACAGGGAACAAAGAGTTAACCGTCAGTGTCCTTTGACTAAGAAGGAAAGTTGTGAAAGGGAATTGTGAGCTGGTACTAGATTTGGATGAGGACTTTGGCAGCAGATCAATCCCGAAGCTGTAACAGATGAGACTCATTCATTTCCAGGGAAGAGGTGAGAAAAGGTGGGAGGGAGGTGAAGAAAGATTACTCGTTCTTGGGAAAAGAAGTTGTTTGAAGTGGTGTGAAAAAAACATTTCACAAAGTGTGACAGTTAACTGATTTGGAGCCTTTGGATGCAGTGTAAGAAGCGTCTTTCTTTAAATTTTCTTCATCAGACACAGTAATCACTCTTAAACTTCATGCAGCAAGTTAGACAAAGAATATTCACGTTGTAATTCATCTGACATTTCAATTGTAGGTTGCTGGTTGTGTAAAAATATACTTTCACTACGTTTGCATGACAGAGTCGCAGCCAGCTCCAGTCAATGGCTAATCTCTGACGTTTGCTGCCGCTGTTTACTGGCACAACCTCAGAGGTTAAATAAACCCGCGGCTGCTAAACTAAGGCGGAGATAAGCTAATTTGAGGGGGATTATCTTGTCACTGGGATTGGAACAGAGAGGACGTGAGCCTAGGAGAGGACAGGACAGTAGTGAGATGACGCATTGGTGACACTGATGTGGAGGTTGGTAACTTTTATGGCAGTGAGAGCATCACATTATTTCCAGCATTCACATTGATGGTTACTTGCCGCTCAGGATTCAGCTTCTTTGCCCTGGATTGGATCTGCAGACCTTGGACATCTGACGGGGACATTTATTAGAATCTTGTAAAGGAGTCTTGAGGAGCAGAGTTTAGGAGGGAGCTTGTACGAGAGTGGGACTTTATTGTGAAAGACGTGGTATGGCCATGGCTCTGCTGCATCCTCAGCAGCAGCAACAGAGTAACTGGTTCATCATCGACTTTGAAGAGGATGGGGGGATCTATGAGGTGGAGGTGGACATGGTGGGTTTGTGTATTTAGTGTCTGAGTCCAGGTTGTCTCCTAGTCATGAATGAAAACTTTGTGTCTTCATAGTAAAATCGATTGTCACCTACATCAGCCAGTTTTAGCTTTTAACAGATACTGAATTTTTTAGTGTGTCTGCTCATAAATGGAAAGAAATTGCAGTACAGAAATGACATATTTAAGGAAGGTTTCCACACTGTAATTTGTCCACTAGAGAGCGCTGACAAGTTTGTTTTTCAACTGTAAAGCATCTTTTTACATTTCTTTATCTACATCACAATTTCATAATAATCAAAGTTGAGGTTTCCTCATCAGAAATGTATTTTTATGTTATATATCAATGTTTTAAGGTTTATATTGGCTTATATATTGTTTTTGCAATTTTTATATTCTCAAATGTCGATTGGCCAGTATTCTGGGCATAGAAACAATAACATAAACACTGCAGCTATTGTGATTCTCTCCAATGCAACAACTTATAGGCTAATGTTCCATTTGTGGGACAAAGTAAGTAAGTAAGTAAATAAATCTTTATTTATGTTGCACCTTTAAAAACCCGAGGCCACAATGTGCTGTACAAAAAAGAAACAACAATACAAAACATCACACTCGGAGAGAAAAACAAAAGGCACAAAGAAAAGCAATATGCAGTATCAAAACTCGAAATACAGTACAGAAATCACAACATGAAAACACAAAGGTGTTCATTCAATTGGAATATTGAGGATGTAGTTGATGTTGCAGTGGTTACATTTAATTTAGTTTTTGTAAGACATTGTCCCTCCACTCTCTTAGATGTGAAAGAGGTTATAAAATATTTAGGAGAAAATAAAGTACAACTCTGTCGAAAAACTTAATAACCTACAAAATCACCTTGGAATTAAATCACAGTGTCTCACTTAAACAGAAAATTATTTTATTCTGAAACCGGTTTTATAAAGTGTCGTGCGATGATATAATTGCTCTCGCAGCACAGGCCTGCTGTTATATAAGACTCTGGATGAGGACTTGCTGTCTGTGTGGTGCTGCCAGGTAATAAGTTCAAGGCGAATCGGTTAATGGTGCAATTTTGAAGGTGTGATTTAAATAAATGAAGCTCATGTTTTGGCTACAAATAGGTGAATCAGTTGTGATATCTTAATGTTTGCGCATAAAATTGCTAATTTAAAGATTTAATCTAATTTAATTTTCTTTTAGCTCCTTGTTAATGAAAAGAAAGTAAACTCAGTTCACACAGTATTTAAAATGTGTCTTGTTGTGATTAATTACATTGTGTTGTGTGAAGGTGCTGGACATAGGTGACAGCCTGTCCATCCCAGATGAGTTCACAGAGGAAGAGAAGACGACGGGTTTGTGGTGGAAGCAGCTGTCAGCGGGGGCCATGGCCGGAGCTGTGTCCCGTACAGGAACCGCCCCACTGGACAGGATGAAGGTGTTCATGCAGGTGTGTCAATTTTTTTATTATTATTATCATGTTCCCTGTGTTGATGTTTTTTGGTCACTATAGTGGCAAAAGGGAAATGAATGGTGGTTTGTATTTTATGTAGCTCACATGTTGTCTTGCATTCTCCATGTATTTACTTTTTAAAGGAATGGCTCATGATTGTTCTTTGTTTGTTTCATGTACAGGTGCACTCCACCAAATCCAACAAAATCAGCCTGGTTGGTGGTTTTAAGCAAATGTTAAAAGAGGGAGGCCCAATGTCTCTGTGGAGAGGAAACGGTATCAACGTACTGAAGATTGCCCCAGAGACGGCCATTAAATTTATGGCCTATGAGAAGGTAAACATAAACATGTCAGAAATATTGATGCACTGTATTGTTTTGCCTGTGATAGTCTGGCGAACTGTCCAGGGTGTACCCCGCCTTCCGCCCGATGACAGCTGGGATTGGCTCCAGCCCCCCCACGACCCTTACAAGGACAAGCGGTTACAGAAAATGACTGACTGACTGACTGTATTGTTTTGCAATATATCACTGTTGAATGTAAGCTTTTTAATATCAAAGATTGTAATACTGATGTCTAGCAAAATTTATGATGACACCCTAAGACACAACAGAGGTTGATTACTGACACTATCAATCCTCAATAATTAGAGTTTTCAAGCAACGCTCCCTTGTCACGAGTTTGTCACCAGGGTGTGTAATGGTTATGATACGTATCACGATACATATCATTATACAAAGGTTATGATTCAATATACTGTGATACTGTAAGTAGTTTTAAATATTCTGATATTTTTAAGATCTAATTTTAGGGAAACTGTCAGTGCACCCTTTATGACTGCCTGCTTCTGTGGCAACCTGTGAAAAATGAAGCCAACATGGAAGTGCCAAAAAAAAAAGGAACAGCGGTTGCTATTTTACTGTGTTTTCAGTACATGAAAGATTGCAACATTTTGGAAACTAAACAAAGTGTTTAGACAGCGATATTCAGTTTTCCAGTAATGGTAAAGCCTGTTTTTTACTTGCAAAAATTAGCATTATCACAAGTAGCTGTGAATGCTAACCAAGCTAGCAGCTAGCATTATGGTCATGTCCACTCCTCTCATCCAACTATGGTGACTTTGGCTCCAAAAATTCAAGATGGGGACGGCCAAAACTCCAAACTCAAGGATTCAAAACAGGAGTTCACAAACCAATAAGTGACGTCATGATGGCAACGTCCATTATTTGATACAGTCTATGGTTAAAGGTAGAAATATATGATTTTAGGTCAGAGTAAATAGCTGGAGATAAATTACAACACTGAAGGATCCAGCAGTTGGGGGTTCAAACGCATCACAAAATGAACCGCTGCCAGATCTTTGCATGTAAACTATTACTTAAAAATTGATGCAGTGTTTTTAAGAATTAATACAGTATCACATAACATAATATTGTGATATTTAAGTGTATCAATATTTTCTTACTTCCGTACTTGTCATTGTGTTTTATTAGTATAAGAAGCTGCTGGCCAGTGACCCCGGGAAGATCCAGACCCACGAGAGGTTCATAGCTGGATCTCTGGCTGGAGCCACGGCACAAACTGTTATCTACCCCATGGAGGTGAGCAGAGGAGGAGGGACTTACAGCTGTATCTGTGTTAATATATCTGTGCTCTGTTTATTATCTGGAGAATAAAGAGTGCCATTGCAGTACAGGAAGTGCATTTTCATATAGTTTAGATGACAGTTATTTCCATGGTTAGGTAATTGTTCTCTAATCAAAATTTTTACCTTGAATTAGTCCAAGTCATGCCTCTTTTAGCCAAACTTGAAAATGAAGAGTAAAGTTAAAAGATGTGTGACTTTATGGAAGATAATGTGGATTTCCTTCCTTGATTGTTTTGGCTAAATGATGATGCGTTAGTAATGACATAGACTCTTTCAGATTCAGTCAGACTGATCGCCATGTCCTTATTATTAAGCCTCGGAAGCTGCTGGCTGCTACGAAGTGTCAGTACAAGCACTGTCAGGTACAAAAAAGCCTTAGCGGTAATCACTTTGTCTCTGCAGGTGATGAAAACCCGTCTGACTCTGAGGAAGACAGGACAGTACTCGGGAATGCTTGACTGTGTCAACAAAATCCTGAGGAAGGAGGGAGTGAGAGCATTTTACAAGGGCTACATCCCCAATCTTCTGGGCATCATCCCCTACGCTGGCATAGATCTGGCAGTGTACGAGGTACGTGATCATGAATCATTTTTAAAAACAGCAAAGGGTTTACACTTGGTTTGTTCTATTGATGTCACTTTTTGATTTTGAGAAATACAACTTAATACTCCTTTTTCACACACACAAACACTTCCCTATCATCACCAGAGCCTGAAGAACTTATGGTTGTCCCACTACGCCAAAGACTCAGCCAACCCCGGTGTGCTGGTGCTGCTCGGCTGCGGTACTCTATCCAGCACATGTGGACAGCTGGCCAGCTACCCTCTGGCTCTGGTCCGCACCAGGATGCAGGCACAAGGTACTGAAAACCAAACCGCAATATAAAGAATTCTATCAACTTTAAATTTAGCCTTGTTAGCTTTCACCAAGCTCTCCCCATGATGCTATACAGAGAGATTTGCATGAATTGTGGAAAATAATTACCAAACCTCTCAGAGTTGGTGGATGAGTTTCTTCAAAATTCCAGAAACATAAAAAACACCTAAAGTAACTGAGCAGTGGATGTTGTATCAGAGAAATAACCACTGAAGGGCTGTGCACTACAGTAGCCAAAGTAAAGATTGAGTCAACATGACATTAAACAACATGGGTAGAAGGCAATGAGCAATTTAACAAGACATGGCCCAAAGATCAGTAAGAAATTACCCCCCCAAAAAAAGCTTAAAGAAAATTACTTGAAAAGCAAAAAATGAGTAGTAGATAAGTAAATAATAATAAGTAAATAATAATAATAAATAAGAAAATGACACGAAAAAGTGCTGAACTTAAAAATACAAATACAAAAAAATGTTTTTTATCTGTACCATAATTTAAAAAATGTAAGTATATGTATGATAATGATATATAGTTTTCTAGACATTATTCTGGGGATTTTTAAAAAATTTTCCCACCAAACTAATTTCAAGGTAATTTTCTTCTCACCTTACACTAATTTCTTAGAATTTGTGAAGCTTTTTCTTGCCAAGTTGCATTGCCTCTTCCCCTGTCTTTTTGAAAGAAAAGAAAACAAACTGCTCAGGTTTCAATGGGTTAAGGTACCTTTATAGCATGTTTCAGCTCATTATGTTGGCTATGCGACAACTTTACTGTTTTGGTTCACTCTCACTGATTTAATAGTGTTATTTTTTCACCGCTGCAAGCAGCTGTTCACAGAAAATAAGCTCTGAAAACACTCTGTACACTACCTGCCCAGCACCAAACACTCAAAATCATCAACAAGCTGGTGAACTTTGTTGGGCAGGTATTTCCCTCGGAAATTAGCGGACACTAAAAACAAGGCTAGAAGGAGAGCAGATACTTGACTTGACTCACGTAGATACAAACACAAGTAGCCAAGTAATGGGGTACATCCAAAAACTGTGAAAGGCAGCTGCTGGACCACTAAAAGATGGCAATAAAAACATGAAGAAAGGTCACTTTGGCTTATCATTGTCAGGAAGACAGGCTTCTGAGATTGGTAAGTAGGCAAATAGGCATGAGTTGGGACAATTTATTTTTTATGAGTAAGCACCTCAGTAACGTGTGTTCATAATAATTAAAATTCAAAGATAATAGCAATTTAGTACATGATGTACCACATTATATACGGGGAATTTTAAAGTGTTTATGATGTGAGTACAGCTTGTTTCTGCTGCCCCCAAGTGGCTCAAAATTAATCACTGCAGGTTTAGTCCAAAGACAATTTTTTAGGCCTTGGTGCCAATGACAGACATGGCAGGAGGCATTATGTTTTGCTTGTTCACATTGTTTTTACATCTTTCTTTTTTCCCACAGCTTCTGTCGAGGGCTCGGAGCAGCTGCCCATGACCCAGATTGTAAAGACGGTCCTGCAGAAGGAGGGCTTCTTTGGACTTTACCGTGGCATCCTGCCTAATTTCATGAAGGTCATACCGGCTGTCAGCATCAGCTACGTGGTGTATGAGCACATGAGGTATAACCTGGGTATTCAGAAGTAGGCAGCAGAGTCACGTGTGACTGAATGAGAGTGTTAGGGCAATTTTTCTTATTTCAAACACGTCCCTTCTAACATATTAGGGCACCTGTTGTTAAAAACTTGTTTACCCAAAGGTCACCAAAGTCTCATACTGCAGCAGATGGAGTAATTGTAGAGGAGTTTAAAGAGATTGCAGGGATTTGTCTGAACTGTTGAGCCATTATTAAAACAAAGAAACAGTTTAGAAAATCCTGCAGTTCTCATACAGGGTTTATAATGACTAATAGACTTCTACAATGATTCCAACTGTATGTAATGTGCCCAACCTTGTTTTAGTTAGTACACATAGATTTAAGTGCACTGTCACTCTCAGGGTTCAGTTCAATCAACCACAGAGGTGAAAATTAAGAATCTGAAAACCAAAAACACTTTTAGAGGTTCATTTTGATTTCTTAACATTTTGTTTTGTTTTGAGTGGAAAAGGCGATGTTTTGTATTAGTCATTTTAAGTATGGGTCCTGTTCTTTCACATGTTCATTTAACACTTGACCAAAATGCACATTTTTGTGCTTTTTTTTCTCTTTATCAAAAGTAGACACACCAAAAGTTAAAAATTTACATCTAACATTCATTTACACACACTAGTCCAGCGTTTACCAAAATATTGTGTGAGTGGGGATCTGTTTCCCCTTCAAATCTGAGGAAACTTTTGAAGTGCAATACTGTATTTACACTTTGGGGATACACAATGGTATGTTTGAGACAGGTATGTCATTTTTGGAATGGATTTTACCCCATTGTTGTTGGTCTTTTTTCATATAGGACATCACTATTGCACCTTTTCAGTGGGTTTGGCAAACAGGGGAACAATGTGCCTTATTTTTCTCAGATATCTGTTGACTTCTCCACCCTCTGTTTTTTTTCTTGCCTTTCTTTCCGATATTTGGTTCATTAGATGCTGGAGTTTACATGAAACATTAAACATGAAACATAAAACATTAAACATTTGAATATAAAAATGAGACGTGAGTGCATCTGTTTTCAGTCTGCTATGATTAGAAATGTATTTTAAATGGAATACATGTGATGTTTGTCATATGTGTGGAGCAACATATCAAGGCAAGTTGTGATGTGAAAACCTGTTAAATCTGAAAAGTTTTACTGTAAAACCGGATGTAATCTAAACTGGGTGCGAGCTTTTACTTGAGTGCGTAGTGCGATTTGACCCCTGCAGCTGTAAGTACAGATTACTCCACTTTACATCTTACGTAATACCCTTTTTCTCACCTGTGTCAATACTTCTGACCCTAGCTGTCTGATCCTGGCCACGTAAGAGGACAGTAACAACAGCTCTGCTAATTTGTAGCATTGCACTAAAGAGCAGACTGAGAGAAAATTGTTTTCCACTTGTCCAGTTCCTGCTCAGTAACTCGAACCATGCTTTCTGATATTTTGATTTTTGAATAAGCACTAAAGGCAAGCAAAAATATTGAACATTTCTTGGTTGTAGCTTTTAAAGCTCACGTGTGTATACCTCTATGAACCAGTCAAGTTGCACTTCCAGTTTGCATCACTGTCTGTCAACACGTGGATGCTTCACTAACATCTTTTCACTGTCAGCACAGTTTCAAGGTGGGCACCCAATATTAGTGTCACATGTTCAGTATCTGAACAAATGTCTCCCCTTCTGCTAAAGAATAATGCCAAATTTGAAGAAATTCCCTCAAGTTGTTCTTGACATTAGGTTCACCACAATGAGACAGACGGACGGCCCAAAAAAACACCTCCGCGCCAAAGCTGCGGATAAAATCAGCTCAAGTCAAAAGAACATAGTGTGTTGAATGGCAAAAGGGTTTATTTGACATTCATTCGGCAAAAACGTCCACATTGTCAGTCTATTTTATTCAGTTCTTTTGATATATGGCATTTGAAAATTGTCTGAGTTTGGCGACTTAAAAAAAAATGATAAAAATGTATTTCATCTTAAAAGAAAGATGCTACATTAACGTACAGAACTTAAACACAGAGGCTTTAAATTAAGGGCCTGACGGGGAAAATTATGAGAGGTGCACATAATATTAATTCCATTCTGTTCTGCCTTTGCACAGGCCAGCAGTTTCTGGTATATTTAAAATACACAACTTCAGCTGCTTGACTGAGACAGAATAGAGGTGGAAAACTCAACATCAAGAAAAACTCTGAACTGAAATATGATCACCAAAGTTAAAAAAAACATGGTGGCTTTATAGCTCTACATTTCTTTATGCTATTTAATCTGAGAATAGCTTCTTTTCTGGGTATACTTCATGAACTATGAGAGTACCAACAAGAGAAATAAATGCCACAATGGTCAGGGTGGCGCGCAGGGCTTTGAACCAGCTGGGGTAAGTGGGCAGCAGAGACAGATCATAATGCAGCGACACTGCTAGTCCCATGATGACCATGGTGGCTGTGGACACAATGTTGTTGCTCATCAGCATGCTCACCCAGGCCAGCAGGGAGGGGACCACACTGTTCGCCAGATTTATCCAGTCAGGTTTAGCTGGGCTGCTCTCAGGAAGAGCGAATCCCCAGCGAGCTCCACCCAGGAAGGAAATGATGGAGGCGCCATAAGCTAACTGAGCGTAGGCCAACTCTGGATAGTAATTCTCCGTCACACCCATGAGCAGAGTGGGGGCAACAAAGGGGAGCAGCCCTGCAAACCCCAAGTACAAGGCGGGTTTGGGAGCCTTCCACAAGTCTTTCATGTCATAGCGCAGCAGATCCAGCTCTCTGGGAGCTTCAGGCTGTGGTGGTCGCTTCTTCAGCCGCACAGCAGAGGAGTGGAAATGACGATTCTTCACTGAAAATGGAGCTGACTGAGTCTGGGTCCTCTGGAGGAGCTCAATCGTCCTGACACAGAGGGTAGCACAATGTTTTACTTGTCCGTCGTCCCTTTGTGAAAATGGCAGCTTTGCTGTTGAGGCCCAGCAGGTCTGCAGGGAGCTGGATCCTCCACCAGAGACTCCGGTCAGGGTGGATGTCTGGCATCTTTGTGGAGGACCTGCCCAATGCCACACCTAAAGAAAAAAGGTGTATTTTAAAATCCATGTTAGTTTTAAAATGCTGAATTGTTAGATATAAAAGCAAAAGAGCTTTTAAAGCAAGGAAATCACAAACGCTCTGTTACCTTCTGGGCTGCAAAGGTGCTTCTTCGAAATATAACAGAGAGCATCTGATGAAAAGAAAGGAAAGATAAACAGATCAGATCAGACAGAGGAAAGATGCAGAGTGAAGTCTAATTGACTCAAAGTTAAAATAATAATTAAAAAAAAAAAAAGATTAAAATGATGTGCTAATGCATGCACAACATGATATAGTTGATGGTAGGGCAAGGCTGTGCCTCATATGCAGAGACACATTTCATGGCAGATTAAAACTGCAGTTTGAAATGATCTGTAAAAAAATTGAAACCTCCCCTTATTCCCCAAAGTTACCAGATATGATGTAAAGTATGAAAAGGTAACGAGACTGTGTTTTATGGAGAGGTTTACTTTGGCAAACTGTATGTGCACCCTGATAGGACAAGTGTCTTAATCTTGTTGTTATGATGAGAGCTAATAAATGCAATGTATTGTTATCATAAAAAATATTATTAATTACCTTTTTACAGAGAGTGTTTAAGGAAGGAAGTTTTCTACTAGTAACAGTAAATTGTAACAATATCAATTTATCATGAAACAATGTTTGCTTTACGATGAAAAAAAACATGAATGTCTTGGGGTTTTTTTTCCCAGTAGATCTTTACAGTTTAGTGTAATGAATAATGTGAAGCTCGGTAAGACGTGCGGAAGAATAAAATGACATGAATTATCATGCTTGCGCGCTCCCGCGGCCGGGGGTGCACTTCCTGTCAGAAAGTAAATAAGGCAACAGCATGACGCCTTACACTTAGGAAAAGCGGTCAAACCAGTTCCTCTTTACTGGGTTAATCTTCCCCTTTCACATTCCTCCCTCAATTGTTCAATTGTTCCGACATTTAAGTGCCTGTGGCAGCTACAAGTATACCGCTCACACCGGTACACAGTCAGAAATGAGAAAAATCAAATGTTGTGTCACATTTCTGGTTAATGTTCGATGAGAAAAGCGACACGGAGTTAACGGCTAAATTAACGTTACACAGACTGGCTAAACAATTAAAACCACACGCAGACATGGTAGTTACCTCTGTTTCAGGCTGAAAACATCATCCTTTAAACACTCGTTTATCTTCTTTATTTATCTCATTAATCCCCGGGGTCACCCAGCAGTTGGAAACACGAGTGTACGCCGTATATTTGTTCCGTGTTCGCCAAGAGGCGTCTGAGAGAGAACTATAGTTCCACCAGATTATAATGAGTCTATGAGCAGAACTATCGCCGGAAATGCATATAAATATGATAATACAAAGAAAAAAAATGTAAGAAACTTGCAGGTGTGAGATACTTGTTTCAAAGTTGAGCGTGTTATTAATTTTTTGTGTTGTTAACGTCACTGAAGAACCTCGGTCATTGATTATTAGGACTGATAAACGAGTGCATCGTTCAGTGTGTGACGTAATGACAATGCAAATTGTCAAACCTGAGGACTATTTAGCTATTAAAGTAAAAAAAAAAAAAAATGAAAAAAGGAGAATATATATATATATATATATATATATATATATATATATATATATATATATATATATATATATATATATATATGAATACATGTTTAACTACATGAAGATTGTGTCTGTGGTCAGGATTTGACAAATACTGGGGTCATAGATGAATAATTTTCATTTTAATGTTATTGGTTTTTCCATATTTAATTTTAATGATCTTTTCCACAGGCTTTTACATTATTTATCCTTCATAAATAAACATGACTAAACTATGAGGCAAATAGCCATCTTTGTCAACTTTGTCAGTGATTTCCTTGTAATTAATCTCACAATATGTAGTTCTTCCTCATGAAACTGCTCAAGAAACTACGGACCCAGGAAATAAAGTGTTTTATATTCCAACATAAATAAAACTCAGACAGAGAAATACTGAATCTTTTATTCATTTTGCTGGCGCAAAAGTAAAAACATTCATATGTAGTGAGTCTAAAAATACAGGAATTAAAGTTACCCAGTGCATCAAGTGCATTTTTTTAATGTTCAAAACTCCAAATGGCCAAAACTCTTCAAACAACTAAAGCGCAGCAGAAGAGAACAAAAAAACATTTCTGTTTGAAAAATAAAAAGAAAAAAAGCTAGTTTCCCAGTAGACTTAATCGCATCTCTGGTCATTATTAGCCTCCATTGTGCAAATATTAACTATGCCCTATTATAGCACTTGTGCTTTGATTTGTACATGAACTGATCACCTAAAAATGTTTTCACATGTATCTGTGTGAAAAGGCAGTTTGTAAAATAGTGGATACGTTAGCAGTGTGTTAAATTGAGTATAAAGCAGCAAGTTGTCCTTACAGTTTTCCCCCCAAAATTGGCACACTTGGTAAATACACTGTTAACAGGTGTTGATGGTTTCAAAGATAGTGCTTCAAGAATCACTGTAAGTGTTTAAGTATTCAGGAAAAACAGCAAACACAGGTATCCAAATGTGTATAGTGTGGACATGTTTTCCAAACATGAAACCTCATCAATACTAATAATAATAAACTAACAATACTTTTTTTTCTTCAAAAAAGTTACACTTCTCACACAACGTAAGCCACCTATTTGAGTCCCAGAGACCAGCTCTGGATCCAGCAGCGGACCAGTTCCACTGTATTCTTGTAGTTCTGCAGGATAGAAACATCGTCAGCTCTCAGCTCCTCCTCTATAGCTCTGATTGTGCTTGAAAGAGCCTCTGTCGCTCTGTCCAGACCTTCATTCCTCTCCTTCGTCATCCAACACTTTAGCTTCTCCTCTTCCGTCAGTGCAGTTATCCTGGCCTCCTCTTGCTCTTGAGAAAACTGGTGAAGCCTCTTAAACTCATTTTGCATCTCCGTTTGTGATTTATGGACTGTTATTTGTTTTTCTGTTTGATTGCTTGGCTCTTTTACTTGATTACAAAGATTCAGCTTCAGTTTCATGATCTTCAGGGTTTTCTGGAGCACCTCCCGGTGATCCTGCGCAGCTTCATCGATTTGTCTGAATCTGTGGTTTGTGTGTCTTTTTGAATCCCGGCACACAAAGCACACTGGCTGCTGATGGTCCACACAGAAGAGCTTGAATTTTTCAGAGTGCAGGCTGCAGAGATTCTCCCATCCTGCGGAAAGTCTCGGAGCTGTCTCCAGCACCGTGGACTCACACAGGTTCTTTAACGCCAGGTTACAAAATGGTTTGCAGTTTGAATCCTTGCCCCTGCAGACTGGACACTCCTGCGGTTTCTTTGTCCACCAATCCTGCAGACAGGCTTCACACAAGCTGTGGCTGCATGACAAGATTACAGGGTGTTTAAAGATGTCGTGGCAAACTGGACAGGAGAGGTCCTTCACTGGGAGGTAAGACGTGGACGACATTTGATCCTGAGTGAAGCTAAAGAAACCCCAGGCACTCCGATGAAGACACGGCAGGTTTCTCCTGTGGAATGTTCCCAAAAGCATTAAATTGGTCTCAAAATGTCAGTGTCAGAAAGCCATTGTCTCCTGTTTGTTGTCCTCCAATTGAAATGAAAGGTTTTGTCTGGTCCCGCTCTGTGTCTTCTCTCTCTGAGTTAAAAAGCAGTTGCTCCACCTTGTCCTGTTTTAACAGTTTAGACGCTGCAGTTCATTCATTCTGTGGGCGTGTTAGCATCCAAAGCAAGGTGTTGTCTGTCACATGCTGACAAATACAAATACATAGCTCTGTTTGACAATAAACACTTTTACGTGCACGTGCCCTTTATGCAGATTGGGAGTGTGAAACTCCTTTTAACTGGCCACATACAGCCAAGTTTGATCTCAAATTTGCTGGACCAGTAAAACCATTGTAAAATAACTTATAAATAACCTCCAAATGTCTCCCTTTCCTTCACTAAAAATAAGTGAAAGCTTTCATGAATGAAACACAAAATGAAGAGTCTAAAATGCCATAAGAAAAATACAAAAAGGGCAACTTCAGCAGTTCAGTTTTTCCATATTCAGTGAGTCTTCTCCTCATGCTTTGTGCGTACTCCTGTGTAATAATGCTGGCATCATCACTCTAAAGTTGATCTATTGAGGAGGCAAGTTCAGTTGTTCCTGGCATTACAGCCCATTTGCAAATCTTACGTTTTGACAGTGCCTTAGCATAAAGGTTCCAGCGATACTGTTTTAAGATAGAAGTCTGAAACAGATTCTTCAATTTTAGGTGTGAAAAGTCATCCAGTGGGGCAGATTTCACCATTTAGCTGCCAGTTGTGGCCCGCGGGCTATTCGTTTGACACCCCCTATAGATGATCACTTTAATTTGCTCTTGAATTATTTAAAATAAGAAGGAAAACTGCTAATTGGTTGAAGATTTCTTTAACCATCTCAGCTATAGTAGCTCTGATGAGTAAAACAAGACTTAGAACTTAAACATCAGAAACATCAAATACTGAAGCAAAGTAACTGATTAGTTTTACTAAAGCAATGTAACTTTTTAGGTACTTGGGCATGTGTATTTCCATTTCACTGCAGTCCATAGGGAAATGTTTAAAGTGACACCTATTGTTACCGCTTACTATTCACATAAGCATGGCAAGCTGTTTTGAGTGTAAAATATGTGTCAAATTTCTGTCGTGTTTCAGCCTCAGTGTGTACCTGAACTCGACCCAGCATAGATAACCACCATTAAAGGAGAGTGCTGGATTGAAATGCTCAAAGAAAAAGAAAAAATAAATCATGTTAGGTAATTCATCCATTAAATTAATTTCTTAAATAACACAAATATTGTTGGGTACATCAACTAATCTATGTCTTTAACAAAATCACTTGATTTCATTTATTTTTTGTAGTATTTGTAATAAAAGTGAAATCATTTTTAATATAACATTTAATTCTAAGCAAAATCAGTCAGTGTTACGAACTCATAATCATAAACCACATCAGAGTCATTTAATCAAGCATTTGTATAAATAAACTTGAATTATGTACTAGTTCTTTAAATCATCCCATTTACACCTAAATTCTGAAATATAATTTCTGCAACAAACAAAGCCAATCAATCCACAAACAAACAAAATCTTATAAACAAAAAACTCAAATCAACCACGGATGAAAATTTCCCACTTTTGAGTCTTTTCCTTGAATGAAGTTCTCATGAACTGGGACCACTTTGATTAAACTGTGCACCTTGAATAGCAGATGTAAATGTACACATATAAACATTTTAGACTTCACTGTTTTTCCACCACGTCCTTGAGCCTGAAGCCAACGCCCTTGACTCGTCAACCAAGTCAACCAAGTCAGCCTGCGTTCCAGCCCTCATTTATGGTCAATAGCTCTCGGCAGAATGAGGTGTCGGATTCAGGCAGTCAGAATGACTGCACAGTGTGCGTCTGGGCTCAGCCTCAGGGCAAGAGTGAAGAGCTCCTTAAAATGTTCCTCAAAGCAATATGGGTTGTTGCCTCACTTTAAAGGAATTCTTGACATGTCCTACTTAAAGGAGCCCTAGGTGGAGACCTAAACTATGCTGAAGGAATTATGTAACCTATTTTAAAGTAGCATTGTTTTATATTAGTACTACCACACTCATAGGGCCTCTGACGGATATGCACCAGACTGGCCTCTTCCACTCCACCCTTCCCATTTTGTGTGTGTGTGTGTGTGTGTGTGTGTGTGTGTGTGTGTGTGTGTGTGTGTGTGTGTTAATATGAGATGCGGCTCAGCACAATGTGTTACTTAATTTGTTACAAAGATTTGGTGCTAAATTGAAGCATTGTTGACCGTTCAGTAGAATTGATAAAAAATAGTCAGAAATCCCTCAAAAAGAACCACATCAAGACTTTTAGGAACAAAACGTAAGTAATTTAAAAAAAAAAAAAAGCAGTTTGATGGTTCTTATGGAAACTGCCCGGAAACCCTTACTGTGAATTCACTTACGAAAGCTTAACATCCTCTGAACAGCCCATGCCAGTAGTTTATGGTTATAACATTTTCACGAGTCTCTGATTATTCTAGAGGTCAAAATTTTGTCTCATCTTATTCTTCCAGTCATATCCAAATCATGCAATGCCAAGACTACTTTAGGGTTCCCAATTTGCAGAAATATTTAAATAAAATAGGGGGAAATTACTCATTTGTACTGCATGCAAATACAGCATGCTTTTGCTCCACTGTATGGGACTAGCATAACGTAAGCATGTCTGTAAATGGGTGACTTGTAGGTACCCAAAGAACCCATTTTTATTCCGTGAGGTGTGAGCTCAAGGGATCAAACTTGACCAGCAAGAAGATGTAAAAGTCATAAGGTTTTAATGGGTAAACCTGCAGAAGGATCAATCACTGTGAAAATGGCCATTCCAGGTTTTGCCTCACTAAAATTTTGCCAAACCTTGGAGCCTTATTCAAGCCCCTTCAGGGCAAGTTACACCAGCTAAAGACATGGATCCCTCAGGTCCTCTACTTTCATATGATACCAGTATCTTTAGTCTTACTTTAAAAATCTGCCCGCTACAGCTGCTGAAGGACATTATTGTTGGTGAGGGCATCTGTGCCCCTGTGGGGTTGGCAGAGGCTCCCTTTACGATATGCAAGTCACCCTACAGTATCAATTTCCCCTTTCTCCTTTCTATTTGATTCTCCTGCGGAAGACTTGGGTGCCTTTTTTGTCAGTATCATTTATGAAAAACAGGGATGATGATGAACCCAAATACACACAGGACACAGGACAGGTTGGTGAGTGAAACATGTTTTTGATCTTAAAGGGAATTGAGTTTTGGCTGAAAGGTGAGACAAGCTGGAGTCTTGGCTGAGGGGATTGGGGTTTTCATCCTGAAAAAGAGGGTTTGGCAGGGGGGGATGGGTCTGGGAATGAAAGCTGGCCGGTGGCTTGGCACACTGGTGAGCTGAGTGCTTTGCCAGAGTGAGGAGAGGAGGCGTGAGTCTTCAGCAGGCAAGCAAAGAAACAGAACAATTTAAAGTTACCAGCAGACTGGCAAGCACAAGTGTTTATAAGTTTGATGTGCCACACAACAGTCTGGCAGCAATTGCAAGTTGGTGCAAGTTCTTATAGGGAAGAGGTGATTTCTGGATGGCAGACAGGTGTGCTGATCCCCAATGATGAGCAGGTGTGCAGAGAGTCCGAGAGAGAGGGGAGGGGAACAAACTGACAGGAAAAACACACCAAGCACACATCAGTCATATCAAAAAGCCTGAAAATAAGACAATCACACCAGGCAGGCAGGTTTCATGGAGAAGAGACCGTGACACATACCTGTCTTCACAATGGATTCTTTCTTTGGGAGAAGGTCTGCAGTGTTTTAGATTATAAAGAATACGTAAGTTATGAAAGTATGTTATTTCTTTAATTGTTTTTAACTCAGGTGTACTTTTACATTTATTGCTTTATTGATTTATCTATTATTTTATTTTGTTAGTTTTACTCTTGTGTTATCATCTTTTATTGGTCTATTTGTCTTATTTTATTTTTAGTTCTTTTATTTGTTTTTTTTTCATATGTAGTATTGTCTTTTAATGGTCTACTTTTAGTATTATTATTTATTGAATTTATACAAATATTTATCAGTTCTGACTCATGTCTTTTATGCTATGCTTCATTATAATTATTATTTTATAAGGTTTTATTGTTAGTTTTAATGGATTTAATTCACTTTTATTTTCAGTTGCTGACTTTCTTTTGCGCCCACAACTTCTACCTTACACTTTGTGCAGCACATTGTGCTTCCACCTGGAATGAAAAGTGCTATTTAAATAAGGTTTTGCTTTCTTGCTTGCCTGGGGAGAGGAACATCTGCTCTCTCAGCCTGCTGCTACTGCAACATTGACACAAATAAGAAGCAAAAAGTGAATGCGTGGACTGCTGTCGCTTTTCATTTTAGCACAATACAAATACAAATGTTTCATGTAATCATCTTCTTAAAAGGGAACACAAACCAAATTTTTTAAAGTTATTTCTGTTATTTCCATGGCCTTGGAAAGGTAGAAAACAGAGAATTAAGTCTCAAATTTGTGATGCCATCAGTTATAAGTTCTGGAGCTAATAATGGAAGCCTGATATTGTGGATCTACAAAATGTTTGTTTTCTTTTTTATACCCAAATGAGCTTTATTCTTTTGTTGAAAATATACCCATATACTCAGAAAATCCCCCTGGGTGCTCTCAGCGCCATTTAGAGCATCTTTCCAATTTATTGTTTATGGAGCAGCTCCAGGATTTATACCGTATGACATCACAAATTTGAGTTTTTGGATTTAAGAGAACTATTCATGTTCACTAAAAGTTTTGGGACTGTCTTAGATGATGAGAATGACGTATGAATTTTGTAAATAGGCGTAGTTTACTTTAAGCGCCAACCAACTGTGCAGACCTCTTCCATCATGTCATCTTACACTAGGAAAACAAAAAGAATAACGACATGCTTGCAACAAATATAGACTACTGCAAGTTTCTCCTTTTAATCCTACACAATATCTCACATATTACTGTCATATATGTTTGTATCGTATTACTGTCACTATTCTTGTAGAATAGGTAAGTAAAAACCACAGGCCACACGCCAGGTTTAAAAAATAAAATCAGTCGATTTAACAATGCAACAGCCTTAGGGTGGCTAAATACCAACAAGATGCTGCTCTTTCAAAATCTTTTCTTTTTTTAACAAGAGCACTCCAAAAAGCTGACCCGTTTCAGTACCGTGGACAGCGGCGCTGGTATACGCCTATGCAAATACCCAAAATTATACTGGCAAAGAGCAAACAGATACATAAGGCTTAAACAGAAGGGGCATAAAGACAACTGAGGTGGCTAAGTCGCCCTTTAAACTGCAATAACAGAGTTTTCTGCTGCACCATGACCTGCTGGCAGAGGGTAATAGCTTATTCTTTAGCATTCTTTCAGCAGCATGGAAACAGATCAGTCATTCACACAATTAGAGAAAGATATAGTTTAATAACACACCAGACAAGTTAATGCCTCATGAGAAGGCCCACATGAGTAAATGTGTACAAAGGAGAATTGGAAAAAAGCCCAAAGACAGAGACTACATCCATGCTTAAAGGTGTATTAAATAATTTCTTTTGGCACAACTTGATACAAACAACATAATCTTTAACACCCGTGACTGAGGCAACAAGGTTTTATGGAGAGACATCACACCACATTTATCTTTAATAACAACAAATTGTGTTAATGTGCAACAGCAATTTAGAATAAAATCATTTTGTTTTGATTCATTTCTTTTTTTTCATCTTTTGATTCTAATAACCTTTGTCCTGTGAAAAATGTAAAATGTAGATTTTGTTGATGGTGTTAAGGTCTCCCTTTACACCCTTTCAACCCTCATTGGACTTGTGTTTATGACGTCAAAATGCCCAGCAGGGGGCTGTAGTGCAATAGAAATAGCTCAAAAGAACCTCTTAGAATGTATTTTCCAACAGGTTGCTCCCTTTGACAAAGAAAATATGAAAATATAAAATATTGCTTATATATAAGCAATAACAAGGTCCTATCCTGTCTCTTGGTACCATCCGCCTTTCACTGATATATCAAAAACAGAATCTTCCATTACTGATTTGGCTAAATGGGTAAAAACAGATACATACCGTATGTATCAGGAGGAAAATCATTAACTACAGTGTTGGAAACTACAGAGCTGAAAATGCACATTAAGATTTAAACATGAGAAGATGTTGTTATTGGTGTTTACAGGAGAGTAAATAAAAAAGCCTTTCGGTTTGAGCTCTGTCATTTCACCATTGTTGTCAGACAGTACACACAATGTAATCAATGAGCTCTTATGCAAAAACATATAGCTGTATAGCATGAAGCGAGAAACTACTGTTACCCTCAGACATCAGAATAAATACAGGAAACGGCTGCCTGCAGACTGTCACAGCTGCAGGAAGTGCTCAGACGGCTCCGTCACTCTGAAAGACAAACAGCATCATTTTCATGTGGTTATTAGAAAGAGTCTCAGCAATTGATTTAAAAGGCAAGGATCATTTAAAAACAAAACCAAAAACAAATAAAATGAAGTCTTCCTGTCAGATCCTCGTGCATCAACAAGTCAACATCTATTGTTTTTTTTTCTGTATTAATATATAGTTATATTTCCCTTCTGCTTTATTATAGTCTTTTTCTTTTCCTTTTATCAACCACGCAAAAGTATAAAAAACATCAAAGTCTTTAATTCAAAGAAAAAAAGTGTTGTGTATCAATAAAAACGTCTATTATGTCACCTATGTTTCTTTTTTCTCTGCTATAGTTTTACAGACAGATTTTATTGTTATTATTATTATTACTTCCAATATAATAATAATAATTAATAATAATAATAATAATAATAATAATAATAATAATAATAATAATAATAATAATATCAGAAAAGTAGATTTCTGTTTGAATTTATGCAATTCTTCTCACAAATAAATTCATCTGAACTCATCATCTCAGACTAGATACTGACCCCTCCACAGCAGTCCCCACACAGACATCCCAGCAGGCCGTTGACCACTTGCACAGCACACAGCACTATCTGGATCAAACCCATCACCAGCAGCACAGAGAACAGAGACAGATGCCAGGACACCACGCCGTCCGGCTCTAAACATCCCATCGTCCAGGCAGTTTTGTTTGACAGGTAGTCACTGGAAAAGAAAGGTGAAGAAGAGACAGCAGGTTATTATCCACAGACACTTTAAATCAGTGGCTGATTAGTGAGTGATTTCAGCGGTTTACTGCTACATTAATAGTGATTAACATTTTTCGCTGAAAGAAAGCGCATGCCCATCTTTACACTGGTGGTTATTCAGGTAGTTTAGAATAAGAAGCGTTTTAATAGTTGATGTGAGTATGTGTCTTACCCATTTGAGAAAGGAGTGCCCCACTCCTTGTCAGTGCCATTGATGTTAGTCACACACTTGGGTCCATGGTTTATGGCCACAGCAGAAACTATAACTGAGTAACCAGCCCCCACAACACCCACAGCGGCAAACAGTATGGAACTCAGCATCTGAAGACAGAGAGAGAAGTTACTTATATTGGGAATCAATACCTTTAACAATCAGGCTTTTAGCTTCTGTGACTACAATGGAGTTATTCTCTCAGTGTGCAGAGATCAAGCTGAGGGTCACGAACAGAGCAGGACCAGCACAGAGCTACTGAGGTGGTGTGTGTGTGTGTGCGGTAATCAGACAGACTTTTGTTTGCTGATTTTTTTTTCTGGACCCCACACATCCTCACACACCGACACATTCCTGAAGTATTGATCAGTATGTGTGTCTGTGCCAGAACAATACCAGCTCTGTGTGATACAGTCACGCGATACTCCCATAAGAGGATTTTCTAACTCTAGCGATTGAAATCTCATCAATTTGCATGTGAATGTTTTTTTTTTCTCTTTTTTTGCATTTACTGCTGTGTAAATTAGGGTGGGTGTGTACATGGTGCCACTATGTTTATTTCACATACTCAGTGGTTGATGTATAGTGACATACAGTACAGTGGATTCACTGCTAGAAATGCAGCCTAATCCTTCATGCTCCATTCTCTGTTTTAAATAATTTGGTTTCTGTTAGATCATTTATAAGGACAATCATTTAAACTTATGTTTACTCCATAAAAACAGACAGAACTGACAAATTTCACTCCATTTCCATTTTCAGTCAACTTGAACTTAGTGGAGTGACAGATTTTGCACTGCAGTTATTAACTGAGGCTTCCATTTCCATTTCGGAGGGAAAGACATGACAGTCTACAATGGTGCTTCAGCAGCATAAGCAGCCACTCAATCGGCTCTAGCTGCTATGAAATGAATCCCCGTGCATTTTGTGCCTTTAGGTGGTGAAAGGGGCCTTTGAGAGCTTCCAATATTGTTTGACACACATTTCACTCTGTCAACCAATTTAATCAGGACATCTGAATTTAGTCACTTCACTAATTACAGAAAAAAAAGCCAACAAAACAAAAGTTTTGATTCTACCATAGGGCCCTGGGTGATCAGCATTTTTCATCCCCCAACAGCTCAATATATAATTCATGTAAGAGAAAGACATAAACAACGAGCAATGCAAACAAGCTTTGTTGATTGTTTACAGAAATCTCTTGCATAATTAAAAAAAGGAACTAAACTGTAAAATAACAATGACAGTTTTTGTGCTGTAAAATGTATTTCATAATCTGATATTCACTCAGATTTAATTTTATTATTATTATTATTATTCAAATTGAACACCAAATATATATATGTACTTCAAATCAACAATTAAAAAGATGTTTTGGGTTACAAATGTCCAATACAACTCTGAAACCATGACATGTTCACAAATGGCAGTCCTGTCACTGCATCTAAAGTAACACACTGAGAAAAATGTAATTTCTTTTTCTCCACTGTCAGTGTTTTTTTTTTTGTCTCTGCCTGACTGCCTGTAGTGTGTGCATGAATGGCTGTGTTGCTTATCCAAATTGATAAGCTGTTTGGCAAACTTGTTTAAACGTATGATGCTGGCTAACTTCCTATTTTCCGTGTTTTATTGCGTCTGTTGGTAGAGACGTGGACATGTTTATTGTTTTGTTCCCCAACCAAAATTAAATCACCTGTTTCTGCAGAGTTATTTTGGGACCCTTTCTAATCTTCCTCTCCTGTGAGTCTGATTTGGATCCTCGCCCATGTTTTCAAGGCCACAGCTGCGAATAATTATTTTATTATAGTAAGAAGTTAAACAGTGAAACATCTCCTCACCGCAAATCTCCGCCCACAGCTTTCATTGCCACAGCAACCGCAGCAGTCGTTGTTCTTCAGACCCAGAAAAACCAGAGCCGGGAAGATCATCTGTTATCCAAACACACACACACACACACACACACACACACACAGATATAAATCAGTCAGACAGATGATGAATTATTTGTTCCTCCACTGTATAGAGGAGGAAATTGAACTGCTTAATGTCCCACCATAATCATTAAGATATGAATTATTATATAACTAGTTCCTAAAATTTCCATTTATTAGTGTCTCACCTATTTCCACCTGAACTGACACATTTTTCCTCATTTTTTCTACAAATATGCCATGAGAGTATATTAAGGGATGTTAAAATCACAGATATAATTTACACGTAAAGGCTTTAAATAAAAGCTTTTCTATTTCAATTTTCTGGTATGTTTTTGGTATATTTTCAATGTGGACAAGGTGAGGTGCAACTTTATAAGGTTCACTTCAGTTTTAGCTCTTGAAAGGGGAAAATATACCTTTTATTCTTTGTAATATTTGATAGAAAACTGAAGTTCCGTACTGCTAATCATATACAACTGTGGATCTGTGGATCCTGAATATTTCAGTGCAATTTTGTTTTAACATTTTTATTTAAAAAAAAAAACCCCAAACTATTTTCTAAACAATTAATTGATTAATCAAAAATAATTTGGCAGACTAATCTATAATGGTAATAACTCTTATTTTGGGATATTTTAATTGTACTGAATGGGCCCCCAAACTGTGGAATATAGTAGAGTCTTCCACAGTTTGGGGGCTCGAGGTCAGACACACTAAATTATTAAATTTTATTTATTTATTTTAAATACCTTCTAAAAACTGTCTTACTTATGAAAGCATTTCTGAATATTTAATATGTGTTAGGTTAAGTTTTATCATCCCTCCTTGGTCATTTTATTCTACTTTTCTACTATTTTTAAAAAAGTATTATTTGCATTTTATTTTTATTGTTGTTTTATTGCTTAATGTAGTGTTATTTTTGAAATGCACTTTATAACCTTGTAATTAAAAGTGCTCTATAAGTAAAGTTATTATTTAGGACTGTGATGCCATCATTATGACAAAATACCCATTATGTGCTTTAGCAGCAACATTATTTAAAAAAAACTATACAGAAAAAAAAACATCCAGAAAAGTTCTTTTCAGAGATGATAAAAACAGCTGGTATCCCACAGTGTGCATCTTACTCACCAGCACTCCAGATCCCAGAATGCCTCCAAAGTACCAGACTTGGTCTGTGATTTGTCCAGAGTCCACAGTCTTTCCCCCGGGGAAGAAGAGCAGGATGTTACACAGCACACACACGATCGACAGAGGCATCAGGCTGATCCCCAGACACTTGGCAAAGCCGCCTGAACACATTCTGACACTGACACTTCAACCTCCACTAGTGAAAAACTCCCAAAGGTTTCTCAAAATCCCCCTCAGATTGATCTTTCAACTGAACTATCTCAAACTGACAAAGCAGGGATGCCTTGGTTCTTAAACTGAAGATTTAAATTTGGTCCAGTCTTTGTCCACTCCAAGTTTGTTAGGAGAATGTTCACACTCCACCTGTTGTTTTATGACTGAGTGTTAGGCCTGTGTTTATCTGTAACTGCAGCTTCGCAACAATAATTTCTCCTTACACCTCTAAGCTTGGTTGTTTCTATTAAAAGTTCAGTCTGACTCCTCTGAATGATCCTGTCTGCCTCACCTGTCCTGCTTCTTATTTGGTTGATGCTACATTTGAGCCTTTATAGCCCACCCCACCCTCACCGCTTCACTTTTACAGCAGCCAGCTGTGATATAGCAGGATCATACACACACACACACACACACACACACACACACACACACACACACACACACACACACATGCTCACACAAACACACTCTCACACTTGTGACTATATGCAAACACACACACATCGATGTGGGTTGACATACCCGTGTGTGTGCATACAGACACACCGGTAAAGACACAGTGGTTAATGTTCTACCATGTGTTTTGTGTGCATGGAGACAGAGGAGGAAGTGACAGACAGTGGGTCGATAAAGTGGGGCCCTCGGTGCCGATCTGCACCTACCGCTGGTTTAGTGTATGACAAGAAAGACATCATTAGTTAGGACTGTCTAATCCGTAGTTCAGCTCTTACTCATTACTCATATTTAATGTTTTATGACATGTTACATGCTGACAGATGCAATAAAGTAAGCATATAGTTAGAACATGTCCATCCTGTATTGGCTTAAGTTAAAGGGCAGCACCACCCAAAGTAGGAATTCCAATATATTATTTCCATGGCCTGGTAAAGTTCAAAAACTATTTGTGAACATGAACTGCCCTCTATCAAAACCAGTAACTCTCAAACTTATGATGTCATCGAGTACAAAGTCTGGAGCTGCTATGTAGACAACAAATGTGAGCCTGATTTTGTGGACCCACAAAATATTTTCTTTTGTTTTCTTTTTTTGTTTATATGCAAATGTACTTTATTCAACTGTAGTTTTCTTAGATTTAAAAGAGAAAACGTACCGGATTTTATTAATTTGATTAAATCTAATTTATTTATTTAATCATTTATTTATTTATTTATTCATTTTATTTAAATTAATTTAATTGTTTATTATTATTTATTTTTTTAAATTATTTTTATCTTCAGGTGATAAATAATTCAAGCCAGATCATGATTTGGGGATTTCAGGGGAACCGAAACATCCTGCAGTTTGTCATCTCTTACTAAATTGTTTTTCTTTTGCCTAAAAACACTAATAACCACACAACAAACAGACTGCAGGCTCAGATGAGGTTGGTATTTTTTAAGTTTCCAGTTTGAAATGTATCTTTAAGAAGAATTTTAACTGATGAAACCTCAACACCAGCACCTATCGATGTATTCTGTCATCCTCTTTGCGGCTGTCGTAGTTCAGCCAAACTCAATCGATGCACGAGTAACCGATCCGAAGTTGAAAGTCCAGTACGGTTATTTTTGTCCTGTTATTTTCTTCTTGCTGTCGCCAGCAGTTGCCGATAGTTTGAGGGATATGGATGTGGACTTTACTTTCTCCTCTCGTCGGTCTCCTGTGGTGTGTTTACACGGCTGCGTGGCGTCCAGTCAGCCGCTAGCCTCCAACATAGGACTCGGTGAGTGACCGAACAGTTGCCATGGAGATCCACAATATTAGTAAATAGGAAGTAAAAACGACACCCTCTAAATAAGTTTCACATTTTTTATTTTCCCATATCAGGATGTTGTTTTCTAGCTCATGTGATTCATTCGGAAGCACACAAAAAGCATAATTTTGTAATGACGACTAAAAATATCCACTAAAAACTGAGAGCTAACAGCTAAACGCTCACTTAATGCCAAAAATTCAACTTCACTAAAGTTCACGTGAGTAAATTAAAACATTTTTTTTATATTTCCTTTCAGCCAACACACAATGTGAGACAGTAGCTTACTTAATATGTGTTTAAAGGGCTATACCAATGTAGAGGATGATGGAATTGAAACTGTTCAATCTTTATTCACACATATTTAATTTGCTGTTTTTGAACTGACCATCAAATACATTAAAACTAAAATTACTTAAATTAAAACTGAAAACTGATCTGGCTGTTTCAACTGTAAGATGTGTGATTGAAATGTGTTATAAACTGTTGTGAAAGAACCAATCTCTTGAAATTATCTTGGACTGCATAACAAAAGAGACCCTTCTTTCCATATGTGAGTTTTGCTCTGCGTTTATCTGTGTTATGATTATTAAGTAGGCTGTACTTTTACAGATGTACCATTGTTTTTTGTGGCTGGTGAGTGAAGCACATCTAGCAGCCACTTACATATTTTTACCAGCATTTGGCTGGTGCTAATTTCCAACCTTGGTTTGAAGGTCAAAGGTCAACATGTTTTTGGCCAAATTCATTTGCAAATTATGATGAATTTTCACACAAATATCTAATAGGATATAATGATGAAATTATGACATTTTACATCCAAAACATCAAAGGTCTACTTCACTGTAGCATCATAATGTTCAGAAAAAACACTTGTCTGGCCATTATCGAAGGTCATTACTCAGTAACAGAAGGGTGACGTGGTCAGATACTGAATTGAAGACACAAAGAGCAGGTGGGTTTAAAGAGGCTCCACTATGAAATATTATAATCGTATTGAGATCTGTACGTCCTTAGATACCAGATGTACAGACAGCAAAAATGTCTGGTTCTGGCTGTGCAGACAGTTTTTGTTTGATTTTGTCTAGGTGCCTCTGAGATTTGAGACACCAGCGGAGATGAAGAGAATTTAATTTGTGCAGCTCACAAAGTAAACATGAGACGTGGGACATTTGGAACACAGTCTCAGAGTTGAAAACTTTGAAAATAAAACTCAAAGACTCGAAGATATGCTTTGCTTGAAATATGAAAATGACATACCATTGTGGGGAAATTATTGTGAGCCAATGACATTAATCTCACACATGGATGTGTGTTTGTGTCCAGACATCCTGAAGCGTGGTGGTAATGCGGCAGATGCTGCGGTTGCCATAGCAGCAGCGCTGGCGGTAACAGAACCGTGCAGCACCGGTCCTGGTGGAGACGCCTTCTGTTTGTTCTACAACGGAAACACTGGAGAGATCAGGGGAATTAACGGCAGGTGGAGACTCTTCTTTTGCTGCTGTCATTGTCTTCATAATACAGAATGATCAGCTCAGTCTCTCTCTGTGTCCTCAGCGGTCGTTCAGCCAGAGCTCAGACCCTGGACTTTCTGGAAGGTCGTGGGTACGCCGCAGAGGCCCCTCCTTCACCTTCTGATGCCTTGAATGTCACAGTACCAGGGGCCCCTGCATGCTGGTGTGATGCTGTACAGCTGTTTGGTAGTCACAAGGTTTGTCTGTGTGTGTTTGTTCTTGTTTCCATCTGTAGAACTGTTTGTGCTGGTATGTGCTGTATGCAACACCCAGGTGGCCAAGATCCCATCTAATATAATCATTTACACGACATAAACAACCTAAATGTAAACAAAAGGAAGCACATTGACACACATCAACAACATACACGGAAGTAGGACTCCTGACTGTTGTGGCTGTTCTAAACAGTGGTGCTGATGGTTGATCAAGGAGGTATAAACATGGATTGGACAAACTATCATTTCCTTTTTTTGGTCAAAACAGGAGTAACTTAGCCATCTATGGTAGGGTTCCTACAGGTCCATGAAAATCTAGGTGAGATTTTAAAATAGGGATAGACTTCGAGGTATGACTCACTCTCAATACTTCACCCACAGAATTCACATTTTTTCAATCAATAACTCACCCCATGCCACTTTAAATTGGCGTAGAAAGCTTTGTTCTCTTGCATGTTTTTTTACGGTGAAGAATCCAGAAATGGTAAACGTTCTTTATGAACTGAAGTAAAAAGGGGCCGCATTTAACAACAGTAAAACCAAATCAAAACATTGATTTATGAACTCTTACACAGTTCAAACGCACCCGCCTGCCCAGAAAGGCTACTCGTATGCAGAAGTGTGAGCTGTGGTTCAGGAGGTGCAGCTGGTCATCCAGTAATCAGCAGTTGGCTGGCTCCTCCAGTGTGCATGTCAGTTGTTTGCATGCAAGTTTTCTCAGGCAAGATACTGAACCCCAAATTGCATCCAATGGCTGTGCAAGAGGTGAGTGAGTGTCTTTGAATTTTAACAGGTTATACCTTGTATGGTAGCCTTGGCCACCTGTGTGTGTGTAAATGGTTGAATGAGAAAAGACACTCTTTTACACTGTACAAGAAGACTGCTAACACTTACATCTGGCTTTTTAATGTAATCGGAAAGGTAACAATCAGCATTAACTCCCAGGTTAAATGACTGCACAGTAGTCACGGATATTTATTGGCTCCGGCTCTGATCAGCAGTGATGGAAACACAACACCTGGGTGAATGCACTTAACTGGCACCTTAACTGGTGAGATGCAATGATGGACCATCAAACATTTTAAAAATAGATTAGATGGCACTGAGATTGAAAGACAGACTGGAAAGAAAGAAGTAGTCATGATAAAGTTTTCACAGTCCTTCATCCGTGCTCCTTTCTGTTTACCAAACAGTTTTCCAGCCTGTCCGTGACGTGGGATATGACACACCAAACAAAACAGTCAGTCAGTCAGTCATTTTCTGTAACCGCTTGTCCTCGTAAGGGTCGCGGGGGGGCTGGAGCCAATCCCAGCTGTCATCGGGCGGAAGGCGGGGTACACCCGGGAGAGTTCGCCAGACCATCGCAGGGCCGACACATATAGACAAACAACCATACACACACACAGTCACACCTAAGGGCAATTTAGAGTCACCAATCAACCTGAGCTGCATGTCTTTGGACTGTGGGAGGAAGCTGAAGACCCTGGAGAGAACCCACGCAGACACGGGGAGAACATGCAAACTCCGCAGAGAAGGGCCCCCGCCAACCAATCCAACCGGGATTTGAACCAGGGACCCTCTTGCCGTGAGGCTAACCACAAAGCCACCGTGCCGCCCACAAAACAAACAAAACAAAACAAAACACACACACACACAGAAAGGCACATTCTTCTCCTGCAGAGCCATGTACACAGCTATGGTCTGCTGGCAATGAAAACGGGGTCTATCGTCTACTTTAAGAGGTTTACTCATATTTGAAAAAAAAAAAAACCTGCGTACACTCGAATTTTGGTGGAAAAGGGGTAGAACAGTGTGAAAGTGCTTTGAGTGTCCAAAGACTAGAAAGTGATATATAAGTGCAAGTTACCATTAAATTGTAAGGTTTTGGAGTATATGCATGTGTTTGGGAAGTACTGAGCATACGGCTGGATAAATAAGACTTGGATTAAAATGCATGAATTATGTCTAAGTAAGCAGATGTTTGGATGTAGTTTGCTGTTGTTAAATGCAGTCCCTGTTTACTTCAGTTCATCAAGAATATTCGATTTTGGATTTTCGTTCACAAGACGCAATGTGAGAAAAAACGTTTTTTTCACAATTCCAGATAATATGAGGTGTGTAATATACAAATGATCATTTTGAGGGTAAAGTATTCCTTTAAGTATTACTTCAATTGGTAATCACTACACTACTCTCATAACAGCTGTACCTTCTGAAGGGATGAAATGTACCAAGTTCATTTTGTGTTCTCAGAGTGTGTTTGGGGAAATGTAATAAATTGTTAGTAAATAGAAGTGAGTAGTGAATTTTAATGGGATATTGGCAAATCAGAAAAGTGACTAAATCACAAAGTAACCCCTAACGTGTCTTCTCGCTCACACAGATTAATACATTTAGTGGATTTCTTTTTTTTCTGTCTGGAAAACTCCTCAGAGGAAATCACAAACCAGTTTTCGTCTCCACATATTTCTTTTCAAAACAATGACTCACACTTCCTGCTCTGAGAAGTTTCCCTTGAGGTAACAAGTGTGTGCTTCCTGTCCCTGTTTCCCCAGCTGTCCTTGCAGGAGGTGCTGAGTGGGGCCACCGAGCTCGCAGAGGTGGGGTTTCCTGTTGCCCAGGTAACGGCTCACCACTGGGCGAAATGGGTGGCTGCTCTGAGAGATGCTGGGAAGGAACTGGGTGGAGAACTGCTGATTGATGGTCATGCGCCCAAATGTGGACAAGTATTCAGAAATCCTACCCTGGCCCAGACCCTGAAGGTAAATCCTTGAAACTAAAACACAAATAAATGAGCGTTCAGGGGTCATGTGAGGAGCACTGGGGCATTTTTCCTGAACTGGTGTTATTTGGGACAGAACAATAAAGTACCCCAGAGAAACCACTGTGCTGGTTCCACATCCTCCCGCAGGTTGTTTTCTTTTTCTGAACTTGACTTAACTTTCAATATGGGAAGACCTTGGATGAACCCAGGGGCATCGTGGGTAATTAACTCTGAACCCATTAGCGTGACAGACTCAATATGGATGGAAAACAAGGAAGATGGAGGGAGGGAGGAATATAGGTGTGGACACAATAGGAGGGACATCAAACGAGGCAAATATAGAGGGAAGGGTGGACGAGTGGGAGTGAAAGCAGGACAAGGAAGGGTGACCTCGGAGATGATTAAAACAAAAAGGTGGAATGGTGGATGGAAAAAGAAGAAAGAGACTGAAGATAGGAAGAGAAGTAGGAATGAAGGTGGTGGTGGTAAAAAGAAAGATAGGCATTATAAGAATTATAGCATAGACATAAAAAAATATTAAAAACAATAGAAACAGTCCGATTGATTTGTGTTATTTTAAATTTAATTATGGATACAAACATTTTGGTTTCCACAGAACCTGTGCATCACAAATCAAACTGAAGTCAGTCTGTGAAGTCAGTCCCTGCCGGCAATTTAGGTGCCAACTTTGACTCCGAGCTCAGTTTCAACATACATATTATCAAGGTTGTGTAATCACTCTTTCTTCAAATTCGAAGCATTGCAAAAGTTTTTTTTTATCTTAGGCGGACCTTGAAAAAGTCTTTCATGCTTTCATCCTGTCAGGATGGGATTACTGTAATTCCCCGTACTCAGGGCTCAGCCAAAAGGCAATTTCTCGTCTTGGGCTTGCTCAAAACTCAGCCGCAGACTTTTAACAGATTTCTAGAGAAAAGACCACATCACTTCCACCCTGCCTCACAGGTATTGAACTGATTTTTAACTTTTACTTATGACTTCTAAAGGCAAGGCACTGCAGCTTTATTTGTACAGCACGTCATACAACAAGGCAATTCAAAGTGCTTTACAGAGCAATAAAATATAAAAACATTATAAAGGATATAGATTTAAAATAAAAGACTTAAGAGATAAAATATAAAAGGTAAAAATAAATTACTAAATGATTTAAAATAAGCAAAACAACAGACAAGAGCTGCAAAAAGCATAAAACACAGAGCCCCACATGGCCTTGCTCATACAATTATAGATTTGCTCACGCCCTCTGAGCAGCTAAACATATACTTTGAGACTTTTTTAAAAGATCTATTCCTCTTTTATCAAATTTATCATTTTTATTTTATTACACTCAGTTTTATTCTGGTCTTTTTTATTTGTTTTCATTTATGTTTTTTTGTCTTGATGGTGTATACTATTTTTTCTTGTCCTGTAAAGCACTTTGTAACTAAAGTTTATAGTTTATTATTTATCATTTGGTCATCAATAGAGGTCTTTATAGATTAATGGACTTGTAAATAGTTTCCTGATCTGTGTTACAGTTTATTCAAATGTTGATGTTGAAGATTTTTATAGTCTGTCGATCCAGACTGAAATATCTCAACAACCACTGGATGCTCAGCCATGAAATCTCTTATGTGCATGTGCAAGCATAATTGTTTGTGTGTGTTTGTGTGTGTGTGTGTGTGTGTGTGTGTGTGTGTGTGTACAATGTAGCATTCATAAAATCACACTCATTCTGTAGTTTCCCTGTCAATGAGACTTCACTGCCAATGATGGCGGACCCCGCCGTGAGTGTTTGTCAGCTGGTGTGTCACCATTAAAGCATGCACTGATCGATGCTCAACTGTATTACTACATCAAACACTCAGTCGTTAGTAATTCAATAATGCAGGAACTCTGCCAAGTACGCCCATGATAACACCTACACACACATGCAAACACGCACACACACACGGTCCTGAGACAGTAGAAACAATAGCAGTGACCTCAGCCTCATTGATGCATGGTTTCCATGGCATAATAACGGCCATTCCTTAGCGGTGACAGCATGTTTTACTTTCCTGTGGTGAAAAATCACACACTCACACACAAACACACACACACACACACACACAGATCATTCTGTTTGTTCGCAAACATTGATTGAACTTGTAGATATGCACAATGATGGACACGTCATCTGCATGTCGTTCATATCTTTTAACTCAAAACCCTTGTGGCATTATATTTTTAAGGTTTTTGCGTTTAGTACTGTGGTGATAAAACATGTAGATGGACAGGCAGAACAGGCTGATTGATTGAGCAGTTGATTGATTGATTGATAAACGGATGTGTTGACAGGAGCTCGGTGAGCGCGGCAAACCAGCTTTCTATCAGGGCAGAGTGGCCCGAGCAATCGTCGACATCATCAACCAAAACGGAGGAGTCATGACCCTGGATGACCTCAGCAGCCATGACAGTGAGGTCATCACCCCCATAAGCACAGAGTACAAGGTGAGGTCAGCAAGCACTGATGCTTATTGTGTCTGCATTTTAATAGCAGGATTAGTAGAGGCAATGACTCCATTGTATGTTCAGGGTGTGCGTCTGTGGGAGCCGCCTCCTAACAGTCAGGGATTGGCTGCCCTGCTGCTTCTCAACATCCTGGAGAACTTCCCTCTCAAAGGTATTCAATGGCATACTGATGCAACATGCCAGCATAGTTGTATTAGGGCCTTAAGAATCTCAAATATAGATATTAATTTGGTGATGTGCATTAGTTAAAATGTACTTAATACTAATAAATGAAATGATCTTTGTGTTGCTCAAATCACTGAAAAATGACACATGAAAGTGTCTGTTTGTGGAAACAACTGCTGCAATGTCTTGGTTTCTTTACGTAATCCATACAATTTATTTAGGTTTTTATTGCGATAAATTATATTATTGTCATTCTGAGATCAGTTTATGCCACTGAAATAGAATAATAATTCAGGTATATGGTTTCAAAGAACAATGCCCTTTTTAATTCTTAAAAATATTCACACATCGGAATTGGAATGTGGAAAGAAAAGAAGAAATATGTTAAATAAATAAATAAATTTGCGTATGAAGGATCTTAGCTCCGCTTATGCTGGAACACTGACAGGACAGGGTATATTGTAAATGGCCAAAAAAAGAACAGGCTCTATATACCTGCGTATAACTTCATCTTATAATGGTAACCTTCATCTAATAACGGTAACCTTCTGTATATTTTGTCATAGTCTTGGCTAAAATGATATAACAGAATATATTGCATGATGTGGACTTGACCTTGATCATTTTTGCTGACCTCAAGTACTAGGTCAGTAGCTCTGCTCGCGGGGTGCACCCTGTCAGCTGAAAAAACCTGAGCCCTTGCAACCCTTTACAAGATAAAAAGGTATATGTTGATGAGATAACTCCCACAATGTCCAACATCCTTTCAGCAAGTCAAAAAAAGAAAAAATGACAATGAAATGTTGATTTTGGAAGTTACACTACATTATGTCCATTATGTATTTGTCGGAAGGTGCTGTCAACCTTTCCTCTAGTCCTTCAAAGGGACAAAACCAAAAGTCACAAATGATTAATGGATCATAGAATTTAATTTGCCCTGATATGTCATGTGTGTCTGTGTGTGTGTGTGTGTGTGTGTGTGTGTGTGTGTGTAGCTGCAGGCCATAACAGCTCAGACTACATCCATGTACTAGTGGAGGCTGTGCGCTTGGCCCAAACAGATGCTCTGCATTACCTTGGTGACCCAGACCATGTGACCATCCCACTGGAAACCTTATTGGACAAGAGCTACGGCCACCAGCAAGCGCAGCGCATCAGCGCAGACAGGTGTGTGTTTCTGTACTTGTAAGTGTGTGTCTGTTAGTACCAGTGTGTACCAGTTGTGTTCTGTTGACTTTAGATAAGACTGTAGACTTTTACCACAACACCCCCCCACCTTAACGTCCATCCCTTCATGCCTCTGTCCCTCCTCCACCGCTCCGTCCACTGTGTGTGTTTTGGCAACTATATGTATTTACTGGCCAGTACTGTAGACTTTGAACTTAAGGCCTTTATCAGTTCCAAGATAAATAGACAAACAGACTATAAAAGTATAAAACAACATAATGATGTGTTAACACACATGTATACACATATTTCTTTTGTACTAAATACTGCTATTACTCCCTATTCTAACAACCTTAAATTACTGAGGCTGTGCTACTACATAAGGCAAAACATAAATACATGATACACCAATCCTACACTTTCTATTTATTTAGCATCACCTCAACTTAACCTTAATGGTTCAACCAACCCTAAATTAAATGCTCATCAGAACCTGATGTCTCTCATTAATACAAAAAGCAAGAAAACAATTGTCATCACAATCACTTTGCATACATGCACATAATAAAGCAGGTAACTAAGAAGAGTCAGGTGATGGCAGGAAATTACAGATCATGTTTCCATGCAATGCAATAAAACCTGTGTTTACATGCAGCTGGCAAGCAGATTTTTCAGCCAACACCCTACGACATATTTGAGGCTGGCATAGGGTTTATTAGCTATGTATTCTGATAGGAACATTACGACTGACTCGCTGTGAGAGGAGAAGCAGTGACAAAACACATAATTCTAAAGATTATCTGAGTAATAGCTGGTGCCTTTAATGTGTGAGGTTGGGAGTTGTAATAAATAATATGTTTATATTCTTTTCAAAAATAAATCATTCAGCACCTTTGCCTCGTTATTCTCTAAGTGATTTTTTTTTTTTTGCTGCATTTATTTTTCCTCACAAACTTATCAAAGGAAAACTATTGACAGAATAGATTGACATTTTTGGAAATAAACTTGCTCTCTTTTTTGATTGTAGATGGATGACAAGACTGTCATCAGATGAAAACAGCTGCAGTAATAATGGTTTGTGTTTTTAATTTTTGTCTGTTTGTGTATCTGCAGGGTCATGGAAAAAGTGGAGCCTTGCCAAATGACAGGAAGTGACACAGTCTATTTCTGTGTGATAGACAGTGACGGCAATGCCTGTTCATTTGTCAATAGCACCTACATGGGATTTGGAAGTGGGCTGGTCCCTAAGGATTGTGGATTCTCACTACAGGTCAGAGGGGCCACAAAGAGGGCATGTGTTTGTGTGCATGTGAGGTAGCGTTCGATATGCAACACTGACTGTTTTGTAGTCACTGCAGTATAGTAGTATCAGTGGATTTAGGGAACATCAGTTCCTAAAGGAGCAGTGTAAATGTGGGAATATATGATGACAAATGAGTGCAGTCTATGTTTGGTAAAGCCAAGACAAAAATGAACATGTAAGACGCCAGGCATGAATGAAGTCGCAATTGTCTATACTTAGTGACCCTGTTTGACATGTTGATGTTACCTTGCTAGAGCAGGAATGTATAGTGTGCTTGTGCTTTGTGTGTGTCTAGTATGTGTGTGGTGCTAACCAGGCAATATTTTTGAAAATAATAGACCAGAAATATGAATACATTGCGATTAATTTCCTATCCAAAGAACTTGTCCACAAGTGGAATTCACGTACTGCTTTGAAAAACCTGCCAAAACATAGAACCAAATGAGGTGACTGCAACATATCTTTCTATGGCCTCCCTTTTCTCCTCTTACAGAATCGTGGTGCCTGCTTTTCTCTGTGCCGTAACCAAGCTAACTGTATTGCTGGAGGGAAGCGGCCGTATCACACTATAATACCTGCACTTCTCACTGACTCTGCAACCAAATCACAAAAACCTCAACTCCTCGCTGCACTGGGTGTGATGGGGGCTTTTATGCAACCGCAAGGACATGTCCAGGTGTGTTCTGGTTCTGGTTTAATCAAGAATAGACTGAGTTGGAGCATGATAACTTTCAATATGTCAGTTTTTAGTTAAACAAATGAGACTAGAACAGGCATTGGAGAAATCTTAATTGGAAACACTTAGTTTAACGTGTTTATGAGTCAGTAACTGATGCTGCTCTTGTGTTTAGGTGTTGCTGAACATGTTGGAGTTTGGGATGAATCCTCAACAAGCTCTGGACGCACCAAGAGTCTATGTACATTTTGACCGCAAAAGTATGCCCTGCCCCTCAAACACATGCACACACACAGGCTTTATCTAATGTGAGTTCAGATATCTAGCCCTGTCTCCTGGTGTTAAACACCAAAGTTTATGTTTTACCAGCCGTAAACAATGTGGCTGTATACCGCATCCTATGGTAAGGTGGCGGCCTATGAAGTAATGGACTCTCTACTTTCAGATGTCATTGTAAAATTTAACAATTTCATCACACATTCTATGTGTAGCTGATCAGTGGATGGTAAATCTGGAGGAAGGGGTCGACCAGGAGGTAGCTGAAGAGATGAGAAAACGAGGCCACAAAGTCCACTGGCCAATCACAGGTACCTTTTTTTAAATTTAATCACTGTGAGCAGTTGGTGCATAGCATTTTTACATGAGTATGACATGGTAGTAGACCATTCTCTTAGTCATTCATAAAACTTGATAAAACTCGAATAGAAAACTAACTGAAGCAAGGAAACCTTTGCAAAAACTAAAAATGATAAAAAAAAACTTAATTATATAGCACTTTCCTAGTCAAGGTTACAAAATGCTTTTCAGATAAAAAAGATAAAGATGATAAAAAACATAAAGAAAAACAGATAAAGATAAAAAAACAAAAAAACAGTGCAACATAGATAGAATACAATACAAACAACTAACGGATTATAAAAACAAAAAAGATCTTGGGATAAAATAAGTTTTAAAAAAGTAGAATAAAATAAAATGGCCAAGGAGGGATGATAAAACCCAGGAACATATTGAATATTCATAAACACTTTCCTTTCATGAAAGAAAGTTTTAAGTAGGGATTTAGGAGTGTAGTCCATCTGATGTCAGTAGGCAGTGTTTCACTTTTGGCCACAAACTGGGATTGGAATAACCATCAGAGCTACATTTATTGATCTAAGGGAACGCCAGAGCATGTACGGGATCAGTAAATCCTTGATATAATTTGGAACAAGGCTATTAATGCTTTAAAGGGGAGCAGAAAAAACTTTAAAATCAATACGGAACATAACTGGCAGAGAAACAGCAACTGAATATCAAACAACCAAATCAAGGATCAATAGATGTATGGATTTAGTAGGGCAATGTGTAGTACCATGTTGAATGCTAAATTCTTCAAATTATTATTATGCTTCCTCACCGGCAATAGTGGTGGCTAGAGGCACTATTTTTTCGGGTTGTCTGTCTGTATGTCTGTCCCATTCTCATGAACGCAATATCTCAAGAACGGGTTGAGGTAATTTCTTTAAAATTGACACAAGTGCCTATTTGGACTCAAGGATATACTGATTCAAATTTGGTAGCCCAAGGTTTGGTTAGAGACTGAACTGGTGACACAAACCTCGGGTGCCCACCTTGAAACTGTGCTGATTGTATAGCTCTTCTGTGCTGTTTGACAGAATGTGTGTGTGAAGCATCTATGTTTTAAGGAGGCTCTGTAAAAAACAAAAAAACAACAAAAAATCTTAAAGTCTTAATGTACTTATACTTTACTACCCTTCATTTTCAAACTAACCAGCGAAGCCATCATCAGCCTTCATTTAAATGTGTGGCCTGTGTGTGCACTACATGGGGAATTATGACACTTCTGGTTTTATCATCATTCATAAACAAACAAATCAGATATAAGGAACCAAATGTCTAACTGCTCATCACTTTGGATAAAAAATGGTGTGTATCTTCCCTATAGCCTAACTGCCACCTTTTTGTCAGTTAATGGGCTCAATGCATTTTATGAATTTATGTTTTCTTTGAAACACACAGGGCATCAGAGGGCTCAGTTTGGGCGAGGACAGATCATCACAGTGGGGGATTGGTGGAACCCATCGGCCAGTCAAACTGATCATTCACCCAAGGTGCTGTGGGCGGGATCAGACCCCAGAGCGGATGGATGTGCTCAGGGATACTAGACTTGCAGTATGTGACTTCCTCTCCTCTTCCTTGTATATTTAAAATTCACCACCAATTAAGCAACGCTGTCTGAAGGCAAATTCCTACAGATGGAATGTAGAGCAGAAGTGTTATAAACTTTTGGTGGTGACATTAATTACAGTAGACACTAACCTTTTTACTTTGGCTTCATTAATAAGTGTAATGACTTTATTGCCCTCTAAGAACTTGAGAACAACTCAGGTGTATGACACACCTATAGCCCAGCATCATATTATAACACATTGCATATAATTTGTGAGATACAATTAAGTTTGAGTTTAAACTGTTCACCATATTTCATAGTTTGTGATGGAATCATTGACACCACAGTCCTAATATCATAGCATTTTCTCTTGAGTTTAATCTATATTTTTAAGCCAATGCACCATTTTGTTTGCTCTTAAATATAGAGCAACAAACTGGAAATGAACTCTTTGTGTAACATTGCATTTAAAACCACAGATGCCATTCCTTAACTCTATATTTAGTTAAGATAATTATCTGTTTCAGTGCCTTTAATTAGTTGCTGCTTGTCTAGAAATGACAGCAATATAGTAACATAAATATATACACATAAAACCTTCCTTCCTCAGTGAGTGATAGTTGCATCTTTGCTCTGGGGACATTTTTCAAAACAAATTGAGCTTAGTTAATGTATCAATGTCATGTGAATCAAATCAGTATCACAGTATATCTCCATTCAAATTGCTTTTGTATTATTCACAAGAATTTAAAGTATTTTTTTTCTGTTTTTGGAAACAAACTGATTTAAATCTCTCTTCACTTAAAATGGTCTGTCAAATATGCTAGAAATACTCATGGATTTTTACTTTTATTTTTTTATTTTTTCACAAATAAATAAATCTGATTTATTTTCAAATGAAGCTTAGTTCTTAAGATAAGATAAGTTCTTATTAGTTGGGCTCAAAATATGTTCAGGTAAGCAGCCAGGAGAAAATGTTGCCATTGTACATTTCTACAAACCATAAATATGTTACATTTGAACATTTCACATCATCATCTGTTTAAGACCAACCGTGTTTTTTAAAATGCCAAAAGCCAAAATTGAAATTTTCCTAACCATAACCAAGTTTTTTTGTGCTTAAACATACTACACATTAACTACAGCAATGCCATAACATTAAATTGAAAATCTAAAAGTAAAGAAACATAAAGTTTTCGATATATATATGCAACATATAAAACATACAAATGTAACATTTGTGGTATGCACAAAGCCAATAATTATTTGGGTGATTGTGTTGGAAAAGTCCAAGTTTTAAAAGAATGAGATCATGCTGTTTGGAGTCCTGAATTTCACAGAATTCACAGGTTTTTGGATTCAGCACTAGGAAAAGAAGAAGATGGGCATTTTTGTACTGGTGTTTGAACCACTGTTTTTTTACTTTGTTAGCAGCAGCACTTAAGTTGATCAGTTGGTCCATCAAACACTCTGGAGACTGAATATCTACATATATAAGTCCTTTTTGAGACATTTTGCTCTGGTCCGAACATTGATTTCTTGTCATTTCCAACTGATGTGAACTATGATGTAAATTTGTGCACTTAGTCCAAAACATATGAACTAGCAGTTAGATTTTATTCCAGTTTTCTCTGTGTATACACAGTCCACTCAGAGTGAAAACTTATGTTATTTTCTTTCTTTCTAACCTTTTCTCTTGAACCACCAACAAAAATCAGAGTCTAATGGGCACACTGCCATTACATTTACTGAGCACACTCATGTAACCCAGAGGACACACTCTTTCCATTTTGAACACTCCATGAGCTGCTGTCTGGCACCTCCAAACCAAAGTGTACACAAAAGATATCAGTCTGAGTCTATTTCAACTCCTCAAGTGTTTGCAATGACTACACTGCCTATTTCACTGCCAGAACTCTTAGGAAATATGATCCTGATGCATGTGATGCATCTATTGCATTGCATGTTTTTAAGAAGGATGCCATTTTGCCTTTGTTTATGAGCTTTATCTTGTAGTGAATTTTTAGCTGTGGGGGTAAACACCCTGCTTTCCCTCAACACATCACACAGACAGGCTAAATTATATTACGGTATGCAGTGGCTTTGGTTGTGTGAAAAAGGTTGTTGAAAATATGCGCGAGTTAGTAAACAGTTTAAAAACTGCTTGAGTAGGCAGCTCAAACATGATTCCACTTCAGCACAAATCTCTCGATGTAGAAACATGATGTCGGACTTTGTTTCGTTGTTGATCTTCTTACAGCTCCAAACCCCACCTGGTACCTACCGTTTACTCCGATAAAGAGCCATGTGTTGTGTCACTCAAACACACTCTGTTTTAAATAATCTGCCTTAATCAACACTGGTGGAAGCAGCTTGTTCGAGCAGGTCGTTAGCAGCCAGTTCCAGCTTACAGCACAGTTTATCTGGATGTGGAGCATTCCAGCTGGATTATAATGCAGCTCACAACATGTGGGGCCCCTGAAACACATATATATGTTCACATACACAGTCATGGTGGCTTTCTGACACAGTATTGTTACAAGTCATGCTGCGCCCTATTGCCCTACAAAGACCTGCTGAGCTGTTGTATCATTGTGACCTAGAAAGAGGCCTTACTTATATGATGGATTAGAAAAGTCTTTTTGCATTAGATCAGCACTTGCTAAACTCATCAACACTAGTGTTTCTGTCTTGTGAAACATCTACTTTTGCCATTTTAAAATATGTTTTCATCATCTTTAATGCATTCAATTTATATGTAGAGGAAAAAAGTCTTTGGCCCGTATATCCCTTGATCTGGATTTAATACACCACAAATTGTATTGTTATTAAGATTGGTATTAAGCTTTTTTTTTCATGAAAAGTTGAATTGGGTAATATTCTAAATTCAAGACTTTTACTTGTTATAGAGGATGTTATGAATTGGGATTGCTACTTTTAACAGTAAATCATCGGCATGCTATAAAGTCTTCACAGGTGCATAAAACTAAAAACTATACAACTGAGAAATTTCCTAAATCGGACATTTATTTTTTATATCTAGTAAAATAAATTATATTGTGGACATTCTACTACTGGTATAGTACATAATACTATTAAAACAATCAGTCCATTAGTTGATCACTAGAAAAGCTGTACTCTTTTATATCATTGTAAAGTTAACTACATTTTGGTCCTGGGACTTCTGGTTAGACAAAAATAAGCTCACTGACAATTTTACACCTGGCTCTGGGATTTATTTATTTTTTTTGCCTCTGCATTGGTGACAGCTGTGACATTATATTTTTGGATTGTCCGTCGAACCGTTCCATTCACTTGAATGCAATATCAAGAAGGGTTAAGTTGATTTTTAATTTCAAATTAGTGCAAGCATCCACTTGGACTTGGACAATGAACTGATTGGATTTTGGTGGTCAAGGTCACTGTAACCTCACAAAACATGTTTTTTTTCCGTAATTCTCAGTCATACACTAATTGTGACATATTTCACACCAATGTCTAATAGAATAAAATTATGAAATGATGACATTTTATATCTACATCATATCTCAGGAACAGAAGAGGAGACATCTGATCACAACAGAAAAGGACACTATCTGACACTAATTTTGAAAATGTGCTGATACATTGTCTGATGCCGAGTTGAAGATGTGTGTGAAGCATCCACATTTCACCTAAAATACACTGAATATCTTTTTATGAAATTATGGAAGTCTTCAGACTTCAACATGACTGGTGTGTGATGGCATACAACTGTGAGGCAGTAATTCTATTTGAAAAGAATTTTTTGACAAAACGATCAATAATTGATAACGAAAGTATTGTGGTGTAACATTGACATATATATATAGTACATATACAGTAAGAACGTGTAAACTGTGGGGGGAAAAATTGCTAAAAAAAACAACAACTCACTGTTTTAGTGAGTCAGTCATTCTGAGGAAATTAATAGCTCAGAGTTCTTTGTGAGGCCCGGCTGACTAAGAGGCTGTGTGAAACACACACACAGACACACACACACACACACACACACGCACACACACACACGCACGAGTACACACTCTTGTGGGATTTTTCATATTTCTGGCTGAGCTCTGTGCAGCCATTGGTCAGCCCCCTTCCTGTGAGTGTGTTTCCTGATGCTTATTGTGTCATGGCAGACCTCCCTCTGTAAGGAAGGAGTCTGTTTCTCAACTCAACCCAACACACACAAACACACACACAGGCTCTCATCACTTGTTTTTGTTTCCTGGCTCCCCAGCTGCTCCGACCCTTCCCTTCCCTCTTTCTCTCTTTCTGTCACTCTCCTCGGCCCATTCCACTTCTCTCCTCTCCTCCCTGCGTTTGTGAGTGTGTCTTTGGGTTAGCAATGTGTTGTTCGGTGGGTTTCGCCAGGTCCCTGGGTCTGGCCCTGCTGCCTCTGGCCCTCTGCTGTATCCTGGCCAACCTGCTGCTGCTGTTTCCCATGGGAGAAATCACCTACATCCAGCAGGGCCGCCTGGCCAGCTACATCTGGTATTTTGGTGGACTAGGAGGCGGGGGAGTGCTGGTGAGTAAAAAACTTCACTTATGTTTTAATAAGATTTTGAAACTTTAATTTGTTATATTTTCAGGGTTATGCTGTAGCTTTTGGTAAGGTCAAAAAATTCTGATTCCAGTTTTTTCGGCTTTGGTCAGTTCATCAGATTTCTGGAGGTCATTTTTTGTGGTCTGGTGAACTTAAACCAAACATCAGGTGCTGGTCATGGCAGTTTTTATGGAAAGAAATTAACACACTGAGGTCTCATTAATTGAAAAGCTGAACTTCAGTGTCAAGGCTTAACTTTCCTATAACTTCATCCAGAACAAAGTTACTTTTATAGATATGCTTTACATTAAGTTAATTTTCGCCATCTTATCTTTAAAGAAAAAAAAAAAAAAAAAAAAAATATATATATATATATATATATATATATATAGCAAATCCCTGATTTATCATTTGAAACCTGCATTCCAGGTCCTTCAATCCATTTTCTGTTGCTCAAATATGAATCAGACTGCAGTTTCAGCAGTGTCAGCTTGTGTGCTAGCAAAGATTTAAATATTACATTAACTCATAGTTTAGACCCTATGTTTGTGGCAGGTTTTGGCCTATAGAAATGTTTAAAATAATAACAAATATGAGAATAAGCCGTTACTGAAAGCTGTGAAACTCCAGAGGGTAAGGCTTATTAGATGTTTAATCAGGCCAAAAACTATTTCATCATGCCATGCTGTATTTAATTTGTCTTTTTATAAAGGATAAAACCTTTGACTTTGATTATTGTTCTCCATAATGACTGAAGGGAAGTTAAACTGTTTAAGATTGAATAAGCGTAGCAGCATCTTTCCAAATACATAATTAGATTGCATCTTTTTGCTTGAGGAGACTGAAACAAAGTGGAGGTTTAACTGAGGTCAGTAGTACGACCGCATGGTGGAACTCATTACTGCCAGTTGCCCCGGAGATTGAAATTAACTGAAACTAAAAGTAATGAGATTCACTTTTCATAAGTAACATTCCTTCAAACCATGTTATGACCGCTGTTTTTCTCATTTATACCAAGATGGATGTGATTCTTTCACCGCATTTCAGCCATGTGATGCTAAAACTTAGAGCTCTTTTGAACAGCACCATGATCAAACTGCATCAACTGGAAACTCGTGTCACTTCCCCTCCTCCCTTATTCAGTGGAGACAGTTGCTTGTATGTGTACATACAGTGCGTGCTATTACGTAGACTAAAGCCTCATTTTCTCACTTTATGTTAATTATATACGGCTAATGCGGATTCAAACGACACACTGTGCTTGTCTCATCCATTATGATTTATTGATTTGTTTAGTTCTACGGCTTGCAAGTTTGCTTTTGAGTCATGAAAACAGGATTATTAGACCAAAATGTTATCAAATGTCAACTGTTTCCTCTTTACTGTGTTTGCAGTTGCTCATTAGGAACAATGGAGTGTTGTGTGAATTCACAGTTAATCCGTCTGCTACATGCTGCTGATCTGATGGCTTTATGCTCCGTCTGAGCAGAAAGGAGCCGTTCTTTTAGTTTGGTTTTAAGGAGCAACAGAGGAGAGATTGTATTTTACCAAACAAGATTAAACTTGTTGACCAAGAGAGCACTTGTGATGTACACAAAGCCTCATTCTGTAAAATATTTACTTATTTTGTAGTTCGAGGTTTGTGTAGGAGAGAATAAAAATGTGACTTAGACCATTCTGTAACATTTAGTTAAAATAGATACTGTATTCTACATAATAACACAAAATGATGCACAGAAATCTAAATGATACATGAACATGACCAAGCATGTGCTCATCTCCACTAAAACAGTGGGTCTAATAAAATGTTTGTGACCATTTAAAAAACCTGCTCATTTTTTACTTCCTCATGCAGAAAAAGGGGTCCTTTGAGCACTAATTTCTACAGACTTCTACTGGAAAACAGTCAAACTTAAAGGTGCAATTAAATATTATATAATCTTATTTATAAAGGTGACAAATTGGCACCAAAATGGAAGACCAAGCATTTTAAAACCGGAAGAGGATGCAGAACAATGATAAGGGAAGTTATTAAGTCCAGTTAAGTTATGAGAGTCTGAACCTTAAAATGCTACTTCCTGCGGATGTTTCACCATAAAAGTGAAGAGATTATGCTGCTTGCACTGCTGGGGGGTTCTTAATGTGAGCTATGGAGGAAGTTGAATGGCCTGGATCTGCAGCTGACGTAAATAAAGGCCTTATTCACTATTTTAGGAGTAAATTTGTGTCTGTGGTAGTTTGTACGTTCTTAGAAGAGAGAGAGATTTTCATTCATGACTTTATCTTCATTTATTTACCTTTTCTCCTTTGTCTGAGATTACTTTTGCTGTGCTGTCCTTATTTTTTTTTTCTCTGTGAGCTTTTCCTTTCTTTATGGAAATGACAGAATGCTGAAGTGTCAAAGAGCAAACTGAACCCCCCAGAGAGAAATCTATGTTTGGCTCCCTCACTTCCTCTCCCTCCTCTTTTCCTTCTCTTTCTCTTCCTTTCTCTCTGTGCACTTCCCTCTGTATTGTCAGCCTCTCCCTCTCTCTGCCTCTGCTCAAAGATAGTGCTTTGGGGGGACATCCAGGATGTGTATGTAACGATGCCTGTGATCTTTGAGCGTGTGTATGTTTCTGTGCAACCTTGGGAACTTCCCTCCCTCTGTTAGGATGTGATGTAAAGTCCTTGACTGCTGGGAGCAAGACAACAGCACAGGAAAGAGGAGGATAGGAAAAAGGGAGTGACAGTAAAACAGTAGAACTCTGAAACAAACAAACCGATATGGTGTTGCCATATATCTCTCTTTCTACTGCAGTTCTTTAGCAGTACAACTCCCCTTTTACTGTATACTGCAGAGCACTATATTGATGTTCCACCGCTTTATTTGACATTCTACATACTGTGTAATTATTCTGCTCAAAGCACAGCTAGACCTAAAGCAGAGCAGAAGCCGACAAAAGACTTTATGGAATGCTGAAAGTTTAGCCAAATCTTACAAAATGAAGTTAAACCAGACCAATTGTAAAAATATCTCAAGCATTTGATTCTAGTGTGTAATGAGCAGTGCCCTTTACATTGTTTCCAAAATTCTGAAGCCTCATTAAACCAAAAAATGTCCCTTTGAACCAAAGCCAATTTTTTGTCAGTCCATTATCTCTTAAAGAAACTTTTTCTCCAAAAATACACACTCCCTGAACTTAGTTTTGGTTTCCCAGTGCCATTTGAAACACTGATCCCAGGTTTTTTACATGTGTTTTCCAGCAGCTTTATGCCACTAATCATGGGTGTTTTAAGCCAAAATGTGATTTTTTTCACTAACCATCATCGAGTGGTTTTTGTGCCTAAACCTAACCACAAATTTACCACAGCATTGTTTACAAATGGAGTGTATTTGTGGCTTATAGATATATACAATGCAACCATGGGGATTGGGTTTTCTCACTGCAGAGAGTGTAGTTTTTGAAGAAATGGTTCCAATTTGCATTTTTCAGACAATGAGGGGCAATCAAAACAACAGTTAGACCCCACTGGGCATCACAGCCTCATCTTGCTATAGGTTTGTGTATTGACAAGAATCTGGTGATATGATACATATCATAATACAGAGTTTACATTCAATGTATGACAATATATATTATGAGATATCGTAATATATATATGTTATGAGATACTGTGAGCAAAGGAATGTAGTGCGAGTGTTTTTTTCCTATATAATTTTAAGAAAACTGTAACAGTATAAAGAACACACCACCATAAAATCTGAGTTAAAAAAGTGTCTTATGCAATCGGAACAGAAGTCTCTGCAGTGGCTTGTTTAAACACAACACAAAATGAACCACTGCCACAAGGCTTTGCATTTAAAATTAATACAATTGTATTTTGCATTACTCAAGTGTATTGATATTTTCTTACACCCCTTGTGACTAGCATCACTTGTTTACGTCCTGTGTGGTAGATTGTTTGAGTAATATCTATATGAGCAATTCTGCTATCAAAGATAGCGATTGACAGGACCAACAGTCTGTTCTGTACAATTTTCTTTTCTCAAATGTTTCAATGTGTTATCAGAACTAAAAATGAAAACAAAAAATGCTGCTGTTCAGACATTCGACTATGTGTTCCCAGATGCTGGTTCCAGCTGTGGTCTTCATCACTCTCGGGAAATGTAGCTGCTGCTGGAATGCAAGCTTAATGGTAAGACATTCACCAAACTATCAGCAATATTCAATTTGCAGGAGATACACCATGCTAAGTCTGCACCAAAAACTCAACTCCAGGAGTAGTTATCAATGCTAAGCTAATGCTATGGAAGATGAAATCTCATATCTCATACTGTGTTTATGCTGTATTAGCACAAGTCTTATCAAGTAACATTCCTTGTATTTACTTTCCCAAACAGTTGCTCTTTGAATAAACAATTCTTAATTAAATGTTCATTTATTTCTGTTTGCTGCACACACTGGTCTTTCACCCCTTTTTTGTGTGCCCATTTTACTGCTTGTTACTGTTTGTTTCTCACCACGTGGAGAATAATGCTGTACAGTTGTCATTAAGCCAGCCAACATTGAGTCCTTATGAGGTGGAATGCTAATGCTAATCCAGCAATTCAACAAGGCTCCCATTGTTAGATAACACTCAACAAAGTAAGCTTTGCTCACACTCCTCAAGCCACATGCACAGCTGCAATTATGTGTGTGTGTGTGTGTGTGTGTGTGTAGCAGCTGCAGTCACACACATATTCACGAAGGCATCCAAATACGTGCACATTCCCCCTTAAACTAACTTTGTGTGTCTGTGTTGCTCCCCAGATGTGCGGGTCAGTGTTGGCAGCTGTGGTCGGCCTCGTGGGGTCTGGCTACTGTTTCGTCATGTCGGGGTTCGCCTTAATACAGGGTCCCAAGTGCTTCACCTCGCATGGATGGTCCTACCCTTTTGCAGACCAGTGGGGCAGGTAGGGTGATACTTTATTTTTTCAGTTTATTCACAGTTTATTCATTTCAAGAATTTTGATTTAGACTATAAAATGTAAATAAATAGTGAAAAATCTTCACAATTTGCTTGTTTTGACCAACCAAAAGTTCAAAACTCATAATGATTAACCCTTTCAAGCATATTAGCTTGATTTCATTTAAAAACTTGGGAAGAGGGTGACAAGCAACCACCAAAAAATGGCCCAAAAATTAACATGAAATTAATGAAAAAGGTGGCAAGAAGAAGAAAAAAAGCAACAAAACCCCCCCAACAAATCAAAACAAAAAAGCAACAACCAAGACCCCCTTTTGTTAATATAATATTAACCGAATTATAGATATTTTCCAGACAGTTTTCCTTTTTTTTGATATCTAACAATCCCCAACAGAACATTTTCGGATCATTTCCCTGTCAGCTTTTACTATTTCTTTTTACATTTTACAGAACATTTCTCGCCGAGTTGGTCATTATGTTTTTTCCTGCATTTTTGGAAGGATTTTAACCAATTTTCTCAGATTTCAGAGATTTAAATGTTAGTAAAATGCATCTGAATACAGCACAAGAAAACTGATGTCAATCCAGGTTAATTTCAAGCATTAATTTACAGTTATATCAAAAAGAACAAAGGAGGAAATCCTCACATTTGAGAGGCTGAAACCAGTGGATTATTTGGGGCATTGTAGCTTGATAAATGGCAAATGAATAATCAATGATCAGAGTTCAGTTCCTTGATTGATCGACAAGTAAATAATTTCAGGTCTAATCTGTTATTAATAACTAATCAGATGCTGTAAAATAAAAAGAGTTTATATTGTACAGGTAGATTTCTAGTTATGCAGCAGTGTGTGTTTAGTGTTTCATGTAACTGCACCCAATAATTCCTAACATCATTAGTACAAACATGAGAAGGATCCAAACGTAGGATACAGACTCAGTGAAAGTACAAAAGAGGTTTATTCCCACAAAGTATGATGGTATGGGATTGGTGGTGAGAGAAAGGAGTGCAGGCATTTGTGGGGAGGAATAGAGCTTCCTAAAATGAGGCTGGCGTGAACAGACAACAAAGGCTAGTGTGGGGAGCAAGTGAAGCTGGCAGGCAGATGAGTGGTGAATAAAACCACAAAAGGAACACAAGGAAGAAAATTATAAACAATAGACTTAGTCTGCTCTGATGTGTAGCTATCAGAAAAGGTTGGACAATAATCTTGCCGTGATTGGAGAGCCGGAGTAGAAATACTGCATGAGCTGATTGCAGACAGGTGAGTGTGATGAACAGAGCCAGGAGCCATGGAGATCAGGGAGGGAGGTCACATATACGCTGGCACACACAAACAACAACAACAATACGGGAAGCAGAAATGGGTGGGAAAATGAATAACTAAGTGTCTTCACTGAATGCCAATGAAATGGCCCATTTCAGTCCAGCTAAAGGACTAAAGTATCAAACGTAATATTTTTCTATTCAATATTCACCCATTGACTGGCAGTTGTCTTAAATCTAAAATTACCTATGATTGGTCATCTCAATTAAAATGGACTTAGGGTTTTTTTTTTTTTTTAATAAACTATTGTTACTAAGGTCAAAAATGAACTTTCACACACATGCCAAATGTCCTGTAGGTTGATCACTGTTTTAAATGAGTTTGCAAAGTGTATTTAACTGCACATGACCATAGCAGCACTACTTGGACACTAATTCAGGCTGTGTTATAATTTAAATTTTATTAGTGAAGGAGAACTAATCGTGGGTAAAATGGATCACAAACAAACAGTTTTTCCTTTTGTAATTTTAAATGAGCATGGTGAAGCACGACAGGACACAACAGGATGCCTTAATATAGAAAATAATGGACTCTTCCACTGTTTGTTATTTTTGTATACCAGGATACCTTATCATGTATATTACTTACCTATTTTATGTCTTTTAAATTCTCGTTTTGTACTGAGAGACACCCCCCCTTACTTTTTCTGCATTTTAAGAATGAAGTGCAACACTCTAAGCAAGGTGAGTCTGCGCTCTGTAACTAATTTTTCTCTCTCTCTCTCTACGTTCTTAGGTACCTCTTAGAACCAGAGAAATGGTCATGGTGCCTTCAGCCGGTTCACATCGTCGAGTGGAACGTGACTCTGCTGTGCGTGTTACTGGGGCTCTCTGTGCTGGAGTTCATCATCTGTCTCTTACAGCTGGGAAACGGTTTAGTCAATGCTGTCTGCCGGCCCTGTTGCTACAAGCAGGAGTACAGTCTTAATGCTTAGACCAACACATGTGTGTATGTAGACACACCTGCAGAGACACAAGTACATGTGCACAAAAAAATCCAACAAAAAACAACACAAACTAAACATGTATGCAGACTCACTGTAAACATGCATATGCAGATGTCTGCACACACAGCCTCATTACCCAGCGCCATGTGTTTGTGTTTGAGTTCAACTCAGGCTTACTTACACACACTTACTCATGCAGTATCACAGACACCTGACAGCCAAGTCAGTGTAATCACTATGGGGAAAATCTACAAAAGAGTGTTAATGCCAAGTGTAAGAAAAATTAAATCAAAAGAAAAAGTTTTCATTTTTATTTTTTTAAATTACTTTATGAAAATAAAGTAAAACTTTTAGTATTAGTGCCAGGCCAAGAGGAAAAACAAATCATAGGTGGAAGGTTTTTTGTTTTATTATTTTTTGTTACAAGAATAAAGTAGAAATGTCAAAAATTAAGTCGCAATGTCGAGATAAAGTCAAACTTTTAGTTTTAATACAAGGGCATAGAGAATAGCAAATCAGAGGAGGAACTTTTTTTCCATCCGTTAATATGAGAATAATGTTGAATTGCTGAGAGTGTTGAGAATAAAGTTGAATTCAAAGTTTTAATGCCAGGCGTAACAAAAAACAAATCAGAGCAGGCACTTTTTGTTATTTTTTTTCTTCTTTTTGCATTACGAGAATGTTAAAAATTAAGTCGAAATGTTAACAGTAAATTTGAAATGTTGAGAATAAAATTGTTCACTATTAGGGCCAGGCATAAGGAAAACTAATCAGAGGATGGAGATTTTTTTTTCCTTTCAAGAAAAATTTAAAAATTTGAGAATAAACTTTACCTTTCAAGACAGAAGCTGAACTTTTGAGAATAGGTAAAATAAAAAAAAAAAACAACAACAAAACTTCCCTTTTTTTTCACCTTGTGTTTGGCTATAATATTCTTACATAAAAATCAGTATGCAGTCATTGATAATGAGAATCATGATGAGTTGTTCTGAGGATGAGTACTCCATAGAACCTAAAAAAAAGATGCAATTTACTTTGTACCTGGTGAAAGGACGTGTGCACAAATAATAAAGACAAAGTAGAGCATCACTGATGTAATGATAATTTTAGGTATAAGGGATAGTTGGTTTCACTGAACTAAGTAACTATGTGAAACTTTCATGTGCCTTATTTAGTTTGTAAAGAAGAAAATGTATGACATCTGTACACTTACTTCCTATCCTATGAAATCTATACCCGTAAAGTCAAGGTTGCTCCCAAAGTCAACAAGTACTGTACAGTACAGTTTTTATTACATAAATTGATGATACAACTCAAATCAATGTCATTAGACTTGCATACTCATGATGGCAGCCACATGTTGTGGTGTTGCCTTGCAACAAGTGATATACATTTCCAATTATTTAGTTGTTCATCAGCATCTTGGCTGACATGATTATCTTGATGTACCAGGAAGTGTCCTTTCTGTCCAGGTTGAATCTTGTGGTTCCAACATTTAAACTTTATACACTGTGTTGGATCACTGAAGGATTATGTGCAGATTTTTGTGTGTGTTTGTACATTTGTTTTCATTTTCAGAGCATTTTGTTGTAAATTGTTTTCTTTATGTCTTTCAGATGCCAGATCAGTGTTAATGGACATTTTATATATATTTTAGTGACATATTTTTTATAATGTGTTTGTTTGTGCTGCCTTGAATAAAAAAAAGACAATTTCCATTTCAAGTATCCAGTGAGTCATTAAACTGAAGCTGATCTTTGTCCTCTTTATCCACAAACACAGGCTCCAATTTATAATCTGCCCATTCTCAATGTGTGTGTCTGTGTTTCTGCATGCTTGACTCCGCTACTGCACCTCTGCCAAACTGTTACTGTAATAAAAATGTTTTCATCTTGATTACTTTTGGCCTCACTCACTCTATAGAGGAGGAGGGTCTTTGACACCAATGAAAAATCAGCTTACGTGTGATAGGTCAACATGTTTGTGTGTGTGTGTGTGTGTGTGTGTGTGTGTGTGTATTGGCATGCCGTTTGCTTGGTATGTTGTAACTGATTCCTGGACTAAAGTCCTGGAGTTTCCACACTTGCCTGTTATTGATCCATATCAGGAGCCAGGCTGAGTAAATGTGGCCTCAGACCCTGAGATTCAAGTCCCACTACAAGTTTTTCAGCAAATAAATCTAAATATTACAAGTTACTATCACAAGATAGCTGTGGAGAAAATATTTTCTTTTCTCTTCAGGGCACAATATAAAACAAACTGCTTTATGTACCTTAATGGTCGAGTGTGTGGGATTTAGGGAGATACAGTATATTGGTAGAAATGGAATGTAGTATAATGAGTATGTTTTCCTAAGTGTATAATCACATGAAAATAACAATTTTTACCTGTGTAAATCACCAGATTAGAGACTTCCGTGGTCAGTGCAGTTCCCAGTAAAAACATCCTGAATTTCTGGATCTTAAGTTATTAGAGAAAAAAGTGGGCACACATTGTCAGGTTGCTGGGCTAGCGACCCATCTGTGACTCACCAAACAGCATCAGAGGAACACGGTATTGTGGAGTGAAACTTCTTTATTCAGTGTTTTTACTGGTTTAAATCACCAGTTCTGTTTATTTTGGAGAGAAGGAGACATCTGCGTGTAATTCACCTCAAAATCAAAACTTTCTAAATGTCTAAATCTTAAGTTATCAGAGAAAAAGATGAGCGCACATTAGCAGCTGCTGGTCTAGAAGTTCATCTGCAATGTGCCAAACAGCATTAGAGAAACACTGTTTTTTAACATTAAACTGATTTTTGAGTTTCTACCGGTTTTAATTACCAGGTCTGTTTGTTTTCATGTTTGTTACATTGGAGAAGTTTCAGTTGGTTGCCATCTGCAATCCTTATGACTAGATGCTACTAAATTCTACACATTGCTTATTTAAACCAATGGCAATTTTACTTCAGAGGGAGACAGAAGTAATGGAAACTTAGTGGTTAAAGTAATTAAAAGACAGTATATTTTCAACCTTTTGCAGTAAATAGTAGACAGCAGTATTGACAGGATCAAAAGTCAGGGGGTTTTCTTCATTGTCTAAACATGATTAAATGTTTTCCATATTCTGACCTAAAGGAAATAAAAGCACGAAATCTTATGTAAATATGAGTTCTTCATGTTTGGACAATAAAATGTGGACATTACATAGAAAAAGAATTTTCTGTTCTAAGCAAGTCTGACCTTTTGACCAGACTCCCTCTTTTACCTCTCTGATAGGTTGAACCCTGTTTGTCAGTGACCCCCCGGCCCTGGCTGTTCCCAGCAGTCAGATGACGGAGTATAAAGACAAACAGAGGGTCTAAAGTCTCTCAGACAGACTGGCTAACAGCAGTCAGTTGTCTTCATCATTCTCATCTGCTGGATCACTTAACTGAAATTAAGACTCATCTTCAAAATGCTTTGGTTGGGGTTTAGGGGAGTGTTGCTGCTGTGTTGTGCAGCAGCATGTGTGTCTGGGACGACGAGAACCTACTTCATCAGGATAGAGGAGGTGAATTGGAACTATGCTCCAAGTGGGATGAACATTATTCAGAACCGCACACTGCAGGAGGATGAGTAAGTACACGCACAGTACACTGTCTTCACTAGGTTGGAGTCAGTCAAACAGCCCTAACCACCCTCGAGCTCATCCAAAATGCAGCAACAAGACCCCCTAAAGTGCTTGGCCTAAAGTGCCTCACACAAGTGCATTTGGGGAATATCTTACTACTTTAGCAAGTTAGATGCTGTATAATTTGGGCACAAAGGTGCAAGGGGCAAAGGGTTATTTGGTCCCTTCATTGATCATTGTTGTGTTTTGGATGTAACAAGAAGTCAACCAATCAGAGTATCATTTCTTAAAAGCTAGGTGTGCCTGAACCTGCTGCACTGCTATTACTTGGCAAATTCAAAATTTTGAAAAAGCAAGTGGTTTTCTGCTGAGAGTAATGCAATAAGAGCAATAGTGTCACTGCTGCAAATATCATGGGACATTTAATTAGCATGGCTAAAAAACTGTAGTTATTTACTTGACAGAACTGAACTGCAAGGTTCTGAAATAATATACTATCTGTATAACATGCTGTTTAAATAGCATGAAAATACTGGTCCATTTCACTTTCACTTTCTGCCGCCTCAAAATAATAATCATTTTAAGACCTACACTTGCTATTTACATGACAAAGGTGCTGGCCTCCATTTCATGCTCTCAATAAAAATCCATGGATATTTTTCTTTTTTTTGCCCCACGCTGCTCAACAGCATACCCCTCAATTTCATGTATTCATGCAATATGTAAGTTCCATGTATTAACAATTGCTTTTTAGTCTTCACCAATAAACCGGACTAGAACTTTATAGTTAAAAAATATCAGCTTTTAATGGCATTGTTTCTTTTTGACAGTTATGCAGTATAGTCTACTTAATTTGCAAACTGTTCAAAAGGCCTGTTGCATTTAGGCTATACAATTTAATCTGTTATATATTTTTCAATCTAATTCATTTTTTGTACATTTAAACATAAATCAGTTTGGTCAGCATGCCCTAAAACCATACTCAAGTTAAGTGATTTGATTGGATAAATGCAGAAACACATTAAGTTTATTTATGCTTTACTTGTTGGAGTGTGAACATCACTTCGTATCCACATTACCAATTACATTTTTATAAGTGGAGACTGCGCACACAAGTGTACTGAATACTTGATTGGCATCCAATGCTTGCGAAAACTGGTCAGGTAAGTATTTTGAGAGTGAACAATTTTAAAGGTCTAGACAAGTCTGATGTTACATCAGTTTAATGAATTAAAACTGAAAAGAAATAATGTTATGCTGACCATTATGTATACTTCTATAGCATTCTGCTTTGTTTGTGTTTTTCTTCTTTTTTGTTTCAGATTCAAAAATACTATTTTTTTCCCTGCTTTTGGGTAATTCTTTATTTTAATACAGTGTGGGACTTAAGATATCCACTTAAGTTGAGCAATTAGAATTTATTACAAAAATATTCTACAAAATACGTTTCAGGAGATTGGTTTCTTCATTAACCCTATAATGCCAATTGTGTCATAATTAATACACTACTTTCTGCGATTTTCATGTCATCCACATAATATTACTTAAGCCTGTTTAACAGCCCATCTGCTGTCTGAAAGACTGCTGGGGGCTGCATGCCATTCACCCCATAGTGGTGCTGAAAACAATGTATGTGAATGAGTTGTTAAAATATCTGCCTCAGCCAGCAGGAGCAGTGCTGAGTACAGAAGTTAACACTCACACACCTTAAGGTACCCTCTTGGCTAAAATTACAAAAAAAAAAAAAATCAGGAGAAGGTTTAAGACATGATTTTAGTATGATATGGAGCATGACTGAAAGGGGACTTAAAGATATGTCCCCCCTTGGCTCTTTAGGCCCCTGTTGGTGAGTGTGTAATGATGGTGAGGTTCACTGTAAGCGTGCGCGCACACACACACACACACACACACACTGGACAAACAAAATAGAACACCTTATGAAGTTTTTCACAAAAACAAAATCATGCTTACATACAACAAAATTATCAATTAAGAAATGAAAACATCTATCTAAATAATCTCGGAAGACCATTTGTTCAAAACGTCAAATCCATTCACAACTAAATAAAAAGTGGGAACAAGATAGCATTGTGGGGATAAGACACTTGAATATAAGAGTCATCATAAATGTTATTAGTAACACCTGTGTTTTTCCCACAATCACAAATATTCGATGTGAAAAGACCCAATCAGCATGTAACTAAATATACTTTTAAACATGCAGATCATGATAACTGTTTAGAACTGTAATTGTAATAATAATCCTAATTCTGTTTTTTTTTTTTTTTTGTAGAGAAGCCTCAGTCTTTTTACAGAAAGGCCCCCAGCGTATCGGCTCCACCTATAAGAAAGCTGTGTATAAGCAGTACACCGACGGCAGCTTCAGGACAGAAGTGATGAAGGCTGACTGGCAGGGTTACCTGGGACCCCTGTTGATGGCTGAAGAGGGAGACACAGTGGTAATCCAGCTGAGGAACTCAGCAACCAGACATTACAGCATCCACCCACATGGACTGAACTACAGCAAGAGCGACGAGGGTGGGGCACTTATGAACTGATGCACAAATCAGTCTATGGGCAGATTTACTTAAATGATAGATATATGGTTTTGTGTGTTTGTATGTGTCTCTTCAGGAGCCCTATACCCAGATGGTACTTCTGTAGATATGAAGCGTGATGACTCTGTAGCTCCTGGTTCGACAGTGACATATCAGTGGACGCTTCCAGAGAGCCACAGCCCAACAAAAGAAGACAGCAATTGCCTGACCAGATTCTACCACTCCCATGTGTCCCCACCAAGGGACATCAACTCAGGACTGATTGGACCCCTTATTGTCTGTAAGAGAGGTACAGAAACCTTATTTAACCTAGTAGTATCCAATAGTGGAACTACATTCACTCAAATACTGTACTTAGGTACAATTTAGGTACTAATACTTTGATATATTTTCTGCTACTCTATATTTCTACTCCATTAGATTTCATAGAAGGCTATTGTACTTTGGAACACTAATATTAACGGTCCAATGTGTAAGACTTAGGGGGATATATAAGCAGAAATGGAATATGACATAATTAGTACATTTTTATCAGTGTATAATCACCTGAAAGTAAGAATCATTGTATTTCCATTACCTTAGAATGGGCCCTTTATATCTATATACTGAGCAGGCCCACTTCCTTGGAGTCTGCCATGTTGTTCTACAGCCCAACATGAACAAAGCAAACACTGGTTATAAGTAGGGCCGTTTGCATTTTCCCTTTAGCTACAGAGTTTTCCTACATGCTTAGCATACAGGAGACATTTTTGTTGACTTCAATCTACAACATCACTGCTAGACTGCAATACTTCTGAACTGTCTAGCATAGTTTAGAGCACATTTGTTATTTAAAGACCAACATAAAACTCAAAACCTCAGTAAGCTGTTTTATCAGGAATGTGTGGTGTGATTTGAACTTGTGTGATTGACTGTGACCAAACAACCCAACTGGTCGTGATTCTGTTGTTGCTAAATCCTGATAAGTGTTTTAAAGAAATCTATCTATTTGAGCCATACCCACTTCAAACCAATGGGAAGGGCGTAAAGGGGAAAAAAAATCATGTACAATCCAATCATTAATAGTAATTTAATTGAGAAAATAAGTTTTCAGGACTTTGCATTTTCCTGTACTAAAATGCTCTTGTCTCTCCTTTGTAGGAACTCTGGATTTACATGGAGACAGATCTGGAGACTACCTGTACGCTCTGCTGTTTATGGTGTCTGATGAGAACTTCAGCTGGTATCTTGACGACAACATCAGGACGTACATTTCACATCCTGCCCCAGGCCTGAAGGACAACGAAGATTTCATTGAGAGCAACAAAATGCACGGTGAGGGCCAAGTATCCACATCCTCATTGACATATCCATATATATAGACATACAAACACTTTTAACTCTGAATGTGGATTGCAGGTATAAACGGTTTTCTGTACGGTAATCTGCCCGGACTGAGCATGTGCCAAGGCAACAAGATCCATTGGCATATGATTGGCTTAGGCAATGAGGTAAATATTGTATTACTAATCAAAATATCTGACACCACAGGGGCATTTCTTCTTGTAATGTCCACCTTTTCTGTTTCACTTTTTAAAAAAAAAATAAAATCTAATTTTCCAGAACAACAACATCACCTAAATGATAGTGTACCATATTTTCCTGCAGTGTTTAAGAATATGAGTTAAGAAATATATCTTGATACAGTATATAACAACTTATTTGGCTGATAACCAATACCAATATATCTACCTTTTTCCCCATCTTATTTGAATGACTAAGTGTCTTCTGTAGTGTAATTAACATCATATTATGCATACTCTTATCCTGATGATCCATGAGCAGATGAAGACATGAAATAATAAGATTTTCAATGTATGCAATACTTATTGTGCAAAATAAATACTTAAACGTATTGTGGACTTTTGTACATGTTCATTTTTTCAAAATAAATAAATAAATAAATAAAATATTGGTTTTTCATATACATATGAAATCAGTATGTTGGTCGATGCAAAGTCTGCTGCAGTTTCTTTCACCAGCACCTGATTTGCAGCTCAAATGTCATTTCTCGCCAATAGGTGGACATGCATTCAGTTCATTTCCACGGCCAGATCGTAACCACTCAGAACCACCACACAGACACCGTGAGTCTCTTCCCCGCTTCCAGCACTACAGCTGAAATGACCGCTGACAACCCTGGACACTGGCTGCTGACGTGCACCGTCAATGACCATTTAATGGGTGAGCTCTCTTGCTCCATTCTTCAATGAATTCTTGCAAGATGTCTTGTTACCCAACTGGATAATTGTTTCATTTGTTTAGTATTTTTAAGTCTTTGTTTTGTGGTTTTGTGCAGCTGGAATGCAGGCTATATTTGAGATCAAGAAGTGTTTCCCCAACGTACATAAGCCCCGACCACACGGGGAGCTCAGACAGTACTTCATTGCTGCTGAAGAGGAAGTGTGGGACTACGCTCCAACAGCACCCACTGATGGGTTGGTTACTGTACACACACACACACACACACACACACACACACACACACACACTGGCTGATCTTGATCTTTCTGTACAAGACCTATTAATAATGTGTACTTGTGTGTGTGTGTGTGTGTGTGTGTGTGTGTGTAGTGAAGCAGACATATTTGTAACCAAAAGTCAAAGTCGCATTGGAAGCCGCTATAAGAAGGTTCGCTATGTGGAGTACACCGACAACACCTTCTTGACAAAGATGCTACGCAGCTCAGAGGAGCAACACCTTGGAATTCTAGGTAATCAAGGCTGTCATAAAATCACATTGGTTCAGCCAAATGTTCTTGTAAATAAATGAAAAATGTTATTGATTAATGGCATCTTATGTAATAGATTAGCAAGTGGGTTAGTTTGTCTTGCTCCCCTTCTCGGGCAAAAATGACTGACTATTATTGTTATGACTATGACTTACATTTATTTTTGTCATTAATTAATGTGCAGATGTTTTAAAAATGTATTGTTTAGCCTAGTAAATGTCAGAAAATGATGAGAGATGCACATGACAAGCTCCTAGTCATCTTCAAATTACTTGTTAAATCCAGCCAACTGTCCCAAACCTGAAGATATCTGTGTCACAATGACAGAAATCAGAGAGAAGCAGCAAATTCTCATATTTGAGAAGCCAGAATGTCGAACACAATTCTTGCTGTCGTCAGTCTGACTACATTTTGTGGCTATTTTGATAAGAGAATAATGTTATATTCGGACCTACCTAGCATCATCATTGTTTAATGCATCAGTTATGATAGTTTTTGGACAGTTTTAGCTTGGGCTAAGAGACTACTGCATACAGGACAGGGGTTCAACACAAATGTGGATAAGATCTTGTAAATATGATGATCTTGACAAAATGTAATCTAATGTGATCATACCCAGCCTTTTTTTCAAGGGACTCCTTTTCTATCGTTGAGTAAACTGATGACCTATGACTAAGTGGCACATTTTAATGGATATTTCATATTCATAATGGTACAGAACACATTGGTGAACAGTATATTTAATCCAAATGGTGAATGCAACCTGTGTAGAATGAGCAATGGATTCATTTTATTATTTCCTGTGAATATTGCATCAGAGATGAGTTTTCCTGATATTTCTATAAACCTTTTTTGCCATTCTCTGTCTGTATTTTATATTTTTCTCATTTTTAACAACCTTACATACACAATAGGCTCCTTTTTTGACAAATTCAGGGCTCCCTCCTATTAGATGCTTGGCCATTGTTCTATTATCTCTTTAACTGCCAACTTTTCTAAAGCAGGACAAGGCTTTTAAAGCTCAAAGTAAGGCTCTGTGAGTAGAGCTTGTGTTGAGGTGCCATTATCTTGTGATATTTTTTCACATTTATGTCTTGAATAATAATTGAAACTTTCAAAATAAATATATTTAGTTTTATTCACTGAAATGTCAAGACATGGGGCTACTATGGTTTTTGAGAAAAGTTTCCCAAACCCCTTAAAATCAGTCTCGACTAGGGGTCACTTTGGTGACCCCTAGTCGAGGTTGGAACCCTCAGGTTGGGAGCCAGTGATCTAATGCCCTAAATTTTTTAACAACTCTATATCTGTTTGTGTCTCTAGGTCCTGTGCTGCGAGCTGAAGAGAAGGACACCATCAGAGTGGTGTTTAAAAACAAAGCCAGCCGCCCTTACAGTATTCAACCGCATGGAGTTCAGTACAGTGTAGAGCAGGACGGGACGCTCTATCACAATGAACTGGAAGGTTAATACACGCACGTACACACGCTGTTATCAGATTCTGCACAAAAAACGTCCTTGTCCTTTTTTTTATGTCTCCATCTTTTCTCCTCTACAATTTTTCTTCTCAGAGTCCTACACAGCAAAGAAACTGAGGGAGATAAAGAAGCAACCAAGTGAGTTGTACTACTAGTCTCAGCTAGCACGCATAAATAAAAGTCTTGTTAATAAAACTTTATTTTAATTGCTGTTTTCAGGAGTGGTGACCCCTCCCCCGGCTGCTCTGGTCAGACCTGGGACCATGCACACCTATGAGTGGACAGTCCCAGAGGGTGCTGGTCCAGTTCAAGGGGAGGCTGACTGTCTGACCTATCTGTATTACTCTGGAGTGGACCCTGTGAAAGACACCCACTCTGGACTGGTTGGACCGCTCCTCATCTGTCGACCTAAATCTCTGAAGAAAGGAGTACAGGTGAGAAGAGGGCGTCAACTTATGTTTGCTCGGATCAAATGTCATTGAATCTGGTATTTTCACGTCTCATTTGTTGGGTATTTTAGAAGTTTGTGGTCCTAAATCTGGTACTTATGTTATTTGTTGCAAGAAGGATGGAGGACAGATTCAATGAATGTCTACTGTGATAAAACTGCAATTTGACACCTTTGCTCTTCTTTTGTCTTTGTTCTTCTTATGTAGAAAAACTACAACAAAGAGTTCCACCTCATGGCCACGGTGTTTGATGAAAACCTGAGCTGGTATCTGGATGACAACATCAAGACCCTCACCCCTCCTAGTACCCCTCGTACCACCCCTTTTAACAAAGAGGATGAGGGCTTTATGGAAAGCAACAAAATGCATGGTGTGTATGGCAGTTTAGATCACTTACTAAAGATGTCAATTGGTCATACTAAGCAGAAAAAGGTTGATTAAATTTTTATTTCTATGTGTCTCTCTTTTAGCCATCAATGGTTTCGTATATAGGAACCTCCCAGGCTTGACCATGTGTAAGGGGGACAAAGTGTCATGGCATGTGTCAGGACTGGGTTCAGAGACAGACATCATCAGCCTTTACTTTCAGGGAAACCGTTTCCTCTATCGCCAGAACAGACGAGACACCATCAGTGTCTTCCCTCACATCTCACGCACAGTCACAATGGAGCCAGACAGCATGGGTATGCATCTCTCACACACAGATACGCACAAGACACACACACTACCTCCACAGTATTCTTGTGTGAACCTTCAGAGACATTCACAGCCTAAAAAAGGTTATTTCTTCAAGGAGGTCAATACACACTTCAAACAGACTAGGGATATAAAATGTATGTGTGTGTGACCCAAACATATCCAACTTGTGTGTCTAAGGTTTTGTAACATTAACACTGATTCAGAATATTAGTTTACCAACTCTCACATAATTCGTGCAGTTTAATCATGTGCTTGTCCGTGCGTTTAAATGCGTGTATTTAGGAAATAATGAGCATATGACTTGATAAATGAGACTCAGATCAAGCCCAAAAAAACAGGCCCGACTCTGCATAAACCCTCATTTTCTGTCCATCCCAAGCCCAAACAATGGCAGCTGTTTTGAGCCCAAGACTGATTTAAATTAGATTTTTTTCAGTTTTAAAAAAGTATTTTATGTATATTATTATATATGTGTCTAATAATAAAACATTTATTACATACACTGGGTTCCCATGGTCATGGAAAACCTGTAAAAGCCATGGAATTTCACAATCATGTTTTCTAGGCCTGGAAAAGTCATGGAATTAGTAAAAATCATTAAGAGTTTTGGGGAAAGTCATGGAAAGTTTGTTGTTTGTAATCAAATTGTTACAGTAATCTTTCATGAATCACCCTCCATGTAATGTTACAAAACAGAAAATGTATTTTCTGTAGCTGTCAACTTAACAAAACTCTAATAAGTGTGACGTTTTGTTTTTATTCCCTCTCTCTTTTTATGTATGTCAGTTGCTTAAAATTATATTTAAATGAAGTTTGAATATGATATGTTTGAAAAACGCAAGAGGGACAAGACCAAACGATTGCCATTAATGGTTCTTGAAAAGTCATGGAAAAATTTTGAAATTTTGCTCATGAAAATGTGTGGGAGCCCTGTTTACAAGCTAAGGTCATGCATGATCATCGCTGCTCGCTCCATGTTATGCACATCTCTACTGCTGCTGGGGCGGCAGAAGCAAACTCTTGATGAGTTGTTCAAGAGCATGTGAATTTTGTCCATTTTTTTCTCCTTTATTCATTGTGGAGGCATGTGAGAAAAACATTTCTTTAAGATTTCAGAGTAGCAGAGTGCGTAATCAATACAAATGATCACTTTTTGGATGAAATTCCTTAAATGCGTGGCATGTGCATTGCATAGCCGCTTTAGTACATATGATGTTTGTGTGTGTTTCAGGTGAGTTTGAAGTAGTCTCGGCGACAGTGAACCAGTATCGTAGCGGGATGAGAGCCAACTACACAGTGCAGAAGTGCAGCCTTCTCCAGCGTCAGACTGAGGTTATGCTCCATTCAAAAACCTACTACATCGCTGCCATGGAAGTAGACTGGGACTACTCTCCGAATCGCACCTGGGAGGCTGAGATGTTCCGTGGTCAACAAAAGTACAGTACAACCTGCACAAGCGCAGCATGAAAACAGTCATTTACAAAGTGTTGGTACAGAATATCAGCAGCAAAGAGGCACAAAAACTGGCTTTCAAACATTGATGACAGTGGAAACCATGCACTACCTATGTTTACATTCATGACGTTTGAAGTATACATTGATGTGGCAATACCCTTTTTCTCACTGTCCACAAATCTCATAAAAAACTAAAAGCAACAGTGCATCAAATCTTCATATATCTGCCACTTTTCCTCTGCAGTCCTGCTCCTGTCTTCCTGGACCAGCAGGGTGGCTTCATAGGCTCCCGTTACAAGAAGGTAGTCTACCGCCAGTTCACCAATGACAAATTCACCAAGCAGGTGGAAAGAACAGCTGATATGCACCACCTCGGCATTATGGGTAGGCTCTCAGGGCATCAGAAATGAACAGATTGTGATGGCAAAATTGGAGCCACACATAGAATTTGTAAAACTATTCTGAATTTATGTATAACTTTTAGTTTAGCTCCAGACCGATTGGTGAATCATTAGAATACCTTTCCTTTGCCCAGGTCCAATGATTCATGCTGATGTGGGAGACAAGGTGAAGGTGGTTTTCAAAAACATGGCGTCCAGACCTTATTCTATCCACGCCCATGGAGTCAAGACAGACACCCCGGATGTTCATAACACACAACCAGGTACAGAGAGGCAGACAATAAGACACAGAGGAAATAGATAAAACCCAAATGCTTTGGTTTTGATTGATAATTTGATAAAGACAGAGATACTCAACTTGATTTGCTTGGGGGCCACTCTTGCCAAGGGGCCAGAGGCCATTCAAAGCAAACCAATACATGTTTCTAGGATTTTATGACTTTTCCAGGATTTTAGCATGTTTCCAGGATTCATGACATTTCCAGGATTTTAGCAAGTTTCCTGGATTTGAACACATTTCCAAGATTTTAGGACATTTCTCGGCTTTTAGGACATACTCGGATTTTACAGATAAACCTATAATGTCTTTCCCAGGTGAGACTCACAACTATTACTGGTACGTTACAAAAAATACAGGACCAACCACAGAGCAGGAGGAGTGCTCTGTTTCAGCATACTACTCCACTACCAATGTTGCCAAGGTACGCTAACACGCATTCACACACATGCACGCACACACACAGATATTCACATTTGTGTTGTCTCCCTGCCTTACAGGACCTGTACAGCGGTCTGATTGGTCCTTTGGTGATCTGCCGCCGTAGCTGGGCGAGGTGAGGGTTTCTGCATCTGTAAATTAATAATTTAATGAAATATATAAACATGGATGGATTGTAAGACAATGGGACCCTTGGAAGCAGACGTATAAAAAGCTCCCCCATCCCTCTCAATGAAGGAAATTTTGAGTCTTTTTGTGGTCGTTTTTTTTCTTCTTTTTTGTGACCATTGTGCATCTTTTTGTAGCTTTTTCTGACTCCCTTTGGTTATTTTGCATCACTTTGTTTTCACATCTTATGTGGTCATTGCACTTCTCTTTGTCACTGTTTGTGTCTCCTTGTATCTATTTTGCTTCTTTTTGTGGTCATTTTTTGTCTCTTCAAACAGCAGCTCTGGTCGACCTCTAGAGGCCCATTCAATAATCCAGCTTGCATGATTTCCAGTTCTGACAAGACACAATGATTTCTTTTGTGTAGTATCACATACCAATATACTTGTGAGCTATTTTATTTTATAACCTGTGTTGTTTCCAGGAGTCTTGGTATGAAGAAGGAAGTAGAAGAGTTTGCACTGCTTTTCTTGGTTTTTGATGAGAATGAAAGCTGGTAAGTAGAGTCTGACCCTCAGCTAACCATTACCAGACATTCAGCAGTTTATATGTTTAAATACAAAAATAGATTGTTATTATTTTTACGTCATAGTATTTAGCCATAACCTGTCTTTCTAGAAACAATTTCACACAGTCAGGACAAACCAACCACATCACTGTTAACGTTTTCCATTGAGAGTATTTCATGAATAGAGATTGTGCCAGTGGAAAAGGTTAACGCTGAAGTGTACACCTACAGCTAATTTGACAGGGTCCTGCCTCTTGTCTTTATTCCATGAGGGATTAGTCCTCGCTATTATTGATCTGGTCTGGCTATCTGAAACACACACACTGTAGAAACATCACTGTCTGAAAACCAGTTGGGGAAAGACTTCAGATCCTTTACTTAAGTATAAGTATTAATACCACCCTGTGAAAATACTCTGTAGCAAGTAAAAGTTCTGCACTGAAAGTAAGGAGGTACAATCAGGAAAATGTTATAAGTAAGAGTACCCAATGCAGAAAAATCTTTTAAAAAACATACATCCAAAAAAACTCAAAATTATTAGAATACAATCACACCCCAAACTAAGCATTATTTAAAAAAAAAGAAAATACTCAAAAGTCAAAATTATAGACTAACAACTAATTTGTTGCGAATGTACTTGTATAAACTCTTTGATAATTTACTCTATAACATAACATCATATTTTATAAACTCCTCGTATGTTTTTCTGCAAAAAATTGTATTTGTTAAAGTAACTAAAGCTGTCACATAAATGTAGTGAAGTAAAAAGTAGAAAATTTCCTGCTGAATTGTAGCGGAGTGAAAGTACAAAGTAGAATGAAAAGAACAGACTCAAGTTAATTACAAGTACCTCAAATTCATACTAAAGTGCAGTTCGTGAGTAAATGTACTTAGTTACATTCCACCACTGCTGAATACTTTTCCAGTATTGTATCTGGTGTTGATATCTTTCTGCAGCAATGCTAGGAACTAACAGTGTAGTACATTTAACATTTTGTAATATTTTGCTTTTTAAAATGGTTGTTTTTATTTAGGTATCTGGATGAAAATATCAAGACTAACATCAGGGCCCCTCGCCCAAACCTAAAGGATGATGAAACCTTTATAGAGAGCAACAAGATGCACTGTGAGATACACACAAAATAACCTGCATCGTTTTGACATATTGGATGATATTTTTGTTGCCTCCCCCAGACATCTAACAATAGTTGTGTTTGTGTTCTCTTCTGTGTATGCAGCCATTAATGGTTATATGTATGCAAATCTGGTTGGATTGAACATGATGGTGGGTGATAAGGTGTACTGGTACCTGATGGGAATGGGCAATGATGTGGACATACACACTGCACACTGGCATGGACACAGTGTGGAATATAAGGTATATGAAGCATACAAAACATGCAATACACTCTTACACAAACACACCTTTTAAAAATACACAAATAACAACTCTTTTTTGTCTCCAGCTGGGTGGAGGTGCTCATCGTACTGATGTGTACGAGCTGTTTCCAGCCACCTTCCAGGTAAAAAGTCAACACATCCCAGTGTGGCTTCAGTTGATTTGTCTTTTGCAACATTAAACCAAATTATAATTTGTGCAACAATTACTCACTTACATTGAATTTGTGAAGAAAACACTTCTGCATGCAAGTAGTGCACCTGGGCAAATGTGTGTGTTTCAACTCAGTCTGTGCATTTCATTGAGCAGAGTTTAAACACACATGCTTCCCCAGGTGCTCTATTTGTCTGTGAGTGAGACTGTTGTTGTGGAAGTCTTTTATATTGTGTGATTTTTACCAAAAATGCTTGTGATTGGATAGTACAGAGAATGGAATTTTATAAATAAGACTTGAGTTATGTGAGGTTTTAAACAGATGTTTTGATATAGTTTTACTGTTGTTGAAAAAGGTCCCCATTTACTTCAATTCATCGGATATATTCTCAGTTTTTGGATTATCTATTTGCTACTAGGGCGTGTGAGATAAATAGACTTTTCTACACAAATTCAACATACCGTAGGGTTAATTTTATATACATACACGCTATTTTTTTGTGGTGAAGTATTTCTTTAAATGTACTGCTGTATGTCGCACATCAAAGTCAAGTTATTAGAGTAACTTTTTGGGATCAGTATAGCCACAGAAAAAAAGTTATTTATCATCTGTTGGAAAATCCTCATCATAGCAAACTAATTTTCTTAAAGATATTAGAAAAGGTCGGAATAAATCTGTAAACGGTGCAAAAAAAAAAAAAAACAACCAAGAAATAAATACAAGAAAGACACAAACTGAATGTAGAAAATTAAAACAGCTAAACATATAAACTTAATATTTTTTAAAGTCACTTTTAAGAAAGAAAATAATCAGGTGGCAGCTGAGTAAACTGGCATGTATTGTTCGTAGTATGAGATGCTGCACTAGTGACTAACACATTAAATCAAGCTTGAATATTTGTATTTTCCCTTCCTTCTAGTACCATCTTTAACAGTAACAGTAAATTAAAAAGAAAACTTTTAAATGCTCCAGTTAAAATATTGCAATAACAAATTGCATCATTAGATTGCAGTAAAATGTGTCTCTTGGTTTGACAGTTCTGCCAACCATTAATAGAGATGTGACTTGTGACCAGTGAATCACGTTTGTGTCCCCTTCTTTCTCTTTCAGACAGTGAAGATGCGTCCTCAGTACCCTGGCACCTGGCTGCTCCACTGTCACGTCACTGACCACATTAAAGGTGGCATGGAGGCGTTGTATACTGTCACTGAGAAACGTAAGGAAACAAACTGAGTAGGAAGACAAATTCAGACTGAGAGGAATACTAACGCTGGATAATGAGGATGCTGTGTGATGAATAACATGTGTGCTCCTCTCCAACAGCGAAGAAGAAGGGAATCTTTGGCTGAGCAGTTAAAGGAAAATGGATCCAGAGAGAAGACAGCAGAGACAAGCTCATATTTAATTTCAGTACCCAATTCACAAAATGCTCTTTGTAAAATCTGCTTAATATGAACAGCAACTGAGACATTTACAGCTCAGAATAAAACATCATTACCCATGAGTCTTTTTAAATTAAAATGTGCATTTTTTAATTGTCTGACTGACTTGATATTTTTCCAATGACAGTGAAGACTGATGACCTGTAATGACAGCAGTTGAGCAGCAGGGGGCACTGCAGCCTGACAGTACATTGTCATTGCATTTTGGAAACAAATGTGTCATGTTTGAATGTTGTTTTTGCAGCAGTGTAAATGTAGGGGGGGACATATATTTGCAGAACAGTTTCTGACTCATTACAGTCAGGCAGGGTTATCCTGATCATGTTATTAAGCCCTGAAATAACATGTGGCTGGGTCCTTATAAAAGTTTATCACAGGTTGTGGAGTTTGGAGCTACTCAATACATAATGATCTTAGAAAGATGTTCTTGATGTTCGGAGTATATGTTTGCAGTTCCTGTTTTAGAACTGACACTGCAATAGAACAGAGCTCATTTTTGTACAGAAAAAAATATTAACACAAGATATTTTTTTATTCGACTGAAACTGGACTTTTGAAATTTATCTAAACATGTTAGTCTGACTGAAATTGCACTGAGTCAAATAAGGTTGCATAAACGCACCTAGGTAATGCGGTTGGGACTTGAGCTGCTCTAAACTTTCATGTTTCCGCCTCAACCGGACTTGAACTGACTGAGGTCGTCTACGCATGCTACTTGTCACCGTGACGGACTTTGACCCAGGAGTTGAGCTGCATTATTTCAAGAAGAAAGTTGGGAGAACAAAAAAAAAAAAAAGTACAGAAGAAACCCAAAAAAAAGCCTAAGGTACAAAGTAAAGCGTGAAGTATGTGCAAAATGTACAGTGCTGAAAAGTTATCCATGTTGTCACTGTTTGACATACAACCCGTGTGCCGCTTGCTAATTTGTCTGGTATGTGACGTAACTGGAAGAAGGTCTGATAGCAGCTAGCTGAAAGGGGGCATATCCAGCCCACTGTGTCAGACAGCAGTCCAATTAAACAGCCTAATTGAGATATTACGGTAGCTTGTCCTCACTGTGCATGTAACCATACTGACGGTTTACTGTATAAAGCAGCTTCAGAATTGATACTTGATGACATCACAAGTTTGAGACTTATTTCTCTGGTTTCTGGCTTTGAGAGAGTAGTTTGTGATCACAGATATTGAGTGAACTTTTGTAGGGCATGGAAGTAACTTATTGGAATTCATAATGTAGGTGGTGCTGCCCTTTAAGTGGATCATACTTTGACACAAACATGGGTTCATCACTTCAGTGGACCCAGAAATTTTGCAGAGGTCTCGTCTGCGACCTGCAAGGCTTGATCACAAGTCACAGACCGGTGAAGCAGCTCAGATGTCGCTGACAGATGTGTCTGTCTGTAGCCGTTGGACTGTGTCTGTTTTATACTGTGTGATGGACTTTCAGTGCTGTATGGGAGCACCATGTTCTACTTGTCTTGACCAGCATGTTTAAAAGAAATCCTGAGAGCAATTTGGAAAAGAATCTTTGGTTTAAAAGCTGTGATACAAGTTGGGGACTCTTTCATACTGCCACAGAGCTGACACTTCCTCTCTTCTTCCAGCTGATGTCACTGCGAACAAGGCAGTTCGGATCGACAATCACCTCGTATGCACTGACTTATGACTTATGGGGCTTCAAGGTGATGCAACTATGAGCCTTTGAGCCTCTCGGTGTCCCACAGTGGGACCTTACTGGGGGTTTAATCGTTCATACCATGTGTCTAAAGGTTGCCACATAGTCCTGTGAGCTCTGACTGTGTTTCCTGGAGACTAGTTTCACAAGGCAGTTTAGTATTCTGGAAATAATTCTGTAAATAGAGGTTGCAATGAATCACTTTTTTTGTCCCAGACTCCAATAAAAGCCTCAAATACATTTTAAAAATAAATATGCAGTTTGACAGGCTTGTGAGGAGCCACTTTATTCTGATTTTGCCCTTTTTTCATTGTTCAAAGGGATCTTAGATTGTGAGGATTAGCTATCATCACCAAACACTCACACACACACATACACCCAAAACTTAGAGGCGCACACACATGCAAACTCTCTCTTCCACACACACACTGAACTGATTGCAGATCAGTGTCTAAGCAGCCACCTGCAGTCCTCCATTAGCTGGCAAGGAAATGGAATTTAAAAGATTCAGACCATGAAATGTGGCCAATAATGCCAGCTCTGATCTAAACCTGTGCTGAATCTCAATGACGCGCTAACAGCTCTGTCACATTCAACTAATGAAACTTTGCCTGACACTCGCTCTCACTCTCAACTATGGTGGCCTTACCCTGAGCCACAATATTATGCATTTGTTCTGCGCAATTTTTGTCCCAAAGAGTGTTTTGCCTAGTCCTATCCTCCTAGGCTGTGGTTGAGTGATTGTGGAAAAGAGGTCATGGTTACGGTTAGTGCTGGCAAACAGGGAAAAAATCACATCTATTCCTAGTAGCTTTTGATGCCAGCTGATCAAGACCATAGACTGTGGTTTATCACTGCAGTTTTGAAGCCTTCGGTCCAGCATGTTGCCCTTTTCCATCTTAGCAATATGGTCACTTCTGGCTCTAAAAAATTGTGGATTTAGGGAGTGGTGTATCTGACTCGTAAGTCAGGTTTCCATTCACCCTCTAATTGTGCAAAATGAAATTGCAAATATAAAATATGCCTAATGGTAACATCAATTTTGAAAAACTCCCATTTATTGCTTGAAAATCTCATAGAATGACCACTTTACAATGCCATCAGGATTAATGTTGTGATTGTGATGACTGAAATGGATGAGTAGTACTTGTACAGGTTTCTGTATGTAGCATGTGCAGGTGCCAGTGCTTGTCTGGTGGAAGGGGCTTAGTAAAAAGAGTGAGGAGCTGCAGAGGGTGAGCTGCATTTTTAAATTCTGATGATGCTTTTTCCCTTTTCAGAGAACTTCCTACTTTTAGAGTAACCTTTGTCAGCCTCAGTGTTTGGTTATGGTGTTAAGTCCCAGAAACTGCTGGCTCACGTTTTGATTGACTTTTTCGATCCATACCAAAGAGACCAAAGGCCTTTTAACTTGGTTAAGAGCTTCTTTTTCTTAAAGTGTTTCACAGCTTAACTGTTTTCTTGTTTGACTTGACAGTGAAAACCACTCAGTCTTATCTGTGGGTTAGCTCTGCCCTACAGACAAAACAGAGTCATGATGCAAGAGGCAGCTTTAAATACCTCCTGGTCAAAGCCACCTTGAGGCGGGTGTGTGAAGACAAACAGTTGAAGCAGTCATCTAACACCAAGGTGTTTAACTTAACAATATGCATTTAACTTTTAATGACTCAAGAACACAATATTCAAGCTTGAGTTTGTCTTACTGAGGCTGACAGGGAAAAAAAGAAATACAAAACACAAAGAAAGAATCCAAGGTTTCCTCGCCCTATAATCCGACTTGGTGCAGTCCAGATTGCCAACACCTGGCAGAGTGAGAAGTGCGAATGAAAGGAAGCAGACTTTGAAAAAAACATTTTTTAAAAAAGCAAACAAGAAATCACACATACAATAATGAAATCATCCCAAATGTTTTAATCCACTTGGAAATAAAATTTCGTATGTTGTATTTAGGTTCAGTTCTGCTTTGAGGTTAAAAAAATAGGTTCAAAGTAGAGGGTAATGCCAGTTAACTTAGACTAACATTAACTGACGGTGTCACACCACAGTGAAGACTAATGGGACATGTTTCTGTTAATTATCAGCCTCTTTCTTGTCCTGATGTGTTGTTTTTTTTGTTTTTGTTTTGCAAAAAACATAGTAAAAAATACAGACATTTTAAAGAGAAACTACTGTAGAGGTCAACAGCTCTCCAAAAGTAAATACAAGAACAATTGCCATCCTGGAATGACATCACTTGTGCTTCTTTCAGATGCTTTTCAAAAATATTTTAACCTTAAACTCTAAGCAAATTGGTGTGATTCTTTCAAAAATACAGGGAAAAGGGCGATGAGTAACTTGGTACGAAATATTACACCAATTTGAAAGAAGTAAGTAGATTTAGAAAATTATATAAATAAAACATCTGAGGAAAAAAGGAAGAAGATAGGGAAAACTACATTTCTAATTATCAGAATTACAAAATTAAAGTTATGTTATCTAATTATTTTAATTTTAAAGCACATTTTCCAGGACATTCCCTTATTTGTTTGTTGTTTTACCTCTTTTCCTAAACTAATGTCAGGCCGTTGTTTTAGACTTTTTACTAATTTCTCACTCAGCTTGGGTTGTTTCTTCTTTCATTGCCTTTATCCCATGTTTTAGAAAAGAAGTCAAGACAGTTTGCTCCAATTTCAAAGAGCTTAAGTGTCATCCCATGGTGTAAGATGAAGCTAAAATTACAGTACTATGTTAAATTTCTAATACCTACATGGAGAAAATGTGTAACTTACAGCTTAATAAAAGAAAACTGAAAACAGTATTTTACAAAAATCACATTTTATACTTTTATACAATGTTCCCCACATGACCTTTTTGTCCATTTAAGCAAATTGACCTTAATATCACAAAATTATCCAAACTCATTCCTGACACCCCAACCAGCATTGACAGTATTTCGTTATGCTGCAAGGCTTTAGTGCATTCAGTTTTATGGGCCACTGTATGTACTAATATATCCATCTGTTTAATTCATCAGTGATCCATTTGAGTGGCACAATACAGTTTCTGCTTCAGTCTTCACACATAACCCCCTTGAGTTTGTTTGTTTAATGCATATTAGGGTGCCCCACTTCTTCTATTCTACTGCTTTTTCAGTAAATAAGATAATAGTGTCTCCAGGCCAATAGGAGAGCAGGATGTGGGCATTCAAATATGCTCAAACCAATGCATGCAACCTTAGTGACTTTAAAGCCTCATTCCCCCTGCACAAAAACCCTGCTAACAGTCTCTAACATGTGGCATTTTGACGTGATGAGAATGTGTTTGATCAACATTAACACCTGGGTCAAATGACTCTGCAATAGACACACATTTTTTCACCTTCAATTGGTATTGATGGGAATACAACCCAACACAAAAGCTGACAAAAACGCAGACTCGTGTAGTGCAGAGGCAAGTTCACTTTTCAGTGGGAATGGAGTCAGTCGCCTGTATTTAGAGGGCTTACCTGTGTGCATGCACTCATTTTGGTTGGAAAGGGGTATAAATATGGCTGAATTGGTATAAACTGCAACCTAAACTCTGAGACACTAGTTTGACCGTTACGGTGTATTCAAAGATATGCAGTCACCTCCGAAGAGGGATCATTATGTGCATGTTATGGTACATCTCTACAACTTCATGTCATCTGTGCATCTATTTCTGATCGTGTAATATCACTACATGGAAGTGTCTCTGTGGGTTTTTATAGTGGGATGCTTTCTGCTGCAGACTGCCCAGTATGAGGCCCCGAAAAAGCCCTGTTAGTGTGCCGCTTCCTGGTCAGAGGGCCTATTAGGACTGATCGCCCGCGACATCAGCATGTTGGAAGCAGATGGCTGGTGGTGCCTGCAGTCGTATCTCTCTCCCACACCAGGCACTCTGGGCATATTCGACATAAGCTTAATTAATGATTTGATAACTGCAGAGGCGTTAAAAGGAGCATGGAGACAGGCGTGAATTCCAAATGTAAGAGCTAAACCGGCTGGTAATACGATGTGAAGGGATTTCTTACTGTATGCTTTCCCACACGCTCTCCCTTTCTCTCTCTCTGTCTCTCACACTTACTCAAATCGACCCAGTGTGAGCTCTACAGCACGCTGAGTGGAAGAAATAAGTTGCAGATCTAAGAACTAAACAAAGCAGATGTTTTCTGAAGGCAGTGCCCCCTGTGAGCTTTCACACTGTAGGGAGCAGCTGGTTGTTCTGAAATCTAGATATAGTCACCCATGTGTAAGATATGCAAGACAATTTGGAAGATTTCAGCAGTTTGGAGTTTGAAAGTCAAGAGAAGTTTTTGTATCTGTCTTTTTGTCCTTGTGTTTTAAACTGGTTTGATGTGGGCATGGCTCAGTGGGGAGAAGGTGATGTCAGCTGTTTTTGTGCACCAATCAGAGTTTTGTGACATTTGAATTAAAATGTGATGACAGATGTGAGGTTGCTTTATTATTCTGGCAGCACCATCAGTCAAACCAAACCCCCATTGTCTCCATAAAGAAGATTAACCTTGAATAAAATGAGTGTTAAAATTCTGAATAATTTAACTTAATTTCAACTTTACTTTTTGCTCATTTAGTTATGAATATTTGCTGATATAGAGAAACTCCTAATACATACTTTTGTTGCAATTAAAAATATATATATTTGTATTATAATATGATTCTATCCTATATTTCAGTCAGTTCTCATTTCCAACTCATCAAATGCTGCTGCTTGCCAGTGATGTTGAGGTCAGGCAGATTTCATGGTATGACATGCATTGGACACACCAGTTTAAGAGTCAATGGGCAACAACCCAACTCGTCAGTGGATGTTGGTATCAGACACAAATGCACAGAGGCAAATTTTGCAATGGTAATATACACACCAGGCAAACTACCAACGGCAACTACTGTAATATAAAGAGCTAGGATGTCGGCATATGGAGGGTTGGAATTTTGGTGGATGGGTGGATGAACAAACTCTGGACTTTCACTCAGGAACCCACTGTTTGTTTCCCATGTGAATGTTAAGCAAAACTGTGTTTTTCTAAACCTAACCATATTCTTTTGTTACCTTAGTCTAAGGAAATAAACCTAAAAACAAACTGTTTTACACAGTAAGTGTATTCTGAAAAAGACTGTATGCATGTAATGCGCAAAAAATATGCATTTCCTATGGAAACGGAAGTTCATTTAAAAGGACATGATGCATGTAACAAGCGTAAATTGACACGCTACCCCTGAACATCCAAAACTGTCTAGCACATGAAATTTAGACTACAGACTATTTGTAAAGAAATGTTTCTATCACCCCCTGGTGGATGGCTGCAGTATAGTTCATAAATCAAGCCTACTCCATGTTAGTGAAAGGGATATAGGCCAAACTAAAACCTCAAGGTTCACATCAAACAGTGGTGTGTGCCAGTTGATGTGCTTGTGTTCAATGAATCAATGTTCTGCTCGGGATTGGTAAGACAGGTGTATGGGTAGGAGCTAGAGAATGCTACTGTGTAATTTTTTTCTCCTAATGTTGTCACCAGAAAAAGATTGCATCTGCCGTATTTGGGATATCTTGGCTTAATTTTTGTACAGTGAGGAGAAGGTGGCGGTGCGTTCTCCATCTTTATATACAGTCTAATTTCGATGAGTTCGTCCAATGACAAAGTATTTGACGGGTTGGGATGAGAACATGTTGTATATTTATATCTCTTGTACAATTTATTTGTTGTTGTATGGTGTGATGTATCTAATAATTTGTTTTTGTCTGTAATTTATTGCATTGGAGATGCCAAAGACGAATTTACATTAAGGTGAATAATAAAGTTAATCTAATCTAATATAATATAATATGATTTTATCTTATCTAATATTTGTTTTTATTATTTCAATTTCATTTTCTCTTACTATCTTTATGTGATGCACCAATACACCAAGGTAAATTATTTCTATGTGAAATCCTACTTGTCAATAAATTAAATTCTGATTCTGTAAAATACATTAGATTTAAAACCTCTTCCGTTTTAAAGGCTGAAATAATCATCGGTAACATGAACAAGATTAAAATCAATAGATTCAAAGGATGACAGTCGTGACAAATCACCGCCACAAAACACCTGCAAAGTTTGCAGTTTGAGGGTCAGAGACCAAGTAGGACAACTATAATGATGACTATGGTAATGATGATTATTCAGTTCTGAACAACCCTCTTGTGAAAAAAAACAAACAAAACAAAAAAGAAAAGAAAAGGTCCTACTTCCCTCGGCCAGGCTGGTGGAAAACATACTTATGCACTAGTTTCTATGGAAACAGAGCAGGTCCGGTGTCAGGGGACAGCGTGTGTGATCTTTGTGGCTCTCACGCTGAATATATATAAACCCTATGAAACAAACCACATTAATTCATTGTGCTCCCAAACAGCCACCTGTCAGCAAAACAAAAATAAAATAATCCCCTCAGGCCAAGTGTGAGTCTGGGAAGTCCACAGGAGTAAAACCACTCACGACAACAGCAGCAGATTAATCTAAATGTCTAAGGAGTGAAGTGTTCATCAATTACCAAACCTATGTTTATATATTGCTGTATGATTTTGCCAGATTTCTTTTATATGAAACATTGGTGTCTAGATTATGTTCCCCAGCAGCAGCTTTTCAGTGCTGGAAGCATTGTACTCTTCTAATCTTCACCTTGGAAACATATGGTTTTAGTTCAATGTCAAAAATTAAAACCAGTGCTGGCTTTTCAAAATGTTATTCCTGGAAAAAAATCTTTCCCTAACCTTAGCCAGCGTCAACTTGTGCACCAGGAACTTACAGCAGCCGAGAGCGCCTGAATGGCCAAATTCCGCCAGCTGGACTATCTTCCGGTTTAGCACTCTGCTAACTTGAATATGGGTAAAATGCTTTAATCTTGCCACTTCTGAAATATAATTGACGCAAATGGATCAAATCCCAATAGTGATATGAATAATTTTGCGGGGGTTTTGATGTTCAAAAAAATGTCTCCACTGATTTACGAATGTCTCTTTCATAAAGTAAGTCTGTGGGAAAATGGTGTAGTCCCACTTTTGGCCACTATGTAAAAATAGCTTAAAAGCCCAGCATTGTTTCTGGAGGCTTGCCACTGCCCATGCCTGCCTTCTAACAGGGAGTACTTCCTTCCTTACTCCTGAGCACATTGGTCATGTGACTGGAGCTTTTCCAAACAAATGTGTTATACAAAAAATTATTGGCTCATGATTATGTGGGAAATATAAGAATTTTAGTGAATCTCCGTTTCGTAGCTATGTTCAAACAGTGCATGAGAGCAGTCTGAATGTTCGGGTGTCCAGATACTTTACTCAAATGTCCACAGACTTTAACACTGCGTGTACGTGTAAGTGCATGATGTGGGTGTTGTGTCACCCTGTTCACAAGGAGCGCTCTGATAATTGGAAGATGATTACACATCATATGACAGTAATTTCCCTCTCTGGAAGAAACGTTGGCCAGACACTCTGGCTATGAAGCAGATTGGTGCAGATGTGCTCAAACCAGTCTAATTAAAAGATTTAATTTTAGATAAATACAAGAGCAGTACTTGTAGCAACAAACATCTTCACATACAGCTGAGAGAAGAGTTTCTTACAGCAGTTGGTGCCAAATTAGCAGGAGACTACATCTGAAAAGTGCTCATATATTGATTAAAGTGGTCTTCCCGTTAGGATTGAATTCTTGTTATCCAGAGTTTTAGTGACACAGAACAAAAAGAGAAGGCAAAGTGACAATCCGGGGAGTTTGAAGTCCAGCAGGAATTTCCAGAGCTTTTCTTCTCATTCTTTTTTAATGCCAGCTGGTCATCTTGTCTAAAATAAGACGGTTCGAGTGGAGTTTAGCCAAGGACATCTATGCGCTCTGACATTTTTATTCTCCTGGTGACAAAAAAGCTGAGAAAAACACCTCTTGTGTGTTGTTGTGATTGAGTGACCTTGGGTTTGTTTGTTGCTGTCAAACTCTGAAACAATGTGCTGGTGAATCAGGGGACTTTGATTCTTAAGACCCAAGTTTTTCAGCAACATTTAACAACAACAGCAGATTAAGATTCCCCGGAGGACTTGAACATCCACTGCTTTCAGATGTCCTGTTTGTCTTTCGTCTTCCCTCTAAAAGGCTACACATGCTGTATATTGTTCAGCCAATTTGAAATGCACAGGCTTCATTAGCTGCTATCAATTTTCACTAACTACATGCTTAATAGGCCGTTATTATTGTAGGCTCTGCTTGGCATAGGCACCACCTTCTATCCGCTCCACTCCCCATCAGCTTCGGTCGGTTTCTCCAGAAATGGTCACTCTGTTTTGGGTCACTGACAGCCTTTCAGCGCACATCAGAAGTAATTATGAATTCATTGTTGTGAGCAGCTTAAAGTCACAAAGTCATAAATCATTTCTGTCCTCTGCATTAAGCCTGATCAAACTGAATGAAAACTATTTAGTGCAAAGGATTTCCCTCTCTAAATCCAGTGATTAAAAAGGATTGAATGAACAATGAGCTGAGGAAATGACTATACAGCTGATTTGGTCAGACTGGAGGGGCAGACAGTGTGAGTGGCCTGTTCAATAGAGACTGTCTGATTCACTTCATCCATAGATTGCATGTCAATCAACATGTCTGCGTTGCTGAGCAACACACTGACCTTTAACCAACTCATTTTGAGTATTGGAAGACATTATTTGAGCTTTAACTAGACAGAAACTCCTGCAGCATTAGTCCTTAAGATACAAATATATTTACGACATGGTTTCACAAATCTTTGGAAACTGAACGTGACCGCATTAGCTTTGGTGAAAGTTCTCTCCAATTAACTGTTTAATTTCTGCTATTTCCTCAAATGATCTCTGTCACTTCAGCTTCCCTATGCTATAATTTGAAATTGTCATATCATCATATCTGACCAATGATCTTTCTGCTTCCTGCTTCCCTCATTTTTTTTCCAAGATGTCATCCTTTGAATATTGTTGAAGTTGTAGAATTCTTATTCTGCTCCTCATCACCACCATGACCTCCAATTTTACTCCCAACTTGTAAAAACGCTATGCTTAGTCAATGACCCTACACATCAAAATATGATGCACTTGGTACCCCTTCTGCACCAGTTTTGAATGTTCAGCAATGATGTGTCGATTTAAACATGCTATATGCATTGTGTCTTGTGTGTTCTGTGCATTCTGTCACATTTTTACACGAATTGTACAGTTTCTGCTTCTTAAATACACAATCTTTTTTCAGAATAAACATAGAGAGTAGGTAAGACATGTCATCTTAGGTTTGCCAAACAAAAGTTTGTAGTAAGGTTTAGAAACAAAACATTAAGGTTTGAATTAAAAATGTACATTTGTTACTAAAGTAATATATAGCTTTTTATGTGTGGCACAGTATATTCTACACATAAAATGCACACTACATTGTAGCTAGAATAACTCAATCTACTTTTAGTTTCACATAGGACACAAACAGCGCTCTCTCAGGTGAAAGTCCAGGGTTGTTTGACTCATCCACCTCCCAGCACCCTCCCTACATGGACTTTCTCGCTCCTGATACTACAGTAATTGCCTGAAGTGTCAAAAAATACCACCACCCAGTGCGTCTCATACTGCTGCAAAAGCATGCTTTGGTGAATCTTGGTATCTGACACTAACTAGGGCCACTAACCAAGTGTCAGTATTGGACAAGTTGGGAATGAGGATAGGCTGTCATTCCACCACCAACAGCCTTAAGATTCTGACTGGGATTCCTGTCAGTGTCCAAATGTATCTATTTAAGCCTATGCTTAATGGAGACACTTCTCTGATGCCAACCTCAATAAATATTGATATACACTTTAAGTGAATTAAGGCCTTATTGACATGAAATGGTTAGAATTATTTCTGCTTGGAAAAAGTCATGACAGTGCTCACAAGAAAAACAAAAGCATTGGCAATGACATGATTTTATGTCTTAATGATAAAGTCCTCCCAGTAATTATCACTCTTGTTCTACAGGAGCAACAGTGGAAATACTTATTTAAAAGAGCCAAAAACTCCACAGAGGGAGGAGATCATGGTGGTTAAAAAGACTGACAAAAGGTCAGACTTTGACGCAGGAGACGGCTGTTTATATACTGTTTCCTATGACACAGTCAATGTTGGTTTCTACCAGTCATTACCACGGTCTTTCACTAACTCCTAACAAGCCGATTAAATTTTTGTTGGGCATTTTCCCATGGGCATCTATGGGGATTAACACTGTTCTGGAGCCAGTCACAAGTGGCCATTAGAGGAAATGCATTTTTTGGCACTTTCAATTTGGTGTTACTTTTTAGTACCTGAGGATGCTGCTTGGAAGGCACGGATAAAAAGCTTTAATATGCTTGTAGAGGCATCAGATCTAATCCTAGAATGCAATCAGAATGATATGTTTTGTTATTTGATTTAGAGGACTTGCTGATGGAGTCGTTACTGTATCTTTAAGCAACATCAGTTCCAAATGCATCATCTAACGCATCCTTCAAAATAGTGACATACAGTACCAGTGATTTTGCATATTTTGGCTCATATACTTGAGAGCTGACAATGGTTTTGGTGTGTATTCATTTTGTAAATGTGTTTCCTAGTTTTTTAGCTAGCTATTGTTTGGTATGGAAATCATCTGACAGAGACTTACAATGAATGTTATGTCATCATTACAATATAATGCAGGCATAAATGCAGAAGGATTTGACAAGTGCAATAGATTACTACACAACAGTGATGAATTGGAGAAAACTAGATGCAGACTGTTCACAGTGATGATTACCACTTTAAAATCCTTGCAGTTAGAACTGCGCACCATATGGGGGTGAATAATTGGTTTCCCTTAAAAAGAAGGAAAATACATAGAAAATACCGTTAAGTATACAAGATTTGCAATCATAGGGCTAAAATATGCAAAAACTGTGCTCTGGTCCTTTAATAACATAAAGCCAAACAAGAGCAGCCAAGCTGAGATATTGTCCTGTCTCTCCAATTGTTTTCATATATCATGTTGTCTTTTATTATTTATTTTCTTCTCCGACTCAAAGCATTTAAATTATTTTGCAGCGGGGAGGGTGGTGAGATACACTACTGAAAAATACTTCACATACTCTGGTTGATTAACTTGGCAGAAGCTTTCTGGTAGAGTGCCTCATCCAAAGCTTTATCAGAAGCAAACAGTAGCTAAATCTTTAGCGTACAATGGCAATGTTGGAAATGAAATTCAATTGACCTATTTTCATTCGTGTTTAATGCCAACAGAGATACAAACCATTTTAGTGTATGCAAAAACCGTCTATTTAATTTTAATCCCCCTAAACTACATAAAACTGTAAACATTACAGACAACAGCCAGCGTGTACACTATTTTCCTCAAACTACCTGAAGCTTTGTAGCTTTCCTTGATGATGAGTGCATTCTGAGAGAATCGCAGCCTTCTCCTGTTGTCCTTTGCTCATCCCTCAAGGCTCCTCTGTCATTAAAAAAGCTCTTGTCCTATTCTTTTTAATATACTAGTCCTTGACTCAAGAAAATCTATACTAGAGGATTGTAGGGAATAATAGAGAAGTTAATTTGATCTACAAATCTCTGTATTTGCTCATTCTCTACAGGCAGCAAAAATGTAACTTTATTAAATTAACCTTAATTTAGTTTCAACATAAAAAACAACTGTAAACCAAGCACATTTGTACATTAAGTTGTTTTGATACTGATAGTAAAGTTGACTTTTTATTAAGTTTACTGCTTACCTTTTTATGGTTTTGTAGAACATTTAATTCTGATTCTTTGAATGCCACCAAGTGCACCAGCATGCAGAAGAAAGTGTCTATGCATTTAGTTGAGCTGCGCAGTGATACAGTTGGTAGGTGTAGTTTGGTAGAGAAAAAATAGTTCCTTCGTAAAACTGCTCACAAGGTCTGTGGAATATTTTAAGTAACCGCGTCATTATTTTGGGAAGAGACATTGCTGTTGAGTTTTTTAAATGCATGTTTTCAGCGCTTTGAGCACCACAAACCGCGTGCCATCTAGTTCCATTATATTGGAGAGAAGACAGACATCTCTACAGCCGATATCGCAAAAACTCTACAACTCACATAAAAAAGAATCTAGATAAATAATTCGCATTTTAGGTAAAAGGAAAAATATCTATTTTTGATTATTGGGGTGAACTTTCCCAATGAATCACATGAATAGTTGTATGTGAAAATGGTCACTTGCAGTGTTCAACCCCACAGAGAATCAGCACCTCCAATTCTTGGAGATTTTTCAGCTCATTGTTTTGGTTTTACATCCAACAACTTTACTGTTGTGGTTCACTCAAACTGCTCTCATCAGTGTCATTTTCAGCGGCAGCAGGCAGCTGTTTACAGCAAAAGAGCTCTGATAAAGTGACTGTCTACTCCCTGCACAGCACCATACAACAGACTGACAAAACCAGGGACTCACTGCTGAACATAGTGGAGCATTTAGCAGCTAATGAGCCAGATATTTCCCTCAGGAGTTACTGGAGACCAAAACAGAGCTATAAAGAGAGTGAATATTGAACTTACATTCATCAAGTGGGCAGAAACACAGCTGGATGGAGTGCTAACATATTCCCCATATTAACTTTATAAGGTGATAATAGACTGTGTCTGTGTTGTGTTTACAGTTTGTTTCTGCTGCCCCCATTTGGTCAAAACAACAACGCACACACACACACACACACACACACACACACCATAGCTCATGTGTTGAAATCATGGTTGCATGTTTATCCTGTGGAGTTCTGATGTGAAGCCAGTGACCCTCTGTTCCGGCTGTGTATTGATCGAACTAAATGTGGAAAAACGTCGGCAGTTTCATTGTCGATCAGCAGAATGGCCTTTCAGGATCAGTCTCATTAACTCAGCGAGACACTCATCCGCTGTCACTCACCACGCCAGAGTATCAGAGAAAATTGGCACCTTTGGCCCCGATGCAGAGAGAATTAAAATGAGGTGATCAAACATTTAGAGACCAGACACTTTTTGTTCATTGTAATGAGGTGAGGGAGTTTACTATTCGCTCCTTGTTCGCCTCAACCTCACTCAGTCCCCAAAAGCTGTGAATCATTTCTTAATTTGAAAAACACATGAGGATGGTCATTGTTATTTAAGCAGGTTCATCAATAAGAATTACACATTATAGCCCTTTCAGCATTTAACGATCTCTGTCAAATTAAAAGTATTATCTTGGCATAATCACTGTGTGTCTGAAAGATTTAACATTTTATGTACGTTACGTTGCTTTGTGTCACAATTATGTGAGCTGTAGAGAATTAACATATTGAAAAAGATCTGTATTCCTTTTAAACATACCTCAAACAGAAATCTGTCATGACTGATCAACTTGTACTTTACTCTCCTCTTTTCAATTTTATTGCACTTATTAGAGGAAGACAGCTTACCAGGGTCTGCTGTATACAGATTATTTTTGCTCTTTTGTTGAAAGGTTGGAAAGTTTAAAGTTTCTCCACCTGATTCATCTTGATTTCATTCAGCAAGTTTGCTTAAGTAATGATTACATTCCGGCACTGTTTTTTTTTTTTTTTTTTACAGAACAGCAGGCCAGCAAGTTGAAAACGTACAGATTTTTCGCAGCCACTCAACAGTGACAATTATGATATAGTACGATATAGATCTTGTTGCATTTGGTAAACAGATTGAAGAGTTATGTTTTAGAGCCCAGACAACCTTAGAATCTATTCATTAAGCAGGCTATTCACTTGTGATTTATTTGATTCACATCTACAAAATGTGTTTACTCTGGAAAAAATGGGAAAACAAACAGATCTTGACATATATTATGTGAAATGCAGTTTCTACATATTTGTGAGTTAAGTGTTTTGAACAGCCCTGTTTGGATTTAGAGTTAAATGTGCTGTGCAATAGCATATATATGATGCAGCAAAGCAATAATCAACAGATATTTAGAGCTGTATTTTGGGTAATGAAGATCACAGCTGGAAGCACAGCACATGAACTAGTCAGACTCATGTTTCATCCTTATGTAGTTGTCTCTTTCTAATAAACAACATAGAAATGTCACAGAACAGCACTCTCAAAGAAAAAACCTTATCTACATAGGGTTTATTCATATGCTGACCTCAATGTTGTTTCAGGCTTTTTTTTTTACATGACTCCCAACAACAGAGAAAGAGAGCAGTAGCTCAGTACTCTGGACTGCAGTAACTCCAAAGTCTGTTAGTAATTAAATAAACTGTTAATAATGCCTCCTTTGATTAGACTTTTTAATCTAAAGCAATTATAAATGTTCTGAATTCTCACTTAATATTAATAAAATGCTTACACATTGGGAAAAAAAGGTTTTCCAAAAGCCACAACCTCCAGGGTTGAAAAAATGAAGCCAATGCAAAGTGCCAAAAACTGCAGTTCCTCTAATGGCCACTTGAGCCAGGCTCCAAACGGAATCAATCCCGATAGACCACCGTGTTAAAATGCCCAACAGCCAAAAATAACATGTTAACAGCCTGATACTAAACGAAAAAAAATGGATGATGTCACTGTACCCATTATTTTTGCACAGACTGAGGTTTTCAACATTGTAATCTGAAGCACTCCGTCAATTTTTTTTAAATTAGTATTCATAAATGTTGCCCTATATGTTACTTTATAGCAGAAATATACATGTTTACTGCCTGGTACAAAAAAGGTTTTGGCCTCTATAGCTAACTTCAACATTCAGCTGTACAAGGAGTGAATTTTTATATAACTCACCATTTAATTTCAGTAATGCTTAACATTATGCCTATTTAAGGGCTAAATTATTGTCAGTTCTGGTTCCAAAAACCAAAGATGGCAATGGCAATCCAGTGGTACCGACCATTGCTTCTCAGGAGACTAAACAACACTGCAAAGTAAGACTAAATTTTGGCGATGGAAAAATGGCATGGCCATTTCACAGGGGCTCCTTGACCTCTGACCTCAAGATATCTGAAAGAAAATGGGTTCTGTGGGCACCCAGGAGTATCCCTTTACAGACGTGCTCACTTTATGCAAGTCCAATGCAGTTTTTTGCTGCAATAATCAAGACAATCTAGTATGAATTCACCTTTTCAGTGTGGACTTCAAAACTGTTAGGAAATGCAAAATAATGGAATTGAAAATGTGATTAAAAAATGCAATTAATCACATATAATCACTGAAATCCTGTGATTAATCGCAATTTTCTTTTTTAAATTATTGTTTTACAGCCCCAAAAAATATCATTATCTGCAATCACTTATGCTTTACAGGGTTGCGGAGGGGCCAATCCCAGCTGAAATTGAGCCAGAGGTGGAGTACACCCTGAAGAGACTATTACAAGTCTGACACATGGAGACAGACTACTACACTCATGTCCACCCCTACAGTCAATTTAGAGTCAACAACTATTGGACAGTGGGAGGAAGGTGGAGAAAAGTCCTCAAAAAGGGGCCTAAGCCGGCCTGCAGGATCGACCCTTGAAACCTTTTGCTGTTAGGCAATAGTACACGATCACCACTACACCACTGTTTTGTCTCAAAAAAAGACAAAAAATCTTATCTTTTATTAGAACAAGAAAAGCTCCATCCGGCACTGATCTGCAGCTGAAAGCAGCTCTTGATATGAAGCAAAAACACAGTGATGTATGAAGGTAACCCATGGCTGACATGGACTAAAGGCCTGTCTGTTCTGTGCTTGTCTCCTCAATGTAATGAACCGCCCCCGGTGGACTTAAATGCATGTCAACACATTCAACCCATCTGGCTATTGCCATTTCCCACTGGGTTAAGAGCAGCGAGGTGCATGCTGGTGAGCGCCACATAAATCACTGTTGAGGATGTAATCACCATGCAAAGCTGATCGCAGGAGTCAGAGGGGAGGCCTTGTTTGACTGTGGAGACAGTGTGCGAGTGTGAGAGTGTGTCAGGTTCTCCTGAGGTGGTTACAGACCACACATAAACACACACACACATTCATCTGACTATCAATGTCTGCTCATTTATTATTGATGCTCTTCATACCCCACCCCCCCACTGTATATTATAAAGCTGTTTAATGAAACATAAATGGATGTGGTGGAATTACAATAACATGCCTTTCTGACTTTGTCTCTGACAGTGAATCCTGATGTCTTGAGGGCTGAGCTGCTGCAGCTGAATGGGCAGTAATAACTTATAACTAATATAACACAATATCTGTCAGAGATCTCCAAAAGCCTCTTTAGCGCCGCAGATATTAAGATGTGAATCATTCATTTCCCCACAATATAAAAACCTAATTGAGACTCCTTTAGGACTTCCATTATTCATGTTTGGGCGAGCTGTGGTCAGATAGGCTGGGAATCCAAAGATCTGTGTAATTACAGTGTGAGGAATGGCCGACCAATGCATCAGACAGAAGTGATTTTCCTCCCAAGGTTCATACTATTATTTTGCTCTTTCATTCCTCTGCCTCCCCTCCATACCAGCTACCTCGTAGATCACACAGCTACAGTATTACCTTGCTATTACAGAGCCTTACCTTCAATAGGTTTCATTTTCAGAATAACAATGGACTCGTGGCAAGGTTCCAGTTTCCAATGCCCTGACCGAGTAGAGGTAAGGATAAAGTGTGTTTATTATCTCCCATGTGGGCAGATATTAGTCTACTCTTATCAGTGGAAGGCACAAAGAGCTCTGGGGTCTTAAAACTGGAAGGATCACAGTTTGCTCCCCTGTCAGTGGATGTGAGGCTCCGCATGGACGGCTGACAGAGATACAGACTGTGTGATCTTTTGCCATGACTGTGTTGTAAATTAAACAGCTTCAAAGGTCAGCTGTCAGTGCCCTGCCTCCAAAACTACCCATATGACAGTTCTAAAATCATTATGAACTGCTGTCTCCAGTGTCTGCCTCATTGTCTTTGTGTGTCCAGCTCCCTCACAGTTGATCTACTGCCATTCCAGCTGTTGTGCCACAGATCTCACTCATGGCTAACATGTGGCTCATTTCTCCGCTCTATTACCTTTACACGTTGGGTCTATTTTTGCTGGAGCAGCTTGCTCCTCTGAAGCATGAAATTCACTTTTATGCCTATATATAGAGAGAGACGGATGACAAATTACGGGCAAAATCCAACAAAGTGTCTCAGTTAGGTGTTGGACCACCAACTGCCACCAACAGAGCAGCTCTTATATGCCTCAGCATTAATTCTACAAGTCGCTGCAACTCTGGAATTCTTTGGACTGATATTTGGCGTTTAATGATGGTGGTGGTGAGCGCTGTTTAACTCGTAGTTCCAAAATCTCCCATAGTGATGGTGTGGTTGAGATCTGGTGAAGGCCAAGGCCAGGGCATGTGGTAAACATAATTTTCATACTCATCGAACCCTTCCTTGACCCCTGTTGCCCTGTGAATGGGGGCATTGTCATCCTGGAAGACACCACTCTCAACAGCATAGAAATGTTTCATCACAGGCTAAAGGTGATCACTCAGAATAACTTTGTATTGATTTGCAGTGGCTCTTCCAGCTAATACCTGGTAAACACTATGGGAATGAATCTGATTTTGGGCCTGATTCCTCAGCTCCGACAATCCAACAACAGCCTCAGTGGTTTTAAAGATCATCTTGGCAAATTTTGCTGTGATGTGAGGTATGTTATCAGTATTTGCTACATCTCCCAATGCCCTTGGTAGTCCATCCTGGATGCACCAATTTTACATAGCAAATATTGATTATGTTTAGTATATACAATCCAATACCAATTTGTGAGGGGGAAACCCCAAGGTTTGCCAGCTGCCAGGCGGCCCTCAAAGACATAGACTGTATATATTATGGACTTTACTACTAACCATTGGTTTGTAGATTTTGGTTTTGAAGCCTCAAGTTAGGCATTTTGGTTGTCTCCATCTTGGTTTCTTTGGAGCCAAAAGTGACTGTATTTGGACAGAAGGGTGAAGGTGTAGAGGAGTGAAGGGTCGACCTGACTCAGAAGCCGAGGACAATGCTGTCAGACAGCCTGTGATTCAAAGCGGCCCACTCTTAATTTTGCGAAACTGTAGCTTCAATAAAATGTAAACAGATGAGTTATATTAAAAATTCACCCCGCTCAGCATTTTTCCTCATGCTACAGAGCATGTCTGGATGTTTATTCCATAATTGAACCATGCTGTTCCCCTGTGTTGAAGCATCTGCATTGGTTATGTTTCTCCACTCATTTACTCATGTTTTTCCTTTTATTTTTCACCCATCAATTAGGCTGTACTCATTCAGTGGTCATATGTAATGCACTAAAATTCATACATAGGCCTATCCCATGGGTATATAACCAATGTATTTGGGAAGGCTGTCATGTGAACAGTGTGCTAACCTGAGAAAAGGAGATGTGTTTGGAGTTGTGTAAATTTTAAGTCACTTTAACATTTGTCGTCATCATGTTTCTTTTCGTAAACCTAACATCATTCGGGGCTCTAATTCGTAGCGTCACATTGTTCAAACCGTTGTGTGTGTGCATTTTGTTTTATACGTTGAGTCAATATTAATTATTAATTATTATTAGTGACATTTTGAGCAGTTATTCCATCTTTATATACAAACAACAAAAATGGCATGTACAATGTTTAAAACAATTAACGTGCTAACCTTTTTTTTTCTTTTATCAAAACTTGTTTTATTGTTAAATATGAAGCATTTGACAAAGCACTTGCAATAATGCAAAAATAGTATTTGACGCAGCAAATTTCATCCTTCATGAAAATAAAAACACCCAATGTTCTCATTTGTTTGGGGAGGACAAACATTTAGCATACTTTGGTTCATTTTAAATTATCTGAACAGACAACCCGGACAATCTCATCATTTCTTCTCAGACATCTTACAACTGTCTACATGTTAAAATCTACCAGAAAATACATCAAAACACAACAAAGTTCCTGTCTGTATTTCTGTATTCGTTTTTTCCTGAGACTCCAACTGATGGTCCATTCATCATAATCTGTTACCTCCTGCACAAAGTCACAGATAGATGGAAATATTGTCAACGTCATCCAAAAAATTGTCCCGAGTCTCACTGCCTTTTTGATGAATGAGCCAATTTGATGGTCTGCTTGTGTATCGGTTTCTCTTTGGCTGATGTCCATCTGTGTGTTTACATGTATGTCTCTATTCTTTCTTATCAGCCTGTCTTCCTGTCATCCTGCTTCGCTGTCTTTGTGGTTTCCTGCCTGTCTTGCACTCCGTTTTTTGATCTGCTCCTCTTGGTCTCCCAAAAGAATAAGATCCCATGTCAAAAGAAATCACTTTGACAGGCAGACGGCTCTGAAGTCCGCCTAACGACCATCCTCTGCTCCTCCGTACTGCTGACCTTTCACATCTACAGTATCAGCACTTATTCTGTCGGAGCAGCATTTTTTACCCTGAATCCTGTTTGGGCTTGTGTCCGGAAAGAAAAGACAGAGGGAAGGAGACAAAGGCTTCAGCCCTTTAACAGGATTCATGGCTGCTGTTTGTTGATTAAAGAGAAACAGACCTGTGAGAGATGAGCTTCAAAATCAAGGACATGGGATAAAGTTGACCCCAGAGGGAGGCTTCAGTATAATGCCTGTGCTTTGTCCTGCTAATCTGTGTCTCAGAATAGACATCTCCCACAGAATGTCAAACTAAAGTAGCCTGGGTGTCTACATACCTTCCAGCAGGACGTCATATCGCTACCATCACAGGTTCCTGCTGAGCCGTTGCTTTTCTGCATGGATTAATTTGATCTGAGAGTCTTATTTCATTCATGTCCCGCACCCTGAGCGCTCTAATAGGAGGTGTCACACCTGTCTTACACCTGAATGGGTCAATCGTTTTGGTCAGATAACCTTCTCAGAACTACTGTCATTCAGCAGTTTTAGACCTCAAAAGTAATCTCTGGTTGGAACACTCTCTATAGACGATAAGAAAGTTGGACGGCCTGAGGAACGTGTCTGCTGAAAAATACGAGAGACATCGAATAGTCTCTGAAAAGCAGATATTATCGAGCCACAAATCTTTCACACAAGAGTGGTCAAGTCATGGAGGTTGAAAAACTAGAAGAGAGAGAAATCCACAATTATACTTTGTCTGCAGTCTTTTCACTGAAAAATGTAAGAGCTTTGTCTTGAACCTACTTCTCAACAGACACACAACAACAAAGAATCTTTACAAATAGATAAAAGATTCTCAAAACATTTTACTGTCAAATTTTGTAATATAAGATATTGATATTAATTATGGAGCAAAGCATGCAAGTTTGGGTAGACACTTCAGGTGTGCTGCCACAGTACACTCACACACATACCATAGGAGAATAAGGTTATTCTGTTCTTTTGCTTTTTCTCAAAAATAAAAAAAAAACTAATTAAAAAACCAAGTAATTAAAATAACAGAACTAGACTGCACTTCAGATTTTCAATATTGACAGTAAAATGTTTTTTTTTCTTTACTATTTTTCATTATTGTCAACATGGTGTGAAAAAATTAGACACATTGGAAACCCAAGCGCTGACACAACACACAAGACACGATTATTAACAATTAAAGGGTGTTTATTATTGACAGTGAAATTGAGCAGTAAGGGAAGGGTGAATGAAGCCGGGCCGCTCACCAAGCGTGACATGAGGGGGAATGCTCTGTGCAGTCTCCACGTGTTTGCAAACAAGGGCAACCAGTTCATACCAGGGTGAGGTGATTGGGTGAGCATATGGAGACTAGGCAGGGAAGCAAGCGGGCAGGTAAGCAGGAATACAAAACGAACCAGACAGGAAAAATCCAAAAACTCAATAAACAACAGGAAAAATATACATTGAGGCCATGAAGAACATCTACCACATAGTAGGAGTAATACTCGGGCAACAAATAGGTCTGAGACAGCAGCTTAAGTACTCCACCAGCTCATCAGGAGATTGTCTGCACCTGGCCCAGCCTGAAGAACACACACAAAAGGGGCGGAGGGAGGCTGCATGGCAGCCAATCATGACACTAAATATGATACTTTTAAAAACTGGAGAGCATCTTGTGATCATGAGCCATGATTCTGCAACTTAAAACACATCTGGGCCAGGGGTGAAAAGTCAAATTTGACTTTCACTGTGATCTCAACTACACACCTGGCTACATCATGCGCAGCTGCGATGCTATCACAGTTGACAAAATCCATTTACAGACACACCAACTTTATAAAGAAGTCTGGCAACTTTTTACCCTAACATTTCATTATATATATTATTAAATAACAAAATAAAAATACAATGAACAAAGATGATAAATTGGATTCTTACATATAAAATGTCTCTTTTGGGTAACAGTGACAGTGATTTTCTGTCTCTTCTAATTGTCTTGATGTAATGTATATGTATATAAACTGATGGTTTACAAAAAACACCACGCTGCATCTGCCCTTCCTTTTGAACGACAATAGCCATCATTCACACAGCGATCCTCATCAGACAGACGGAAACATACTGTGAGTTGTTTTTGTCACACTTGGGACTGAGGACCCAAAAGCAGACAGACAAACGAATGTTAGAAGAAAAGCATTTAATACAAAAGTGAACTGTTGGACAGGATGATGGACAGGATGATGGGCAGGACGACCGGCTGGGGTGAGGGGTGATTCTTGTTTCTGTGTTTTTTTTCAGCTGAGGTGTGGACAGGACGGCAGGCAGGGAATCCTGGCAGAGATCACAAAACAGATCTTGTCAAAAAAGCAAGTGGACAAAAAACAGAAAAGATCAGAAATAGAGCTGGACTTATGTTACAACAACTGTGTTCGGCAACAATCTGGCAGGGAACGATTGCAGAGCTGGCTCTCTTATAGGTTGCAGGCTTGATTGCAGACAGGTGTGTAGATTGATGAGTGTCACCAGGTGTGTAGAGCGAAGGAGCACAGGCAAGGGGTAGAGGAAGAACAAAGGAGAGACAAAACCAAAAAACAACAGGCACAAAACAAACACACAAATGTACCTGGAAAAAAAAACAAAATCACACTTACGCAGACACATAGGAATCACTTCAGGCCTGTTGTGACAGTTCTAAGTGCTTGAACAAATGTTGTTTTCTGTTGTTTTTCTAGAGAGGACAGTCTAGAATAGATGAGCTCAAAGTCCAGACTCTGGTCTGGAACCGGACCGGATGGCAAGACAATGCGGACCCAGCCCATACCTCAATTATATAATAATACGGGAAGAACCAAAAGATAATACAATGTAATGAAGTGTGTGTTTCCTACTTTAAAAAAAATGAAGTTTCGTACTCTTCTAGTTCAATAAATAGTTTTGTACAATATAGCCTATTTGGAAATTGTTACAGTGATTCTGGCCCAAGATTAAGCCTTAAACGTAATAGTTTCCTTGCTAGACATCGTTGTCATGGTAACGTCAACAGCCAGCAAGTGTATGATGTTTAGGGCAACACACAGGGTTCAAGGGTCAGCTAACAGGCATCTGTTTAAAATGAGCAAATTAACTAACGTCTAAAGGATGTTCTGTCCTAGGGGCACAAGAGAGTGAGACTTTGTCTTCTGTCAATGTACATTATGTCGCCAGTGCAGTGAAGATGTCACGATCCAAATGTGCAAAGAAAAGAAAAGATGAACAAGAAGTTTTTAAAGACAAGTGGACAGAGAAATTTGTGTTCATTTTGTCCCAATCCAGCACAAAGCGCATACGGTTAATTTGCACAGAGACAGTTGGAGTTGTGAAGAGTGGAAATGTGAAACACCACTGTGACACAAAGCACAGACATTTTAAACAGCAAAGTCCTCAGAGTATAGAGGTGAAGACAACAAACTTTGACGGGGAAAATCTTCCTATGAATCAGCAGACAAGTTTGTGAGATCTATGACACTGCAAGAGAGAACTACTGAAGCCTCTCTCCGAGTGGCCTGGGTGCTGGGAAAAAACCAAAAAGTCCTTTTCTGATGCAGAGGTAGTTAATGTGTGATTAAATTAGATGGTTGATGCTCTGTTTGAGGGAAAGTAGAGACAAGAGGTGTCAGAGAAATTCAGTTTAAGCAAGTTCAATAAAAGTCATTTGCTTATCTCCAATCCTTCTGGACCTTTGGCCTTGAATAGAAATCAGATTTGGACTTTTGAATATGAAGTTTGAGAACCCCTAGGACATAGAGCAAAGCAGGTGCCAGATTGGTGAAGAACTGGCAACTTCCTGCTATTTTCTGAGCCTGTGTTTTGAATGCGATTATCACATCACCAAGCTTTTGTGAGGTCGTCTAGTCATGACATGCCTCACTAGAAACTTCGAAGTTGAAAATGTATTTTTAAAGGAGGAAATATTTAATCATAAGCACAACCTCATTCTTTGAGTGTGCGCAGCAACTCTCTGTGGAAGGACACGCTCTCTGACAGCATAATGTATGTTGCATCTGCATTCAGTCTGTATACTTCTTCATTTTTTCGTCAGTCAAGAGGATATTCAGCAGAGGTCTCTCAAGAATTAATTATAAATCCCTGTAACAAAACAACCTATTGAAAACCTGTCAATCTGACTGCTTGTCTTTGTGACTGGCTATCCGTCTCTTGTCCTCCTAAGGACAACTCAAGAGTCATGCTAACTCCATATTTTAGTCATGTTCATGTTGAGAGGGATTTACTGTGTCGTTGACCACAGTCAAGGGCTGGAGCTCAGGGAGAAGCCACGGAGAGAGAGTTCACAGAATTATCATGCTCTATCGGTTATTCTGTAATGTCTGATGATATTCTCTACATTGAGAAAACAAACACAGTCTGCCGTCCCACCGCCATCCTCTGCAGCCTTGAGCAACCACTTCATAACACTCTCTCATTGACATTCATTGGAAAGGTTCGAGGTGGCAAACTTTTGCTCGATGGTTTCACAGCAACAAGCTTTTGAATTCAGCATGGGTATTACAGAACGACTCAAACACTGTTATTTTGTCTCTGTGATATTCCAGAGAGCCTTTGGTGTGCTATTCGAAGGAACCAGACATAAAGTTATAGGAATATTGATGTGTCAAAACAGTGTCTGGTACATCTCTATTTGCTCTAAACTATGGTGCATGTGTTGACTGGTGATCTTCTTCGTCCAGCCTGCAACACTCCTCTTCCTCTGAAACTCCCTCTGATGAAATTAAAGTTCAATGTCGTAAAGCACCCCAAGGCATCCTAATCGCTCAGGGTCCCTGCATCTCTCTGCTTTATTCTGGCTTCTGGCTAAAAACATGATGAAACAGACGGTGAATGCAATTACAAGGCAGGCAAAAAAGGCTGGTGCTGGAAAATGCAACATGAATGATGTCAAGGAGAAGAGGTGTGGAGAATATGAGAGGCCACGGGTTTGACTGCCAGGCAAGACTTTGCAATTTTCTATCAAGATAGATTTCCAGGAACACTACCACAATTTATGATTATTTTATTCTTTGCTTTCCTCAGTACTGTCAGTCATGGCTCCGTTACATGATGTCTCTTTTGGAAGATGTCTACCAATGGCCATGCTCTCCAGGCCAAGTGTCTTTTTTTGGACCATTCAAAATCATGTTAAATCCAAGTTTTCATATGTAAACCAGGTTTGATCCAGTATTGACAAGTCTTATTAACTACCAGCAGTCCTTCCACCATAGTATAAGGAAGTCATTTGATTCAGTGTGTAAGTATCAATAACTGTTTAATGTAATTTTTCATAGGTTACTCTTGCCTGGGTTCAGACCTTGGAACCCAGCCAACATTTGTACATGGGGCCCATGTGGGTATAAATGGGCTGAAAAATGGGCCTTATATGGGGCTTTCCATGGGTTCCATATTGGCCCCATGACAGTTGTCCACATGGGTTGGTTTACCAACATGTTCTCATCCCAACACGTCACATGTTGCAGCTTTGTAAGTTGACTTCTGTATCTACACTTTACGAGCTAGGTTCTGTGTCTGCTGTTTAAAGTCAGGGATGCCGCTACTGTGATGTCAACAAATGTGCATAGTGGGATGATGTGGTGTGGTTGTGTTTAGGTAACAACAGCACAGATTAAGGGCGAGGAGGCACATGGCAAGGTGTAGAAAAAAATGTCAAATTCTAATGGGAAGTGAACATTACACTCAAAGTCCACATCAAAGCCAGAGTTTGTGGAACCATCCACCTACCCTCCTGCCCACCCAATAAGCGCTGTTGCACTCCTTATATTACATTAGTACTGGCAGCGTTAAAACCTGAAGCTGTCCTGATGTGTTTAATACACATATGACAGGTCCTGTTACATTTTTAAATTGATGCCACCCGTACATGTATCGGACGATTACAGCAGGTGCCATCAGACTGTCCTACTGCATATAATAACACCACGACCGGTTGTGGCCAGCCACATTCTCAGCTGACGCTGTGTGGCGGCACTCCCTGTGCATGCAAAAGGTGCCTTTTTGAGTCACTCACTTGCACCAAAAGCACTGAGCAAAACTATTTAAAGAGTTCAGAATGAGAACAGGCTAGTTTTACCCAAATAGGACCCCAAATAAGATGACCATAGTGGACTCATACCCACTTGGTACCCAGGTAGCCCTAGCTATGTGGGTTGTTAGCATGGGACCATTATGGAACTCGTGGAAAATCCCATAAGGGGCCACTTTTTTCAAACACATTTACAACCCACATGGGCCTCATGTACAAATGTTGGCTCTGAATCTGCCCTATCCACCAAGTTTACTTATTCTTCTGGCACTACCAGTCAATCAGTGCAAAATGCGGTGCACTGGAACCAATGAGTAGTAATAACGATAATGTTGAGTGCTATAGAAAACACTGTTGTAAATTGACATGTCTTTTTAACATCACCATCCTTTAGTCTGCTCCACTCATAAAACCCTGGCATCAATGAGGATTCAAAAAAACATTAGATGCAGGTGAATAGACTGGCCTCTGGTGATTGGTTAGGAAAGATCGAATCCTTTTCCCCCCATGGAAATTACAGTGGAAGCAATATCTGAGGATGGAAATGGAGTGTAATGAGTTGAAAGTTGTGTCTGATATTAGGCAAAGGTTACTCAATAATCTTTTGGTTCTTCCTGTTATAATGAGTGTGATCAATTTGTCATTTTACTGGGTGAATCTGTTCATACCTTTTCTGTTATGGCAACATTGTGAAAATACTACGTTGTACAGGCTGTTGTTTCATCACAGTGTTACATAACAAGTACACTAAAATATTTATAGTTTTTTTTCAGTTTGCTGATGAAGAAAGCAGAGTTCATACATAGGAAGTGGACTTCTTGTAGCTGTTACACTGCTGAACAACATGCTCAGTTACCCTTATTTAGTCGTTCATACAAGAACAGATAAAGCAACCTCAAAGGGTTTCAAGCATCGACTCTGTAACTCTGTAAGGGAAAATACATTTGTTCTTAGAAATAGCCTGGTTCCAAATAACTAGCTGGTAACAAATATTACTCAATAATACTCTACCAATCTAAGGATGCACCTATGCCACTGTCGGTGTGTTGCTCAGGGCCCAAGAAAGTACGGTTTCAAGTGTGAAGCTGTGACAAGGACCATGCATAAAAACATTAATCTCAAAAGGGGAAGTGAAGATTCATGCCAGATTTAGCTATTAGCTAGTTTACATCTACATCTAGAAAGCTGCAAGCAACAATATTTAATGACAAGTAATCGCCCCATTCTGTAGTGGCAAGTTTTGAATGGGCACTGCAGTAGTATAATGAAATACCAATAGCTGTATATCTTATACGCAAGGATACACTTGTTTTGGGTAGGAGGGTGTAAATGTGTCAGATTTAGACTAAAGGCTATTTTCCCCTGTTGTTCCTGTATTTGTATATGTGAAAGAAGGTTCCTCTACTTGTAGCTGTGCTTATTGCTTCATGCTCTTCTAGGAAACCCTATTTTTACCCTCTCGCACTGAAACACGTTTCCATACAACATGGTAAAGAAGGCTCCTGTCACAGGCAAGACATCGGCATTGTGTTCAAAAGCAACGGCTGCAGGCGAGATCTAGGGGCTCTGACGGGAGCTGTGAGGAAAAGCTGACAGAGAGGAACAGAAAAGCTTGTATTTCCTTTCTCCTCGGTCCCAGCTGCTCCATGCAACATTAGGATAAAAGGGAACAAACAGGACCATACAGAAGCAGGTCAATAAGGAGAAGACATTTAATTTCTATTTCTTCCACACCAGGGAGCGTGGTCAGAGAAGTTATCTGAAGGATGGGAAGTAATTATTGGACGAAGCTGTGGTCCATGGTGGACTGTTGAGTCTCTTGAAAGAGTGTTAAAGGTGTGCTGTTTTTCTACAGATGCAAATTATGTGAAGTCACTATAAAAATGAGCTATCAGTGCATCCTCATCCTGAAATAATCAAATACCGCTGCTATGTCAATGATTTCAGCATAAAATACAGACGCCAAAAGCCACTTTTTGTGGCAGTATGATATGCCGCTTGGCAGTGTCAGTTTTTAACGCCGCCAGACAGACCCTTTCACAGTGTTATGATATGATGCCGGTTGGCCAGATGGCAACTGACGTGGCAGTTTGATATATAGACAGTTGAGGTCAGTCAATAATGCAGGCGGATGGAACCTGTGGTGGCCATATGATAAGCACTACTGGATGGCATCAGGTTGAAAAGATGCCAGTAATGACATAATATAAGAAGCTGAAGGGCCCTTTTAGCCGGGAGGGAGGGGTGGTGGATGGGTCCAACGACTTTCACCCGAGACCCTGGTATTAGCTTTCTGTCTAAATCTGAAACCAAATTATGTTATTTTTCTCTAAACCTGAACCTAATCGCTTGTCCCTTTATTGCTTAAACATAATCAAGTGCTTTTGTTGCCTAATTTCTAACCATGTTCTTTATTCTGTGTAGCAAGAAGTTTATGCCAATTCTGGTAAACTGGTATTGCAAAGCTGCAAAAGAATCTAAGATGATGTGTATGTAGCATGCTGATTGGAGACAATGGGGTGTATTAACCAAATTAATGTAACTGGAAGGCCAAAAACATGCCCTTTCTTATTGTTTTTCATTCCAGCTTTAACTACCAAACAGCCTGTAGTAATGTACTGTGATGATAATTACTACAAACCCAAAATGTCAGTGACAGAATAGGTTGGGTCAGTGTGATTGGCTTATGAGGTTAGACTAGTTTCTCCTAATGGACAAAAGGAAAGGATTATTCAGCTTTTTCAGGAATAAGCAGGTGAATTAAGACAAATGTGTGCCTGTAGAGAGGCTTTAGTGACCTCTACTTTCGCTGGGGACTTTTTTTCTTTTTCTTTTTTTTTTAATCAAATATTTGGACTTCCTCTTGTGTGGCAGAATAATGTGCCAGAGTTCACTCTTAACCAGTCCAAGGGTTTTCTTCCCCCTTGTCCACGATCCCTTATTTTCCTCTCTGAGCTCTGTGCCGCTGAGGAGACCAGGAGAGAGATTGGCCTTTTTTTGAGAACTGAGAAAAATTGAGCTGTCTTGGAGGATGAGCTGACCTTTTATCCTGAAATCTCCTGGTTGGATCTTGTTGCTGCTGAGTTCCCCTTAAAATATTTTGGTGACTCATTCAGCAACAATCGAGTACTGTGCTGTGCTGTGCTGTGCTGTGCTGTGCTGTCTGTTGCTGCTGAGTGGGTGTGTGTAATGGGGTTTGGTGAGGGGCCTCCCAGATGGAGTAGACCAACCTCTAATTACTCCCTAGGAGGGATGAAACCAAACTCTTGTGTGTCTGTGTTTTTGTGTTTGTTAGATTAAATGAGAGCGGGGAGTCAGATTTTTTCTGTCTCCCTGAACACTATAAAGTTTTTTTGTCCCACAGTAAAGGCAGTGGACACACAGATGAAAACAGTTGTTAAATGAACACAGGTCCATACAATCAGCAGTTTCAAGATGAGCACCAAAGACTAGTGTCACAAATTTAGTATTTAACCCATTGTCTCCCATTCTGCTCAGCTGTGACATTGAATAATGGCCAGAAAAATGTTTTGCAGAATATTATGATGTCAAACTAAAGTTAATCTCTGGCCTTTGGAATATAAAACGTCATCAACTGGTTATTTTATTATATTACATATTTGTATAAGAATCTTTAATTTTGTAAAATGAAAAATTGTCCGCTACTTTGATTGCTTTATTGGAGGGGACAAATGCACATGAATATTGAGGAGGACATGTTTCGTGAGTCCCCCCCTGAAATCTAAGCCTACACTGTACCGTACCAGTTTACACAGATATACAGTAATTTGCCCTCACAAGCATCTACGTTACTTAGGTGCCCTTGAGCCAAACACTGATCCTTCCAGTCCTGGGGCGCTGATGTGTCTCTGACCCGGACTTGGACTGCTTTAGGTAAAGAAAAGCCCACAAAGGATATAAAGCATAATGTTGGGATGAAAAAGCATTGCAGATTATAATCACACTTAAGCACACTTAATCTTGCTGTTGCTGTTTCAGAGGTTTTCTGTAGTTGATCGTTTTTCTTAGATCTTAGTGGGGTTGAGTTAAATTAAATTAAGGCTTGATCAACTATGAAAAGCTATTAAAAACAGAAAAAGATTCAAACAAATCCATGCTGAGAAGCCAAAGGATTTGTTGTCCAATTATGGAAATATGTTAGCTCCTAATTGTTCACTGTCAGTGTGTTCAGACAACTGTTCGTAAACTCTGCTGTTTTCATGCTTATCAGAACCTCCTGGGAAAGGCACTGATTAATCTGCCTGCCCACAGCGAAAAGTTTATCAGTTTTATTCAGGGGTCATTTGTTATCTTGTATGATGGTGCTCTGAATCACAAGGGCATACCGAGGACAAGTGGACACACTACAATAAGTTATGTCCACTTGAATCACAAACACCAGGTTGATAAAATATTTGACTGTCACACTGATATTTTTTTGAAGTTCTTCTGTTTTGATCATACACTAAACAATTTCTTTCTTAACTTATTTATGTTTGGATCTGTTTCCACTCTATCAAAAATATTCATTCATTCGCATATACTCATACATGATAAAATGTGTCATATTGAGCACATACCATGAAAATCAACCCAATATCAAGGATGAACTGGTGTGCTGCATGTTTAATTTGAACGAATTGTGCGTACATAAGCATAGCTCTTGAAGATTAAAAATGCAATTAACTTTTAGTTTTAAATCTCTGTCAGGTGCAATCAACCAATTGCCCCTCTCCTTGGGGAGGGTAAGAGATTTAATGTATGAATCTTATCAGCACAGAAGACCAATTTTGCTGTATGTAATTATAGGAAGGAATCTGTTGAGATACGGTATAACAAACAATGATGAGTCAACTGTGATGAGAATATTTTATTTTAACATAAATAAAAAATAAAGGCTTCATAAAGGCTCACTCACTGTAGTAGTAGAAAAGTAAATCTGCTTGATGGTAGTAATATATATATTTAAAAAATCCATATTCATGTAGAGATATAAATGTACATGAATACATTTATATTTACAGTTTCAGTGGGAATGGGAGTGATGTTTATTTTTTCATGTGCAGATTTTTGAAGCAGGTCTATGCTCTTGTTTATAATAAATATAAAGGTCAAGAAAATGTCATGTTGTTTTCCTCCACAGGAATTCACTGGGTACAGTGTGTCTCAACCTAAGTGACTGACACTATATTGAGACACACACACACACACGCGTGCACACACACACACACACACGCGTGCACACACACACACACACACACACACACACACACACACACACACACACACACACACACACACACACACACACACAGAGTATACTGTATGTATATACCTTGTTGACATTGGTGCAATGATGTTTTTGACGAATTCTCACAGACATTCACAGGGGTTTGTACATATCTTATGAAACAGTCCTCCGGACCTAGGGAATAATGTCTACATTAGATTATTCTGCACCTCACGATTGGCGTTCAGTGTCAGTGCAGGAGATAGTGTGCCCTTTATGAAGCAGGGTGGTGGACTGGTGTGCAGCATGTCTCAGTTTATTGCTGGAGTCCAGAGTTTTTGTATGACCTGCAGTTAATGTTCAGATTTTAACAATGCAATAGAACCCCAATACCTAAATGCAGGAATTCTGTATTCACTTTACATCTGAATGTGAAGTTTGTATTTCTACACCTAACCATTTGCTTTTGTTGACATCCTGGCATCATAGCGGCATCCTGGAACACCAACAGCAGATGCAGAGAATACCTTAAGCATACTATGTAGATGTAGAAATCCACTGACAAAGTGTTAATATGTGACAACTTGGAATGAGAACATGCTGAACTTTAAAATCATGGTAAGGGGTGAGTTCGAAGATAGGAGCCAGAAGTAGATGGGTAAAAAATAAGACATGGGCAATTGAATCTCCAATTTTATCCTACTCGCCAACATTCATTTCAAGTTGCAGATTGGCATCACAGCTGGTGTGATCCTTCATGAAGTGGCCTCTAGTTTTAGGCTAAATTTGGCTATGGTAAAGGAAAGGATTTTGATCAGGTTTAGGTTATATTTATTTGCAGTCTGGTATCTGGTTTTCTTGCTTGCTTGCAGTGCATAGTAAAATCCAAATAGAAGTAAATTTAAAGTACAGAAAGCACAGCCTCCTAACTGTAGTTCATAGAAGTTCAGGAGTCTATTTGAATAAGCACATGGCCCAGATGGCTGACAGTTACTTCACCTGATGTAGCACAACAATAACCCTTTAAGGGAAGGCCTTCAACTTGAGTAACTGTCCATAAATCCCCAGATTAACTTCACAAATTGTCCACATCGTTGCCTTGAAGCATTTATTCCAAAACATTAACTGAGAGAGCGTTCTTCATCACCGTAAATTACTTTGGTTACTGCCGCTCCTTTTCAACGGGACTCGGCTTCAAGCACATGGAGCACAATAGTAAACAGTGCTCACACCTCCCCACAATGCACCGCTCCTCTCGTAAAGTGGTGCACCATAACGTCCTGAAATATGTTTATATAAACTCAAGTAGTGGAGAACATAAATTCTGGAAATGTATCTTGGTGTGAAAAGTCGGGGGTATGCACAGCTATGCAAAACCCATGTGGGAAATAATAAATAGGATAGTGATAAATAGTGACCAGAGTCAGCTTTATAGTCAGATGTATTGGATGGGAAAGAAACCCCATTGTGTCCCAGCCATCAGCATGCATCTTGGAGCTTAAAACCATTTTATTTAAATTCACATCTAAATGCATAAACAGTCATTAATGCACAAGCAGAAGTTTAAAGGTTTTAGTCTCAGCTGCATTGCCTTTCTTGTAGCAGGAAAACAACATTGTTGGTTGTTTAAAAGCATCAACACTTGGACAACTCAGTTTGGCTACATGGCTAAATGTCCTGCCATTTGCAATGGACCAGAAATACCAAGGGACTGGCTATAACTGAAACAGAATAGGTCTCCATGCTGAGTAGCTATTGAGCCTCTTGACTTTACTTGCAAAATGCAAATTCAATCTGTCTTTAATGATTTCCATTGCAGTCTCAAAAAAAATAAAAAAAATAAAAATAAAAAAGCTTTAGGTCACTAAAATATGGTCATCAGCCACTGACCTTACCGACATATGATAAGTCAAGTTGCTGATCACCCATAAAAAATGAAATAAATGGAAATAAACAGGCTGCGAGACAGAGAGAAAGAGAGAGCAGGTATATCAAAAGTTGTATTTTGATAAAGCTTTAAGAGTAGCTCATGAATATTACATAGGATCCCATGGCTCCATTAAGTGTGATATATGCAACTTTGAGCCAGCCAGCATGAAATGATGCACTTTAATGCAGCTTTAAAAGAGTATTAATCATATTCACACCAGGGCAGCTGTCTATAAGGCAGGACTGTTCAGTAGGTAGAACCACTGAAATGAGCCAGCTAAAGGGACCTTTCTAGCTACACAATGGGCATTTAACCCTATGGATAATAGAAACACTGGTCAAGCTTTTGTGAGCTTATATTGAACATCTGCATCCAACCAAAAGATATCAACGTAAATGAAGATCTGTACGTTTTTCCAATGCTTTCAAGAGAAAATGACTCAGGTTACATCAATTATTTAAAGATTCCCTCCACCTGTAATGAAAGACATATAAAGCGATTTTTCTTGGAATAATAATTTGTCTAAGGCAGGACTTAAAGGATTTACTCATACTCATTACTCACTTACGTCTTTGCTTTTGTTGCAAAATCCAGAATCCATGAATATGCAAATATCTTTCATTTAAAAATTTCAACTGCAGAACACAAGGTGTCTCAGACGTTACTGAAAATTCCATTCCCAATGTATCAAGCCACAAAATCCTGCTCATATCCACAGGCCTTAATCCCAAACTTAACCTCCTGAGACCCAAGCTCTTGTTTGGCATGCATTTTTAATTTATCCTGGCTATTTGGGATTAGTAGGACCTGATAGGTATAAAAATAATGATAAAGGTTTTTGAAAAAAAACTATGTTCTCATGTGGGGACAATGGGTTTATTTATTCTGTTTATTTCCATGCCTGGCCATGCCTGTGCAAAGAAATGCATCATTTGGTCAATGTTTTATAACTTTATGTGTTAGGGGTCACTGTTTAAGTCTACATCTGTTCATTTCAATGCCTGAACATGGTTGTGCAAAAGCAAAAAATAATGCATATAACAAATAATGCAACATGTCTGGAGGCCTATACTAGTTTTGCAAGTCTATATGATTTTTTTCTTGCTCTAAATTTTAAGTTAGGAATGTCCTTTTTGTCTGTAGGAATGCCAATTGGCCTGTGTGAAACATTGCAATAATACAATAATGTAGTCCTAAAGTCCTCAAACAAGTATTTCCTATTTAAGAGCTTGTTAGTGCATAAATGTACAAATTTCAATCATGACATCTGATCAGATTTTGTACCTTGTCAACCTTTGTATCAGGACACTTGATCCATCAGATGGCACATAAAAGTGTCCATGAATGGGGTGCCTGGTGGCTCAGTGGATAGAGCGGCACCCCATATACAGAGGTTGTATCCTCTCCGCAGCAGTCATGGGTTCAATTCCAGCCTCAACCCTTTGCTGCATGTCGTCCCCTCCCTCTCTCTCTCCCCCTTTCACACTTAAATTATCCTGTCCATTAAAGGCAATAAAAGCCAAAAAAATAATCTTTAGAAAAAAAAAAGTGTCCATGAAGGACGACAACAGGAATGAGGTATTTAGTGCAGCAAAACCAAAGTACATTATTGTCATTAAAAGATGCAAGGACGCAAGAGGTTAGGATGAGCACAGAGAAACATTCACCCTTTTAGCAGATGAATGTGAAAAATTCTCATGTCAAGCTCAGCATACATCATTCTGCACGGTGAATGTAAAAAAAAAAACAAACAGATGTACCAGTGAGCCACAGACATTTTTGTATGGACAGGAACTTCGATGTTGATGAAATATTCATTTAAAATACACATGGATTTAGTTGTTATTCTTAATAATAATAAACACATAGTAAAGCATGGACATAGTACATTGAAATGCAGACCCTGAGCCACTTTGAAACGGTTCATGTATTTAGCTCATCCACACAGTAGCTCAGTCAGTGGTCTATCAGAGCAAAACAAAACAAAAACAACTGAACTGTACAAACTGAGTAATTAAAGTTAATTTCACGCATCTGCAGTTTGTGATCCAGCAGACACTGAGGCATTAATCATAATTAGTTGAGATGCTAAGATGCCCTCCAGACCTATCAATCAGCAGGCCACCTCTGGCCTCGACACCGAGCTGTAGAGTGTTGTCTGCTGCACCGCTGAGCAGACCGTAAGCTGTCGACAGCCTTTCATTGATGAGTCCACCCGCGGAAAGAAAAGGGCAGAAAGGACTGTCACCAACCTTTCTCACCCAGGCAACCACCTGTTCGAAAAACCTTCCTCTGGGAGACAGGACCCCTCCATAAAGACCGAGACCACCTGTTGTCTCGGAAACTTAATGCCAAGAGCTGCCACCTGAGTGACACCCAGTCCTCCAAGGATTCACTCAGTGCATACCCACACTTTCCTGAGAGTTAGCCTTGTTATACTCATGGCTAATAGCATGCCATAAATTATTGCCTCTTTTGTGCACAGCCTTGCAGCATTTACTGTACAAATCTTAACTAAACTGTTTATCTCCAGGGGAAATTGCTGCTAATTTAACAGCCTTTAGAGAGAGGCTTGTGGAAAAAATAATTATATTTTTGTGCTGTGAAGAAAAAATATAATGAGACAGGATGATTCCTTTTCTTGTGTCTGCCTGTCACACATGTTATCATATTCTGTACTTTTCTATGACTTTCCACTGCTGTGCAGGTTCTGTCATTCCCCACGCTCAAACCTCTTTCCTTGAAAGAAAATGAAATATTTGTATTGCCTGAGGCTGACAGCTTAGACGTGCACGTAAAAAACTGCACTAATTGAAAATTAGCTTCAAGGCAGTCCACTTAACAAGATGGTAACCCAACACGTTGTCATCCCAAGTTGTCACATATTACTGCTTTGCAATGGTATTCTTCTCTGCTATTGCACTAATGTGATTTCAACAAATGTACCTGATGGGATGATGCTGCACATGGTTATGTTTAGATAACACAAGTACATAGTAACCACTGCTAGGACGTCAACAAAAGGACCTGCAGCAATGGATGGTTGAGTTTAGGCAAAAGGGCACATAGTAAGGTGTAGAAAGACACCACGTAAAGACAGGAAGTGAACACTGAAAGTCTGAGGTTTGTTTGATCCATCCACCACCCCATCCCATATAGGGACCTTTTGCGCTACTTATAGTACGCTCTTACTGGCAGTGTTTCAACCACAGCTCAGTGCAAATAATGCAGACGTGACAGATTTTGTCCAGCTAAGTTGTCAACTGAAGTTGATGACTGTGTTACATGCTGATGCAGCAGTTGCCAGGCCATCCAGTGGTGTATATTAACTCCTTGATGGTTCGATCCAGTCCCATTCTCACCTTCCAGCTGTGTATCATGTGGATGTGAAAGGAGGCTTTTGGCTTTGGGATTTTACACCGAAAGAACTACAAAAGCGGCAGTATTTGATGACTTCAGTAACCACTTCTTAGCTTAAAGCAAATAACATACCATAATCTTGAGAAATCCCATAGGAATAAAACCAATGTTAGCAAGACACCAATAATCTAAAATACCACTTTACAACACATACTTAAACAAACTCCAACATAAGATTCTAACCTTACAGCGAGAGTAGGAGCCTTACCAACCACACATTAGTATGATGTGGATGTCTGCACTCTTTTTTAAGGTTTTTGTTGTATTTTAAATGCCTTATTAAACAACAAACAATTCTGCTGTTTCAGTATCATCTGTTAAATTCCCCAACACCTGCTCTCAAGAAAAAAAAATGCAGATATTATCTCAACTTCTCCTAATGTAAAACATGTGATTCCCTGTGCACTGCAGTTCTTCTCACCACTAACAACTGTTGGCCAGGGGAGGCACAGCCAAACATGTGCTACGTCTGTGACATCCTGTTCACCTGCAACAGATGAGCTTCTCCAGTTAGATGTGTCACATGGTAGTTTCATGTTATACTGTAACTCCAGATCCAGCCTCTACTGTGCTGCCAACCAGAAGAAGACACCAGTGCAGTGACAAGGGCTAGAAACCTTGTACCAATACCACCACTGGAGCCCAATGTCCAATTCTGTATGGAAACTTCCAACTGTGCGCCATCAAATGCAATTGGCCTGCTTTTGTAGGAGAAAGGGTTTCAGTGTGTTTGGTTTCTGTGTATAACTTTTTTTTGTCAGGCTTTTAAAATATTGCCCGGCTGCAACAAATGCCTGTTTGTGTGATCTGCTATTATGGATATGTTGCTCCTTGCTGGCTGTTATTCAGCCCCCTTGTGACATGCAGAATACTGTTTGTGAGAGGATTTTGGATTATGACAAAGGACCACAGTGTCCAATAAATGGTGGTGTGTTATTAAAGGAATGATGTTTAAATAAAGGCATTATTGCAACAAAACATGTGTTCCGTCTTTATCTTCCAACATAAATTGATTGAATTTTCTCTATTCCTCTCTTTTCTCCAAACTGCATCCGCCTCTGCTCACAGCCAGCCTCTGTAATACTCCTTTGAATTCATGGATTAGAAAGTAATCACATATAAAAGCTGTGTTTTTTTATTGTTTTTCATATCTCATATAAAAATCTCTTTCGATTCCAACAATGGTTTATATTCTTAGTAAATTCTAATTTTTTCCCCATTGCAACAGAATTTCAAAGAAAGCACACAGGAATACTGTGCTGTGCTGCACACCAGGAGCACTGTTTTGATCTTGCTTCACCTGTGGACTTAAGCACATTTCACAATGAAAGAGTTGAGTTATAGCTCAACAGGGATTGCTGCTGCTAGATTCGATGGCAGATACCTGCTGAGGCCCATCCCAGTGTTTTATTTCGTGGCCCAGATTGAGTTTCTTGCTGAGATTCCGGTGTGTGTCATGTATCACATGTCCTAAAGCTGCTACAATAGGTTTGGTTTCCATTCTTGGTACTGTGTGTCACACTGCAAATGTGATCTGTACCAAAGATTTGTCAATAGCTTTTTATAGAATGGATTTTTAAAATCTCAGCATGCAGGAATACGTGATAATTGCTCCAAAATGTGATATTTTCTATCATAAAATCATGTTTACCAATACACTCCTATATTCCCACATTCTAATCCTAAGTCATTGCTTGTCACTGCTTTGTCAGTGGACTTGCATGTCTACATATTATGCGATAGGTATCCCTCTGTCTCTGCTTTTGATGTCCCAGGATGCTGCAACCAATGCCGCATGTCAACAAAAGGACATGGTTAAGTTTAGGCAACAACAACAAGGTGTTTAGACTTTATAAAAAAAGTCATGGTTTGGCTCTACATTTTTACAGGAAGTTAACATCAGGTTCCCTGTTGATAGTCTGGGGTTTTTTGGACCCATCCACCACTGTTCCCATCTGCCCTATAGAGACCCTCCACCTCCTTAGACTACATTGTTACCAGCAGCCTGCTGGTACTCTCCAGCGGTGTATCATGCAATAGGTGCTGTCTGGCCACATTAAGAACTGACTCCAAGTGCCAGCGTATCATCCTGCCATGCCAGGTGCATCCGGCTGACCGGAAGGTGACTCATAACACTGTGAAAGGTTTCATCCGGGGATGTTACAGCTGACCATGCTACTGCATAAGATGGCCTTTGACCTCACTATCTGTGCTGAAACCACTGACAAAGTGGCTGTATTTAATGACTTTGGAATGAGTGACAGTTAAAAATGGTTATAGCAACCTTGTCTGTTGCTTTTGTATGTGTGTGTGTGTGTGTGTGTGTGAGGATTGCAGTACTGTATACTGTTGACCACAATTTGCAATCTAAGGTAACAGATCTTAAGAAGGTACACTGTGATTGTGCAAGCATTTGAGCAAAGAAGGTTAATAAGGTTTTTTTTTTAGTAAATCTAAGATATACTAAGCCTCTTTTGGCTTATTACTTAATTAAATCACCCTAAACCAGAAGGTAAAGCAAGTTCATCCCTTTTTCTTTGACCTGTAGTATTTCCAGGGTCTACTGCTTGACATTCATAGCCATCGTTGCCATCCACATCTTCACATAAATTGTGTCGAATATATGCAGCTGTGATTACCATCAGGGTTTCTTTTGAGGTCCTCCATGGGCAGGTACTTAAGTTGTCTCCATTTCCCCTTTAGACACTCAAATGCCCTTTCAATCATAACTTAGGCTGACCTGTGAAATGTGTTGAATTTATTTTGCTTCCGGCATACGTGCCCATTATGTCTGTATGGTGTAATGAGAGATGTGCTGAGTGGGTATGCAGAGTCTTCGAGCAGGTGGTAGTCACTTCCCATTACATCTTGGAGGCAGCCATATAATGGGCTGTTACGAAACACCCTGGCATCGTGCACAGATGCCGACCAACCAGGAACATCTCTGATATACACATTGCTTTTAGTTTAGTTACTTGCATGTCCTTTTCTGTTTATGTAACTGTTTCTGTAGACTGTGGGTGCTGTGATGAGAATGTATGCCATCCATGGCTCCAATAACTCCAGGGAAGCCAGTTTTGTCTCGAAAATGCAATTTAGTTTGTTGGCAAGCTCATTCTCTTTGGGCCATTGAATGTATACATTCCTCAGACCACACAGGACCTTGAAAATATCCAAGAAAACATAATGCAGAGTTCCTTTTGACAGATCTCCAAAAGTCCAGGAACTCTCTCAGTTTGCCATCAACTAAATGGAGCACAAAAATTTATTTGGGTTGTCCAATGTCAAGTTTACCAAGAAAGGACCAATTTTCTCACAAAGGGCCTGTGAAAAAATATGTGCAGCATGAGTTTATAGCCAAAGTTTCTGCACTACAATGGTACTGTAAAAGATGGTGACACAAATCTTACTGTAATGGCTGTTGTACACACTCTGAAGTACATACTGCTGTATACATTGTGGGCATAGTAGGCAAGTAATTACAAAACATCAAAATAAACTCCCAAGTATATTGTTTGCACTTGTTTATCTTACATCAAATGCAAAAGCAATTGCAGAGCTGAAGTTAAGAGCAAATGCACAAGATCTGTAGCTTATTTAAGTCTAAATACTGTTTGGTAATTGCAATGTCCTCTGGTGCATGTCCTTTCCTTTGGCAGGTGTTCCAAGCATTATGATTAATGTAACATATACATATACTGCAGGCCATAATTAAATGACTCACTTTTAAGAATTAAGAGTGGTCTGCAATATGATTCAAGTCATATTTGTTGCTTTTACTATTGTATGCACCATTGTGGAATGAAACTTTCATAAACTCCACTCTGCTTGACTCCTGTAAATATATAATGTTAATATTGCAATATCATATCACAACAGTTGTCAGCAATAATTATAGGCCTAATACCCATAATAACATATATGAGCTAATAATAACATAATTAGCTCATATAGATGGTAACACAGTCTTGAAGGTAAGAAGTGGATTATCCTTCACCTGAAATGTTTGGCTTGTCATCCTGAAATGTGAGGCAAATGTTGGATCACTTTGATAAGGAACCACAGTTTCCACATGACCCTTCACTTGACTAGGCTAATCTCTGCTGTTGTGGGAGGCAACTAGGTGACTCACTAACATTGAGTTGTATTAAACACGTATTTAAACTGATTTTGTCAGGCTTACAAAATTATTCAAGAGGAATGGCCTACTCAGCTGCCATAGCTTTATACACAAAAGGGTGTTTCCATTTAACCCTTTGAAACCTACACAAATTGGCTTGATTTCATTCTAGAACATGGAAAAAGGGCAAGGAGCAACAACTTAAATATGGCCCAAAAATAAACCAGAAATTAGTAATTACTCAGGAAAATATGCACATACACAAAAAGAAAAGTAAAAGCCAAACAACAACACTTTTATTCTTTTTTCTGAAACATAACTTTAAATAAATAATTGAGATTTCTGGACATTTTCCCTCTTTTTGTCATGTCTAATAATCCCTCCAGCTAATTTCAATATAATTTCCCCCTTTTTTTCCAGTTTGTGTGCCTTTTTTATCAAGTTGCTCATTATGTTTTTTTTCCTTGTGTTTTTGGAAGAAATCATGCTGATTTTCAATTTTCTCAGGTTTTCAGAGGTTTAAATGCGTGTGAAAGGCCTCTGAATGTACACAAAGCAAGACTGAACACAGTCTTGCTTTGTGTACTGTGCTGACCAACATGTTTGATTGGCTGCCTGCAGAGTTTCTCCAGGTTTGAATTCACATACATGAACATCAAGCTGGCAAGTTTCCTTCGGTTTTACTTGTTGACTTTGGTACTCTTCACCTCGTCACAGTTAATCATTTGTTACACCACCTATGAATTGGCAAGTTGTAATCATTGCTGCGCCAGTCATGAATACTTTAATAGTCCAAATGACACCATTTTTAATCAGAAATCTGTTGTCATGAAATTCACTGGATGGAACATTTAGTTGCATATCATCCATCAAAGGCATGAGGCAAAAGGAACACTGACAAATTGTCAACTGACTGGGGAGAAGGACCGGTATATGTACTGCAGGGCTGATTAAGGAAAGTGGAAACAGGTGGGTGATGGAGGTCAAGTTGGGAAATGTGTAACTGGCTGATTTGGGCACGTGGATACAGGTGTGGAGGTGAATAAGAGTTAGGTGAAGGTGGCCTTGGAGACATCTTGATGGAGGATTAACAATAGATGTTCAGAGGCTTGACAGCCATGCAGTTACATGAATAAATAGCAAAAGGGAGCTCATGTTAAGTTAACCCTTTAAAACTTGAGCAAGTTACTTTAATTTCTTTCAAATTATAAATAAAGTATAAAAAAAAAAGATCATTTCCTTGTCACCTTCTACATTTTTTTGCAGGATATTTTACTCATCATGTAATTTCCTGTTTTCCTGTGAAAGAAATCAAACCATTTTTTTTTTTTTTTTTTTTTTTTTTAGGTTTCAGAGATTTAAATGCTATTAAAAGGCATCTGAATGCAGCACAAGAAAACTGAAGTTCAGATGTTAAATGGTCAATCAGCATGAAACTGCAGAGATAAATGTTAAAGACACCCTGTGTGTGGCTTCTGAGTTGCAAAGGCAGATAAATCAGTCAAATGCAAATTAGATACTCTTTCCCAAATTGGCATTTTAGTCTAATGATTTCTACATTTAATGTTACAGGTCCACACAGGTTCATCAGACCCTTACTGAAGATGTAATGTTTTCTTCAGTTCATCTAAAGCTGGAAAAAAAAAGAACAAAATCATACAGAAACTGAAGAGCAACCTGTTTCTCTTCTCCAGGCAGCCATTATTACCCCTCTATCTGAGAAATCATTCTAAAATCTTCAGCAGGGAAGACGGATGCATTGTGTGTGAAGGCAAGGAGGGTGTACAGGTATCTATGGATTCCAGGAAAACTGTTGCAACCCAGTCATTATTCTTATAGGCAGTCGGTAGAAAAGCCATATCAACACCGGTGACAGGGGTGTATATCTTTTGAGAATGAGAGTGTGTGTATATGTATCGTATGTATGACTCTTTGTGTGTGCTTTTTTTTTTTTTTTATACCTGTCTACGTGCCTGCTTTTGTGTTAGTATGTTTGCTATCAATCATCGTAGTTTGCAACCTCTCCAGGTATTTCATTTATATATGTGGCTTAGTGTTTGACAGCACAATCTGTAATAAATCTGATCCAACTGGCTTTTGTATTTTCATCTGTCTCCTTGAGTAATTTGCAGGATGCAGCCATACTCTCCACACTGTTGACAAGCGACTCAGAGGCCTGTTGTGTCATGTGCTGCGCTTCATAGATTTCCAATAAGCTTAATTCTCCTAATGCTAAAGATGAAATCCAGGTACATATCTGCTTTTTTTCAAAGCACAGCAACCTGCTCCAAAATAAGGTTTTCAGAGCTTACAGTTTTCAAACTCTGCACAGTGTAGCTTTCATTTATTTATTTATTTATTTTTCACACTCACGCTGTTTTTTTGCTTCCATTTTTCATTGGACTTCTTCTATTGTCATAAATTAAATCTGTGTTAGTACCTCCCTTTTTAAGATAATTGACCTGATAGGTCTGGCATATCAAGATGCTGATTAAAAATCATCATTACTAAACATGTTTGCCTTGGGCTGCTCATAATAAAATGCTAAAATGGGCACTTTTATCACACAACACAATACCACAGGTGTCACAAGTTCTGAAGGAGTGTGCCATTGGAATGCTGACTGATGAGTAATATCCACAAAAATGGTTGCAAGAGAACTGAATGTTTATTTCATTAGCATAAGCTTTCGCCAATGTCCCAATTTCTGTTAATTCGGCAATCCATCCAACCAGCATCACAGCCACAGACCATGTGTAACCACACCATATCAGGACTTCCACATCCACTGTCTTCACCTGGAAGATCATCTGAGACCAGGCCAGTGAACGAAAGAAAGAATTTCTGCACAAACTGTAGTTTTTTAAGGGAAGTCTTGACCTGACAGCACTTTGTCTTTATAGATCTCCTATTTCCCCAGGATGGCTTCTTAAGTAATGGCAGCACATGCAGGTCGGGTTCTAGTGGCCCTAAAGGGGTCCTTCCTTTTCTAGAAAGTCTGGGCACCTTGTCTCCAACATTTTGCAAACAGGGGACAGTCTTTTCCTATCAGAACAGGCACTGGAAGGTTCTCTGCAACCCAAAATCTCAGCAGCGTTTTGCCCCAGGTGGTCTGCATCTGTATTAGGGTGGTGGGATAAGGTGCAGAGTTGCTTTGCACAAAAAAACACAAGGACAGTCCTCAGGGTGGGCTTCCTGCATAATCTGGTTTTACTCTGCTCACTTTGCTCCTGCAGTTTAGGAGAGGCTTTATATCTTCCTCCACATGAACAGGAATGTGATCGGCATAAACCTCTGCATGGGCCCAACATGGCCGAGAAGCAAAGTGAAATGGAACCCAAGGGGGCTCCAGGCATGAATAAGTCTTCCTCAGGGCATTCATGGATGCCCGCAAGATGCCCCTCGTGTCCGCAGGTGAAGCTCAGCTGTTATGGTTAGGTGAACGGTGATGTCTTTGCACAGGGGTCTGTCTCTGCTCCAACTCTTCCCTCCAAAGGAGATCCAGTTTGGGTTGGCTGCCCATCTGCTGGATGACCTAATGATTCTCCAGCAACACAATAAGGGTTTCGATGCTACAAGGTGCAGTTGGAGAAGGTACCTTTTAACATTAGCAGGTAGCACTCAGGTGCAATGGTCTAATACCCTTCATTCTAGCAGGGACAGTCCTGTCTCTTTGCCCAACCAGTTCTTGTGAGGCCCATAAGTTCTGCAACCTGGTGTCAAGCCAGATGTGCTTGGTCTTATACCAGGAATTGAAAGGCTGAGTTCAGACTGGCATACTGAAACCATACTGGGTCATGATGGCGGCCTTCATTGCGGGGTTATCAGCTTCCTGCACTGCAGTTAACTTTTGGCAGGTCTTCTGGGCTTCCCCAGAAAGGAAGGGGCTAAAGATTCCTCCCCAGTCAACTTCTTACCATCCTTCCATCATCAAAGTCCTCTGGAACATCTCAAAGAAAGGCCCCAGTGTCATAATTGGGTGTAATTTTGGTCAGCACATCTTGCCGTCCTCTTTGTTGCCTGTGTTGGTTGCTGTGTTATGAGTATCATCATTTTTGTATTTTGATAGCTAAAATAAAAGTGTGCGTAGTTTGTACTATCAGCAATATCAAGGCAGTCACTGGTGGTAGTAAACCTACAGAGCCTTTAAAAATTATGAAACCTCAAAATGAAATTAATTTCAAAATTTGCCATCATAAATCAAGGTGTGTTATCTGGGTTGTTCTGAAAACAGGCTGTTTATACGGCGAGTAAATGAGCTCCATTTAGTTTTCTGGCACTTTTGACACAAAACTTGGACTTCCAAGGAAACTACTCTAAAATGAATTACTCCTGGCCTGAATCCAACATGAGCTCTCTGTCCCAGCCCAAACTCTCACAATGAGCTCTTGCACTCTTACACACCTCCAATCCATAGTCTGAGGTTTCTGATCAGCTTTTTCTATTCTCACAAAACCTCTTTACCCTCACACGTTTCTCCCGAAGTCCCAATTTCATCTTGAGCCTTGGTCCTCACCCCTGGCCCTACACTCAAACCACTCTGCAGGGATTCATCCCCACAGTCCTCTGCACTGCTTTTATTTTCCTCTCTCTTTTGCCACAAAACAATCTTTTCCATTGACCCATCATAGGTCAAGCAGAGAGGAGATGGTAGAAGAAATACTTTTTATTTGTCCCTGGACTGTGGAGGTTTTTTATTCTTTATAGTTTTAAAAAAACTGCAGTTCTCCCCCAGCTTTGTTTCTCTGTACCAAATGACCTTTTTTTTCTTTAGAATCTGAAGATGTTTTTTTTTTTTTCATTTGTATAGCAGTCACAACACAGACAGACAAATAAGCCAGTTGAGAAGATGTCACATGGTCTCTTCAGTAGTAGATTTACAGACAATTGAAGGTGATTCAGACTTCCTTGGATATAAGAAATGGTAGCCTACCAGACGGGTTCTGTGGTCTGATAATAGGTTCATTGTTGGGACACGCAGCAGCTTTTGGTTTGCTGTGATGGACAGGTGTGTCAGCAAGTTAAGGTAGGATTGTTCCAGTATTTTCTATATTTAACTCACAGTTTTCGGCTAGACAGAGGAAGAGACTTTTTTAGGAATGATGAATTGTATAAAATTAAACGTATAATGAGATTGCACTGGACATCAGTCCTTGTTCCTCTGTCCACCACATTCTCTCCACAAAGTTAATATGTCAAACAAAGAGTGGTGGGAGTGTTTTTAATTGTTTTAACCACCAAGGGTTTTTTCACCCTTAACAAATAACCAGAAGAACAAAAAAGGTCACATAGGTCCAAAACACTGAAAAAGAGATGTGGCTCCAAAAAATATATATACATTATTTGACAATATGTTTTTCTTTTTAAAAATAACAATTTGTTTTTGAAACACATGATGTGGACATTGTATCAAGTTTTCTTAATACAGATTTATGGGATCCAATTGGAAATAAACACACATAAAATTAACTTTTTAAGTGTCAATTGCACCGACAAATAACAAATACGCACAAGTACAATAACACAAAGTCTGATGGGAGTTTTAGTTGTTTACCCGGTTTAATGACCTGGTGCAACTCCATCAAAAGGGTGAATTGTACAAGATTAGGTTGCAGAGCAGTGATCAGCCACCAAATCAAACATACCTGAACCAGGAGGGCGAAAGTAGGGAAAAAAAATGATAGAGAAAATAAAAATTACTAAAGAAGGGCAAAAACAAGAGGAAATGATGAAACATTGGAAGAGGATAGTAGTGGAGATAAATCAAAAAGAAAAGAGAAAGAAAGCTGATGAGGTTCCAGGCTTGATCAGAGTTGGACTATTCTACTTCTGGGCTCTCTCAGTTTGGCAGATGATAAATGATTTGGGCTTGAGTTTGGCGGTTGGTCTCTTTATCTCTGCATCCCAATGACAATAGGTAACTGATTGTGACTGTTGTGATACTTAAACTGTAATGCAGTCAAAGCTATATTTCACCACCATAATCAAGGACTGGAACTAAAATTTTCATAAACTTGCAATCATTTGACTATCCTCAAACCAGGAGTGTTTTACCAATACAGTCAGACCTGTGGTTGCAAAGTCAACCTCTGCACAAATACAGAATATGCCACAGACTGCAAAGTGAAGGAGAATGTGTCCAGCTTCACTTTCATTCATACAGTCGTGATTTCTTACATAAACATTTGTCATTGCATGTAATAGTGATTTTGTTCCCTGGCACCTTACCAATCACCTTTGTACAAGAAAGACAGTAAGTGATGATTAGTCAGGCTCCAACACAAGGCAGGTTTCCATGACAGATTTGCACATATCTCACAGTTGTGAGATGACTGCGTTGACATTGAGTGATGTTATGAGACTTCTCCTCTCATGATAACATTCCAAGAAGCATGGCCATGGATGTTTAAAACATTAGCGGGGTTATTTCTATTGCAGCCACCACACTAGCTTTTATTATTTCCAATCGAAGGCAACGTAGGCGTGTTTTGTGAGCAATAATGGAAAGCAAGCCTCTCATATGTGGGAGCGGCCACCTATGAGGGATTTCTAGAAGATGATAGTCCACGATTACACAGAGGAATTGTGGATTCATAACGTCCGTATGAATCGCTCAACTTTTGAAGAGTTATGTGATGCAATAACACCTCTTGTAGAACCCGCTGCATCATGCCCGAGGCAGCCAGTTCCTACCAACAAGCACATAGACATAACATGACGTGACCTTTTCAAAGCGAAAAAATGGCTTCTAGTGCAGATTTGCAAAATATGGCTTTTTTTCAATCACAGAAAATATCACCTCATGTGACATTAAATCTTTTTTTGCGATAAATGCGTGTTTCGATTTGACGTATTTTATATATCTTATTTCAATTTGCAGAATTTGAGAATTGTGGAAACCTGCCTACAGTCTATCCTGCTTTTTAGCAGTTTATAACTCCATGATTGCTTGATCTGACATAATGAGCTTCTCATAAGACAGAGATAATGTCACATAATGCAAGCGGCAGCCAACAGCAATTCTAGAAGCAAGAGCTTGGACAGAAAATGCAATTTTAGCCAGAGATAGAGGGTGAGAAACCCTTACCTTACACTGTGCAACATGAAATATGAAGCAACATGCAGATAAAATGAAAAAGCAGAACACGGACACAATATTGCACAGCTCATCGTAACTGCACAGACATTTCATTCTAAAAAGAGCTCTGAGTCTGAGATCGCAAAACGCATTGGATGGAAAACGGCAGATTACTGTTTTTGAAGCGAATCCTGGATAATGCCACACCATCTGCTACATGGTTTCTGGGTATAGACGTCCACATCTGTGATAAGGGAGAGAATCAAATCAACACTTTGCAGTCCCCTAAGTTTGTTTGTGCCAGTGGAAAAAAGGGAAACTATGCAATGAAGATGACATTAAAACTCATTTCAGTAACCTTATGTAAGAAGTGTAGTTAGTTACACATATTAAACAGGAATTTTACAAGTCAGGGATTCCTAGGAGAAATAAGGCTTGACAAGGCTGATATTAAATTCACGTTTGAGGCCGACTACTTTATTGGTTAAACATTTGGGATTTCAGTCTAACAGCAAAGTGGACACTGGAGGAGACCAAGGAGAGTGAAGGCTCTGTGTAAAGGCAGCATGGCAGAAGGACTGCACACATATTCAGTCTACATGCAGAGGCTTAAAATAGAAGCAAAGAAAAGCGAATGCTCATGCTATACATTCTTGATGCAAGAACATTTCTGTTATCTGATCTTTAAACTTTTCTTAATTTTGATTATAAGTATGAATTTCCACAGCTGGGTATAGCAAATTGCCACTTAAGAGCCACATTATGCTAAAAAAGAAGAGGTTCATAAGAGGTGTCATCCAAACATGCCACAAGCCTAAAAGTGTTTTAACTGCTCCTTTACTGCCAGCCTAAAAGGCGAGGTGAAAAGCCACCGTAGGGGCCTGCTTTAGTCACTCCTAAAAGGCATTTATGCTGCACTGCAGTACACATGAGAGGTGACAGACAACTCTGTCAACTTTCTCATCTACACACACTTAGTCAGTCGCTTCATTGGTATTAATTTAGGATTGCCAGTTTAGGAAAGTTACTAAAGTTTTCAACCATCAAGATGCCTAATGTGCTACATTCAGGGACAAGTTTTATTTAGTTATTTAGTTTTATTTAGTGGTACCAAAGAGTTGACAAAATGAAAAAACACTTGAAACATGACTTGGACTTCAACATCAGATGCTCATGACTTCACTTGGACTTGAACCTTTCACTTGACACCTTTCCCCAAGTTTAAAGATTAAAAGATTGTTATTTAAAACGTGCCACAGATGAATTAATTTCCCTTCATTTCCTGAATCAGTTAACATTATTGCCATGCATTCCCAGCGAGCTGACACTCAATTTTCCAGATTCACTCAGTTTGAACCAATCAGACAGCATCCAATCAAGAACCATGAAGAACTTAAAAAGTACTGAATGTCAGTTGCAGTATGAGAAACATGTGGATCAAAAATTAAAGATGGAGGCGTGACAGCTTTCAACTAACTTTTTTGAATAAATAAATGCAACTTTTATAAAGCATTCATAATGAAGAGCGCATTATGACTTGTTTAGATTAGGACTCAAAAATCAAAGTTTAGGACTTGGAACTTGTCGTTTCTGACTCGGGATTTGACTGAGGACTTGTGTGCAAAGACATGAGACTTGCTTTTTATTTCCAACTTGGTCCCATGTCAGATCAAAAGTCAAATCAGGGATACCAAAACAATTTCAAATTTTTAATATACAGCTGCCAACAACATGTCAGTGCTGTACTATGACTTGGACGGTAAGTGGTCAAGGGATGGTGATGGTTTTAGAAATGGTTAGGAAGAGTTTTATGAAGTGGTTGCATCAGTGCTCAAATGTGCTTCAGTATGTTCAACCGCACGGATTTCTCCAGTTAATCCATGGTTAACTGCTTATGTGTCTGTAGAAAGTGCACTGGTGTAACAAACAATTTTTATTGCCCACCCACTCAGACATTCAAGCAATCAAATTACAGTATCAATATTGTCAGTTGGACCAAAAAATAAAAATCACGCCATCTAGGGAACATTGTGGGGGCCACTAGGACTGCAGAAAAAATAAATAACATTTAAATTTCCTCCTTTTGTTATTTTTTAAACCAAATACATACAGCTGTCAAAATTAACACCAAGCATATTTCTTGGCAAAAATGAATTTCAGTTTTTTTAGTGAGTAAAATGTGTGTGATAAATGGCCCCCAGGACTGATTCTCGAGAGATTTACTGACATACAGATTTCTCTTACATCCTTGCCCTTTTCCATCCTAATGACTCAACTTGACACTCAGTGGGGAGGCTGGAGGTGAGGAATTCGAATCTCGAAATGGAGGTAATTTGCATAAAGGTCTTTAAGCGAGCACTCTGAGGCAGAACACGACCTATGACCTTTCCCTCCCTCGTGGGTTACAAGAGGTGAGGCACCAGAGATGAGAAGGCCAGTGAGCGGCAGTAAAGGTGAAAGTCAGACACTTGCTCTGACTTTCTTTCCACAGCCTCCAGACGTTTTGGGGCAGTGATCATATCATGGTGGCTGTGGTCACCCTGGCCATGCCTCAGTGACATCACTGACAGGCTGCTTTAAAGGCTTCTCTGATCTCATTTTTCTCATTTTAAGTGGCTGCAATGGCAAAGAGAGGGGTGTACCAGCTAAAACGACTGGCACGGTATGGATCCGATATCAGTGGTGGTGTGAATCATTGCTTTTTTTACTTTTTTCCATATGAAGTTTGAATGGTTTCAGTTAGACGCTCAGTACGACAGTGGCATTCACTTTATATAGAAAAGAAGCTAACGGCAATAATGACAAATCAAAGTGTGCAACATTTTTTTCCTGCCACAAAATATCAAATTAAAGCCAGAAACTGTATTGTATTAAGTTAACATGAGCTGTAAATACACCACTTGTACGCAGAAGAGAAGAAATGTTGTTAACTTAGAGCCTTATGTTGCAGAGTCTCTCCTCCCTGTCACTGCATTTTGTCTGCTGCAGCTTCTACTCAAGAGTATCATAAAAGTCAAGAGCGGTCACTCCTCAGCAAAATCTGGGGACCAGAACATCCCCAGAACCAAAAAAACAACTGCTTAACCTGAAGCAATCTCAGTCGACTGAGGGGTCTCCAACTGATGATTCAAAACTCTGACTGTCAAGGGGCAAGCCTATTAATTTTGTGAGGAAGTGTCTGTTTTCAAGGTATCATACTATTGACAAACATCTCAGTGGGAACTCATCCAGAAGTGAAGTTGCACAACACGGCCGTCAGTGTTCTATCTGCTCACCTGCAAGGCTCAAACAAAGTCATCACAAAGCAGTTTAACCGTTTTGCTAAACTAACATCATAGCAGCTGATTTGTAATACTCACACACTGTACAGTAGCTTTCTGTGGATCTAATAGATAAGGCTGCTCTGTGAGTCAGGAGTTTTGTGGTTGGAAACAAATGTATAAGTTAATAAGCAATTTGGCTGCAGTGTATGAACTCATCTGCCCTCAATTAGCTGGCTCAGACTTGGTCCAGAGTTGATAGCCCCAGTGTGGACATTCGAAAGGGGTTTGTCTCTTTTTCACTTATTATTATGGGATGCTGTAAAACTACCATATATTGTGTATGCTCTGCATCACTTTATGTACAAAAAGCTTTTGCAAGTACAAAGGAAATGGCTTAAAAAGCACAGATTTTATTCAGAAGATGGCAAATGAGAATTTTGTAGTATTTTTAACCCTATGGTATAACTCAAATGCTAAATCCTCAATTTTCTCCTGGTTCCTGCAACCCCTCTACATTTATACCTGTTTTAAAGGTATAATACTTACCACATTGACAATTTAGAGTGTTAGCATACATTTAGTAATTAGCATTAAACACAGCGTGCAGCTGAGGCTGATGGGAATTGCTTCTTAGGCACATAATGATCATTTTGATCATCATCATTTTTCTTTTTATGTGGTCTGTATCAGCTCCATCATTAAGCTGAATTTGTTCATTTGACTTTCACATTTTCAAGTCATAACTTAAACAATGAGCACTTATTTTCTGGACAGTTAGTAAATATCCCCTTGATAAGTTTTTGGCATGCCCTGGTCCTGGAAGTTAGCGTTTGATAAGTGTGCTGATCGACTAGAGAAATGATTATCAAACTAGGTTTCACTGTACACCTAGAGAAGCGTTTGTGTCTAAGCCAGAAAAATACGAGGAGACAGAGGAGAATGGGGAGAAAGGGACCTGGTAGGGAGATGCACTATACAGTATATTGAAACTACAACTACATTAAGAACTTAAATTTTAAAGTGCCAACTTCATGTGAATTTGACATGCCATACACACTATCATTTCAGGTCAGCTGCATAGAAACAACATCTTAGAAAAAATAAAAAATAAATCAAAATGTCTTCTCTTTCTTCAACAACACCGTCTATGCATTTCATTGCTATTCAAGATGATGGACCTGAAATTGCAACATGCAGCAGTTGTAACCTCCAACACAGTCTCAAGAAAAAACTTGACATTATAAGCTTCACAAAGATACACTGAGGTGTAAATTTATTTGGTTTAAACTCATGGAGGCTTATGTCACCTGACCTAAGCTGGTGAGAAACATGTTATCACAACAACAGAAATGAAAATGAAAAGAATAACACCATGTTTGTAAAAAGGTGTAATTTCCGCTTGAAAAGTCAACACTGTATTCGACTTATAAATCTAATTTGTTGGTTGACGTACCCAAGGTGCTAACGTTAGTGTTGCATATCGCAGGGATTCTTCCTCACACAAGCTAAAATTTGCATATCATTCAGTGACATTATCAGAATATGTAAATAAGCAGGTTTAATTTATTTTCTTTGAGGTTTATCCTGAGGTCTCCTTATTTTTTGAGAGTTTATGAGGTTTAAATGAAACACTTTCTTTTTCTCCAGTAAGGATATAATGTATGGAGTTTTATTTTTGTATCATTTTTGGTTTTTCTTTGTGTGGTTTTTAATGATGTATGTGATATTAAAGCCCTTTGAAGCTGTAATTGTGACTTATGAATAAACAATAATAATTCACTGAAACTGCCTGAGGTTTTTTTTTTTTTGGCCAGGAATGAAATTATGAGTACATTTATGTGGATCAAATGTTGCTGCATCATGCCAGATTTTTGTGGCATGCATTTAATCATACATCATAATTAGCCTGCTGGTTGAGGTTTACTTGACAACCCTAACTAGGCATGGCAGACCTGTCAAGCCTTCCATTCATTCACATTGAATCAGAACACATGAAGCTATATAGTCAGCATTTAAAAATGTATGAGAGGTGTTAATTTAACCTTATCCAAAACCTAACATGACGACTGCACTGTTAAACAGATAGAAAGGATTGCAATTAAACTATGACTGGAAAGTAAAAAAGAAATGGCAACAATATGTTCTGCTGTGCAGCCAAGTTGAGTTAAATTCAATTTAAAATTACAATTGATCTGGTAGAGATTTGGCCAAATTTTAGTCCCTAAAGTTGTTGCACCCTACTAATTTTAATCTGTAGTACACTGTAGTTCAAAGGTTTAGCATGGAAGTCTGCCACAGCTGTCACTGTAAACTGCAGCCAATAAAACAACTCAACATGCTCTCATCCCAACTCGTCAAATGGTGCCGCTCTGTTAGTGACCTGAGTCTACTCATGACATGATAGGTATCCTTCTGCATCAGCAGTTTATGTTCTGGGATGGCTGTCAACAAATGCACATAGTAGGATGACACTGCTCGGTCTTTATGCTTACACAACAGAACATGGAAGCCAACGTGACTGTCACGATGGTTAGGTTTAGTCAAAGGGGCACATGATGAGGTGTGAAGTCAGTTGTTTGTGGGATCCATCCACTTCCCCTCCCACCTGCCCTATAGGTGAGGTTGTACTTCCTATATTACGTTGTTACCAGCAACGTTGTTACCTGACACTGTCCTTTAGCGTGTCATAGGCATACAACCATACTGGTTCTGTCCGGCCATGCTGTGAAGTGCCACCACCTATGAGTGTTGCATGTGGACAAACTGACATTAAAGAACTAGTGGCAAAAAAGTTAATTGTTGTTGACGTTGCTTGTGTCTCAGCCAAAAAGTTGCATGTGAACACACTGAAAAGACTACAAATTAAATTATCACGTATATTCTGTGCTGGCCTAAGAGGGAATACCACTCCAAACCAGTAGATGGCAGTAGTTTCTAATTGCCATTGAAAAAGGGAAACTAAACGACCATCTTAATGCTAGTTGGGCAGTTATCCAGAAAAAAAGCATAATTACTGTGTGCCAGACAACAATAACACAAACTGCAAAATAAACATTTCTGCTATAGAGCTCAATAGCTTAAGAAAAATAATCCTACCTTATGTAATGATTTTTTTTTGTCAATCTCACTCCCTCTTAACTGTAGGCATTTGGTTTATTCCTCACTTCCATTTCTCTTCTTGTTCATTGGCCTGAACTGCCAATCAGAGTGAGTTCATTCACCAACAGGCTCATCACAAACGCTAATCAGATCAGCTTGGTGTGTCTGGGCCTTAACATGCACATGCGGCAGATCATCTACCACAACAACAAATAGAGACTTCACTCTCTACTCAGGGCTCCATGGCTCCATTACTTCTTTACAAAGCAAAAATTGGTTTTCTGTTTTTCAGAACCTTTCATTTGCAAATACAAATTTCTATTGAGTTGGAAAATGCATTTAGGAGGTCTCTTGAGTTCAAAAGTAAGACTCACAGTCACAGAAGATTGTAGAAACTCCGTAATCCTGTTCATCTGTTCCTTTTGAGCTGTCCATAGAGCTGTCAAAGCCCATAGGGGCACTGAACTGTGCCAACTCAGGTTAAAACTCTGGAGACTGCAGCTGCAAACAACAAATCTAAACTGCTGCAAGGCCACGCAGCACAGAGGGAGATGTTAGAGTGAGGGTAACAAGCTCCTTTATTGTGTATGTGCATTCAAGTGAACCGTGGCTGAACAAGAAGCCCAAAGCAAAAACAACTTTCCTTTCAAGTTCAAGGTGGATGCCAAGAGATCTCCCATGGCATTCTGTACATCTTTTCAGGCAAAGTGAAGCTCAACAGCTGATTATTTAGCTGCGAGCAAAGAGCAGCGCAAACAAGAATTAATCTGGATTTGGAGATTGACCGAGGCTGAATGATTAGGTGTTTAGTCGTAAATGAATAGAAGTGCAAGGCAGAATCACTCATGGATGAATTGCATCAAGGCTCTTTAAGCCCCTCAATAAGCACAACAATGAAATGTGTATGAAAAGTAATAATCAGTTTAATAAATTCTCTTATCAGTAAAGTACACCTGTGAAAACACCGGTTTTAATTAATTTTAGGGTAATCGTATGGATTTTGATTCCTAGAGAACATCTGTAGCTCTTTGTTTTAGTAGGAGAGAGTAAGGTCGGTTAGGATATTTTTGTATTGACATGAAATAATGTTCCATAATTCACAGACTACTTAACAGTAATCATTTCTATAATTTGATCCTGAATAAACAGAGGCGTCTGCTGACAATTGATCTGTTTTTTTATACAGAGCCCCAGCCAAATGTGAAAGGCACAGTTTTGTAAAATGCACAAGGAGTGCATTTTTCCCATTCTGTCGCCCCAGGACATTGGGACAGTAGTTAGGAAGAGATGGGACACTTTCTCTGGGCTTAAGAAAATATTTCAATTTAAAAAAAAATGCGGTCTCTGACCGCCCCATTTTTTTTTTTTTTGCTCTTGTATGACATTCACTTTAGAGAAGATTGGATCTTCAAACGCCAAAAAAAGGGTTTATGTATTTTAAAGCAGATTAGGCAAACTGTATATATTTAACACATTCTCATCCCTACTTGTCAAATATTGCCACTTGGTGTGTGCTATCTAGTACCACCAATGACACGCTAGGTATCCTCCTGCATTTGTTGTTGACATCTCGGGACTGCGTGTTAATTTACGCCTGTTAAATCCATTGTGTCCTTTTAAAAAAACACTTACATTTTCCAAGGAAATGTACACTTTGTGCTCATAAGATGCATTCTGTCTTTTTATATACCATGTCAGCAAAACAAATCATGCATTTATTTCTTTGTGCAACTTAAGCATATAGGTTTAGGCAACAAAAGCACACGATTAGGTTTCAAAAAAACATCAAGGTTTGGTTCATCGTCATTTCAAACTGACACCATCTGGCAGTGTATCATACCGCCACAACAGGTGCCATCCAGCTGCGGTATAAACCGATGAATATTTCCTGAAAAAAAGGGGCAGAGTGTCATTCCTCTGGGCCAGACAGCACTACACCCCTGCTGAAAAAGTGGATATGTTGCCTCACACATATATTACCCTGCTTTTTTTAACACTATGTATGTGATTTGGCCTTGTGTTTACATGTTGATGAGTGTTCAGATCACATTATAACACTTAGGAAAACCCAGAGGCCATATTTTCACTACTCCTCTCAAGTGTTGTAGAATAGGAGTCTAAAAAAAAAGAGGGGCCTTTCTTGATTTGCTGAAATGTGTCACTGTCTCAGGGAGTTCAAAGCCTTGGAAACTATTAATCCATCACAGGCTTGGCTCCCTTGCCCCTCTGCTCTGACCTTGGGCCATAAACAGCATTACTGATGTATTACAGGAGCAGAGACTGAATAATTACATGGAGGAGTTGGGGGAATTTGACGCATAACACGAGAGGCTGGATGTTGGATGGGTATAAATACCGTATGTCATTTGGGTCAAGATGCGCCTACAAATCTGATTCTGTGTGGAGTAAAGTCACAATGTGATAATGAGTCTGAAGCAAACCTGATGGTTTAGGATCCATACATATAACATTGTTAAAATAAACAGTGCTGATTAGCCTGAGCATATTATAGCTGCCACTACTGTACCTACACCATAAAGTTCACATAATGCTTAATATTTGCTTTTCATCAGCAACAAAACAGATGTGTGCTGCTTGGCAAGGAAACATTCAATTGCAGCATCTCTGCATACATATTGATGTGACCTTCTTCCCTGCATACAGAAAGAAGGAGTAGGAACAAGATCTATTGTAGCTGTGGTTCAATCTGCCTGATGGCCGAGGTAAACTGTATTGTTCAGCCCCACCTGGACTAGCCTGTCTCTACAGCTGCGCCTCTATGTCTGAACAAATGAACAGAACAAACTCATCTTGACTAATATATTTATATATGGATTTATCCGTTCTTCTCTGACATCTGCTCCAGTGATGCAACAGCTTTAGAAACATTAAAAGAGAGAGCAATAATCAAACCTTTAAATTTGGTAGAGTAACATTATATAGGAAGAGGTCTTGACATTAACTTTTTTTGCTCTCAGGCAACTGTGACTAGTGGTTCTCCATTGCTACTGGCCAGCTATTCATATAGGCTATATATAGCTGATGAACATAGTGGAGCATTTAGTATCTGAATAGCCAGATGTTTCCCTCTGGAGATGGCAGAGACCAAAAACAGAGCTAAAAGAGGAAAAAGAGAGTGAGTAAGAGAGAGCTGAAAACAACAAATCACACCGCAGCACGGCCACGAGCCACAGTGAGAAAGGGTGGAGGAAGAGGTAACAGGGGCTTTTATGTTGCACGTGAATTCATCTATTCTGTTGTTTTATTAATAAAATAAAGTTAGGAATGGCAATATGGTGTACTTTTAGTCTATCTTACTCTCAAGATATTTCCTCTGCAGAAAAATCTGCCCAACACTCAAATTTCAGAGTGAAGCAAAGATTCGGTTGCAACAAATTAATATACGTACAAAAGAGAACTTATTCTCATGTTTGCTTTAGTGATTTACTCTATATTCTGTTTTCAAGCTGCAGGATACACACAACAGGGCAGGTGTTCAATATCACTACAGGTGTGACAAACCACCCACACAGTTCCTTTAGTTAAGCTGGTGTAAGCAGTTTTACTTTGCCATCATTGGGCCAAATTCCCATTATAATCTTTGTAACTCACTAACTGTGAGAACCAATTGAACTTCTGCCCCTCTTCTTGGCTCTGTTTTCAGTCTTTAGAAAATCTAGCCCGTGATGGGAGATTTGAGCCAATTACAGCTTGTTTCAGAGAGAGGGCACTGCTAATGGCTGTTCTACAAATGCAGATGCAGGTGCACGCCCCTTTGGGGAAAGCCTTATTTAATGGCGGAGAATCCTGCATTAAAACCTTACGATCTCAGCATTGGCAGCAACTGCCTATGCTGCAAAGCCATCCTAAAAGAGGAAGATAGACGTATGAACGAAATAAAACGTGTCACTTATGTCGGCCAAGTGGTTCAGAGATGGATAGACTGCTCTGACTCTCTGGCAGTGTTCCTGCCGTTACATAGTTAAGAATGGGCACTGCCTCTGGCTACCAGCCTGCTATAACCACAGAATTTAAGTCACTGCAGCTGCTGACTGAGGGTCTGTTTCCAGAGCCAAGGCGGGGGGACCTTGGGGTGCGATAGCTAGCTAATTCTTTTCAGAAAATAGCTTTAAAGAAATTTAAAAACAGACAAGCTACTTATCATTTACCTCAGTTTAAATGATGGAACAGCTGAAAATTTGGGGATTGCCACTTCAAATCATCTTTGTTAACATTCTATTAAATCAATCAAACCATTAGGACAATGGACAAAGATATTAGAAAACTGAAAGAGGTGGGAGGAAAAGAAATAATGGCAACCTACATAGGAAGTGATTTTTGGAAGACTGCTTAAAGAGGTCCCATTTGATTTGCCTTCTGTGTGGCAGCAACAAATAGGAAGCTACAGCTGTGCCAGAATTTAGGGTTTACTGAGATCTGAGTCATGGAAGAACATCAGCCAGTTTGCCAATTATTCACATGGGAAAATAACTCTGATGTGTGAAGGCCTCTGTGTCATGATTATGTTCCTGTTATGATTATGAACCTAACCCAAGCCCATATGATATTAAATAAATAAAGAGCAGGAAAATATATATTTTTTAGGTTCCTATTTTGTGCTATATGGAGCTGGGGAACATAGAACCCTGGGAACATTGGACTGTTGTAATGTTCCTGTTGTGTGCCAAATAAATCTAGGGACCATAGGACCCTGCAAAAGTTTAGAATGACCCCCTGCTGACATCCCATGAGATGAACTGAACCGTTGAATGGTGTGAGGGATGAACTCTGACTGTTTGCGTGCATAATATCAATAAAACATGAGGTGTTTAGAGACTTTGTGTCCGCCAGATCGCTTTTATTTATGGAGCTTCTTCTGCATAATGCTGCTGAAGATGTAATCAGCAGAGCAGCAAAGCCCAGTGATCTATGTCTGTAGTCTTATCTGATCACTGAAGGGTTCAGGGCTGGCGGGGCGGGGACGAGATGTTGCAATGTTCCTAAGTAATAGTCCACATTGTGAAGATGTTACTGTGTCAAAAACCAACCACTGCTTCTAACCTCAGCCACACCCCTTCATCCTCTCCCATATCTGCTGCAGCGATAAGAGACCAAAGTGATGTTGAAAAATGTTTAAAAGAAATTCATTTAAAATAAAATGTTGAAGCCTCAAGGTGGCTTGGTGGTGATAATTATCATCAGGAGGAATACTAAATCCTTTTGTGGAAGCAAGCAGAGCTGTGGAGGCTGGGTGATTTTGGAACCCTTCATCTCTTGATGTTCCTAAATAATGATATGTCTCCAAATTACAAACACAACAAGCATTGGCAAAGACAAAAACAAACTCTTGCATTGTTCTGGCTGAGCAACCTAAAATCTGACCCAATGTTGATTACTCATGACGAAACTGCTTAATTCACAATGTAGTTGTACATACAAGAGGTGCGACCAAGTCATTGTTTTGCAATTCACTCTCAAGTTTTGCACTCAAGTACCAAGTCATGATTGACAAGTCCTGAGTCCTAATCTTTCAGTTTCAAGTCTAAAACAAGTTATAATGCACTCATCAACATATGTAATGCCATTTTGACAATTGAGTAGTAATTTGCAAATATAATAGATGCTTTTAAATTTGCTGAGCCAGATGGCAAAGCTGTTGTTTTACTGGTCATCAATGTGACCATGTGAGTTTTGGGTACTGACCGAAATGAAGATGCAAGCAGCTGAAATGAGTTTCCTAAGTAGGCTGGCTGAGCAATGCCTCCTAAATGCCTTAGAAGTTTTTCAGGCCCATTTAAATAGTAGGAGGCCCCTGGGCAGACCCAGAAATCATTGGAGGGATTATATATCTCATCTGGCCTGGGAACGCCTTGGGGTCCTCCAGGAAGAACTGGAAAGAGTTGCTGGGGAGAGGATGGCTGGCATCCTTTGCTCAGCCTGATGCCCCCATGCCCTGGATAAGCAGATGAAAATGGATGGATAAAAGAAAGTTTATTGAAAGATGTTGCATTTTGGTCCGTAATTTTTTAACCATTCATTTTCCATACTGCAATTTGTTTATTGCAGGCTGATGCAGAGTTTTGTGTGCAAACAAAATTATCTCTGGTATTATTTTTTCCAACTGGTGCTCAGTAAAGTAAGGTTAATTTTTCATGGTTCTCCCCAGCAATTTGATTGTCAGATTGGTTCAAACAAAGGGGAGTTAGACTTGCTGGATTAAATTACATTAATGCTAATTTATTTAGGAAGATATCAAATTATCAAGTATTTTCAAGTCAAAAGGATCAAGTGTGAAATGTGAAATAACAAGTCATTGGTGTTAAGGTCCAAGTTGTGTTGCAACTTTATTGATTTTGTTGAGCAGAGTCTAAAGTCATCAAATTGTTTTTTGAGTGTTTTTCAAGTTCAAGACTGGACTGGAGTCCACACCGATGGTTCACACTATGCAAGATAAGGGGTAATACTGACAATTAAAAGGTAAATGGTGTCCCCCAAAGTTCATACTCTCAAGTCGCTCAATCATGTTTTAAAACTCAACACATTGTTTTGCAATCGTCAACGCCACATTGCTGTGCCAAAAACATTTTCCACAACAATTATGATGAACACAAACTGACACCAGAGGTTTGCAATGTCGGTTGTAATCAGGTGGGTGGCGATGCTGTTTCTGTTCGTACCGCTGCAGTCTCATCAGATTACTAATCAGGGAGAAGGCCGCTGGTAATTATCCAGCCCACCTCCAGCATGCAGCGGAAAACAGCAACGGAGAGTCACCGCACTCTCCACCCGCCTCCTCTCTTTCAGCTGATTGCTGCTGTTTCATCTGCGTGGAGAAGCATTAATCAACTCTCTTCATTCAGGTGAGAGCCCATTTATTCATAACACTTGACACCAACCTTGAATGAGCAGTGTGTTAAATTCAATTATCATTCCAGTGAGCCGTGGAATGCTTTAACCCACACGTTACATGAGAGACGAGCAGAAATCCTAATGGTATTTAGGTAATTTGAATCATGTAAGCATGCAGTGATACTGATACAAAATGATTACTCAAAAGTGACAGCAGCTGTGAAGGAAGCTCAGAGGGATTGTAAAATAATCAGTGACCGGCATGGAGATTGAAAAGCTGCTTTCAGTGAAGGTGAACCCTCAGGAATGTCCTGTTAAAACGATCAAATGGGAAAGAACTTTGAACGTTAAAATGACTGCAACTGAGGAACAAAAAAACAAGCAATGAAATTCATTGAATACACAGTGGTCTACTTTTCAAACTTCAAAGAACTAATCCATAAAACCTCTCTCCATGTCAAGTAGACAGGGTTTTATTCATAGATGGATTATCAGATCAACAGTCCTAGAGAGTCTAACAGCAATAAGCTCATATTCCCTCCATTATTAACACTCAGCCCACTTCTTTATTTCAATAAAACTCCAGCTTCTTCATTGCAGAAAACAATAAAAAAGAGCAAGACATTGCTAAGGAAAATATGTGTGTTATTAACCATAATTTCCAAGTCCCTTTAAGCAGTTCACTGTCAAAGTTTCTTTGTCTTGGAATAATAAAGACTGGGAAAAACTTCAATGAATTTTCATGCCACATGTGTGTTAATTCAATGCGTGGGTGTAGGAATTGTCATCTGGATGGTAGTCTTTTTCAGTTCTTTGCCAACGGAGCTGCTGATGAGAGGCTTGAATTATTCCCACTGGGTAAATAACACACTGGGAGATCATCAGATGGCACAATTCGGCATCATCTGATGAGGTCCGGCAGGAGACTGGCTCCTGTGCATACTAACCACGGGAGAGATGAGGGATTGAACAAACAGATGGGAGGTGACAGACGGGAGGGCAGTGGTACCAGCTCCATTTCAACAGGTTGCCCCTCTGAGACTTCCGAATGTCTCTATCACATGAAGGTGTGTGTTATTACTTGGATGCACATTCAACACATCGTAATCCCAGGACGTGTTGCTGCTTTGCAGTGGATTTCCATGTCTACTAATTATGCTTTAAGCATCCTTCTCTGTCTGCTGTTTACATCCGCAATGCCGCTACCATGATGTCCACACAAGCACATGGTGTGATTATGCAGCACATGGTGTGATTATGCAGCACATGATTATGTTTAGGCTACAAAAGCACATGGCAATCATTGCCAGGACGTCAACAAACGCACGTGCTGGCATGGATGGTTAGAACTAGGCAATAAAGGCACAGATGGTTTGGATTAGGGAAAGGAGGCACATGTAAGGTGAAGAAAGAGAACATGGACTGAAAGACTGGGGTTTGTTGGATCCATCTATATGCTGTCCACCTGCCATATATGTGCTCTTGTGCTCCTTATATTTTTTAGGTTAGTGGTAGCATTTCAACCTTATGGCATCAAGGGGCGTAACATGCTGTTGCAACAGGTTTCTTGCAGCCACGTTCTCAGGAGTTATCTGATGTTAATTTGGGTATTTTAATATGTGGGTCTGTGGGGATTTACTCTCTTTTTGGAACCTCAAGTGACCCTTTAAAGAACTGCAGTTTGTGGCACTTCAGCATTGACTTCATTTATTAGCCTCAGAGGTGCCGCTTACATGCTATATCCAGTAATTAAAAGGTACAGCGACAAAGTATCTGTCAGTGTACTCAAATGAGCTGCAAACACACATTTAATATGCTCGGGAAAACAAACATTGATGTGAGTTACTGGTGTACAAGCGCTGGCCTTTTTTTTTGCAATTTTGAAGTGATGGTATTGGCGTCCTTCATGTTCTGTGTTGCTGGTTTAGGTGAAACAGGTTTTGACTCACCAGCCTCAAGACACTCTCACTGTAAACAGCAAGTACTGTATGTTCCACCTAAAACCTAATGCAGGATTTCTATAAACAAAGTGAGGAAGTTTTGTTGATTAATGTATCTGGTGGATTAGAAAAATGTTGATATTTCTGTAAAATGTTCACTGACAACATGTTTATTTTGTTTTCATCCCCAGATATCCAATCTTGCAGTGCAATAACTGCTCATAGGCAGCATTATTAAGCTTGTTTTTTTAATTTGGCACAGATAGCATATTAAGTTTAAGGTGAGGAGAAGATCGTGGTTTGGTTTAAAAATAAAGTTTCAAAGTAACACACAGTTGTCGACAACAACTCAAACAGTTAATTTTTGCAGGATCATGTTTGTGTGGCACAATTTAATGCAGCTGATGTCTCTCCCAGGTGTGTTGCATCAGTGGTTTAACAAGTCAGGCAGAACTTCTTCACTCAGCTGTGATCCTGGCACGACATCTTCTACACAAATTTACCAGACCAAATTAAGCAGCTCATTTTTGAACTATATCTATCAAAGTTATTCTTCCCACTGATGTCTCATGCAGACACATGCTATTTATAGCACAAAGAGATATTAACAACAATCTGGACAAATAAGCCGAAACAGTTTCTGAAACAGCAGGAAGCAGCACTCTGTTCATAGACAGCTGCAGGATTCAGCAAAATTTGATCTTTTTTATTTGTCTGTCATTCCTTTGTTTTTCTCTAACATTAAGAATTGGGTTTATTAAGTGAACATGCTGTGTGCTGTTTACTATGTCATGTTATACAATATCTGGATATAAAATGTCACAATGCCACCAAACAGCCAGTGATGGCCAGTGAATGTGGACATACCTAACATGCAAATGCTCATAAGGACAGTTGAGCGTGAAAACTTTTTGCAAAGTTGCATAAGTTTCATGGAATTCTGCCATATCCATACAGATTTTTAACTTATCCTTAAACAGCAGTATATGTTATCTTATGCAATTGCACACACAATGGTTCATATGATATCTAACAAATTAGTGCCCCATGAACTACATTATGTATTCAACTTAAAGCTAGGTCTACAAAGGGTTAGGTTTAAGAAAAAACACATAAAAATACATTTTGGAATCATGGATAATGTGTTCTGACTTGTTTAATTAATGGTTTTATTATTATTTTTTGCCCTGTTTAGGTTATCCTTTTCTAGTTCTATAAAGATCCAATGATAAAGCAGTAAGTTTGCTGGGAAGTTCCAAGTCAATAAGTTCCAGTGTTAAACTGTTATTGGAGATTTTATTTATTTTTCATTATTTACCAAAGCTTAGATTAAATGCGTATTATTTTTCTGCTGAGGTTACTCTCTGTTACTTGTTTTAATTTAGATGTGAACGGACTCTGAATGAACTCTGCTCCGTGTTGTACAGCATCACTAACCACAGCATCAAATCTGGCTTCATTTCCGTGTCAGGGTGGTTTCTGAATCAGTCATTAACCTCCAACTTTTGGAACTCGGAGGGAATGTCGTCGTCATAAAAAATTACTTTGACATTTCCATCTCCTGGATGTTTTAGTCATTTAGTCAGCCGTCTTTATCTCCACTGCGCAGACAGAAGCATATTAATACCCATCAATAATGTCATGTAGTGCATAAAGAGAACCCTCCCCTGAAAAGTTTAGGAGGAACAACAATCTGTGATGTAAATTTATGTTAATTTAATTTGCTCCAGAGAGGGAAAGTGTTGCTGTGTTTCAGCTTCATTTAACAGGGAAACAAAAGACCTCAGCTGCCTCTAAATACTGTTTTTCCACTGCATTTTATGCTACAGTAATGATCCTTTTTTTCTGTACAACAGGATTTGAATATGCACGTAATCCATGAAAGTTTACTCTAAGGCCATCAACAAAGTAAATCCAACATAAGGGCAGGTCCAAGTGTAAAGTAACTTATTTTCAGTGGTTGTATTTATTGGTGATATTCTGATTAAAAAATAATAGAAATGAAAGATGAGTGAAGATGCTCAAATAAAAACACTCTTCATTTATATCGATGGCAACCCTGTCAGTCATAATGAGGTTCACCAGCAGACTGATCAGACTAAAGTGATGTGAAACCTTTTATCTGCTCTAAAGAAGAAGAGACAGAGAGAGCAGGTTAAGCAGCTGCTGTATCAGTTCAATAGAGAGTTTGCACAGCTCACATCATCTCATTTTCTCAGTTGGACCCAGGAGAAAATGCACTCCCATTCACCCGCTGAACCGAGATTTTAAGTGCGCACGGCTGATGAGGGAATTGGGAACAGGTGAGCTGGAGGGCGGGGCAGTCAGGTGATCAGGAATTGCTGTCACAGGGGTTACTGCAGGTCAGGAGGGAGTGGCAGCTGGGAATTGAGCATAATGAGAGGTGATAATGACACGTATCAATAGGGGTTCAACAACCATTCATCATTTAAAAAACAAAATAGTATTGGTAATATTAACGGTAATGCTTGCTTGTTATATAATATTTTGGTCCTTATGCAGGTTCAGTTTGTTGGAAGAATTCACTGGGAATATTTTACAAAAGATTGTAGTTTAAAGGAATACTTCACTCACAAAATGCTCATTTGTATATTCATTACTCTCTGCATGCATGAAAAAGACAAACAATTCTTCATAAATTGAAGTCATGAGGCAGGTTTTCATCCCAGATTTACACAAGAATTAAGTGATATTTTCAATATGTTTATAAAATGTAAATAAAATAAATGGTATTGTAAAATATGGCTTTTTCAAATCAGTTTTTTTTTCTCAAAATGTACCTGTTTCAATTTTTTTGTTTACAAACTATCACACAATTCATGCAGTATAATCCAAGTCCTATTTATCCAAAACGTGCTCAGTTCAGACTGCTTTCACTTAAATTTATCACTACTGACATAGTGGCATGTAAGAAAAACATTTTTTTTCACATATTCAAAGTAAGACGAGGTTAAAGTATTTTTTTTTAAGCTCATGCAGTATTTTGGCTGCGTCATAATAGTTAAGACAGCACCTACCTTCCAAACGGCTCAAATGTGATTGGTCAGTACTACAAATGGAAACCAGAACACTTCTTATCCCTAAATCGTATACTGATGCCTACCGATTTTGAATACACACACAGATATCTGTCCACGGAGATTTCTGTTCCATGGACTGCTAAGAGTCACAAGAGCAGCAAAACTTAAAATTTATGAGTACAATGCATGTTGGATGACTGGTGAGACCGCTTCAAGAATGATACAGCTTTGTGTAGTGCTTTTAACCTGAGCAACGTCTTCCGGGCTTGCGTGGCATGCACACAACAGGACGTTATTTTTTTTATGAAAGTGTTCATGTACAAAATCAGTCATTTTTTTTAATTCTTCAGTGCTAAGCAGCCATTACTCTGGTGATTTAACTCTTCATGTCTTGTCTTTCAAACAGTCTCTAGGGCTGCAGCATCTTGTCCCTTGGGGTGTCTTAATTTAGCTTTGTAGTGCTCCTGTCAGCATTCATGCACGTTAGCAATCACGACTCCCTCTAACTACCCAGGAAATTTCAAATGCATCACTTTCTTTGCACCACAGGCATTTTCAAAGACAGAGCGACCAAACAGCAGGTGTTTGGCAGAGCAAGTGTAAAAGCCTTCAACAACCGTGTATCATTATTGTGTGGGATTATTCTGTGCTGAAGAGTATCAAAAGAGACATTTGTTTATATGAAAAACCATAAAAAACATCTTGAAGACAGAACTGTGTGAAAGAGACAAAGAACAAACACCTCAACAGAGCAGTAATGAGGTAAAATCACTGAGCATGAAACCATGCTGAGATAGGGGGTAAAAACAGCATTTTCAATATTTTTTTCCTAAAAAAATATCCCACTCATGATACAAAGAATTGCAGAGACAAGGACTTAAATAGATATCCAATAGTAATATTTGGATGGCTGGTTTTAAGCGTATCATTTATATCTCATTGTCAGCTTCTCTTCAATATTCTGTATCTCCCGTTTTGATGATCTCTTCGTATACCTGTCAGGCAAACACAGGTTAGTGCTTCAGCAAAAAACATATTAAATGTCTGCAGAGCGGAGGAAATGACAGACAGTCTGTGTTTATAGTCCGTGCTGCTTAAAGCTTTACTGTTAAAAGCTACTTTGAGATTTTTGGTGTCGGCTGCTCTCTGCAGGTGGTGCAGGCAGGGAGGAAAAGTACAAAAAAAAAAACTTGGTCTCATCGTAAAAGCTTTTATTTTTTTCATGATATGAAGAAAAAGCACAGCAAGTAACATAAAAGCTTTCTGGCTAACTCAAAACATGAAGTGTGGAAGATAAGTTTTGAGAGCGAATTTAATTTCGTATTCATATATACAGCAAGTATGGAAATTATGTTCACTTACAACAAATGGATTTTAGTCGACTCTGATGCTGTGCTTTGGCTGAGTTCTTATGTTTAAACGTGAAACATGTATGTCAATCTTCCAGTCTCTCTTTCCATATTTTGACACATACAGTATGGCTCTGACATCTCAAATTTCACAGAGGGTTCATTTTCCTAGTAGAAAAAGTGCTTTTTATAAATTAACATCAAGTCCAAAAGGTTAGTTTAACTGTAAGGAGGTTGTGTGTTGGTACACATAGATTCAGCATGTTTTGTTTTCCAATAAATTATTTTCAACACGGCAGAGAAATATTTTTATAAGCACACAAATAACCATTTACATTTTTAAATATTTACATCCTCAAAATGACAGCAGAAAGAGAAAAAAAATCAGAAATTGTTCTGTCTTCACATCTTATCGATCCACTGGCGCCGGTGGCCCAGCGGCTCTGTGTGTCTAGTAAAGCACTGAGCTCCTGGTGAATCATCCCGCTCTGTCCTGTCAGGTCAGTGGGAGGTCAGAGCTCCTGCTAAATGAAATATTCCTTTTGGTTTTCACTGGGAGCGCTCTGAGAGTCCGCCTGGCTGCTGAAGGGGAACTCATGGCTGTCTTCAGGCTGCGCCTCTTTGACTTCCTGGTTTCGATACGTCTCCTTCCTGCTGCAGATGAATCTGGCCATTATCGCCAGTGCAGAAACAGTGACGAAGATCACCACGGCGATCACCCCTAAAAACACAGAAATGCACCAAGAGAATTTTACCTCAAATTCACAGAAATAAACAGAAGTTTGTCTTCTTTTTTTTTATTTTCTTGCCAAGAGAAGCTCAATACCGCTTTTAAATCTGAGTGGTAAAGATACCCTGTGGACTTGAATCAGGCAGTTTTTTTGGTGTGCAGGTCGGTAACACCAGTCTGCCCAGTCTTTTCCATCATTCCACAGCCAAACAGGTTCATTGCTAACAGGTGATAGTGGCATGATTAGGTACAATTTTGAGATTTCATCATCTACAATCATAATATATTCCTCAAGGCCAAATTTGAAGAAATGCCCTCAAGGTATTTTTGAGATATCCCACAAGATATTCACAAGTATGAGACAGACAAGGTCACAGTGACCCTGACCTTTGACCACCAAATCTAATCAGTTCATCTTTGAGTCCAAGTGAATGTCTGTGCCAGATCTGAAGAGTTCATGACAAAACAAGTTAAGAATGAGACAGATGCAGGGCCACAATGACTTCGACTTTGATCTATAACCACCAAAATCCAATCAGTTAATCCCTGAGTCAAAGTGAATGTTTGTGCTAAATCTGAAAAAAAAAATCCTCAAGACGTTCTTAAAGTATCATGCTCATGAGAACAGGTCTGTCGGGTGGAGGTACAGACAACCTGAACACATAATGCCTCCGGCTTTTTGGCTGTCACTGGTGCAAAGGCATAACAATCTCCAAATAAACAGGCAGGTAACAAACTCAAAGTACAAAGGAAATACATATCAAAACCATACTGAAAACAAAGCAGAATGCAACAATGAACTATGGGAAGAAATGAAAAACATGAGGCTGAGCAGAGAATGACACAATGAGAGGGATAAACACAGCGGTCGAACTGACAAAGGACAAAGGGAAAGACAGGTTTATATACACAAAGAACTAATCAATAGAACGAGACAGCTGGAGAAGGTGGACACAGGCAAAAGGAGGGAAACAGTGATTGGTTTACAACAAGGGAGTGGTAAGGAACACTAGGGTGGAGCAAATGAGACTAATAGAGAGCAGGTGTGCAGGGAAGACTCTGGGATCAGGGAAGGACTAATAAGACTGAAAGAAGACGTTACAGAAATGTTACAGAAAACAGGCGGGAAACAGCCAAAGGCAGGAAGAACCAAGGACAGTGGGAACCTAATCAAGGACAGGTGAAACTAACAAGGGCAGGGCAGGCAAACACTTTGGGGAAACACAAAGACAGGAAGTAAACCAGACATGACACATGAGGAGAAAATCTACAAAATAAAACAGTAAACACATGTAATATGAATAAATAACATGAAACAAGGAAAAACATGTCCTCAAGATAAAAGAATATAGTCAAAATCTAAGATTATGACAGCAAGAGAGTCAGCAAGTGAGTAACGAGACACACAGGAAATCATTTGACACTATTGTGCTGAAAACAGCGCGAGCAAGTTCAACAGAGCTCGCTTTGACTGATGCTGACTGTTGCTTCAATTAAGGCAAGAGCTGACAGAAAATGACGTTTAGTGAATACAAAAGCTAATATCTATTTAGGCTTTTACATCACTCTTATTTCTAACGAGACAGCTGCACAATCTGCAGCTCTTAAACTTTAAATTTGATGCAGTGGATTTAAACATTTTAGCTAAGAAGAAGAACAATAGATTTAGGTCTGACACTGTCCCGTAATGAAGGAAAAGTATAAATCACTTTAGTTTTTGGACAAATCAAAATTAATTATTTTTACGGATTGAATAATTATGTGATACCAAATAACAAACAGACTAATCTATTAGCTGTAATACAACAGCAGTGTAAAAACAGACTTTGGCAAATCAGAACTAAGCATATAAACATAATAAGTGGTGAAAGTATGGTATGATTTGAAGAAATTATATCACATTTAATGTGTAATTAACATCGTTCTGATGAAAAATATATGGTGAACTGTTGATAATGTGATCTGTGGTTTTAAAGAAGCTGCCCTTAGAGCCACTGTGGGCAAACTGACCAGAAAACACCGCAGACACATTCAGTAGATCAGTGAGAGTCTGAGTCTGAGAATATTCTTGCTCAGATTTTCTGCATCACAGATAAACTGCAGGTTCCTGTCTAAAAAAAAAACAACAAAAAACACTTTGCGATGCATACAATGATACTATACATGCACCACTTTGTTAGGTGGCATTTATGCCACATTAGGGCTCAAGATTTGATTTCAGCTGATTTCAAGCTGAAACCCAGAACATAACCTGCTCCCAACCAGGTTAAGTTTGAACATAAGTTACCATGGTGATCCAGCCAGGTTAAAGAAAGCCATCTTTGTAGCACAGGAAACCCTGGCTTTAGACTAAACAGACCTCACTGAGGCTCTAATCTCGCTTCGTGGCTCACCCCTCAGGGAAGGCAAGGAGGAAGATGAGCTGCTAAACATGGATGTAAACCATGCAGGATTTGTAATCGACTTTACAAATGCCTGATGAGGAAAAACGTACATTCAGCATGTTGGTAAGGCTTCAAGGATACATGCAGTGTGTTTTGGTGAGAAACAATCAATAGAAACATAACTTTTGATTGTGTGCGAGAAAACTCCACAGGGCACTTTTTAAAGATGGATCTAATGGCAGTTTGCCAAACTGAGCACAAAGACTAGAAGCAAGGAGAAACACTTAGCCTGGCTCCCTACATAGTTTAAAAATAACCACCACCTCTAAAGCTCATGATTAACAGACTGCGTTATGTTTTTTAAATACTGCATAAACAGAAATGTAAAAATAAAATTGTGTATGTTTTGGAGGAAGTAACTATGTTTTCTTGGTGAGAAGCATCAAACTAGTCCTTAAAACATTATGTGAACATGAAATCCAGTGGGCTAGATTTCTGCTGGAAATGCCAGTAATACATGCAATACAAGCAATTGGATTACTGGGTTTCTGACAAGGTTTAACCATGCTCACATTTGCATGAGAAAGACATCAAACAGTGGAAGTACCAATGTGGCAGCAGTGCTGAGGGATGAAAACAAGATTATTACACGCGACTGCACTTTCCTGTATCCAAAATATTTAAGTACAGAGACTAAAACTGGAAAAACCTAAATAAATGAATGAAAACCATGAGGTAATACACAACCAAACACACACAAGAAAAAACTACAACAATTCAAAAATTAATTGAAAAACAATCATTTATGCCACAAGATCATCTATAAATTAAATATAAACTGATCATAAGTTTTGCTGACAAAAGAAATGGCATGCTATTTTTAAATTTTTTTATTATTATTGTTATTATTTTCATCAGGATGATTTTTCTGAGCTTGTTTATGTAGTACTCATTTGGGCACAACAGGCTGAAGTGCACAGCTGTTCCATGTCCCAAATAGGACTAAAAGCATTCATATTTTCTTCCAAGTGAATATTAATTTATCCATGCGCTCTAAATATAAGGTAAATGTATTGGGTGATGGTAAGTTATGTAACACTACTGTTATGTCTTTCAGCTGGAAGATAATATGAATGCTTTTATTTCTGTTTAGAAAACAAGGTTGTGCATTTCAGTTTTTAGTGGCTAGAACAGGTATTACAACAACAAATACTTGAAAAATGATCCTAGCAACAAAAAAAAAAGAGAAATCTTCTGAAAAACTCCCTTTTTTTCATCTTCTTCCATAAGTGAAAAGAAAGACATTTGGAAAAATCATCTTAGATTTTTTTTACCAGGCAAAACTTTTTTTTCTCCACCAAATTTCTCCAAAAAATGAGAAAAAATGTAAGCTACTAAGAAAAATTAACTTTACAAACTTGTTACTGTTCTTAAATCACAAACAAAGGAGAGAAAACAATTTAGATCGGACTTCAAAAATGGACTGGATGTTCTCACTTGCCTCTCAAAAGATTTCCACGGTTTTAGGTATAAACAAACTCAAATTTATACCAGTAAAGCTTCTGGTTTGAGACACAAAATACTGCTTGACTGGGTTTAAATCTGCATTGAAGTGGTTTTAAAATGGAAACACAAGTCTAAAATCCTTTTGTCAGCAAGGTTTTCATGTATGAATTCAGCCCCCAAATATTCTCATTAAACAGCTAACCCATTAATCCCCCTGCCTCTTTTTTCTCTCGAAGATCAAAACTACTCTCTCCTCACTCGCATCCTGCACGAAAACTTATTAACTTATATAACTTATATAAAGTTCTGAGTCTATAATTTTATATTTACATACTTTACACACTCAGCACATTGTCCGTATTACAATTTAAATATTACCGTTTTAGTGCTGATCTCCACTCCTGTATATCTTTACATTTCTATTTTTACACATTTAAATACTCAGCATATTATGCATACTTTATATTTTTTTAATATTTACATATTTTGCTTATTGTTTACTATTACTGTATTTCTATTTTTACATTTCTATTTTTATATACTTGGGCTTGTTCTTATTTCTACTTGCTATAACTCTCTAAGCTGGCATCAGAGCAACTGGAACTAACCACAGTTTCCCCCCAGCAATCAATTAAGTATTTGTGATTCTGAAATTTTAATGAATCGTTATTATTCACTATTGTGATTGCATTACCTCCAATTAGAGCCGAGTCACTTCTGATGGCGTTGACTAAAGGTTGACCTGGATCAACTGAACCAGGTTGCTCTGTGGAGAGAAAGCAGAAAAGGCATTCAGAAAAGAGAGGTAAAAAAGACACAGAGCATGAAAGGGATAGAACAAAAAGTTAGAGGAAAATGTGATATAGCATAAAAAAAGAAGAAAGATGAGGTAAAGGAGTGCAAAGGGACAGATCGAGTAACTGGGAGAACCATCAGTCAGTGCAGACAGAGCTCGCTGAAAGCCTCCGCACAGCCTCAAAGGACTTCACTACAGTTGTCTGACTAATCTCATCTGTCGTAGTGCCATCATTCTGTCTGCTTACCGAGGAGGATGGTTAATGAGCCTATAAAGAGTCTAATGAACAGCCCTCAGAATACAATAAAAGGCATACCAGGAAGGGAGAGGGGTGGGGTGGTTATTTAATGATTCTTTTAGTGTATATAGTAGAGTATAATTTGGGATATAAGGGCTGAGTCTGCTCTTTGTACCTGATAAGGAGTGTGTGGTTTCTGCCGCGTAGGGATTGGCTGGAGAGGAGGAAGCACAGCTCGACTGGGCCAAAGGGCCGCTGACAATAACAGGGCTGTCAGGGTGTAGCAGAGCAGCTTTCAGAGGACTGATGGAGTTAAAGCAAACACCTGACAGACAGCCTGCGAACCCAAGAGAGGCCAAGTCTGCCAGCTCGGCATCCAACTCATCAGACTCTAAAGACGAGGAGAGAAACACAGAGACAAGAGTGGCTGAGTGAGAAGACAAATCTGTTATCAGCAAGTTCCAATTACACATTTAAGATACAGCCGCGATGAGCATTTATCTTGATGAGACCATGGTTACGGTGATAAGTGGTATCTGTCTATCTCTTAATCATTTTAATATCCATTTTGATGCAGCAAAAGAGGATAAACCTGCTGGAAATGATTATGCTAAATAAAACACTGATAGTGGATGATGCTGAAAAAACACATCATTTACAAAGGGGACGTTTTTCAGAGTTAAAGACCATATTTTTAAACAATGATTATAGCAGTATTCATGCATGCTAACTACAGTATGGATAAGCTGTCTATACGTATATGTGTATAACCTGTATTTAACTATTAGTCACATCGAGAATAAAACACCTTTTACGAGTAACATTCAGCCAACATAGCATCAAACAGCAACATCCAGCACAAACAGGAAGACAACATCAAATCACAACTGCAGTAATATGTATGTTAAAAATACATTACATAATACAGTGCACTAAAGAAGTATTTCACTGCTGGAAGGAGGGTTATTTCATAAAATTAGGCTGTCTGTGCAGTACAAACATGCAAATACTTTAATAAGTAATTGGTGCTACATGACTTGAGAAAAAAGAAAAAAAAAAGGGAAATAGTATTTGCTTTTGCTCAATAGATAGAAAACCTACAACTACCAGAATGCACCACGCTGCACCAGACCAATAAATGCTCCCACTGTTAGGTGATGTAATTGGAGATCGTCCATTTGACACAATCGCGGCCTTCTGGTAACAATCATTCTCTAATCACAGTAAAACAGTGAGCTAAAACATGTTTCTCAAAACATTTGAGGTTAAAAATAGGCAACTTAGTAACAAAATATTGGTTAATATTTTATCAGCGCTGCTTAGTTTTAACGATTGATCTCATTTTTGCCAACTTTTGTTTTCACTATGCAGGAAGCAGTATGGCACCCAGCTCGTGTTCACAAACTTGCTATTATAGCTAAACAGGGCACTAAAATATGTTTTGGAAAATATTTTAGGCCAGAAATAGGCAATACAGGAACAAAATCTTGATTTATTTTGATTAGTTCTGTAGTTTTACCCTATGATTGGAGTTTCGTCTGAGTTTTAAGATCCATGTCTTTACTGTATATGCCGTTGGTGGCTGCATGGTTGGTGAGCAATAAGAAAAAGCAGAAGCCCGAGAGCCAGGAAAATCCACTGGAGTTTTACGTACCTATGTTGTTATATAAAGCCGGTTAAAAATTGGCTTATTATCCCTTATTAGCAAGAGAGCAATATTTAGTCTGGAGTTTGTTCGTTAATTGACACAGCTTCACCTACAGCAACACTTCTATTAATCTAAGTTTTGTTTAGATTAGGTCATTTAAAGAGATGTTTGAATTTGGCCTGCAGATTGTTCCAGAAGGAAGGACCTCGCAAAGAGTTAATTTAGTTTGAAAACTGCTTAAGGTGATCTATTAGACTAAAATGTACCAGTATTGTTAGCTACACAAAGTGATGGATGACATCCCACTATGCTGTATAAAGTACAATCCTTAGTTAAGGTAAAAGACAGGTAATGCTTATGGTTAAATGCATACAAAAAAGAAACTATCGGTCTGAGATGGGACATGAATCACAGCATCAAAGTCAAATGCGTTCTGTACCCTTGTAGTTTGTCATGCTCGTTACATAAAGGCCGCACAACTCCCTGCATCTGCACTTACTGTTGGCACTGGATATAAATCATGTCCTGCAGAATCTATCAATGTGAACATTATTTCTCAGGACACAATCTGATCCCAAATGATTTTTACTCATTCAATACTGTATATACAATAGAGTAAATCCAGAAACAAGCTTCTCATTGAATGACAAGGCATACTTTTCACATTGTATTGTAAAATACAATAAGAAAATGGAGGAGAAAGAAGAGGCAAGGTGGTTGCCTGCTTTGTTGAGATGAAAGCTACCTGCTCAGCATAAAATACCACATGTTGCAGTTTAGGTAAACAGCTAGTAAGCAACAAGTCTATCCTAAAATGTTAGTTACACCATACACCGTGAAAGTGCTTGGTGAAACAAATGGCATAACATTTACTTTTCTATTTTTAGAGCCTTAATGCTGGTGCTACAGGGGAGGGAACTGGGTCATTAAAATCAAAAGGATTTATTCCCTTAGGAGCCGGAATATGCTCAGCAAATTTCATGGTAATTTGCCTTTAACATTATTATATTTCTTGTGTACAAGTGCAGGTTGTAGTATAAAATTGTAATGAGAAGAGAAGGGCGAAGGGGTCACCAAAACTTTAGGACTCATCCTCCGGGTACCAGAATTCTCAGTAAAGTTCAACAAATGCTTAGCAATTAGATTTCAAATACTTTAAAAGTGTTGGTTAAGTGAAAAGTGGACATGTGACTATTTATAGGTAACACTTTTGAGATTGTCACTAGATTGCCTCTCAGCTGTCATAAGAAAACTACAAAAAACATATAAACACCTCCTTAAGAAACTGCCAGCTGGTCTAACTCATGGCTAATGTGCTCAAGTCACTATTTGTGACAACAGGTGCTAAATGAAATCTTGGTTAGCTATAAATGTCAGTGTGAACTACAATTATTCCTGCAGTGCAATTTGATTACGCAGCACATCATCGCCACTCATCTAAGTTATTACAGGAGTGAAGCAACTTTTCACCACATTAATGGGACACTGCAGAGTGGCCTGGCTGGAGAGGGCTGTTTATCAGCTGTGTATTTGATCAGGCTTTGATTAACTTTTAAATTGAATGTGGTCCTCCCAGCGGTGGGGTGGGGGGGCAGCCTGCAGGATGGCGAGCAACAGATTGAGATGGGAGGGAAAGTTTATAACACAACAGATTTAAGTCACAGCTGTAGCATCAGATTGTCCAACACTGAAATACCACATTTTTTGTTTACAAAGACAACTCTTCTCTATCTCTGTGTGTCTGTATTTTCAGCATGCATGTACGTATGTTCATATTTATGAAAAAGGAATCAGTCATTTTCTGTAACCGCTTGTCCCCGTAAGGGTCGCGGGGGGGCTGGAGCCAATCCCAGCTGTCATTGAGCGGAAGGCGGGGTACACCCTGGACAGGTCGCCAGACTATCGCAGGGCCGACACATATAGACAGACACCCACACACGCTCACATTCACACCTAAGGGCAATTTAGAGTCACCAATCAACCTGAGCTGCATGTCTTTGGACTGTGGGAGGAAGCCGGAGACCCTGGAGAGAACCCACGCAGACACGGGGAGAACATGCAAACTCCGCACAGAAGGGCCCCCGCCCAACTGGGCTTATGAAAAAGGAATATCCAAAAAATATGGTCAAAACAAAAGCCAAACAACTGAAACTGACCATAGAAGATCCTAAAATGTTTTCTCTTTAAATTAGTTTTAGTTTAGTTTAGATTAGTAAAAAAAAACACAATACAGTATGTAAAGCTAAATAATACGGGTGATGTGGTAACATTTCTCACAATATCCAGTACTGGTGGTATTAGGTGTTGAAAATGCTGAAAAGAGTCCGTGCCTTCACTAAGAAGGATTTGGATGTTTATGTGCGCAGTCAAATCCCACACTGACAGCCCTGGCCTTGTATCCACGAACCGACGATTACTGTCCACCCCCGCCCAGCTGCTGCCCTTTACCTCCACCTCTCGTTGTATCACTATCTCACCCTCCCTCTCTCCTCATCACCCACCCTTCTCTCTCTCTCTGTGAACAGCTCCGTCTCTACATTCTTTCCTGCTCCATTAGTTAGGCTGATGGATGACAGCGCTGGCAGGGAGTGACAGTATATCAACTATCTTGCTGCCTCTCTGATACTGATATGACTGCCTGCGTCCTCTGGCTCAGCAGAGAGAAGGCTGGGTCACACACTAACACGGCCGGGGTCAACACACAAAGAAATTTCCAACAGATGAACATGTTTGTGCACCTTACACGTGTGTTGGTCTGGCATCGGATGCTTTTGGTTTTCCATCATCAAAACTAAGTATTTCAGTAGATATATGAATACAAAAAAATATCAATATACGTATGGTCATTATTGCGGTGGGTTGTAGGTTGAGTCGGCTGTTATCAGTAGAGTCATGTACTGTTCACATTTGAACCTATATTGTTACCAGTGCCTGTTATTTGGTACTCTACTCTCTCTATCATAACAAAATTGTAATTATTCAGCAAGTTTCAGGGATGACGTAATGGACTAAAAACAACTTTGCTTTCCAACTCTTTTCTAATCACACATAGAGCTAATCTTCTGTCTTGGTCTGTCTGTCTGTCTGTCTGCATGTGTCTGTCTATGTGCGCAACAATAGTTTTGGCTCGCTTGGAAGCTCTGGAGCTCTGTGGCTGGCTTCCCAGCTTCAGGGCTCTTCTGCCTCCTGTCTGAAGTTGAACTGGGCAGCTCTGTGGAGCACCGTTGCCAGTCTTGCAACTCTTTAAGTGACTTCCAGGCTTTGGGGTGTTTTGCAGCAACTCTGCATCTTGCCTGAACCCGGTGCTCTCACTCAGATGCACTCTCAGGTACCAAAATGTGCCACAGATGGATTAAATGTGAATCAACACTTGGCAGTACTGAAGTTATTTAGTCGGTATCCTTAAAAGTGCAGAGTTCAATACCAAACCCTAGTTATCACACTATAAAATGACAGTCATCAACAGGAGCAACTTTATTAGGTTTCACTTTTAGTTTTGTTGGGTTTAGACGCCAATATTACATAGTTAGGTTTAGAAAAAAAGATGACGGTTTGGGTTAGGTCTGTGTGTTACAAAAATTCACCAATTAGTGCTACAGTCCTGTGTTTTTTTGACCTGTCCACCACCCTGGCTTTCTGGAATGGACTTTCACTCTCTATGTACAGTATAATACGAACATAATGTCACTTGACTTTTTCTTTTGCACCCATCATAATTACTACATCTACTAGAGGTTGCTGTCTAACAAGAAACACAACCATTTAATTGACCGATGACTTGACAATAAACCTACTGTGCTTACTGGTGTAGATTCAGCAGGTGTAGATATAGCAGCCCTCTTCAGATCTTTATCTGTGAGGCTGATAACCACTGATTACTCCTTTTTAACTGAGTGATCACACTCAAAGCAGATGGCAAGGAAAGGCGTCAGCTCAGAGACACCTATCACGTGCTATTTTATTACAAGTGTGTTGGAAAATGGGTGAATGTATGTATGGATACTTAAATGACAAGATATTATGTGATTCTTCAATGTCTACATCAACATACAACAAGAACTACTACACATAACAAACTCACTGCTTTTTATATCTGCTTTGTTTTGAGTTTTGATGGCACCTGTTTCAGTTTAACATCTAACAAACCTTACACTGCCAGTTGGGCTTCCACCAACTCACAATTTATTCGACTTTTATAGTGAAGCTGTTAAAGCTTCCTGTAGTTTTAACGTTTGTGAATGCTAAGTCCTTGGCCATAAGTGAATGAATTGCCATCAGCACGTCAGTTGCACAGCAGCAGTCTCCAATTAGGAAATGAAACAGGGCAAAATAGAAGTTACCTGGATGTAACTCCAGTTCTATCAGTATGCTTACAGTTATTAAAGCAGTTACTGTGGGAAATATAGTTACAGTTAAAGCCTAATCACATACAATACATGTAATACTGTGGTGCTCATTTCAGAAGATTTAGAACTAATATCTATTCTGAACGTATGCAGGGAGAGATCGATGTTTACCCTTAATGTCAAGTGTAAATCCAGCTTTAGGGTTAAGGTTTGAATACATTAAATCAGTAATTAAGTATTAGAGTTGCCCCTTGAAAGCTGAAGGCTCAAATAATCAGTCAGAGATGCCAAGCTGACTGAGATTGCTTTCTATGCAGTGTATTTCTGGGAACATTTTCTCCCCAGATTTTTTTTAAAGATCATTAAGCTACTGAGCACCCCTTACTGCCCAGGTTTTCCTGTTAAGTGAGTGCTCTTGACTTTAACACTACTCTACAGACGCTATGCAGCTGCACAGAGGGTGAGAGAAATTGCACCATAAGGTGAAGAAGTAGCAAATTTTAAAGCTTGCAGCAAGTTAATACGATACAGTCTCTGGCTTTTGCTGATATCTAGTGTCGCGAAAAAATGTTATTGTGCATTTGTGATTCGTCGTTAGCACCATTGGCTTGTTTTCAATCTGACCTAAATGCTGCTGTCACAATGAACGTCCCGCTGAGCCCTGTTCAAATTTCCAAACTTTGTATGAAATCATTGAATATTTGTACTGAACAGTCAAATGTGATCCGGCTGACATCATTCTGAGTCAGGTGCAGCTCTAGTAATTATGTGAATTCTGAAAAGATTCTTATTGTGAATCTCTTCTGATACCTAACCCTATCTCAGCCCCTTGTTTCAAAAGCACTTTTGTCTCAGATGAGGGTATTAAAAAGTAAATATTAATTGTAATGGATGAAAACACAAAGGCATCACAGCTCTAGTTACAACGTCTCTCCCCTTTAACAGATGCTCTGGGGAGACAGATCAGTCCTGTAGCGGACGACATGAGTGATGTGAAAGCAAAATGTTCTGTCAGGCAGAGAGAGGCTGAACTGTACCGTCTGACTTCCTGGTTTAGTTTGACCCCTCCCACAGCGGCTGAGACTTATTGGTTGTTATGCTGTATCGCAGGGTGCTGACTCCAATCTTCCAAGTAATTTGTTCTTTTCAATCTCTCCTCATTACCATACAAAGTGAAGGACCTTTTCCAAAGTTATTACCATTACAGCTGTCTGAAGCTGCGCTCAGCTAGACAGACATAAAGACTGTATTACTCACCGCTTCGATAACACAGATAAAGGTTCGCAAACGTATACTGTATTTTCTGAACTTCTACATTAGTGAAAAAAACAATGCCATTTGCACACATATTTTACCAACCCCTATGGCTCTAAAATGCTTCTAATGCCACATAACAACGACTTAAGTGGGCGGCTCCACCTTTAGTAGGTTCTAAGGTTCTTGTTTTGCATCTCCACAGTAAAGTGCTCTCTTCGTGACCATTTGAATATGGATGTCAACTTGTTTTTTAAAAGCACCACAGCTGTTGCTCAGGTTGCAGCTTTCCCACTGGCTGACCCAACATGATGAATAGAAAACAGCAGAAAGCTCCAGAACAGTGTTTGTCGCATAGGGCCCAAACATCTCAGTGCTGTTATTCAAATGAGTCTGTCTAAGTGCTGGAGTTTCTGCACTTACCCGGCACTCTGCCCAGAATGAGTGATTTGATGCTGTTAAATTCCACATCGGATGTCAAGTTGAAGTCCTCTCTGGTGTTCTGGTCGATCTGAAAGATAATGTATGTCACATCTGCAAAGGTAAAAGCTCAGAGGGTAAAAAGCAAAGACCGATAACAGCGACAAACTGTCAAGGACAGCTTTTTATTGTTAAGTGTTTAAACAATGGTTGCTCTGTGTTGAAACTTCGACAAATGGCTGCAGAGAAGCAAGCAATTAAACATGAAAAGCCTGCCGGAGGCTGAACTTCTGGTCTGACCTGCATATTTAAATGGGATTAAACCCTAAAGCTGGAAACCAATAGACCCATGAGATGCAGTGGTTTGCAGTAGCTGAGTGGAGAAGTGGAGCAGGTTCTGAGGTGGTAAATGCCGCACAGAGAGAGAGACACTCTTTTATAATAACACAGAGGGGGTGATGTATCACTTGCAAACACAGAGATTTGGGCTTTAGTAAATCATTTATCAATGAGACATCTGCTAATGTTGATCAACCTGAGACTAAAGTGGAGCCACAATAAACAGGGAAAATAACTAGAAGCTTGAAAACAGAGAGGAAATGTAGCATTTCTACATTTACTTTCTGATTGAGTTCCAAAATCTTTTTGTCAGAGGCAAATCTCGACATTTGGAGTGCCTTAAGTGAGATATCTACTGGTATGCCACGGGGGACTGATCTTTTAATTATGTGTATATATTTTTCTTTCAATTATGATTCAATTATTTGACTTGTCGATGCCTACTTATATAGCATTACTTGAAACTGCTGGCTGGTGTTTTTGTACTTTGTCACTGATCACTTACAGACACGGTTTGGTTGGTATTTTCAAGCCCATGGATCGACTCAGGACATCATTTCTTTAATTTTCATACCAGGGTGAAGACAACCTAGTATCAGAATAGAATGCTGGCATTGTACGTTTCTACAAACCATGGATATGTTACATTCCTACATTACATACTTATCATGTCAATGTTTTTTCAAAGTGTCGAATTTCAGACTAAATGTAAATGAGCTGAGTTTCTCATCAGGAAGAAGAGGAAACATTGGATGGCTTAACTAGGTGAGACAGCTGCCAAGCAGCAAACAGCAGCAAAACATTGTTTGAGGCCAACAAACAGCAAAGTTGTTTTTTTTTATGACACGTTGGGACACTTCAAGCCATGTTTGTACCAACAAAAGTGGGTACTATAAGCCAAAACATTCATTCATTTTCTAACCAAGTGGTTTTTGTGCATACCAACATTATCACGATTATTTACATAGTAAATAATGGATGTAGCCACCATTATGTCATCATTTGGTTTATTTAATCCTGTTTTTAAGCCCCAAATTCGGCATTTCAGATGTCACCCTCTATTTTTTTGGAGCAAGAAGTGGATCTGACTCAAACAGCCCCACCCTTACATTTAAGTAACATTTGGCCTTAATAAAATGTAAAAGGGTGATATATTAAAAAACTCATCCCCATACATCTGTCATGAATATTGAAATTAGCTATGGAGGCCAAAATTGTTTTTTGTACCAGTCTGTAAACATGTTTTTAACATGTACGTTTACTCTGTTTTGGAGCCAGCCTCATGGCCATTTGATGAAGTGCAGTTTTTGGCACTTCAGCTTTAGCTTTACTTTTCAGCCTTTGCAGGTTGCTGCTTGGTTGTTGCAACAAAAAAAAAATAATAAAAATGAAGACATAAGAAACATAAAGTTTCAGCACGTCCAGGACATATGAAACCTCAAAATCTAGAATATCTGTAGTTTGCTGAAATGTACAATGCTAACATTGTTTTCTGGTGATTTGGTGTAGGTTATTGTTTATCATCTCATCTTTTGCTGTAGGTGACTCAAGCTTAGGGTAAACCTTTGCAAAAAGTTTCCTGTTTATGAGTATAATCCTGGTTTGGGTCATATTCTAATATAGCTGCATGGAACATAATTAAGCTGGGTGCTCCCATCCCTGTATACATGATTCATTTGCAGTGAGAGAATGAACCACATGGCCACAAAGTAAGCATCTGCCAGCACTTTCAATTAATAATATGACAACATGCATCAGCCTCACTAGTGTCCCTGTGCAGGCTGCCTCTCATTATTAGGTGTTTAGTGCAGTGTGAGCAGTGGGTTTATCTAACAATGTAATGATGCACAATGTGGATGTCACTCTGACAGACTTTTAAAGGAGGATGGAGCATCTGAAATTAATTACAAAAGATTTCTTACTTTTTCTTGTCTTTTGTTCGCAGTGTTTGTTGTGGTGATGTGTGTGACAGTCTGAATTATTTGTGTGTACCTGAACAGAGACGCTGTCTGCCTGTCTCCTGATGATCACTGTGTGCAGACGTCCATCAGCCAAGTTCGTGACTCTGCTCCCAAACACCTCGGCATCTCTGCTGCTGTGCAACTTGTACCTCAATTCCAGCTCATCTTTGAAAAGAAAACAGAACAACATGAGGGTTTTGTTGTGTCTTCTATGTCTTTTCAAGTGAAGCACTAGTGCATGTAATTTCTTTGTTGTAAAGCATGTTGGACTGCATTTCTTGTCTGAAAGGGGTGATACACCATAAGTTTATTATTATTCTTATTAAAAGTACTATCTTACTCTTTTGTACAAGCATGTAAGTAATCAAAGAGAATTTTTTAAGTTCTTTTTTGTCACTGATGGACCCTTGTTTTTTGTATATACATAAAAAGTCATGCTCTGCAAATTTACATGTATCGCATGTTTGTGTCAGATTATATTTATTCCAGGTGTTTTTCTTTTCATACCTTTTCCTATAAAAAGCAATGCAACCATTTTCATACATATCCCATGTAATCATGAGCTGATCATTTTCTGCATAACCCATGTATTCTGGAAGGCTGCGATCATGTGACCAGTGCGCTGACAGGAATAAACAAGGAAGCAGTCCCAAGCTGTCTCTAAGGAGGCCGGTTGGGGTTCTGAATGGGTCACAAGGTACATCCTCACAATGTTACTTTTTCCTAAACCTAACCTTAGTAACTTTACTTGCCTCAACCTAATAACACCCAACTTTGTTTCTTAAAACTAACCTCAATAACCTTACGTTACTTTTGTAACGTAATTCATAGGGAGCTAATTTGTGGGATATCACATGAACTGTACTATCAGAATATGTTGATCCATAAAAAAGAGTGGACTTTTATTTTTTTCACAGAAGGGCAATTTGAGTTCTGCAGACAGAAGTCGCTGATACCCTTTCCCACCAACATGGAACCTGTTTCATTTCAGTCTCGCGCCTTATTTTGACCAAAAATATATTGGTTCAGAACCTGAAAATTTGGTTCTCAGCTGAAACCAAAACGTAAGAGGGTTTTCCTTGACCTGAAGTGCAAACTGTCAGCGTACATGTCATATTCTCTGGGTTGGAGAAAGACGAGCGAAAAGGCAACAATAGAGAAGTCATGTGATAAATCATAACAGAAATTAGAGAGTGCAGTGGTCTTATAAATACTGGTTCCTGCTTGTTTTTTGGGTAAAACAAATATCTCTAATAACAGAACAAAGTTTGCAGGGTATCAATGTAATCTGCAATTTTGCTACAACTCTTAACGTTTGTCGTACAATGGTTCAGTGCAAAACTGGTGGAAACACGAGCTGGTTCCCTTGATAGCACCAAATATCCTGAATAAAACCTGCTCAAGAACCAGAGCTGATTTGGTGGGAAAGGGGCATCAATAATAGATATACTTATGAGATATAACATAGATCTAACACAAGCTGTTGCTAAAAACTGAAGTAAACTGTATATGCTATACTGTTGTTGTTGTTGTTGTTGTTGATCACCAACAATACAGCCAATGCCAAAACCAAAATGCAGAACGATCTTATCTAATCTTAATAATGTTGCTGGCTGATACAAACATGTCTAAACTTAAAGATGCAATTTAAATAGTCTTTGATAGTTAATTAAGTCTCAAAAATGTCCACATTCTTGGCTATGAACATCTAAGAAGGCATGTCTTCCCTCCCTCAAAGAAAGAACATTTCACCCAGATATCTGAATGCTCCAAGTTACCAGCTGCCGAATTAAGAAACTACAAACCATTAAATACTTTGAGGATTAATACTTTATCTCTATGAATAACACTCCATGATATTAAATTAATTTCCCTCTTTTTTTTTTACACTTAATAAATTCCATAACGCTAAGATAATTTGAATGCTCTGCAGTGTCTGCAGACTTTACAGATGAGCAGAAGTGATAGCATATAATCTTTTTTTTTTCTTTAAGATTCAAACACTTAATACTTAATACCCCTTTTCATTTTTTCCTAACTATGACTCACTATGTTTCTTTCCCCCCCCCCCATGGACCTTTAGGGAGCAATTCCCCTATCATAAGAGCACATCTTGATAATAAAAACAATCTCATAGAGGGCAAAGAGTGTTTCAGGCTCTCAGCAAGGGACTTAGGAAAGTTTCTTTGTGTGCAGGAACTGAGGCTCCTGTTACAGCAGCAGCAATGGAGAGAAACATGAGAAAAGCCTTTGCATCCAAAATCCAAAAGGAACCTCTCTCTGGGATATAATTAGATACTTCAGCAAGAGTGCAGTTACCTAATGATAACTTGATCAAAACCTGCCACCCCTTAGCTTTCTCTCAGTCTACAAAAAAAGCTGGATATTAATTATACTAAGAGCAGAATTTATTTACAATGATATTAAAAGTACATGTCACTTAATGGATTAAAGAAAGCCACCCAATATGTCCATCACGTGTTGCTAATTTTTGCCATTATGACAATGCATGGTGTTCAAAATTACTAAATCTCCAATTCCAAAACTAAACTTCACACTAGAAAAAAAAATGAATTCAGTTATGTTTACAAGATGCACACACTGGGTAATGGCAAATCCTATTGTGCTATGCAGGAATGCTGGCATTGCTCCCTGCCAACTGGAGCTCTGTAAAGCTCGACAGTGAAGCGAGTGATTAAAGTTTGAACACAATAAATAATCACAACGGCAAGAACAAGAGAAGGAGGACCCCTGCTGAAAAACAGAATTATCATTTAATAGTAACTGCACCAAATGTTTTCTTTGAACCTGACACTGTGCATGACAATTAGCCTGGCTGCGTGGAGGAGGCAGCAGAGGGTGACGGGATGAATGCAGCGGGAGACAGAAACAGAGAGAGGAGAGAGTGAACATAAGTCAGTGTGGGAATTATATCAGGTCATTGTCCTCACCATGACTGTTGATGAGCAGAGCCAGGTATTCCCTGTAAAAAGAGTTAACGTAGAGCAGCAGAGCAGGACTCTGACTGGTCCAGAAGCTCAGGGAGATGTTTTCTCCTCTCAGCATCACATCGGAGTAAATCGACGATGGCGACGCACTGCTGTTCCTGCTCAGCTCGTAGGGCTCCTTGAGGTTGTAGACGATGGATGTTGACGACGTGAAGCTGGCTGAAACCTCTGAAAGTTAGAAAGTTACAGAGTTGGGATGAATCAGTGGTGGATCTGACTAGTGAACTTCCTGTGTAGGGCTTTCTGTCTCTATTGTACTTGCAAAAAAAGAAACCGTCATTGACTGAGAGGTCTAAATAGAGGAAAAAAGAAAGAAATTGCATAATTTGGTGAGCTCAGGAAAACAAAGTACCTTTTTGTTTGTTTTATATGTTTAATGTTAAAATACTGCTTTTTGCTTTTTTGCACCGTACACATGGCACAAACTGCAGTGTATCCTGAAGCTTGACTATCTGGTTCCAATGGATCAGTTCAGAAATCTAGTCAAAATCCTACAAGATCTTAACTGTGACTGTTTCTTAACTTCTTAACTGACTCATTTTTGTATAACTTTGTTATTCTTTATGATTAAAATAAAGTTATATTATTTTATGTACTACGACTGGTATAGTGCATTTTAAATTGTTTGTTTTATGTCTTTATTTACGTACTCAGGTCTCTCTAGAAAATCACAACAGGACTTACCTGATCAAATAAAGGTTTTATTATTTATTATTATATTAAATAATAATAATTTATTATATATTATTTGTTTGAATTCCCTTAACATGGACTCCACATGCAGTAAACTACTGTTCACTTTCAACTCAATTCAATTTGTAGCCAATTGCATGTCAAAAATCCAAAAAGATTTCTGCTAAATTATCTCTTCTGTTAGTTGTTGGCTTAAACTGGTAAATTAACTGTCTTACACTTAAACTTATTTGCAATTTAAAGGAATAATTAAACATTTTTGGAAATATGCTTATTAGCATAATTCCAAATTCCTGACTAATTATGTCAGGCGAAATACTATTCGATATGAATATTTGACTATTTGTTCCTTTCTTTCCACACAGAGTTTGAGAGATGGAGCGAGGTTCAGAGGTATATGCAAGGTGACAGCAACTGTCACATAATATAGTAAACAAACCAAGTTAGCCCTCCAAGCTAAAGCGTGCCACTTACCCTAAAGATGGATTGACTGACTGAAACATCCCAATAAGTACTCCAACATATCGTCATGCAGCTGTTTGTATGATACCCTACAAAAAGCACTACAGTTAGTATGGTATACTACAAATCAGCTCCCCACAATAAAGATAATATCCTTACTGTAAAGATATGTAATAAATGAAAACTTACGGACATTAGTTTTAGGTAAGTAAAGTTTCTGTGGTTAGGTTTATCAAAACGTACCTTAAAATGAGTAAAAGTTACAGTCAGAGTTTACATGGTTCTGGAAAATTCTTTGTTTTGTGACCCATCCACATCTTTAGTCCCATCAACGCTTTGGTCACATGATCGCATTATGTGAGATATGTAAAATTTTGGTGCATTACTTTTTATAGAAAAACATAGGAACAGTGCATGAGAACGGTCTGAGTACACTGCACACTGACTGACAAAAGAAAAAAACACTGCTCAACTTGAAGATTCTCAGTCAACTGAGGGGTCTCCAACTGATGATTCAAATCTCTGGCTCTACTTCTGGGCTTTCTCATATCTGTTTAACATTAACACACAGACACGACAGTAGTATCAACCTTCTTTTAAGCGTATCTACCTTAACACTGAACTATTCCTTTAACAACCTATCTCTACAGTACTGACTGAGTGTGATGTTGACTTTCACCACTCTCCAATAAGCTCTTGATGAGTCACATGGCAGACTCGATGACATTGTGGGCCACAAGTGTCCTTTAAGATAATCCCAATGCTTGACCTTCAGGACAAAGCGGGCTCATTATTACCAGCTCAAAACGAGCATCGAGAGGCCAAACTGTGGCGACAGTGAACTACAGAGACGGTCTGGGTCGGCCTAATGTCTGCTGGCTGAAGGATCCTCTTCGGAAAACTGTCTGATCTTTGCTCTCAACTCCTCATTAAAGAACCAGGGATAGGTCATAATAATTGTGTTCTATAAAGCTTTAACATAAACCCTTCTGACAGCTTACAAATGATTCAAAAGTTGCTGCAGCACAAGTCTTATTGTCATTTTAATTCTAGTTATTTGTCTGAAAGAGTTGAGATAAACCCCAAATAGTGTATATTAGAAACTTCTGGATATTTGAATTTGGGTTGGCTGCAACTGTCTCCTAAAAGCATCCTCCGAACAGCGATAATCCAATCAACAGAAACTGGACACGAAAGGCAAGTCCAAGCTGCAAATGTTTGCAGATTTGGCTGAGTAACTTAGTGGGCAGACAAGGGAAGAGGCCTTTAATACTACATGCTAGAGGGTTCGCTTAAGTCACCAAAGATCTGATTTGGGGAAGCTGACACTCCAGCAGCCTCAGGCCAAACTCTTTTTCCAAGATATCTTTATTATACACTTGCCGAACACATTAGTTCATTGTCAAAGCCTTTTCTCTTTTAACTTTAAAAGTATAAGTCAACATGTTTGGAAATACAAATAATACAGCCAAATATAACGCTTGGTTCTTGGTACAACAGGATTTTTTACTACAGACAAATATAGTAGTATAATAACTGTCTTTTGTTATTATACCGACAACTGTAGAAATAACTAGTTCTGCAGTGCAGTACAAGAAGAATGTGTTTACTTTAATAATATGTTATCTACATGGATCACCAGCTTGTTGGAACCTGCAGATCTGGCCTGTATTCCTTTTGGCACGATATCAAGTGAGGCACTTTTAGAGGATTCTTGTTTTTAAAGTAAGCTGTAAACACAAAAAGTCAGACAGATATTTTTTTTTTACACAAACTTATGGAGCTAAAATTTGCCTCCAAGTCCTGTGTGAAACAGTTAGGGAAATGGATATAATAAGCATGCTTTTTTTGTATATTCACATTGGTGAGTTAGCAGCCCCTCCATGGCAAGAGAAACAGAAAAACACAGATTTTTTAAAAACAAGAAACTGCTTCATTCAGTGTTTTTACTGTTTTAAATCACCGTGTTGGTTTGTTTTGGAGAGGAGGAGACCTCTGTGGATAATTACGCTCTTAGTAAAAACCTCCTGAACAACAAACACTGAATAAATTCTAACTGGGAGAAGTTTCAGGTGGATGCAAACTGCAGTCCTCATCGCTAGATGCCATCACCCTCAATCTCACACACAGCTCCTTTAAGCAAGCGACATTTGTAATTTTAGAAAGCAAAAACAACAGTTGCTGCCTAAGTTAAGGATCCACTTTTGACAAAAAAAGTGATAAATCTGTCATTAATCTATTGTAAACTGTGCAAAAGCTTGGCAGGAATAGTAACAGTAACTAAGGGCGATGGGGCTTAGCAAGCTGACAGTTACCTTTGTTTCTCATTAGGTTCACAGACAACGAGGGATTGTGAGCCAGATGTCACAAAGAGACATTTCAGTGACTGGACCTTCACATACCGCCACAGCGGATGTGGCATTTCTGAAGTAGGTGCGTTATTCCTCCGAGTGTCTGACAAATGCATCGCTCTGCCTGTGACTGCCACATCTAATTGGCAAACAAAATTTCCTCCTCTTTGTTTGGAGAGCCTCTGAATAGGACGCACAGACTGAGCTGGCAAACTAAAATACAATAAAAAGCAGCAGAATAGACTGCTGTTCAAAACAAACATTCAGTACTTTATTATCATTATGCCATATACCATATTAAAGAAGTATTCTAAACTCTGTTAAGTAATAAAAGATGCAATATAACATATGAAGAAGAAATTAAGGTAGTAGGGCAAGAATTCATAAGACAGACAACTGTTGTTACAGTAATTACTATGATATTATATTATCATTTATAGTTAATAATATAATTTATATTACAGTCACAACTAGATACTGCCTTAGTCTGTTTTTATAGTAATATAAAGTGCTAAGAAAGATTACATTTGAATACTGTAGCAGCATAACAATAATCCTTAAAACCTGCATTAAATTTTGATACTCTTTTTTTTCTGTCTTTATCCGATGAATGATGTCTGCAGCAGTTTTATAGCATACAACTCACTCGGCCATCTTTAGACACAAACCTATAATGAACTTCATGCTAAATTAACCTATCATCTCTCAGGAAATGAAATTGTCAAGGCAACTGAAGGGATGGAAAACTAAATGAGCCAATTTGAAGTTGGAGGAGAGACTGCTGTTTTTACATTTTTTAAGATGATAACAGTCCAGGTTTCACTCAAGTTCTTCCGTCCAGTGCCAATCTATCCGTCAAATATAATTGGATCGGTCTGAGGAGTGTGGGATCTTAAAATGTCTTGTGAACTTAAACTTCACAGATCTGAAAGCATGTTATCTTTACCTATAATTCAAGATGATGTTAGTAGGAGCATGGAAAAAAAATGAATTGGGAAACTGAAAACAGGAGCAAAACTGTCCTTCATTGACATTAAAATTATGATGGATACTTTAAAGAAGTTTTTCAAGAAGTTTTTGCCACAGTTCATTTACACATAATACCTGCATGGTTATGTTGGTAAGCTGGTTGAAAATTCTTACTTTTAATTAGTAAAGAAAACAGTTTTTCTCACATGCCTCCACAGAGGAGGAGCAATGCAAACATGGCAAACATTCTTAATGCATTGAAGTATAAGGGGACTTTCTTCAACAACAGCAAAACTATATCAAAACATCAGTTTACAAACTCTCACACAACTCGTGCAGTGTCATCCAAGTCTCATTGATCCAGTCGTATGCTTCCCAAACACAACACTCTGCTTGTGCATTCTATTGAGCAGAGTTCAAACAAATGTGGGCACGCTACCTGTCTGTGCCTCTGACTGTTTTGTAGAAAAGTCTTTTAGATAGCAAAGTTTAGGCAAGCATGTCCACATTTGGGAAGTAATGAGCATATGACTGGATAAATGAGACTTGGATTATACTGCAGGAGTTGTGTGAGAGTTTCTTAACAGTTGTTTGATATAGTTGTTGTTGTTGTTAAACCTGAACCTTTTTACTTAGTTTTTGGATTCTTCACTGTTTTGGCATGTGAGAAAAACAACGTTTTCTCCATAAATTCAAGAAACCACAAAGTGAGTAGTAGCTATTCAAATTATCATTTTTGGGTGAAGTGTTCCTCTAATGTTCAGAGCAGATCTGTGTATTTACTGGCATTGTGTATGTAAATGTATGCACCTTCATGACAGAAGACTCCAGTGTAGGCAGAATGGTCACAGTCACAGGCGAATCCATTGGCTCTCTCCACACAGCGACCCTGATTCTGGCAGAGGGAGCCGTAGCTGCTGCAGTGGCCCGGACACCCAGGTCGGACTCCTGGGGTGATCTTCGCCCTCTCCTCCAGGTCCAGAGTGACGCCGTTCAGCTGCAGAGAGCGGATGCAGCCCAGAAAGCCTTTCTGTCTAGACGCAGTGCCTCCTGCCAACAAAAACAAATACCGTATACACGATACACTAATACAAGCACACCCACTTTAGTAGTAGTAGCTGAATCAGAGCTTAAAACCTTCCCAATCATCATATATTCAAGAACGTCCCTGTTAAGTGCCTGTTGTAAACAACACAACTGAAATTGCAGTTACAATAACAAACTAGAAAACCACCATGTGGTTGTATAACTCCACACACTGGTCAGGTTGCACTTACAGTTTACATCCGTGTGTGTAAAAACATGGATGCTTCACACACATTTCAACACGGCAGCACAGAAGATGTATACAATCAGCACATTTTCAAGATGGCCACCCAAGATTAAAGTCACAAATTCAGTATCTGACCAAATGTCTCCCCTGCTGTTCCTGAGAGATGACGCTGAAAAAGGGCCAGAAAACATCATGATGTCACTGTGAAGTTGACATTTCGATTTAAAATGTCATCACTACATCATCTTATCCTATTGGACATTTGTTACATAATTAGTGTATTAATTCTCAAGTTATGACCGAAACAATGTTTTGTGAGTTCACAGTGACTTTTGATCATCATATTGTAATCAGTTCATCCTTGAGTCCAAATGGACATTTGTGCCAAATTTAAAGAAATTCCCTTGAGTTTTTTTGATGATATCATGCTCACAAGAATGAAACGGGTCACAGGTCACAGTGACCTTTGACCGGCAATATCTAATCAGTTCATTCTTAAGTCCAATTAGATGTTTGTGCCAAATTTGAAGAAATCCCCTCATGGTTGTCTCAAGATATCACTTTCACAATAATGAGACAAACAAAGTTACAGTGACCTTTGACAACCCAAATCCAATCCCTTCATTGTTAAGACCAAGTAGAGGTTTGTGCCAAGTTTAAAGAAATTCCCACCAGGCCTTTCTGAGATATGGCCCTCACAAGAATTAAACATACCCAATGTCACAATGACCTTGACTTTTGGACTCCAATATCCAATAAGTTCGTTCTTGAATCCAAATGGATGTTTGTGCCAAATTGGAGGAAATTTCCACAAGGTTTTCTTTAGATATCACATTCACAAGAATGAGACCAACAGGGTCACAGTGATCTCTGACAACCCACATCTAATCAGTCCAAATAAAATTTAAAAAGAAAACCCTAATAAATTATGATTGACAGGCACATGTTGCCATCACAGCACAACAAGGCCATGTCAGCTCTGCAGGGCACCGAGACACTGCCTGTATCACTGTGCTGGCTGTTGATTGGCTAACTGTGTGGCTGATTAGCCATCTGGTGTCTGATATTCTTCCTCTCTGCTAACAGGCGGGGAGAAGAGACTCTTCCCCCTTTCACCTGATAATTAACATTCTAATATAGCAACCTCACACTGTTCTCAGAGTTTAGACTTGGCAAAATTACATTTCTCACAGAGTTCAAAGCTGGCGAGGTCTTATTTTATATATCCACGCATGACGGTTGTTATTGTTCTTGCAGACAAGAATTGGCAGGGTATTAGACTCACAGTTTGAGACTGGAAAAGCTTCAAATGTTCAGCAAGGAAAGCTTTTCATATACTGAATCTTTAACCTCCGTGAGGCTCTTGTTTCCTTCCACAGAATCAGTTATAAAACACAGACGGCACATTAAGAGCACATAAAGTGGGACATTTAATTAAACATTCTCGACAGCTCAATAAGGAAAAATTTGATTACACTGAATGAAACAAACTCACGGCAAACTTCTATTAGATATTGGTTTAACCACAAATTGCTAAACTGTGGAGCTTAGAGAAAATACTGATAGTGCAGTTATTGCAAAAAAGACAGAACCTGTGATGAAGAGAGAAACAAAGGGCAGGAACTGCCTTACAGGAGTCAAAAGTAAAACCCTGTATGACAGGATGTCTGAGACTTTAACCTCACCTCAGGGTGTGAGATTGCCAAAGCAGGAGGACTTAAGTGTTTAATTAGCATGTTGTGAGAGATGGAAAGAGTAGCTACCAGGCTATTTTAGTCAAGTAAAAGTATAACAATAATAACTTATAATTATACAAGAGTAAAAAGAAGGTCAGTACTCTGAATGCACTGAGTTACATCTTTAAAAGAGGTATAACATGATAATGTTAATGGTAAATGGTAGAACTATTAAATTAAAGACCACTTTTGGGAAAAGTTCAATAAAATGTCAATGTGGAACAACATGATTACCAAGTATGAACTGCACCACAGAGCCCTTACGCCCGGCAATAAACTCCTTTTTAGTGGACGGACATTTGCAGCCTGAGCCAACGATTGATTATCAACTTCAGATTGTAACTGCCATTCTTAGTGTAAATCCACTAGAATTAACCTGAAAAGTGGACAAAACTCAGACAGTGTAAAAAAACCCCAAAAGTAAATAGAGTGAGACATCATGAGATGCAGTAATCAGCGACTTCAAAATGAATGAGGGCCACTGACATAAAGTGAATGGGCAATGGCCTCTTCCTACTTCCCAATCCGCCACTTCCAGCCCCCTTGCTCAGACCACCTCTATATTTGATCTCGGCCTTAAATTTGATCTGTCCACACTACTGCCTCTGTGGTAGTTCTGCTACAATTGGTGTCTCAAGAACGACACACACACACACACACACACACACACACACACACACACACACACACACACACACACACAATACCAGCCATCGTCACGTTGTCACATCTGGTGCTCTGAACACCATGGCGGTGCAACAAAACATTGTTAAGCTACAGATATTATAAAGCCTGCAACTTCTTGCAGAATCAACAGCATGATTAAAACATGGCTAAAAGACAATGCTTGATATAGAGCTGAGAGTGGCGAGGATCCACCATAAGCATTTTAAGATGTTTTTAGCTAGACCCAGCATGCACCCGTTAGTTGTGGAGCACTGTGGTATATTTTGGCGGCTTAACTGATACACAACACGAGAACAAAAAAAGCACATTATTACTGCAACAAGGTAAATGTAAAAAAGACTATCATTAAGGAGTGCCACTGCCTGAAGGGGGATGCTTGCTCTCTTACAATGTTTGGGTAGGTGGTTCGTGTAAAGTGGCATCCACATGAATACCTGAACTCACTGCATGATAACAGGATGATCGATATCTACTCAGGACAGTTACTGATTTAATTCCTGTTAAAGAGGGTCTCTCCAATACCACATTTTGTCATGATGACACACACTGACTCAGAGGGTGAAAACACTATCAGCCCAGCTGTCACAGGTGTCAAGCCATAGGACATAAACTCACGTAACTATTCACATCGGCCACATACACTATAACAACACAATATCTCATCAATATGATCATTGTTTTTAGCTCGTACAAGGATGTGTGTTATAGTGTGTACACAAATTAATTCCTTCCAGTGGCAATAAATGAATTCGAACCAGAATAACTTTGTGTCACATAAATTCAGCCAAGGCAGTATTACGGCTTATTAATTCAAACTATGGAATAACCCGTCTTGTTAAGTTATAAAGGGCAATTTTATATATTACAAATGGGACACACTATTCATAGCAATATAGCTGTCTTTGCAGTATTGTGAATTATTCCATAGAAGGGAGGCTGCTGACATTATGGATTAACAATAACAATTTCTGGAGCACATGGCCCTCCACTTTCCAAAACAAGAAAGGAGGCACACACAAATGCATATTGCTTTGCAGTAAATCGGGTCTTTGTCAAACACAAACATCCTCTTCCACAGCGATCTATTTCATAATCCCATCACATTTCCATTCAGTCCTATGAATCCCTCTGCATCAACGGTAAACACCAACCAGGACAGTGGTGCCCATAAAAGGAGAACGACTCATGGTCACTTCTTTCTGGCTGTTCAGGGAGAATTATTATCTTAGCGTAGCCAGCCAATCAATGCCCACCTCCATTTCTCTGCATCTCTCCAATCTCATGATGATTGTTGGTTGATTTTCTCTTCAGAGTGTGTTTGCAAATGAATGCATGTCCACAATATTTGCAGAAAGATAAAGCCTCATAATACAAGGTGGATTTTCATCTCAAAAACAGTTCGGCAGATAAATGCAAAAGGTTAAACAGAGCTGTGAAAGTCTGTGGAAGAGATGAAGTGAAGAAATGAGAGTTTAAAGTGATGAAAATGAGAGGATCAGAGAAAAGTGGGATTGTTGTTGGAAAGTTGTTCAGCCTGAATTCATGCTTTAAGGTGTACATACATATGCTCCCTTTCCCCTGTCTAAAAACGTTAAAACTGCAGAGGAATTAACTTTGATAAAATCAAACAGTTGCGCAATAAATTTGATGCAGAAAAGGAAAAAAATGCACAAAAACACCAAAATGTAGGAAATTACAAGTTTAATGCTCAAAGTTTTCAGGCAGAGGACCCCCATACCCCCTGTTTCATATGTAATGCATTCATATGTATGTGCAGCTTTACTGGCTACACTTACTTATCAGTGGTAATTATTGTTCAGTATTTAGAGGGCACTGACCCAGCATCTGCTTTTTCCAATATACAAAGACTTTTTTGTCAATACAACCAAATTAGGTTGTATTGACAACTTGTTAACACTACTTCCCACTTTCTCAGCACCTCAGTGTAGTTGGGTTATAAAGGATTCTGAGGTTTACTGTTACTGGACACATTTTGCTCTCTGGTTTACTGAACTCGGACACCTGCAGATGTGGGACTTTTATTGTGCAGTGCAAACAGTCTAGTGGCCAGAATAAAATGTTTGCATTGTACATTTCTGCAAATCACAGATATGTTGCATTGGCACGTTTGATGCCAAACTCATCAGGGGTGAAAAAGTTAACAAAGATGCGAATCGGGGTCTGGGGGTAAACGATTAAGAACTTAATTGAGTATGGAGAGATTTTATAGCGGTGGTGGTAGGGGAAAACTATCTTTCGCTAAATTAGAACAAGTCAACCATTTCGGGCAAATTAGCACTACCATGCGTGACACATCATCATATGCGTCGAGTAAGGTTATCATAATGCTAATCTGTAAAGATTCTTCCCATGCTGGCAGACAAAAACTGACCCAAACCACTACCACCACCTTTTCAAAAACTCATTGGATCTGCACGACTCTCAAAAATGATCCATTTTGTTTTGCTGAAAGGTGACAAGTTTGCACCCCTGTAATATGTATCACATCTACACTTCTGAAGTGATGTAGTTCTGACTACATGTATATGAGATGAGTTTCTCATCAAGAGCAGGAGGGGGTGGTGGATGATGGTGTGACATTTAGGCGAGACGCTGCCAAACAGCAGACAGCAGCAGACCACAGTTTGATACCAAACAACAAAAGTAGCTATTTTAACATGAGGTTGGAGCATTTCCAGCAGTGTTTGTAGCTGCAACGTGGGTATTTTTAAAGACAATTTATGACATGTCCAGCTGAGCATTTAAAGCCAAAACATAATCTTTTCCTGACCCTTACCGAGTGCTTTTTGTGCCGGAACCTAACCAAACGCTTTGCCATGTTACAGCAAAAAATTGACAATTGATGCGTAAAGAAGCATTAATAAATCCACTACATATGAAACTTACTGTAACATATCTGGGTTTGCAGAAACATATCCAATGCCAACATTTATACAGGAGACTGGTTTGGAGTAAAACTTGAATCCCATAATGCTGTTTCATATCAAGTGAATGGCAAAGTGGGTAGAAATATCACAATTTACTTTGTAGAAGAAAAAAGTTCACCAAAGTTTAATTTCCCTAAATAGCTGAATGCAAATGAAATGCAAATGCCATGTGCATGTGTTGCTTGAGTCAAAGTTTGAGATAAGAAAGGATAAGACAGGACAGCAATTATCACCAGCATTCAGCTGCTGATGAGGTTAATGTTCAAACACAATAAATAACTCTCTGCACAAGATGGCTAATCTTAATCCTGTCTATAACCTTAAACTAACCCTGACTCCTTTTAACTCCGAATCCTAACACTACGAAGCCTTTTGAATTCTCTCACTTTGAGTTTTTCTCACTTGTCTAACATTTTGAAGGCTGAAAACACACACACACAAAGTCACACTCTTGCATCTCACCTATGAATAACTGGCTGTTGAGCTGCAGATGAATGTGTCCGTCAGCGGGCGCCTCCTGCATGGCGGCAGGGAACTCGTCGACACGGAGCGATGCTTCGATCACATTCCGCTCGGCTCGCACGCTGTGCCACCGGTTGTCATTCAGTGGGACGCTTGCCTCCACCCTCACCTCCAGCGGCCCGTTTCCAACATCAAAAGAGAAGACGACCTCTGAGGAGGCTAGAGAGGAGGGCAATGGTCAGAAAAGTTAGTCCGAAAAAGTCAGAGTGTGAGAAAACATTTAAGAGAGTTCAATGCTGTGTAAGAAGCACTGGGTGACTGTCACACCAGCAGAGTGAGTTTGACATCTTCTCGCCGAATTCTAACGGGCTGATTAACAAACCCTCCCTGACACTTTAGGATAATTGTGTCCTCTGATGAGTGAGACATTGCAAATCCCTTATGTCGCTTCCAAACACATCACAGCTCCATCTTTGAAGAGGAGAAACAGACTTTAAACAGTCCATCACAGCACCATGTGAAATGGTGTTGACACTCTTACTAGCATGTTAAGCAAGTTTTATTGACTTGGACATCCATTTAAGAATGATGTAAATGCATAAGAATGAAAACATGTAAGTTTCATATTCGGTTGCCTCATTTTTTCGGATGTTCAAAGTTAAATGTGTGAAATCCATCCAACCAATGAGGCGCAGTCTACAGCAGTAGTATGACGGCCCTGTCCTGTTAATTATTCCTAGACAGTCAACTATGTGGGTTGTTCTTTCTTTGAGTTTGAAAAATATCCCACCAAATTTATGGAAAAATAACCCCTCTTTTAAGGAATCACATTTTATAGTTGATGTAGAAATGTGACACACAATAAAAATATGGGCCACATTGTTGAGTGGAAAACTATTTTCCTCAGTTTGGCTCCAGACTGTGAAATCTTTCAGTGAACCCATTAGTTAGTCTTGTTCCTCCATCATCATATGTTGGCAGAGGTGTGCAGTGACTTCCTCCCACCCGTCCATCTGCTGGCAGGATGGACTGACAGCTGGACACAGATCTAAGAGATCAGCCCAAGACAGGAAAGAAAGGCTGCAGCTACAAACTCACATCTGTTAGTTTGTGTGTGCAAGTGTGTGTGTGTGCCAGCACGGCTGAAACCAAGCCCCAGCACCAGTCAGAGATCATACAGTTGTGAGGAATCAAACGCGTCTGTTGCAATTACCATCTCCAGTCTAGCTCTGTGCTGTCGGGACAACTTTTATTTCAGTTTCTCTTTAACTTTATTCTTTGCAACATTTGAAATCACATTGAATGATAATGTTCACATCCAGTTTTAATTTTGTAGGCTCACTGTGAATGAGAAACAAATTGTGATCTGGATAGAATTTCCTTAATTATCTCATTTGGATCCAGTTGCATGGCACAATTATAGCATTTACTGGTCAATTAAGTTTTCCAGTGATGCAAATATTGGCAGGTCGTTCCACCACTTTGGTCCAGGCTGAAATATCTCAACAAATACTGGACAGATCAATTTAAAATGAGAGAATGAATCCTGATGACTTTGGGGACGTCCTGACTTTTTCTGACGGGGCCATTAACAGCCCAGCTGGCCACCATTGTCATTCGACATTGATATTGAATTTAGGTTCTGACGCCTGGTGATCACATTCAGTGGCAGGATGCCTAATGCATCAACAACATTAACATCAATTTGAAGTAAACTGTGAGATGGTGTTGATATTTTGTCGGTTTTAAGTTGTGTTGTTAAGTACTCAAGGTCCATTGTCTTTCAAACGTCCCATGCCAACGTCATCTTGACATAATTTAACTACACTGAGTTCTAAAGCAAGGAGAACAAAACGTCTAAAAAATGTTAAATGTTAATGTCCACACAACCTGGAATTCAACTGTCGTTAAAAATATCGTCAACCCAATTTTCATTTCAACCAAAATTTAACGTCCTTTCGACATAAGAGACCAACATCTTTCTGACATCATACTGATTTAGTGCCAGATGGAGGCCTGACATTTGTGATTTGGGATGATATTTCTCAACAACTATTGGACAGATTGCCACAAAATCTGGTGCATAAATTTATCATCAGACATCATCAGGTCAAGCATTTTTTGCCCATTAGTTTATGACCAAACACCTGCAAAACTGTGCTGATTAGCAAATGTTAGCACGAACATTATACCGTCTAAACATCAGCATATTACCATTGTCATTGTGAGCCAAGCCAAACAGACAAACAGACAAAATGTATTTATAACAATATCCTTTTATGACAGGCTATGTGCGAGGCGTCTCTACAGTCTGGTCCAGGTCCACCCCTGGCTCCTCCACAGCTCCACCCTCCCATCCTAATATGTTCGCTTTTGGCTCCAAAAAAAAAAAAAACAACCTGGCAACAGCCAAAATGCAAAACTCAAGGCTGAAAAACAGGAGTCCACAAACCAATGGGTGACGTCATATAGCTACGTCCATTGTCAGCATTTTGCTCCACTATGACTCAGTACAGCTTCGAAGAGACGATAATACAGCTGTAATTTTACCGTTAGTTCAGTGAGCCTGCAGCAATACTAAACTTGAATGCTTTGGTATTTTCTCCACTTTGTTGACACTTCACAGAAAGACATTATTCGCCTTTTTTCAAGCAACAAGCAGTGTAAAGACATGCACTGTATGTCATCTTGTGGACACAAATCTAATACACTGCCCTTTCTTGTTTAGATATGCATCGTAAGTGTGTGCTTTCCCTGTGGGACTAGAAGTCCAAACCTAAAATAGGTTAGCATGCTGTAGTCATTAATCTTCACAGCATCCCCAGAGCTCTATTAGGTTAAAAACTTAACCTATAATAAAGAGAGGTGATCTGAAGGCCACATGGAGTCAATCCATCTATCATATCACCGCCAGCATGCCTGCGCTCCACATTTAGGGGTGAAGTTAGCGGAGGTGACATCTGTGCATGAACACAACATCACCATCCCTCATGGATGAAGCTGACAGTGGAGGAGAAGATGTACTGCTGTGGGATTGTGGAACCATTTGATAGGAAAACCCAGAGGCATAACTTAATTTTGGTGCTGCTCCCTGGCCCAGCTCCAGTCATGTTAACAGCAGTAATAATGATACAGAGTCATCTCAACACCAGCTGTCATAATAACAGCAGTAATAGTGCTGTAGTGAGATAAGAGACATGCTTCGCTGTAACAATGTCAGGTTTCCCCACAGAGGAAGGCTACAGTTTGTCCTGGGTGTGTGTGTGTGTGTGTGTGTGTGTGTGTGTGTGTGTGTGTGTGTGTGTGCGTGAGAGAGAGAGAGGAGAGAGAGAGAGAGAGAGAGAGTGATTAAAGAGAGATAAAGCTTTAGTTTCCACAGATCACTTGTCGAACAGTGAGACCTGGACAGTAACTAACATAAAAGCAGCTCTTTCTGTGCAGCAGAATCATTTATGACTGAACTACAGAATAACACATATAAGCATTTTCTCATCTGATATCTGTATCAGCAGTGCATCATTTAATAGTGTCTTTTTTTAAAGCTAACAGGGTTCCTACAGCTTAAGGCAAGGTAGGTTTAGGTCTTTTTTTAAGGCCACTCAGAACTCAAATGTTCTAGGCAATTTTGTGTTTCTCAATCCGCATGTGAGATTGCACTATTTGGATTCCCATCATGACGAGTTTAAGAATAGGAATTTTTAAAATTATTCAACAAAAATAAATAAATAAATAAAATAATATAGATGTTACCAATTATTTTGAGACTTTACAATACAACATCAGAAAAAATCGATCAAAGTTAAAATCTTACTTCCCATGAGTGAGCATTTTTAAGACTTTTGAAAGAATGATTTAAGTCAATTTAATAGCATTTAAAGGCTTATTTTTTGATTAATGAATTCAATGCCTTTTAAGAATTTTTAAGGATCTGCAAGGACCCTGGGTAAGGTTCAAGGCTTGGTAACGTTTAGAGAAAAATAATAGTTTTGGTCTAAATAACATTCTCTAGGGTGACCACCTTGTTATTGTTCTGTTGCAAGACAGCAGACATGATTTTGTGGGACAATGTGGCACACACACTGAGAAATTACAATTATTAAGTTATACTATTTTATTTTAGATGGAATGCCTGCTTGTAGTGTTGGATGTCATCCTTCTTCAATTGGGCTTTACAAAATGATCATTTTAACGGCACTGAGCCTATTAAATTCTTACAAATATCATGAAGTGTAAGCTAATGTTTTAGTTATAATCATATTTTTAAAAAGAGTATATAAGAGGAACAACCCATTTTCCCTAAACTGAAACCATATTCCCATAGGTGATCAGAAGTATTAAATACATTCTTAATGGATTAATGCTTCTTTAACTTGTACTTTTTTTTTTCATTTGGACAACTTTCAGCATGACCTTCTCCCTCAATATGTGAGTGTAGAACTCCTGCCAGGTGCAACTGCTGTTTACCTTCACTGGAAGGCTATCACCATGACTCCGCTTTGACTCTTTACTAAATAGCTTTAGTAAAAAAAAATGGCAGCACAGCCTTTGTATTTTTTAAACCAATCAATGTTTCAAAAAATGGTTTTTAACGTGGGCACATGATGTCAGCAAATATGATGGAAGTACACCGTTTTACTAGTTTTACTACAAAAATATAGGAAATCAAAGAAATATGCATAAGCAATAAAATGTGGGACATTTGTTATAATCGTCATAATGTTGCAGGATGTGGGACAAATATTGAAATTTTGGGAGGTGGTCATCCTAGCTTTCTCTCATCATATCCACTAGCTACATGGGATCGCCCGAAAATATTCTCTCTCGCCCCCAGAGGCTTTATTGTCATCAGAACATAGTCAACAGGTTTCAAAAGCCGGTGTCCGAAGCTTCAGTAACTTGTAAAAGAAAATATCCTCACAATACATCTTTGTATGATTAAAAGATTTTAAAAAAGCCAGTCTTCAGTGTCTGTGCTCTGCTTGTGTCAAGTTTCAGCAACACACTGTGAGGTGCAAATTGGACCACGAATGGCTTCAACACTAGTTGTCTCACAAGATCATGCCAATATGTCTTTGACTCAATTTTAAGACAGATATAATTTCCCCTTTCAGCATGGATATGTAAACAACCCTCTTTAAGTAAAGTCACGATGGGCAAAACATATGTTTGAATGAAGCAGGATTTTAACATCATCATGTTGTTTTTGGTAGATGCTGCCCTTTTTCTTGAGAGTCTGCGACTACTAAGTATTCAGAACAAAACCGCAAAACATTGATATGACAAAGAGGCAGAACACTGTAAAGATCTCACTTACAGCTAAGTTCAATACGGATGAAGTCCTTGATGCCCAGGTTTTCCAAGAAGACCCCGGAGGAGGACGTAGTTTTGAACAGGAAGGAGATGTCTGCATTCAGCTCTCCATGGAAGGTGGGGAAGTGAAGGTAAGATGTCTCCTTGTCAAAAAATGCAGCGTTCCAGAAGTTCTCTGAGGGACAAACAAAGTGCTTAAATGGTTCATAATTTCAGTTATTTTTTTCTGATACAAACTGATGCAAATCTTTTCATTTATTTTTTTCAGCGGACATATCTCCCTGAAATGAAGCTTATTAAAATAAATCTCATTACGACAGCTGTATAATGATAATCGTGTAGTAAACAAATGCTCCAACTGTTCAGCTAAGCAGCAGAGAACAAAGGCATAACTCCAGCTACGCTATCTCATTTATGTTGATTTATCCCGTAAAGCATTTATTCATTTATTTACTCATTAAGCTGAAGGCTGAAATTAGAAGCAATTAGAACAGGATAAAATATATCACTTAGATGCATTTATTATATAGCTTTTCATTAGAAGTTGTTATTAAAGAGCATAAAGGGAGTCATATTTTAGCTGCTGGTCTGTTAATTAGCTGGTGTAATTGGCTGCAGCCTATTTTTCCATTAAGAAATTTAATGACAGAGGGAGACAGATACCAGGATTGCTTTAGTTCAGTTCACTGTGTCGTTGAATAAATAATATTCATTAAATAATATTGCATCAAAACACTGCTAAAGAAATATCCAAGAGTCAACAAGCAATGTGGAGAAAAACGAAAGTGTCAACACTGACACCAGCTTTGTGTTGAGCAATAATCAGCAACTGAAACTGACTTACTGTCTCCATGGCAACGGAGGGGTCCCACCCTGTAGGCAGCTTCAGACCCCGACCGCTGGATGTCACCCAGCACCAGAGACCTGACGGGAAGGGTCTCCTTATGGGTGAGCAGTCCTGAGTCATTAGCCCTGTGGGATATGGAGGAGGAGAAGAAGGAGGTGGAGAAAAGGCAGATGAAGAAGGATGTGGAGGAGAAGAAAGAAAAAGACAAAAAAAGGAGGAGGAGGAGGAAGAAAAAGAGGAGCGAGCAAGAAAGACAAGAGGGAGAAGGAGGAGGAAAAGACAAGACAAAGAAGACAGGAGAACAGAGACAAGAAGAAGAAGAAGCACAAGGTGAAAAGGAGAAAGAAGAGAGGAGGAGCAGAAGGGGAAAAAAGATGATAAAGAAGCAGTGGGAGAGAAGGAGAATGACAAGGGGAAGGAGAGATAGGAGAAGGAGGAAGGAGAAAAAGAAGGGTGAGACGCAGAATGACGAGTAAAAAGGAGGACCAGGAGAAGGAGAAAGGTGATAAAGAAGCAGGTGGAAAGAAGAAGAAAGACGAGAGAAAGGAGAGATAGGAGAAGGAGGAAGAGGGAGCAGAAGGGTGAAAAGCACAAAGACAAGAGTGAGAAGGAGAAGCATCAGGAGGACCAAGAGAAGCAGAACGATGATAAGGACGCAGGAGGAAAGAAGAAAGACAAGAGGAAGAAGACACAAAGAAGGATAAAGACAGAAAGAAGAAAAATAAGGACATGCAGGTGAAAGAAGAGAGGATAAGAAAAGGGAAGACAAGCAAGAAGGGAAAAGATGAAGAGGACAGAGGAAGACAGAAAGGGAGAAATGGGGGAAGACAGGAGGAATAGTCAAAGAATGAATAAGAAAAAAGGAAGAAAGGACAAGTGATGGAAACAGAGGAGAAAAGGGGATGATAAGAAGAGTAGGAAGAGGTGGATAAAGAGAAGGATGAGTGGAGGAAGGAGAGATAAAATACAGAGGAAAAGGACAGGTAGGAAAATAAAGAAAGAAAATAGGAGAGAAAAGAAATGCAAGCAAAAGAAGGAAAGACAAAGGGGAACATGAGGGGGAGAGAAGGAGGAAGTACAAAAGAAGATAAAGATGATAGAAAAAAGGAAAAATGAAAGAAAAAAGGAAAAAGAGAAAGGAACTTGGAGAAGATGAAGATGGAGGAAGAGGAAGGCAACAAGGAAGACATGAAGAAGAGAAGATCAGAAAGGAAGAAAGGAGAGAAGGATGTGAAGAAGTTATCAGCATTAGACAGCTGAATGTTTACACAAACAGATGCAGTGTAAAACTTGCGCCCACCTCATCTCAGACTAAACAGTGTTAGAAAAAGTGGGACACACTGAAACACTCTCTACCTCCGCCGTGTTCATTTATTCTCGGAGGTTTACAGGCAGATGTTCGAATAAAGACAAGCATTTCAGCTAACACAACAGCCAGCGTTTTGTGGAACTGTTTTTCCGAATCTACGTAGGTCGAGTGATTCATCTGCACATCCACCACTACCATTCACTCTTTGAGCTCCGCGGTGTCTCAGATTCCAGCAGTCAGCTTTATTGCTGTTGATTTCGATAAAAAATAAATAAATCTAGGACTGTGGGCACACACAGCGCCAGTGAATGTGATGAGATATTGACGGCAGGAGAAAGTCTATAAAAAATAAAGTAAGAGTCGAACAGATTGGGGCAGTGAGATAATAGAAAGAAGGACCTTTGGCTATGCAGACAGTAGCAGTATTGGTTACACTTTGGGAAAATGGGTCTAAGTGCAGAATTGGTCACAGGACTGGGGAAGGTGACCTAAATACAGAATTGCTTACAGCATGGATAAAAGGATTTAAAAACAGGATTGGATAAAACATAGAGAGGGATGTTTAAATATCTCGGGATTGTCTCAGATGTCTCATCCTACACACTACATTGGTGTAATGTTTTACCATCCTCACCATTACACTGTAATGTAGCATATTAGCATGCTAACATTTGCTTATTCGTACAAAAGACGATGTACAGTTGAAGGTTTGGACTGTATTTGATCTAAATCAATGTAGATTGGAGTTTGGACCTGATGATGAAGCTAAAAGAAAAGTTAGAATCATAGACATACCTTTTTTTGTGATTTTGGATTCAGAACCCAATTATTAACGCACAAAATACAGTATAGTGTAATGGTAAAGGAATTATAAAACATTATCCACCTTTTGTTTTGGTTTTTTTTTGGATCAAATTTTCTTTAAATATGATTTTTTTATTCAGTCCTTTTGAATGGATAAATAATCTTAACATAGAAATCACCTAATAGTAAAAATGAGAATAAATGGTCACAAAAAATAAGTACTTTTCCTGAAAACAGTACCTTGGAAAACCTCCTGATATAAATGTGATTAATAGATAAAATGCCTTGTGCTTCCTCTGTGCCTCCAAGGCTATTACTTAAAGGAGACCGGGACACACTCTTTGAACCCATGGGAGTTTAGACTATGACACATGCACAATGTGACTGGAACTGCGATGTTGGAGGGTTAGAGCAGACGACCATAGAAATAAAGGGACGGTGTCTACTCAGGTGCTCTTTGGGTGCACTCTTTTAAGCCTCCCTTGGTGCAGCTGGCAGGACATAACTTTTTGGGTAGACTTTAATGGATGGTGGCCAACATACAATAGAATGTTTACATATTGAACCATTTGTTTTTGGTATTTTATTCAGGATTTTTTCAATAATTGTAGAATTGCAGAAATTCTCACCCATTGCTTTCAAAAAATATTCCAACACAGGGTAGACCAAAGTGAACAAATCAATCATCTCCCATGTTCTACTTCAGCGTGCCAGATGGATGATATGACGCAACATGCCTTCTCTTTTTAACCTCCTTGCTTACTTCACAGTTGGCCATGCTTTTTGAAAAAGGGGGCGTGGCTCTACTGCAGTCCAATGTGGAAAACTGTGATTGGCTTACAGACATCCTATCAGGTCGAGTCAGGTGACAGTAATCATAGAGCTAGACGTCCTAGAAAAGTTATGTCCATCAGAATGGAGCAGGGTCTAAACGGTTGTGGAGAACTTCCTAACTCTTTCTCAAGGCTGGTACACACTAGAGGAATAAACCGATTGGGACCTTACAATCACAGGGGGGCGTTCCCAATTCGGGGCTGGTCGGAACCGATTATCTCCCCAAATAATTGTTAAGTGTGAGGGGTTATCTAAATACTCTTAATGATACTGATTGTGTCGGAGCCTCTCCAATCTTGAATCGTTCACATCAAACACATTTGATTGTCAGCTCTGATACTGAGCGGAAACCCACAATAGCCAATGAGAGCGAGGAGACCGGGAAGCGTCCCCAAACGGATATTGCGTACATGTACAGCTCAAAAAACAACTCCAACTCATGCTGCAATATGTATAATCCACGCTCACTCCGTCTTCTCAGCCATGACTTGATCTATAACTTTTTTCTATGTTTTGGTTTTTCACTGCAAAACAAGACACACACAAGTGCAGCCAGCTGACGATGGTGATCCTCCTCCATATTTGTTTTTCTTCTCAGGTCACACGAGATTCTGTGAGATCCCAAGTGCATGGGATCGCCACTGTGACATCTTAACTACAAACAACAAATGTGTGGTCTCACGATCGGGCCGAATCGTCTAGTGTGTGCGTTCTGACGAACAGAACATTAAAAATCGTTTAAATCTGTCATTATCTTTAAAAAATTGGTTAAGATTTGAAAATCCTTTAGAAGGTACCAGTCTTAACAGTAATTATGAAATAGATTTGAAACAAAGGACACCAGAACATAGTAAAGTACAGTACCACTGGTCGTAGTCAGCATCACAGTTGCAGTAGTGATTTGGATCCAGACAGTTGTCCTGCAGACCACAAGCGCACTGACGGCTGCCCGGCAGAGCCCCGCCCCAATGTGTCTGTGTCTGACCTGGACCTGAACCTCCCAACCACCAGCTGAACGGAGCACCCTCTGAAACACACAAATACACACCATTAAAAATATCCTTTTGTTTTGCTTCAGAAGAAAGTTATACTGCAAAACAGAATGAACAAAACACAAATGAACAAAAGTGTATGACAATGCATTTTACAGTAACTGACAGAACGGAGAAGGTTTTTAACAGAGAATTGTCACTCATCGTGTTTTCATCACAACACATTTTGTAGATGTCTTTGTTTATGACAGAATCTGACTTCCATATCAAATGGAACAGAGAAAGATCGTCCTGTCTTCTTTCCCTATATCTATTTGTCTTCTTCCATCTGCATGTCTTACAGCACCCATCTCTTTAGGATTTCAACAGAAACCACCACCGTTCTGTCCCTGCTCTTTACAGAACTCTTACAGCCTTACAGCTCGACCTTGATCATGAATCACTGGTAAAATTGGACAGAAAATGGGCAGCTGCTTTATGAAGACATCTCTCCCTCACAAGTATTCTTATAAGATGGGCTCCTTTCTTCAGTGCAGAGTTCCATTTTCCCTTTTATATGACTAAAGGTAAGAAGATGTTAACATTCAGAGGGCCATCTCAGTGGTAAAAAATGCAGCTTTTAAGAGTATCTGTCCACTGTAAACACAATTTTGTGTGCATTTAAGTCCTTTGTGTGCTTTTGTTGCTTGGGCCCTAATAATAATGAATATTAATGAACTAATACAAATACTTTGGTAAGTGACACATGATCCTGAGTCCATGCAAGGCGTCTTATTTTGAAAATTGACCGGATGCACCGCTGATTGATCACAAGCATTGTCTAAATCATCCACAATCGGCTCTGGATGCCGTACCACGCCCATAACCTGGCGCTGATGGACCTGGTGGAATTTAGGGGTAAGCAATCGGAAGACTATTTAACCGTAGCTTTAGATACAACAAGAAAACAAAAGTGAGATTTAGTCTTACCTGGTGTGTTGAGGAGGCGGGACCTCCTGCAGTGGTAGGACAGTTCCTGCTCACACTGCTCTGATTGGCTGATTATGGCTGCCAACTGCTCCTCTTCAGAAGCGTAGTCAAAGTGTGTTGAATGCTGGTTTGTCTCAGGGGACGCAAGCACTGCGGTCAATTCTGTGTTGTTATGCTGGATCACCATCCAAGCTGTTTCCTCTGGTGGAGAGACAACAAGAGAAGAGAAAAATAAGTAAATAAATATGCCAATAAACTGTGTGTGTATGTGTGAAGATGTATGTGTGTTACCTGTCATGTTACAGTAGATGAGCTGGGGTTTAATTGGTCCGCTGCCGTCCACGTCTATGTGGTAATGTCCTGATGTATTGCCTTTGTGTTTGTACGCCTCACATGACTGTTCGTATCTCGCTGTGACAGAAAATGCAATAAAAGGACATCAACAATAATAATATGTTCTTACAATCTGATTTGTGAGGAAACATTGCCCCTATCGATTCCTAAAAGCAAAGTTTGGGACTGCTACACTTCCGTCCACAGTGCTGGCTCCATTTCAGCCAGAGACACAGAAACTGATAATTTATTACAAATGGTTATACAATTGGATTTGGCAGAAAGGGCTCTGCTTTTGGAGGGAGCTCTCAAAGAATCCGCACAGCAATAAGAAGCCTGCTTGGAGAAGTACCCCCCCAAGATATGGCATATGGAGAAGTTGGGCTGGTGTAGGAGGGAGTGTTGGCACCAGAGAATAAGCAGGGATAGTGAAAGCTGAGAGTTTATAAAACACTTGTTTGAATGTGACTCAGTGTTTCCAGCCAGCTGGGAGCTGAACAGATGACGCATCAATGAGGGGATGGCATTGTAACAGCTGACAGCGATTACTATGCTTCATATGTGTCAAAGACGTGGTCAATTCAATTCAATAGAAAAAACAATCCATCTAATAAAAAAACTTGGCAGAATTATAATAGCACTTATGTCTTGTATTAAGCAACTCAAATCAAATCAAGTAGTTATGAAGTAAACATTCAACTTGTGTATTAAAGATGGGAAAAATCCACATTGGACCTTGTTTTACCCGATCACACATTTATTGTAAGTGTTTTCCCACCAAAATCTGCCAATAAATAAAGATAATCTGGCTCTAAACATCAAGCATATTTTGGTTTCTTTTCTATTTAAAGCCTCAGGAAACTTGGCTTGAAAAAGTAGGAATGCACATATTATATCAGAATGTCCTATTAAGTATCGACAAAAATCTGAGTGAAAATTAATGTTCTAAACTATTAGAAAAACCTAGAATGAAATGAAGCTGATTTAATTTTGATGCTTTTTGTTATGCATGTAAGACCCTAAATTACATATTAACAAAGTTTTGGGTGATTTGGATTCCCTGAGGCTTTAAAGAGACATTTCACCTTTGAAATCAAAAAATACTATTTTTTTTCCTCTTACCTGTAGAGCTATTTATCAATCTAAACTGTTTTGGTGTGAGTTGGCGAGTGTTTGAGATATACGCTGTAGAGATTTGTCTTATTTTAGTGCGTGTTTTTTTTAAACATGTCTTATTTGATTATTATTATTATTTTTACTGTTTTTATCTTATAATGCCATTGGATATCCTATTTTTTGTGTCATTTTAATTGTTTATTTTCATTTTCAGGGCAGGTAAAATCCAACATAGCTTATCTGTTTTATTATTTATCTTTATTGTCAGGTTTGTTTTTTTTTTCCGTCTACTTTCTGTAATTGCCTGATGTTTTTGCCTTAGGCCTGAAATGTTCTAAATCCCAATTCCACGATTGAAAGCGCTGTTGCAACATTACTTTGAAAAGTGCTTTATAAATAAGGTTTATTGTTTTGAATATAATGGAACTAAATGTCACTTGGTGTAGATGTATCTTTCCTGACATCATGACCCAACTACTCAAGATAATCCACAGACATATAGTGTAGGAACTATATTCTTTCCAAAGAACCACATCTGCCAACTGTATCACTGCATGCTTCCTTATGCATGGTAAAAAGAGGTTCTCAGAAACTCTGTAACACAAACCAAAAGAATCTAGATAGTTAAAAAGCACTATAGGTAACAAGAAACATATGTAGTTTTGTTTTGGGGTCAACTGTGGTTTTCATTAATGTACAGAAAACCACTAGTTTTTGATAGAAACAGAAATTGATAAAGACAGTCTGAAACAGAACTGCTGAAATCAAAACGATACCCAGACCTGATGAATAGTGCTTGCTGTATATCAGGTGCCTTCCAGGTGCGGATTGCTCCAGAGAAAAGCACCTCTCTAACCCTATTAATGCATTAATGCTGAATTTTCAAGAACAAAAGAGGCCATGGAGATTAGTAATTAAAAAAAAAAACCATCAACCAATTAAAAAAGTTACGCTACAATAAAAACAATCATGGAACTAAAACAGGTGAAAACAAATTACATAAAGCCCTCTGGTTACATAAATAATGTTTTCACACAAAGACTAACACACACACACACACACACACTACACTCTGTATAGTGCAGGAAAAGGAGTCGCAAGAACAATGGAAGAAAGTTTTCCACATTGTATACATGTTTTTTTTTCTCTTGTTTTATCATGTCAGTTAAAGACTTTTGAAGACAGTTCCATGATAGAGCTCGAGAAAGGTTTGACCTGAATATAACAATCAAACACAGAGGTGAGCTGTGTGTGTGTGTGTGTGTGTGTGTGTGTGTGGTAACCTGAGTTGGCCCTGATCCAGCCCTGAGTTGATCGCACCACCGGAGTGTAGACAGATTCAATCAATGCTTAGCAGTGTAATCAAAGCCACAATCTCTTTAATTTCTAATTTGACTCACCTAAAATACTGTAGGCGGTCTCTAAGTTGAAATCCGTTTATGTAGAAAGAACAGTCTGCCTCAGGACTCACTCTGTATACCTTCCCCTCGCTCCTATCCTCACTCTCTTTATCTTTCTGTCTGTATGACTTGTTCCAGTCCCCATTTCTTTTTTTGGTTTCATCTCTCTATCTCTCTACCTTTCTCTCCTTTCCAATTCTGTCAGTTTTTTTTTTTTTCTGTTAAGGCTGGGAAGGGAGTTAAATGATTTTGTGGTTTCCTCTGAGCCTCATAAGAAGTCTTTCGTTCTAGTTCAAATGTTCTGACCTATATAGCAACACTTAGAACTGGTTAGAACAAAGAGGGAAAAAAAATCAGACATTATAGTAAAGCTGCTTTCGAGGCTAAATATAATAAGCTGTGAGGGAAGTGTTTCAACCCACAATTTTAAAAACTCTCATTCACATTCAGTAAGGAAACCCAGGATTCTTTCCCCATAATTAAAGAACTGTTTGCAACAAAACATTTAATGTAAGATTTGGACAGAAAATATTATGTTTATGCACTTCTTTGACTTTTTGGCTCTTGGAGAGCAAAGCGTGCAGGTAATCTACAGTAAACATTCGGTGTTTTACGTTTTTGCACACATTTATGCTTCATTTGTACATTTTATACATATCGTATCAACTTTCTAAATTGATGCAGGTCAGATTAGATTTATATGGGTTGAGTTTATCAACAGGAGGAGGAGGAGATGGTAGATGGCAGGAGACGTAGGCCAAGCAACAGACCTCTGTTCGAGAATAATGGCATTTCCAGCTGGCATTTTGCTAAATAAAGTGGGTATTTTTAATGAGGTGTTGGGTCATTTGCAGCTGTGTCTGAAGAAAGAAAACCGGATATTTAAACAAGTGATTTTCATGCTTAAACCCAACCAAACTGGAACCGCAGCATTGTCACAACATAAAAATGTGAACTGAAACATAAAGAAATGCTTCAACATAACCACTACATTTGAAAAGCACAAATTCAACATATCCATGATTTGCAGACGTGCAAACATACAAAGCCAAACATTGTTCAGCTTGCTTCTACAGAGGATACATAATTAACTGAGTTATGTTCCAATGTGTCTGGAAGCGTCCAATCAGTTAGCTTTTAACCAACGCTGACCATTAACTTACATTTATATGATTTAAATAAACAAGATGATTTACCAAGCAGCATATGCTAATTACAGTAAAACAGAAATAGCTCACACATCACACAAGCATGCCCTTCCTAATTTAAAAAAAAAAAAAAGGAAAATGGTGTGTAGTGGCTCTAGGGATGGAAATTGTAAACCACTTCTCTGCTCTGTTGAGCATGCTTTTATGTATTTGTATTAAATCAAAGAACACATTAACTATAATAAACTTGCCTGTATGCTACGTATGTGTATGTGTGCGTCTTTTCTACTGTTTACCAAAACCGTTGATCTGGAAGTGTTTGAAGTGAGTTGGGCCAATTTATGATAACCTCTTGGAATGAAGTGCCTGGAAACCTCATACCTCAAAAGTGAAAATACTAAGCAAGTAGAGAGAAGTTCACACCACTTGCTCTGATGTCGTGGTTGATGTGTGCTGTTTGAAGTGGATGAAAATTGTAGCTTTCATCTACAGCAGGATTCCTTTGTTCTTTCTTCGTCTGCCTCTCACTGGATAAAATAACACTTTATTTTTGCATTATGTATTACCAACTGGGCTATTTTTGTTGAGAGGCAGCATATCAAATCGGTGCAAACTTATCCACAAGTCTCCACAGGCCTACAGGTAATGTATAATTTGGAGGAAAGAGCCATCTCATTTTGTACTAAATGCATGTTTAACTCGATTTGCGCTCCAAGTATCTGATTTACTCAGGAGGAAAATGGGTAAAGCTGCTTTGATCATAGTTTTGTGTTTTTAAGCAAATCATTCACTTTCGCATTTCCTTAAAAGCAGTCTGTCACATCACGTTAAACTAGGCTAGAGTTGGACTCAGGCACGCATGCATGCATGCATGCAAGCACACACACACGCGCGCACACACACACACACGCACACTACACAAATGTGCCAATACATCTACAGTGAATCAGTAACATACAAGAAACTGGATGGTGTATCATCTACAGGTGTACCAAAGCAAAAATTAAAGCTTTTCAGACTTTAAAAGTTAATAGAAATCTAATTTAGTCAGCATAATAAAGTACCAAGAGTTTAGTCTAATCCCAGTGGAACGCGGCTAATTAAAGTTCTGAAACAATGCAGCAGGAAAAAAAACACAAAAGGTAAAGTGTTAGGGGACATAGGGTCTCACTGTTATTAAAGCAGATGCAGTGAGAGCATGTCGAGAATACTGTATTAATCCTTCTCTCTGTTAATCAAAGGCTTCATTTACAATTTGTTAGATGCCTCTCCGACATTTGATATTCAGCAGAATATCAGATGTTTCACGCACAGACAATGGGGAGAAAGATGATGGCTCTATTTTGTATGTACACTATTATATTTTGCTATTCAAGACACGAAAACAACAAAACGGCAAAAACATTGTTCTGTTTCAAACAGTCGAGTGAAACCTATTCTTGACCGTATTAAATTAGAAAATAAAAACATTACACTAACTAATAAAATGAATCATATATCACTACCATGAGCTTGTACTGTATGTAAAGAGACTTTGCTTAGAACACACAGCATAATCATTCTTCTATCATATCAGAGATATAAGATTTATGAACACAGATTCCCTGTTTCTTTACAAGTGTTTTTCCTTGTTGTATAAATATTTAAATAAAGCTCAACATAAACTGTGGTGGATTTAAAGCTGCTCTTTGTAGAATTTTTAATTTAATTCCTCATCTATGAACTAGCATATACAGCAGCATGACTCAAATGTTAAGCTTCACATAGGAAGCAAAACACTGAAATACCAAATCAGCTTATAAAACAGACATTGCTGCTCTTCACGTAGAATATTTTGTGAATCAATTAATTGCAAGTGTCTCATTCTGCTTGCCTTACTGGGTAACTACTTTTTTAGTTCCATTTACGAATATATTCATATAAACAATAGGTGAAAAAAGTTGAGTTTGCCAAAGATGTTATCCGAAGTAACTAACCAATAGATAATTGTCATCCAACTTTAGAGTGTTTTAGCATCTTTTTAGCTCTTTTTTTTAAAATGGCCACAATAAAAAATCCTTGCACAAAAACCCAGATGAAGGTCCTGTGCACGACATCCCCAACACCAAACAACAGAGGGACAAAGTTATGCCACTAACTTCACTTGTATAGAACATTTCTAATCATGCTACTACTCAAAGTACTTTAACACTACAAGTCACACTCACCCACTCACACACACATTTATACAGTGGTGGCTGAGGCTACAAGTCAAAGTGCCACCTAGTACTCAGTTTTGTTGAGACACTCACTTGAACTCTAACATCGATGAAACAGCCATTGGGGGCAATACGGGGCCCAAGGATACCTCAACATGTTAGACATGATCTCAGGATCAAACTGCCTACCTTCTGATCGTCCTAAAAACTTTATAAGGTGATAATATGTAAATCAGTTGTTTTGCAGCTTGTTTCGCTGCACTCAAGTGGCTTAAAAAAATTCAGCTTTAAGTAAATAATCTTTCTGTACCCCGAGTGTCAATAAGTTTTTTTTTTTTCTATCCCCAAGGCATCAAATATTTAAGGGTGTTACCCTTAAATTACTTGAGTTAGGGAGTATTTTTGCCCAAATATTTTAAGTTACTTAACATTTTGAGATTTATCAATGCAATATCAGATAAGTCTAGTCTTAGAGTAGTCGATTAAAGCTTTATCTTAATATTGATTAATTAAATGCCTTTTAAAACTTTTTAAGGGTCTGCAGGGACAATGATAACAAGTGAAAATTGACAGAGGGGTACCCAGAGCCTCGTCTGGTTTGAAGCTAGGGCCACTGACTGAGCTGCTGTATTTAACAAGTTGGGAATGAGAACGTGGTGATAATGTATATTCACGAAAGACTTAAATCTGGCTAAAACCTGTCCTGATAGCATAATGATGGGAGAAATAAGGTCATTAAGAAGTAATGACCACATTTCAGCACTTTAATAACTTCTTTTTTCATCATTGTAATTGAGGCTTCAAGCATTTTAAAGACCTGCGGATGCCCTGTTGCTGGGTGCTTACAGCTGTGGCAGGTGGCTCCTCTGTAGCCGCTGTTGGAGCAGTTGCAGTGAAAGGTGCTCCATGACTGAGTGCATCTACCTCCATGTTCACAGTGACTGGGGGAGCACCTGAGAGACAGACAGCGACACAGACAGAGAGGGAGAGAGAGAACCTTAGTGTTTGTAATAAGTTCTCTAAAAAGTTTCTCAAGGATGTCTGTATGAAAAGGAGCAGCGGGCCTTTAGCAGACCTGTTCTGATGAACAGGTGCGTAGGAGGGACCTGTATGAAAGCAGACCTAAAACAAAAAAAAACACTTTCAATCTTTTAAATGAAAACTTCACAAGTCTTTATTTTCATGTCAAGTGGAGCGCAGGTGCACGTTCTGAGAGGAAGCTGAAGTTGAGACATCCCTTTGTTAGTATTGTTAACTAACATTGCATCAGCCAGAGAAATCTTACACTCCCACCCAACCCTGTCTGCAAAAGAACAAAGTCACATTTTATTATTTATTTTCACATTTTTGGGCCATGGAAGAAACACCTTTTCTCAAGACATGGAACCATGTTTATTTTCCTGGTATCCCATCTGCTGAGTTGCTCCTCAGATACACACAGGACATTTTCCTGAATATCTTTGGATCAAATGGAAAACAAAAAAAACAAATCAAGTGGAATCCATGAAGTTTTTTTTATTTCTTATTATTTTTAACTTTCTTTTCTTTTTTGTGGAGGCATCAACTTGCAAACCACTCACTGCTGTATTATTACCGTGTCCCGCACATTTATGTCCATTTGTTTTGAGTTTCCTGTGGCTAATACTGATCATGTTAATGTCAGGATGACTGGAACTCCAAAGATGAACTTGTTCCTTCATTTGAGTTCAACTGAATTTTTTATTGTGACATACAAACGCTTTTTGCCTGACTGAAGAAGTCCACAGGTTTTCACACCTACATAAAACCCTGCCCGTGAAGCCGGTTTTCAGCCATCATTGATCAGTGTGATCTATGACCCCTTTGTGATGTCACCAAGTCAATAAAGCTAGCCTTGTATTTTTCTCTTCAGCTCTCAGCTTCCCGTGTGGCCTGCTCACACAGCAGACACACCAGAATTCTCTGTCTCAACAGCAGAGGACGTGAGGGGCTGCCTGCAGATTCCTGGTTAACAAGTTTAGTGCTAGAAGCTACAACACAAGCCTGCCAGCTAACTTACAAGCAACAAAGGAATAACAAAGCGAGTTAGCACAGAGCTGCTCCTTAGTAAGGAGAACAAAGGATGGATCAGCTAGTTTCCTCTGATCTGCACAATCAAAACACAGCACAGCAGAGACGGCACTGAAACCACCCTTCTCCCATAATTCACGGGATCGCCAGCTGAGAAAGCAGCAAGCCAAAGCAAGTATTCTCTCCACTTATGGACTGACTGCATCACATAGCATTAGCCCACCAATGGCACAAGGCTATGTGAGACTGTTTAACTCTTGTCAGCGTACATGTACACTATATTACCAAAAGTATTCGCTCACCCATTCAAATGATCAGAATCAGGTGTCCTAATCACTTGGCCTGGCCACGGGTGTATAAAATCAAGCACTCAGGCATGCAGACTGTGAAACAAGACATTTGTGAAAGAATGGGCCGCTCTCAGGAGCTCAGTGAATTCCAGCGTGGAACTGTCATAGGATGCCACCTGTGCAACAAATCCAGTCGTGAAATTTCCTCGCTCCTAAATATTCCACAGTCAACTGTCAGCTCTATTATAACAAAATGGAAGCGTTTGGGAACAACAGCAACTCAGCCACGAAGTGGTAGGCCACGTAAAGTGACGGAGAGGGGTCAGCGGATGCTTAAGCGCATAGTGCAAAGAGGTCGCCGACTTTCTGCACAGTCAATTGCTACAGAGCTACAAACTTCATGTGACCTTCAGATTAGCCCAAGTACAGTACGCAGAGAGCTTCATGGAATGGGTTTCCATGGCCGAGCAGCTGCAGCCAAGCCACACATCACCAAGTGCAATGCAAAGCGTCGGATGCAATGGTGTAAAGCACGCCGCCACTGGCCTCTAGAGCAGTGGAGACGCGTTCTCTGGAGTGATGAATCACGCTTTTCCATCTGGCAATCTGATGGACGAGTCTGGGTTTGGAGGTTGCCAGGAGAACGGTACATTTCAGACTGCATTGTGCCGACTGTGAAATTTGGTGGAGGAGGAATTATGGTGCGGGGTTGTTTTTCAGGAGCTGGGCTTGGCCCCTTAGTTCCAGTGAAAGGAACTTTGAATGCTTCAGGATACCAAAACATTTTGGACAATTCCATGCTCCCAACCTTGTGGGAACAGTTTGGAGCGGGCCCCTTCCTCTTTCAACATGACTGTGCACCAGTGCACAAAGCAAGGTCCATAAAGACATGGATGACAGAGTCTGGTGTGGATGAACTTGACTGGCCTGCACAGAGTCCTGACCTGAACCCGATAGAACACCTTTGGGATGAATTAGAGTGGAGACTGAGAGCCAGGCCTTCTCGACCAACATCAGTGTGTGACCTCACCAATGCGCTTTTGGAAGAATGGTCAAAAATTCCTATAAACACTCTCCTCAACCTTGTGGACAGTCTTCCCAGAAGAGTTGAAGCTGTAATAGCTGCAAAAGGTGGACCGACATCATATTGAACTCTATGGGTTAGGAATGGGATGGCACTTCAGTTCATAGTATGAGTAAAGGTAGGTGAGCGAATACTTTTGGTAATATAGTGTATTTTGATAGGTTTAAAGAGATTCATTGTTGTGCTCACTTTGTGGTCAGGCTGTCTTGTAATGTTAGTTGGCTTTGCCACAATCGCTAAGTTGATCTTAAGGTGTATTTTACACAGATGCAGGATCATGCATGTAAACTATCTTATTTTGAACCTGGCACATTTTCCTATATTTAATGCTGGGCACAGGTAAATCTTGCCAACCTTTTCTATGTAAGAACTCTTCTATTCTAATTATTAATCAGAGTTGATATTTAAGCTTATTTTATGAGACTAAATTAATAAATTGGCTATTATAAATTAAATGATTTCTGTTATTTAACATAATTAATAATTACTTTTGATAATTACAAATGGTTTGTGATAGTCATTTAATTACTTTTTCACCTGCAAGCTTACTGGTCACTACTAACAAGCCAGTTATTCCTTTGAGTAGTAGGTAAAGACCTTAATCCCACTCTCTTCTATCCTACAGCATTCAACCACAACAGTACAACTACCCACCCAGCAAGTGCAGTCAGTGATGTCCATATAGTGTTTCCCACAAGGATGAGAGTGTATTTGTGGTGGTTTAAGTGGTGCTGTTAGAGGTGAGGGGAGGTCATTGCCTTTGGGAGCCTGTAACATTAGGAAGCCAGCTGCAAACTATTTAATTCATTGTATATAGGACTAAGTGTCCAAGAGTTTAATCAACTGTCGTTAAGTGCTAATAAGCTGATTTGTATTTGCAGTCACATGGACAGAATGTACAACACACAGGAGCCCTGCATTAACAGTGATTAGCATCCATTAAGCAGAATGTGCTTTTTCAGTCCTTAAAAGCTCACATTAACACACAATTCCAGCAGACTGTAATATAATTGGGCGAGCCACCCATATACAGTAAATCCTACACAACTGGGAAATACTGGTAGCACTCATTAGAGTTCTAACTCAAAATTAACTACTACCTTAACCTTATCCAAACTGTTCTCACTCTCAAGGTCTAAAACTCAATGTGGTCCTCACAAAGATAGAAGTAGAAGAGAGAATATACACACTCAGAGAAAATCTTCCTGGAGCAAAGCTAGGTATCTGAAAGGATGAAAGAAAATCGGCATAGTTGAAAGATTTAGGAATTAAGTAGTATAGGTAGTGCAGAACTGAAGGGGAGAGAAGATGGGGAGGAAGAGGTGAGACAGAGGGCTGACAGTGATGAAGGGAAGGAAAGATGAAGAGGACAGTGGAGGCAGTGACTGGATATCAACTGTATTTGGACAGTGAACCTAAAGAAATGAGGTCAGGGGACTGAAAGAGAAAGAGAAGTTGCCTTACCACCGCAGAAACTCAGGGGCTCCACCACTGGGCTAACGTTAGCATTAGCTGCTTTGCTAAAGCTATCAAAAATGCTGCTTCATATTTATGGAATGTTGCAATTGCAACTAACCTTTGACACAAATTGCATTAAGCTGCACCTAAGCCCACACTCTTAAGCGCTTAGTCTTGTCCGACAATTGCCTTCTTACTACTATTATACAAGCAGACCAGACAGCAGTGGCACAACAATAAACATCTTATGCTTTATGTCACCCCCTGATGCCAGCAGCTGTATCATCACGAGGGACGGGTGGGCAGTTCTGTTCAAATCAGGTGAGAATTAATTTGCGTTGAACAATTTATGTCATAAATACAGTGTCATGGAGCTTATCAGTACTTAAGTACCGACCCAATCATGTACCAGTACCAATTAATGGCAGTTCTTGATACCCATCCCTACTGATCATCAACAATTTGATTTATTATCAGACTCAGTTTCCTCTGTTAATTATTCGGAGGGCAAGCACATAAAAATACCTCAATTTACCACTAAGCCACCTCTTCTCCCATGCAGGCTCCAGAATAAATGCCTACAGAAAACATTTTATCTTCATTGGAAGAACAGACCAGAAGAGCAGGTAGATAAATGTCTGTTCATTTACTGGATTTTTCAACATCCACTTTGTCCCTACTCCCACTGCACTCTGCAGAAGTTTGGAAAATTCAACTTTTCTTGGCAACAACCATCTGCGGTCACAGTAGGCAACTCTTTCCTGCAGCGTTGGTGGAGTTTTCTGTCATTGTCTCAACATCCACACTGCTGTCGGCAGTGTATGGAGCATGCAGTCTCAAATAGGGACACAAAAAGAGCAAATTACAGAGGTTCAGAAACACAAGCCTGGGTCAAACAGTGAACTGCACTGTAGCCCTTATCACTTAATCTACCATAAATCTTTTTAGGGCTAAAAAGTTTCCAGTTTTGAAAACACTTTGTCCCCTATAAATCTCCAGAGGGTTCAAAGCTTGACTAACAATTTGCAATGCAATGTGACAGCGTACTGCAGCGCAGCTCAGATCATAGGACTTCTGAATTAACTGAGCGAAGAGACTTTGTAGCTTATCTAAAAGTTGCTAGTGTGGTGTGACAGTGTCTTATAACGTAGCTTGGATCACAGGGCTCGCATCCAATCTCCCCCAGTTTTCATTACTGCCTCTGGCTAAACCAACACAGCACAGCCGCCGATCTGCACACTATTACTGGACAGGTAGACTGGGATGTCCTACAAAGACTTCAAAAAACTGCTGTCTGCTGAACAGCAAGAGAGAGAGAGGAGAGGTATGTTTTTTAATGCTTTCAGTCTGCTCTGTGCCTGGTCCTGGATAAGCTGCCACATCACACACACACACACACACACACACACACACACACACACACACACACACACACACACACACACACACACAAACACACATACACACACACAGGGAAGAGTTTGGGGATGGCACAGGAGTGTGAGGGGTAAGATGTGTGTGTTACTGCGTGAGTCTCCGGTCACAGTGAGCTACAGGAATGTCATAAAGTCACTGTCTGACAGACAGACAGATACACAGACAGTCAAATGAAACAAGACAAGCAGACCTCATGGTGACCCGTGTTTCTTTTTATTTGTGGATGTGTCCGTGTGTGTATTTTGACAAGGTGTATTATTAGGTTGTCAGGAACCTGACAGAAGCAAAGAGGTCAGAATTACTGCCGTCTTGACAGCTTCATCTATCTCTTCGCTTCAAAACACACTCTCACACATACACTTGTACGGTGAGGAGAGAGGTCGGCAGGAGGGAGTAGTAGGTTCAGAGGCTTCACTGCACTGGAAAGCAAGTGCGTCTAAAAGGTGTCAGTATGCTTCAAAGAGAATGCTTGTTCAAACAATGAATGAGACCCTCTTCCTTGTTTTGGAGCTCTGTCCAAAACTTACCAAAACTGAAAATCTACAAAGCTTCTTCTGTTTCCTTATTTCATTATTTATACAACAGCTTTCGTCACTTTTCATGTGTACAATCAAGTGCAACACCATGCATGCAATGAGGGAGAGGATGTCCAAAAATTCATTCCATCTAACAAAAGTGGCGACCTCCAGGGCTAGACACGCACCAAAAACTGCAGTTCCGTGAATGGCCACTTGAGGCTTGCTCCAGACGCCAGTCAATTCCCATGGATCCCTATGTTAAAATGCAGAAATTTACAGCCGAAATAAATATGTTTATAGCCTGGTACAAAAAAGGTTTTGGTCTATATGGCTAATTGTACCAGGGTGAAAATTTGTGTAACTGACATTTTCAGGTTTAAGGTTTAAAGTTATGCATAATTAAGAGCGTGTTGCTTTGAGAGACAGGCTGTTTGCCAACAGTGTCCTCAGCTTCCAATCAGATCCATTCCTCAACACCTCCAGCTTCCTGCCCAAAAGTGTTAACAATGTTGGTTTGGCTTTAACTTTCACTTTTGCTGGTGAGCATGTTTACAAACAGTAACAGACAATCCTGCATGCTTCCTAATTTCCTTCCTGAATTCCTTATTAGCTCCTTAGTCCTCCATGATGTGTTCTACATAATATTTTATGGCTAAGTGTGAATACAAAAGTAAAACTAAAACAATAAGAACAACAAGAAAAAAACTAAGGTGTAAAATGTTTCTGGAAGTTTTTGGAACTGCCAACAGAGGGGTATTGACTGTTTTTGGAAGTTTGGGAAACCTCAGCACTAACTGCAGGAACTACTGAACACTTCCATTTGCACGTATTCATCTGTAGCATGATGTGAAGCCCAATCAATAACTATATGTCCGTACCCTGCTGTAGCAATCTTACAGTCTATTCTCTAACTTCCTCCTTCCCATTTTTGGCTTTAATAATCACCTTACATGAAGGACATGAAATACATGTGCCTCTGAGTGCTGATTAATCCACTTAGCAGTACTTAGGTTTAGTTTTCAGTCTCTCTAAAGGAATGCGGTTAGGTGGAGCCAGTGTGTTAGGAGGCAAAGAGCGGGAGTCTTAGATTAATAAATGGCTGCTGGTGCTCCCTTCTCAATTCCTGATTTCTCTTGCCCCTCAGGGAGGGATTTTTCAACAAGATCTTTTTCATGCTGTGTTATAAACAAGCGATTTAGCCACCCCTGAGAGATGGTTCAGATTTGGAAACTTACATAACTGTGTGTGCTAGGACAAGTGTGGATTAAAAGAAATATCCTCTTCTATAACTTTTCCTTGAGTTAAAAAAAAAAAAACATTCAGCAGGCTGTCAGATGGTATACTTTAATGTCTTATTTTTCTTTGCAGCCCTGTAATTATAATGTAAGGTGGCACGGATTAAAGGAAATGTTTTGTGTTCACCATTCTTTCAACTAAGCATTTTAGTAGTCAGTGTGTATTTCTATCTATGCATTTATCTGAGCACACACTAAGAACTGTTAACAATTTGTATGCTTTATAGAAAAATACACCCATTACAAAGTACATGAAAATTAATCTATATTACATGAATGGATTTAAAAGATACAAATATGCCTGTAGATGCACTAAACTTGAAACACATGAGAGACTGCGAGGTGCTGCAGCGCTGTCCAAGGTCCTGAACCTGCAGTTAGTCAGCAGCGAGGGAGCTGTCCAAGGTGCTATCACCTGTCCACTCTAACAGCCACTGGGATGCTCCAGCCAATGACTGCCATGTCTAATCTATTTGGTAGGTTGAAGATACCCTGAGCTAGTTTTGCTCTGGTTGCTGAGTTATGAGTATGCCTCCCCAGTTTACTCAGTTATTTTGTGTCTTTTCGTAAAACTAGCCTGTCTCAGCAGTAGAAAGATGAAAATACTTAGAAATTTGGTGCAACATGACCAGAGAAAACAGAGAAAAGGGACTGTGGGCTTTGCTTTTGCTCAAGAGGTACAAAAACCTACAATTACCAGAATGCTTTGTGCTGCAACAGACCACTAAACGCTTTTGCTGGTGGGTGACGTAATGCAAACTTTTCTGTTGACACAATGGTTGCCTACTAGTAAAAAGGATATCATATCACAATTAAATGGTGAGCTGAAACATCTTTCTGAAAACAATCGAGGCAAGAAATCTGTTCCCGTTTACAGATTCTTGCTATTTCCACCAAACAGTACACTTACATATGTTTCTAAAAACATTTAGGCAAGAAATGGGCTGGGGAGTAACAGAATCTTGATTTATATTTACCCAGCACTGCCTTGCTTTACCATTTGATGGGAGAAACTTCGGTGACCTGATGACAGGATTTGCATTATTTGGTGACGTTTTGTTGGAGGAGAAAGGATTTGTTAGATGAAGGGAGGTTTAAAACAGTTAATTTACACATATAACCCACTTTTTTATTATCCAAAACCGGTTGAAAATTGGTGAAGTAATCCTTTAAAAGATAAGGCTGGAGATATGCTATATTTTTGCAATTTTCCACACATCCCACAAAAAACTGAAACCAATAGTGCAATTGTTTGAGTCTTGGCTCATTTGTTACTATTGAAAATGTAAATCTTTGAGATTGCTTCATGAATGTGTGCTTTCATAGAAAAATAAATAGTGGATTTGTTGGGGATTATTTTCAGTGGCAGATTTGGCATAATTGGGAGTATTTATGACAGCAGGATGGTGAATGTGAGAGTGACAGCAGATTAAGTAACAGTGTTCAGTGAAGTTCTAAAAAAGGTCTTTTAGCTTTATCAGGCTTAAATCGCTAATAGCTGCTAATAAAATCATAGTATTTGCAGACAATGAGAAAAAATGAAGAAAATATAACTAGAATTATACTTCATTATTATACTTCAATTATACTATCATTATTCCCTTTTCTAGATGTTTCTTGGGTCATAGATTGACAATTACTAAGGTTAAATTAACAACTATCTTTGCTGACTGTAGTGTTATTTGTTTGCTGACACACTATTGCAGTCCATTGCTTCTATCTGTACTTGGCTTAACAACTGACTTTTAACAGTACAGCAGCTATAGAAATTACCATCTGTGTATATAATTGAGAATGGCAAAAAGAGAAAACTGTCTCGGGGCACTACATTTTTTTATATGATTTTCAAAAATGTAGCCCAAACTAGAAGTGAAATGCAAATAAATCCCAAACTGAGTACTTATTACGATCACTGTTTTTCTCAAATCTCAAAGTGACTGTGAAAACCACTTTGAGCCAAATCAACACACAAAGCAGAGAAACATCAGAGGAAAAGTTGTTGAGAGCATTCAGCTGCAAAGAAAGAATAAATAATTCACTGGTGACAAATAAAATGTGCATCTCTGCCTGCATGGCATCACATGGAGACACCTGTGGGACATGTGAGTTCAAAAAGTAAATAATTCAAATTTAAATAATTCAAAGTAAAATAATTCAGATGGTACTTTTGAAGACCAACCTGTCGATGATGCCACACATGTCAATCTGCAAGTGGCTGTAGTTTCCAAGCAGCCTTTGTTGCACCTCAATCAGGTCAACAGGTTGGTTATCCAAAGTCAAGAGACGCATACAGCCCTGAAACACTTTGAAGGGGTTCCTGAACTCCTGACTGGTCTCCTGAACAGGGCAACCTGAGGAGGGAGACACATGGTATTCAATTACCGTGTATGTTGTTAAATGTATTTGTTATATGCTGTTGTTGGTAGGATAACTACTACACATGGCATTTAATTAATTCAAAATAACTAATCCCTCCTTTTCTTTACAGGAGTCCCAAACTGCCCCCACAACCTTCATCTCTTATTTTAATCATGTCTTATAGCTGGTGGAAGCAAAAAAAAACCAAAAAAAATAACAACTATTGGACCCATCTAACATGACATACAATAATAACTGTAATAACAGAACGATCTATCAAAAAACTTAATTTATCTATTTGCGTGTCACATTTTGTCTTCTGGTTAATATTCAGTATCCATATTAACAAAAAAGTGGAAATCAAATCAGTCTGAGACACTTTCAGTTGAAATAGGAAATCTCATATTAATCTAAAATCTGCAATGTTTTAAAAGTAATGTATGAAGCATATTTCTATGTGTATAGTGGAGTGTGCTGAAACACTAACCCTGGTTGGAGATGCTCTTCATAAAAAGCTAAGAAGGTTAACAGTGTCAGTATATGTCTAACTTCATTACCTTTAAACCTGTGTCACATTAATGGGTGTTAAAAGTGATTATGATTTGTTGAATCTCACGTTAAAATCCTTCCTCACTGCCAGGCTGTGAAGAACATTGAACATTTTCAAGTTTAGAATTTATGCCAACAAAGTCACTTATGACACAGAATGATAAAGGGCGGCTGACTCTGTGACTGCCACTGTAATCCGTAGAAAAGGGTTTTTATTCACAGCATTAAGCAAGCAGGCTACACTTTAAGAGGGATCAGCATTCAGCACTGTAGATTGATTTCCATTCCGAAGACTGCATACAGATAGAAGTACTCTGACTCAAGTTACGTTCATAATTTTGAGGAGATTGTACTTTATTTGGCTATTTCCATTTTCCACCCATACAAAAACACAATAAACAAATTAATATGATGTTATTAAAAGTTAAGACGAGACGATACGAAATGAGACGAGACGAGATACCATATGACACAGTTCAGTACAATACAATACAATAATTGTTAAAAGTGTTAAGTACTAAATATTTGCTCTACTTTTACCATCTGCTACATTAAACTGATGAAAACATAAATGCAGCAAGATTCTAATCTAATATTATATTATGAATTATTTAAAAATGGGCCATTCTGCATAATGAGATCTTTTCGTACAATAAGTAGTATTTGATGCAAATACTTCATTGTTTTTATCACAGGTAAAATTTTGAATGCAGGACTTTTACTTGTAACAAAATATTTCTAAACTACATCTGAGTACTTCTTCCACTGCTGCATCGCTGCTGTTAGGTCTCTGGGCAAAAGGAAAACAGGACTTTGCTTGCTCCAGTTTCTATTAGTAGAAATGCATTTTCAGATTCGATGTTTGCAAGAGGCTTATTATTCCACGATAGCTGCAGAATCAACTACTTTTTCAACTACTTTTTACCAAACTTAAAGTTCATAAGTATTGTTTTGCTCCACTCCGTAATCTGTGCATCTGATGAGACTGATTTTGGATTCTCTGTCCTCATCTAAAGCCTTAGCACATGTAGACCTGAGTTGGCTGTCATATAAACCCACTCTTCATCAGAGCTGAGCTTTATGTCTTATCCATCAGTGATTCATGCTTGAGGTTGATTCTGGATGGTGGTAATCTGTGGCCAAATACAGCTGCAGCTGCAGGCTCTGCAGCACTCTAATTACAGTCAGCCCATCAGGCACAGAGTTCGACACCTCCCAGCAGAGGAGGGAGGAAAGATGAGTCACTGTTTATTGTCACTTTGAATTTTAGGGGCTCAAAAGAAGATTTTGTCGGATCAGTTTTCCTCATGGCAGTGGGAATGACTCATGGCGAAAGTTTTTCGAAATTTGATGTTTCACTTTGAGGATTGAAAATCACTTTAAATCACGACTGGAGTCAAACTGAATTTTTTTAATTGTCCTGATTGGCTGGCTACGTCTATAGGTTATAGGTTGGTATACGTGGATGGATAAATCAAATATTTCAACCTCAGTTCTAGTGTTGATTGTCCACTGTAATGCTGTTGACGGCTGCAGTAATTTCTTTTAATACTGCATTTTACCGACTCACTTTGATGCCACCTTGGAGGCTGCAAAATAGAACCAGCTGGTTAAATTGGACCTGGGACTTTAGCATTTTCATTTCCAGCTAAGAAAAGTCTTCTCCTTCTGGCTGTAATCTGCCTCTCCATGCCGTAAATTCTTGCAGCAAGCCCTTTAAACCCAGAATATGTTGGGGCAGGATATGTAAATGACGATTGCTCTTGGATGTCGTGTTTAGCAACAGCCAGCCATTGGTACACTGTGATGTGTGAGATAAGAACGTTTCATGACTCATGATCCCTGTCGAAAGATGACAGAAAGATGATAACAATGAATATATATAGTAAACAACTTGTAATAACTCAAGTTGACAGGACACAAACAGCTGTCTCTTGAGTCATAGTCCTGTATATGTTTGACCTGTCTACCACCTCAACCACCTCCCTACGTGCACTTTGACTTCCTGCTTTGCTCCCATCAGCACAAAGGTCACAAGATCACGGCCTCCTGACTTACAATCTTGTGTTATAAATAAATTCTATTGCTTTACTTTTCATAGTTATACGTATGAACGGTGCATGAGAACAGCCTGTTTAAAAGGCTACAATCTCATTAATGGACAATGAGATGTGTGCAGTGGGTTAATGTATGCATCTACAGCATATGCCATTATTTATGTCTGCAAGAGTGAGTGTGGACTAATTGGAGGGAGAGTATGAAGTAGCACTGCAGAGACAGGGGAGGGGGAATAACAGACAGCTCGAGAGGAATTAAAGGGGAGAGCGACTGGAGAGATGGAAATGCTTCGAGGAAGGAAAGAAGAGCAAAAAGTAAACTGGGGAAGAAGTAAGAGGAGAGGAGAAAAGTCAAAGAAGGAGAGAAAGAGAGAGGGAAGAGGAGGAGGAGGCAGTGGAGAGGGAGAGACTAAGCAGCTTTATGGATTCATCTCTCTCTGGGTGGCACTAAACCTCCAAAGTAGATCTGGAGATGATAATTATTACCTGAGTACCTCAGTGAATTTTAACCAGTCCTAAATGGCCATGTCAGCAGTTTTCCCATCTCGAGGTCTACTTGAGGTATAATTTAAAATATTTGACAAGAGAAGGTTTTTAGTTGAAGATGCACAACTTTTGGCAGCTGTCCTCAGCTGTCCCGACAATGCCTGTAAACTGAGTTTCTTTTAAAGTTCCTAACTGGACATTGATTAAACCCCTAAAACTGACCGCTCTTCATCAAAAATTACATATCGTTGTCATAAGGCGCAAACCTCTTTTTTTATAAATTAATTCTATTGGTCCCCCTTTGTTTATGTGTGGGTTTCACCATTTCTCAAACAATGAAATGTATTTTTTAAAAAGCGTGTGACTAAACCTCCTGTCTCCATTGGATCATTTTAAAAACACAGCATTTTTTTCTTATTCCTGAACTATAGCAGTTTTGTAGATAGGAGGTTTGCGCCCGACAGCAGCAAGATGCAGAAGTTTTTTCAGGAACAAAAATCACTTCATGCCTTAGAATGGCTTGGATGTAACTCTATACCTTAAATTATCTATGAATATGCAAACTAGCCCCTGCTTCTCTCTCCAACCCCCCTCAGCTGCTTGCCTGCAGTACCTGCCCACCTTCGACTCTGCTCATCCAACACAAACCTCTGCTTGTAAATGGTAATAGAAAACATGAGTCTCCATGAGTCTTGACTAATCTATCAAACAGATAATAATGTGTTGCTAATGTCAGATTAATCTTATTCTCTATCACCAGCTCTGACAAGTTGAATCGAAAGTAAATCTTGGCCTTCAAAAAACAATGCTTTGCCCTCTCTGATTCTCCTTGTTTCGCTGTAGTGTAATTGGATTGGTTCCTTAGATTTGTGATGTAACAAACCCTGCAAAGGCCATCAATTGTGTTTGCTCACTACCTTCTATCATTAAAGTTTTCGGACCAGGTTCGATTTTCTGCATTTTTCGCATTCGTCCAAAGCCTCGAGAGTCGTTTCGAAAAGAATCAGTGAAAAAACTGACACATTGCGTGACAAGACAGTTGAACAGGTGCACAGTATCCTTTCATAATTCAGATAGCCTGCTTTCAACAGGTGAATAGTAATATTCAGGTAGATGATGGCGAAGAGGAGGAAGATGTGGGCCACAAACAGACAGAAAGAGAGACAGTGTGGAGACAGGAAGGAGGACAGCTCAGCCCCTTTGTGCAGCTGCAGTGCCAAATACAAGACATGGAGAGAGAGTGGTGACAGCCAGGGAGGTAACTCCACAGTAGAGAAGCAAGGAAGCAATATGTCTATACGTTTTGTCGTAATGCAAATTTTTGCAACAAATAAAATAAAAGGAATTGACTCAGTGTGCAAGGTTTGGATGAGGTTTAAAAAATGCATCTAATAACATAGGATTTACTGTGTAAAGGCCTGAAGTCCGACTGCATATTTCACTTATTATGTGTCTTGCAGCATATAAAAAACTTGATTACCACTGGATGGGGGTCTATAACCACTTACAAAAACATACGGAAACATCACAAGTTATGTCTTCTTACCACCAAAGAAGAGTTGACTGTCTGTGTTCAGAGGCAGTGGGATGCTGGTGTGAGCGGTGGCTCCTTCGTCTTTGTCCACTGTGATGCTCAGATGATCTTGTCTGGAGTGCAGCTCCACAGAATGCCACTGACCATCATTCAGACCTGAGCCTTGATACACACACAGACACGAAAATCAATACATCCGAGACTATGACAGGGCAATATTTATTTTTTCAGGCTATATCATGATACTGGATATATATCTCAATATTTTGAAATCTTCTCTAAACTACTGTAGACTACTAAAATGCAAAATTATTACATGAACTGCAATTGCAACAAAGTTAAATAAAGTAGGTACTGCCATAATAAAGTTTAAGCACTGTTATAATAAAGTTTACTAAAATACCGTTTTAATAAAGTAAAATTGTCTCATCCCATTGGCTTAAAAGATGTGGCACTTTATAATCAATGTTTGGGATATGGTCAATTTATATTTTCCATGTGGAACTAGTCGCAATACATCGAGTATATTTGATGTATCATGATCTTTACTTTAGACCTATTATTGACTCTGAACAATCCTGACTGGACCAACCTGTGCTGAGCTCCAGCTGGGCCCTGCCAGCTTTACTGATCTGTAGGCGGAGTCTGGCCTCGCTCAGGTACAACCAGACCGTGCCCTCCTGCTGCGGGAGGTCAAAGGTCAACAGAAGCCCTGCCTTGTTCCATGTGCGAAACTGCAGCGCCACAGAGACAACCCCCGATGACCACGATGCCAATCCTGGCAACTGCAGAAAGCTCTGGGAGTTGGTGAACGTCACAGCGACTGAAACTTTCTCAGCACAAGAAAAGGTCACATTGCCCTGAGAAAGAGAGGAGGCAAAAAGGGAGAGAGTGAGCGAGACATGATTATGACAGTGATAATAAAACATGAATATTCATCAGTTGCAGAGGCTGACTCGGTTTGACTCGATGTCACAGAGGTCTCATCAGCAGCTCTCTGTAAAAGGACATCTGTATTACCATATTGATATTAGCTGAGCAGCTAAAATAAGCCAGAAAACCGGAGGCATCAGGGTCACAGCGTTTGCACCCGCTTTTCACTATTCGTCACACATAATTCCAGCATGGCGTCAGGAAAAGTAAATGAAACAATGGTTTTCAGAAAAGTTTGATGCAGAGTTCAGAGGCATTAGCATGATTTAAATTTCCACCACAAAACTAAATAACCTACGGAGGGAAATAAAGATGCTCAGCACAATGTATACATGACATGGTTAGTGTAATGTATTCAGGCAAATCTCTTGTATAGCACAATGTGAGGCACAAATTGCACATTCATTCCCACTAACAAACAGTTCATAATAAATAAAATTTTCTGTGATGACTATTTTCATTCTGTCCTCCTTGGCTGTTTTCCTCCCTTCTCCTCATTTTCATTCTCTATCACCTTTCCTCCCTGATTTATTCTTTTTCATCTGTAAGTCTCTACTTTTTTTTCTGTAGTTTTTTTAAATTTTCTTTTGCTTTGGGGTTTGCAACTCCATAAATGTGCAAGTGATGACAACGGTGATGATAATGATGAAGATTATGATGATGCTAATGATAGTGATGATGATGCAGGGTGTAAAAAGGAAGAGGATGATGATGCAGATGATGAAAATAATGATAATGATAATTGTGATAGTGACCGTTAGCATACTAATGACATAGATGGAAAAAAGGGAAGAGGGGAATAAGAGGGAAGAAGAGCACAGAAAGTCTGTGGTGAACAAAAGTGATCAACTTTTTTAGAAGTTTCTCTTTATGGCACTACAGGACAGAAATAATGAATTAGAGGCATCATTAAGTGACATAGGACTTCACTGGGATCATGAGAAGGTTTCAGCAAAAGTAATTTTTTTTCTGTTGACTGCTATCTCATATTGGACAATAGTTTATAATAAGCTCAGTCCACCCAGCCTCCACATAAAACATACACATAGGCTGCATTATGTCACCGCTACGTCAACTTGTGCGATAAACATCCCAAAATAACTCTGATTTTGCACTTCAAATATAGAAACACCATCTTCTGTTTGTAGCTGCTGTCTGATACACGCCATGCTGTTTACTCTCCGGCCAATCACACAGAGCCCTCACAGTAAGGCTTTGTCTTATTGGTCAGAATCTGCATGCATGAAAGTGAGGTTTACTTCCGTAATGCTGTCCTACCACTCTGATTGGTGCAGTCAAAAATGTGAATGCCAGAGAGGATGTGGTGCCTAAAAGAATCGCACCTCAGTATTATTATTTACAGGAAAGACAACATGTCGCAAAGACGTAATCAGGTACAGTAATCCTGTCAATTTATCTTATATTTTACTACATTGATGACGTAAATGATGCAGACCATCTGTGGAGCAGAAATGCAACAGAATGTGTCAGTTTTGGATGTCGCACAGAACTGTAAAACTGTAAAGTTCAGTAAAAAAGAATGTTTGCCAAAAAACAGAAAGCAACAATTGCTTGAGTGGCGTTTAAGGACACACTGCAGTACCCATAAGCCTCAGAGACAAATCTAGACTTCTAGTGAGTTTTGTAACCAGTAAAAAAAAAATAGATAAAAACACACATTGCCACGGTTACTTAATTGACTCAAAATTGACCCAGAATCCAAAGCTGAATTGATTTAAGCTAATGAGTGTATACAGACACTTTCACAGAGCTGTATTTGTAACTAAAACTCCTCCATTCACAAATTTAAAGTCTGCTAAAACACATTTTGTTCATTAAGGCGTCTTTGTATTTAAATCAGTCTTCTCTCTCTGTGTTTTCGTCTTGATGCACACAACTGTGTGCATCAAGACAAGACAAAAACCTGTTTAAATGGGTATTGATGACTATCAAATGGCTTTTGAAATACTTGAGAATTTGATCTTTTCATGACTCATTGAAACCACCAAAAAAACACCAAAAAGAGATCATTGTTAGTTGAACAGATCATTCTGAGCTGAGTAGGCTCTGTTTGCTATTTAAAGGTCACTCAAAACTTTAACTTCTGGCACCCATGATTGCCTTATTTAACCCTTCCCACGCTGTACCTCCCCCACCCTACACTAACATCACTCCATAGTCACCTATTTGTCCTTTCTGATGAACACTGAATGATGTTCCAATGATTTTTCATTTCATTTTTCAATTTTTCAATCATCCCACAACACCATGAAGACAGTTGCACCAGCAACCAATTTGCACTTCTGGCTGAGGCGATGCATTGCACAACCTTCAATAATAAAATGCTCAATAATAAATAATAATATCATGTTAAGTGGTATTAACCTGCAATACCTGTTGCATCCAATACACACTGCATTACATTACATTACATCACTGCGTTGTCTTGATAGACATGCTAAAACACAAAAACATACCACCACGGTGACCTGGTGGTTGCTCTGTTTGGCCAGGTGGATCAGGTTGAGGTCGTTGTAGAGCAGGTTTTCCAGACAGCCATGAAAGTTTCTGTTGGACAGGATGGGTTTTTGCAGTCCATGGCTCTGGACAGTGCCCACACTTAGCTGCATGAGAAAACAAGACGTGATTTACTGTATGTAAAAACAAATGTAGAAGCAGCTCTCAGCCCCTGTGGGCTCACACAGCTCACAAGTATTGACAGCAGAAAAAGAAAATCCATAGAAACACTCTCTTTTTTCACAAACTCACTATGTTCAGTATTGCAACCAACATGAACTCAAGCTGACTATTAGTGAATAAAAAAAATAACAAACATATGTTGGGTGTAACATTAATTTGTGTGGAATCAGCTGACAAAGCAGGATTATGTTACACTAATTAGTAAAAAAAAACAAAAAAAAAACAAAGTAGTTAGTTTAAGGTAAGCTTAAATTTCTTATGTTGAAAGAGAAGTTATTTTTTAGTTGGCTCAACTTATAATCTTTGTATTACTGTAATACAAGTTCATTTACTTAAATGACCTTGGGGTTTTTCTTTTATCTAACCTCATACAATTTTGTGAAAACAGTTGACAAAATAAATTTAATGAAAGTCAGTGGTTATCAATCATGAAATGTTAGTAAATCTGTCAGTAGATTTGCACATTAAACACTTGCAGGCACTGATTGCAGGCATGTGTATGTAAGTTTATGAATGCAAATCAATCGTAAAGTGACTGTGAGCTCCAGCCATATAAGGAGGTTAAAATTACTATGGATGGGTGCATTCTGTCGTCTTGTGAACATGCCGCAAACAAAGAAAACAAAAAACTTTTCTCATGCTGAGACTGAAGTTATTTTGGGTGAAGTAAAGGGTGTTTTTTTCTTTTATGAAACTGTCCACAACTGTCTTGTGCTTAAATGGCACTTTGGCTGGAGTTTCAATGGACTAAATCAAAAGGTAAAGAGGGGGGAGAGAGAAGGAAAGTGACTGGAGCATGTGGAGAACTGGGGAAGAGAGAAAAAGAGAGCACACGAGACAGGGACACAAAATGGGAGAAAGAGAAAGGAGGGCTACAAGGTGACTTGGTTGGGAGTTTTTCCTCTGCTTCCCCAGCAGTGGGAGAGATGTGTGTTACATGCAGCGTAAAGTAGTAATCATCATCTGCCTGCTGCATCGCCATGGGTCACTGTTGGTACTAAACACTTTGCTGAACTTGTCATGCACGAGATGACAGACTAACAAGAGAAGAAGGAGAGGTGGTGCAAGGAAATATGCCAGCCCTTTGCTTATAATACATGTTCTGATATTTAAAAACTATGTATTTTATTGTTTTAATATTGAAAGAAAAAAAATATATAGATATAGATATAGATAGATAGATAGATAGATAGATAGATAGATAGATAGATAGATAGATAGATAGATAGATAGATAGATAGATAGATAGATAGATAGATAGATAGATAGATAGATAGATAGATAGATAGATAGATAGATAAAATGCAAGATAATATCGGCCTGTTTTTACAGCACAAATGCTTGGGCCCAAAACTGAACACAAAGGAGCAAAAATACAAATTAAAATTGTAATTTCTAATAATGACAAGCAATTTATGTGTATTCCTTATTTTCACAAGTACTATGAGCAGTCAGAGACTGGTGTAGATTTTGTTAAGACCTAGAAAAAGATAAGCATTACTGGAATACATGTAAATTTCCTTTTGCAAAAAGTTTGCGCACAATTTGTTCTGTTCACATTTCATGAAAGAGTGTTTCGATGTTTTGAGTGCCAGCTGTCATATGCCCAAAAAGGTCAAAATAGCAAACTTTATTCAAAACAGACACTTAAAAAATGTTTTAAAAGTTTCCCTTACCTGGTGAATGTCCATGTGGCTAAGCTCGGCTGGTATATGAACCTGATGAGTGTTTTTATCCACGGTAAGGTTAAGGTGAGTGCTGAGCCTCTCCAGCTTCACATGGTGCCATTGTTGGTCGTCCAGCAGGCTACCCACAGAAACAAGAAGCTGCCCGCTGGAGGAGGAACTCACACCTGCAAGGAAAATGAGAAAATTAAAAGACACGAAATTTTGTTGTCCTGATGGTGCATTTTTTAGCTGAGTAATGACTCCAAATAATGCAGAAATCCTCTTATGCGCACTTCCTGCTGAAGAACTTCAATTTTTTTTCCTAAGGTGTACTAAATAAAAAAACACTTCAAGGTCAGCATTCTGTGTCCTCCTACATAATGCATTTTTAACAAGGACAAACACGCTTGAAGAACTCATTTTAAAATGCTTTTTTTTCTAGCAGTAGGAAACCCTAAAGGAAGGTTCATGTTTGATTTATCAAAACAAAAAGTCATAAAAACGTTACAACTTCAGTGGGTTATTTTCATCTTTGTTTCGAACGGGGAACGGGTCACTGAGGTCACCCTCTCTCATCAGAGAGAGCACATATCTGTATGCAGGCGGGGAGGAGGACCGAGCACGATAAATGACGATGCTGCAGAATGACAGCAGGACATAATTAATGACAGGTCTAACACCAGCAGGTCCAAATTGGTGGATCTGTCTCTGCATCCCCTAACGTGTTGGGAGAGAAAAGACTTTCTGCTGACAGAAGGAGCTACAACAGAAGGAGAGGGATACACCAAGTCATTAATTATGAAGGACATTTTTTTTCAAAAGAGAGAGAGAAATAGACAGACAGGTAGACAGATGGACAGATAGAAGGATAAATAGATAGATAGATAGATAGATAGATAGATAGATAGGTAGGTAGGTAGGTAGGTAGGTAGGTAGGTAGGTAGGTAGATAGATAGATAGATAGATAGATAGATAGATAGATAGATAGATAGATAGATAGATAGATAGATAGATAGATAGATAGATAGATAGATAGATAGGTAGGTAGGTAGGTAGGTAGGTAGGTAGGTAGATAGATAGATAGATAGATAGATAGATAGATAGATAGATAGATAGATAGATAGATAGATAGATAGATAGATAGATAGGTAGATAGAGAGTAATTCCAAAACTCATAGAAACCTTTACTTATATTATTTCATTTTTAGCACTGCAGTTTCAGGGGTTGCTGCCCTCTTCACAGCTTTAGTTTAAAGTCCAAACTGTGATCACAGGGTTAATTGCTGATGCTGTCAACACTGCAGCCTCATCCCATTCTCACTCCCAGGCATCAAATATGTCAGCCCGGTCAGTGACCTGTAGCTGTAGCGTCGATATGAGACAAGTGGGCTTCTAATTTCAATGTAAATGTAAAGAGCATAAAAGTCTGAGTAGGATGGGAGGAAGCAGTGGTGGATGAGTCAAACAAACGCAGGACTTTCACCCAGGAGGATGCTATTCATATCTCATGTGAAACCAGAGGTCAGCTTTGAAGTTTTTTGTTTTATTTAAAAATTTTTTTTTACTACATTACATGGTTAACATTACATGAAATACTGTTTAACTTAGCCTTATATAACAACTGCAGTTATTTAACCATAACTATGATGTTTTTTTTCTAAATCTAACCAATTTGTTTTGTTGCCTAAACTTAAAAGTTGTTTTGGTGGCCAAACCTACCTCTCCTGTGAAGATGAAAGTTTACATTAAAGACACGAAAGCATGTAATGAGCGGATATTGACATGAAAACTGAAACATCCAAAACCGATGCTATCCAGAGGATCATAGTTTAAAGCGTAGGACTTTGTTTCCTCAGCGTTCAACTTTTTACTTAATAATACAGTCTTTTTTTCTAAATGTAGTTGTTTCATGTCTAATCAAAAAAAAAAAAAAAACATAAGATTTGAACCCTAGGTTACTGTAAGTTTGGAAATGCCAGGAGGTGAAGGAGGGGGAAACGGCTAGTCTGGTTTCGCTAGACTTCATAAATACATTGTGCGACTATTGCTAAGTAGCGCGTTATATTAACTTGTGCATTTGGTGCATAGACAGAAATGTAAAATATATAGCCTTTAGAGAAAGTGTTGCTCATGAAGAAACTGCACCGAAATTTTTACATTCTCGTGCTTGGAGACAAAATGTGTTCATATGTGAGCTTTGTAGGTGTCGGTTAATTTGAACAGGCTGTTCCCATGAACCTACAACAACCTACTACATGTATATACCTACAAAAAGTAATGAACAATTACTTTTATGTACATTTATTTTATTGAACTTAATTTAGCTCACCACTTTGAGAGAACGATTCATGTATCCAACTTAAATCAGCTTAAAATGTTTTACAGTGCGCATTGTGAGGTTTACATGAACCCATGCTTCCTGTTTCCCCCTTGCTTCCATGCTAAGCTAAGCTAAACTAACTGCCTCCTCATGGCTTCAGCTACATACTCATTGTACAAACATTGGAGTTGATAACAGCATTTCCCAAAATGTCTTACTCTTCCTTTACCACCATTTCATGAGGTGACATATTTGGTTACAGCTTGAATGAGTGGAAACAGAGAGGTGGCAATCAATACAAGGAGTCTGAGGGCAAACAATTATAGAAACACTTAACTTTCATTCATGAAACTCCCTCTCCTTTTATTAATCTCTGTCAGTCTTAATTCCTCTCACTCCTCTTGTGCGAGGATGTGAGGAAGGAGGTTTGGTCTGACAGCACCCAAACTTGCCGTCGTCTTTATTTTCCAACTGGAAGGAGCATAGCTGCGTAACACTGCAATAACTGCTTGATTTATCCATACAGAGCAGACTAATATTGAATGTTCTTGTCTTTAAGCTGAGGAGTCTGCGCTTGAACACTGACTTCCACTTTCCAGGAGTCTACCGTTCCAGACAGTTCCCTGAGGCAATATCACCTCATCATATTCTGTCTGCTACTCCATTATGGCTCTTTGCTCCAGCTCTAAATCTGTTTATGAAGGACGTCAATGACAGGTCTTATCAGGAGACAGACTGTTATAATTGTTTCAGCTTTCCAGCGTCACGTGGTGCTATTTGAAATGCAGCCTGACTGTAAAAATAATGTACTTTCTCTAAACCAATTCTCTGCTACAGTCACAGCTGGGATTTCACTTTTATTACCATAAAACAAATTTGAAAAAAAGAAAAACAGAACAATGATATTCACTGAAAGAATATCACTACTGTGTCAGTTCTCTTTCTGCCTCTTCAATTCAATCCATTGGGACTTTATTGGCATGATGTTTCGAGGAAAATATGTCACCAAAGCATGTTAATAATTAAAGTACAGTAAATAATATATACAGTGAATACATAAAAAAGAACTAGTGATTCACATCATTTAGCACTTGATAACATTAACAAAACTAAAAAGATCAGGAAGAAAAGATACATATACGTAAGGCTGAAATGATTAGTTGATAAATTGATAGCCAGAAAATTAATCCCTGACTATTCTGAAAATTGTTTTAAGGGGAGGTCTATTCTGTTTTATGACTTATTTTTTTAGGTCTTTATATCATTCTGTTGCTTCTCAGTATTAATAAAATATAAAGCTTCCTAAGCTTCTGTAGAAGACCTGTTCCCATGTGTACTGTTATAATGATGGTGTCTCCATTATGACATTAAAACATACACACTTAACCAACCTAATGTCCCTCTTTGTCACTGAGCTAAATTTTCTTTGAGAATTGTGTGTTATCGATCCTCCAAATTAGCTCCATATATTCCTCCAACCAGCACGGAAGCTGAGCAATGTACTGCCGTTCACGTTCAGTTAGTTTGGATCTGAAAGTAATACAATAACACAAAGAAACTATTGGATCAAGGCAGGAGTAGACCAATAACTTCTTGTGTTCTATGAGGAAAAATAACTGTTTTATCGATGGAGTCTGGTGGCTTTAAAGAAAGCGTAAGGATATAACAGCTTCGGTTTGCCATTGCAATAGGCTGTCAGACATCATAAAGTGTTGAAAATGTTTGAAATATAGTGCACAATTTAACAGATATTTTTTTTAGGTGAGTCCTTTCACTTATTATTGTTGTAAATATCAGAGCTCAACCCACCTTCTTTTGCGTGGGTGTTTTAAAAATTTGAAAAACCATGCAGATGGAGTCGACCTTTGAGCATTTTAAGTAATTTTTTTGGCAAAATGTCAAAGATTCTCTGGTTCCAGCTTTTCAAATCTAACATACAGTATGTAACTGAATATTTTTGGTTTGGGACAATCGCTTAGAGAAAATAGGTAACAGAATATTGAGAAAATAATCAGCTGAATAAATATTAATGAAAGCAATGGTTTGTTGCAACCCTTGTTATTCCCTCACACATGTTCAGCCAAATAAACACTTTACCCAGACTGCACTGGAATCAGTTCTTCTCTTAAAGGGGGAAGGGATTTGTGGGTAAATTTGATTTCAGATTGTGTCATATTTAAAAAAGAAAAAAAAAATCCCAATTCATATAAGCCAACAAGTGGTCAGGATGTCTGAGCACAATTTGTCGATACAGATCATGAGAGTAGGTACGAGAAGTATGTCGTACCTACTCTCTACCCTTATTTTCTGTTAACTCTTTCCAATGTCAAAAATAATTTCCCAAAATACAAAAAAGTAAACAATTCTTCTGTCATTCTCTGTCCAACAGCCTTCAGAGGAAGACACGGTGGCCACTCATTTGCATGTCTGACTATATAACTATATATGCAGCTTATCATCTTTTTTATAGTGAGATACAAACTGTATTACTGCTGCACACCGATGAAATCAGCAGTAACCAACTTATCATGCAGCAGGTGAGTGTGTTACAGTAAGAGTCCCATGGCTATCTTGGCAATTTCAGGCTCCTCTAAAAATACAGCGACTGCTGACTGGAACTCTTATGAGGCTGTTTACAGCAGAACCTCCTGGAGGCTCACTGTAAATCACTGTAGAAAAAGTGGAGTGGAGTAAGCAAATGCAACAGTAATCACCACGATTCATTGTCTTCCATTTTCTCTGCCAACTGGCACGCTTTGTCCGGAGAGATTCATCTCTTTTCAACAGGGCTCTGCAGATGCCTCAGGGAAGATCTGATTGAAGCTTTTGTTGCTCTGTGAGATTATTGGAAGCATTTGTGATCATGCTGATGTTTGGTGACTGTAAAAATCTAAAATATTCTGTCTTTTTTTTTTTTTTTGCACCAGAACACAGCCAGCAGCCAGAATCCGAGCTTCCATAAAGAAAAGACGCTTAGCATGCAGCTTGCCCTGCACGCCTCTCTGATGCCATCCTAATTTAGTCAGCAATACTTAACACCACTCTTCCAGAACGCACTGGAGCAGGACACAGCAGCCCTCAGTGTATTTACCGCTGTGTATTACAGCTTTCCTGTGACAGTTCAGAATTGCACTGAATTATGAAGCAGTGGGCTACATTAGAGCAAACTGACAATGTGATAAATGTAAAGCAGAGCGGAAATGAGATGGTTTTGGATAGCCGACATAAATCTTAATGAGCCAGCCAATTTAGTCCGACTGCTTGGACAGCCACGGGCAGATAGAGCGGGCCTAACTGTCTCACTGCTGTATTTATCTGTTTGCCTGTCTGTCTGCTTGCATAATGCATATAGGTCTGTCGCTCTGTTTTCATTCATCATTAATTTATGCTAATGGAAGTTACACTGTCTTACAAAAACAGCTCTAGCCGAGCTCTTTATGTGTGTGTTTTTAAAGCACATATCCCTGAAGCTCAGTGCTAGCCATCATTAGCCATCTTTAGCTTTTCTGTGTCTCAGCCAGCTTGTTTATCTCATGATGCGACATGCATCTCTTTTAAAGAGAGGCCCGACAGGATCAGGCTGCCAAATGGGAGAGATAAAGTATGAAGAGCCCCTGAGAATAGCACACGCTCTAGAGCCATGGATGTAACGCATCTAAATCCTCAGGTTTTTATCTTTGCCCCCCTAGTTTGAGCTTCTCCTCTGTTCACTTGAGCCAACAGCTGACTGTGGAGGAGCATGCTGTGGCTCAGGGTGGATGCTCCAAGCTATTGATCTAAATTACACTGTCTGCAGACTGCAAACTCCCGGGAGAGTGTGAGGGAGGGAGGGGAGGTGTGTGAAAAGAGAGGGAGAAAGAGTGAGGAGAGAAAGACAAAGAGCATGCAATTGAAAAACAAAGCAAATAATCACCACTAGAAAAAAAAAACGAGCAGGGGCAAAATTAGGGGACATATGAGAAAAGCTGTGATAAATAACAACGGAGAGAGAGGGAAATAGGGAAGGAAGAAAAAGAAAAGGGAGAGTGGGCAGCCAGGCAGGAAAACAACAGGAGCCTGAGAAAGAAGAATGCAGCGACAGCACTGTGATTGAGGGTTTGTTTTGCAGTATTAGCTGTATCAGTGGATTATCATAGCTCAATCTAATCTCTGCACCATTACAAAAACGAAGAGAGTTTATTTTCTCTCGCGCCCACCCGGAGTTTCCTGAGCAGTTTGTTGACTATCAGCTCGGCGCTGGTCGCGAGATGTGACGGGTGTCACTCAGGAGACTGATGTCAGACTGATGGCTTCTGCAGAGCACGCCTCGCTACCACTGACAGATAGACAATACCGCCAGGGAATTAGAACTCTTCTACCCATACCCAAACAGAGGGGATTGGACAATATTCTGCTTTTATTGTGGGGATGTAAAGAGGGAGTGACAGAGGGAGATTGCGACAAGTGTGGGGGATGGAAGGAAGCAGAGAGAGGTATGGCTGAATACAGCAAGTTTAGATTTATGTCAGAATCTACTCCATTTCTAAATGCTCTGTCTACTAAATGAAGGATGAATAGCTGTGGCACAGCCTGCACCTGCACAGTCTTCATCATCATCCACTCACAGCAGCAGTGGTGAGCACACCCAAACTTTGTAGCAAGTCCCGTCAGTTAAAAATAATAATCCATTGATGAAGAGCAGGATAAGAGCTAATAGGTGAAATAAACAAGGTTGCATAAGGTTTCATTGTGATGTGTTCGAGGATGGCTCTGTACAATGACTATGGGTAAATAAAACGTCATCATGATGTGTTCAAATGTCAACACCAAGAAAAAAAATTTAGTTTTTGGCAAGACAGTTGAATAATATAGTTGTTTGGGGGAGAAATGTGTTTTCCCAGCATTGTAAAATGGATAGTAGAGATAAAATTACGACCTCTTTAACGTCCTCTCATGAGCTCTAATCATCTTGTAATACATAATTAAAACTAATGAGCCCAACATTTTCCGAAGTAAATATTAAAGTCAAAATATTACATTTTTTTAAAAAACGTCGCCTCCAATTTACAACAAATAGTAGGAAAGTATCGATAGTGGCATCGATAAAGATTGATCATTAAGGAGTCTTGATAATGTTACCAGTATGAATAAAAATGAACGATCCCCATCCATATGTGTAACAAAATCAACTTTTCCAGCACAGCAATTTCTTCCAATTCATCCTAAAATGGACCCCCTATAGGCAATGAGGGCTCATTTACACCCCATTTACATTTGAAAATACATACAACCAACAAGGTGACAGTGGAGAAGGTTGTAATAATGTACTTTTTACAGAGGCAGCATTGCAGATGGTGGTGGTCTGTGAGGCCGCTAAGAAACTGCACCATGTGGATGGAGAATTCTTTTCACTGTATTGCTGATTTTTTTAAGTTTCGTCATTTTTCTAATGTCTTTATCTTCTCCAATGTTTCCATCTTGCTTGAACTTCTCTACAATGACCCCACATTCTCTGGTGGTACTGCTCCGCCCCATCTATAAACATAATCTTACAGAAAACATGCACAATCACAAACAAAATGAACACAGAGTATGGAAAGAAGGCTGCTTTCATGTGGGTAGATGATTAACACCCCTGTGGACACCCACATATTCCAGGCGGTAGACATCACCCAACCTAGTCATGTTTACTCTTATTTTTTTGTTTTATACCAGAAATAACAAGCTCGAATTCTGAAAATCTGCATAACTCCCCATTATAATAACCGGAAAACCTTCAACCCTAAATGAGGGGAAAAAAAGGAGAGCAGAGCCGTAGAGTACTCGAGCAGCCAGATGGCATGGTTGATGAGGTCTGCCATATGGTGATAATTCGATGGCCTGGCAGTCCGACAACATCTCAGGTTTAACCTCATTTACACCAACACAAGCACACACACACATTACCTCCCATAGCCTTCACAGCGCTCCGTTCGGTGCAGTTAGAGGCAATGTATCATGTTATGCTGTGCTAACCCACTGTGCCCCACAGAGTTCATCCTTAACACACGTTGCTAACATCCATCATAGATTAAAAGAGAGAGAGCATGGGAGCAGATTTCAAGCTGAGACAGTAACAGAGCCAGAAAGAGAGAGCTACACTCGATCCGGGGCAAAAGTCTGGAAAAAACTGAGACAAGAGTAAACACGTTTTCCCCAACAAATAATGCTGTCCTCCTCCACAGTCATTGACCCGTAACTGCACGCCTGCAACGGTGAACTACGCCAATTCCCAAAGTTTATTCAAAATTTGATTAGTTTTGTCTGAGATATTGCTTGAGACATATGGATAAACAAGTAAACAATGTACTGCACTAATCAGCATAAGCAGAAAGAAGCATAATTCCCTTGAGTTTCCTCAAAATTGGATCAGTGGTATCTTAGAAATCACATCTGACAAACACGCAAGCAAACCAGCAGATGGACGGAGACCGACTTGAAGCTCCCTCCATTTAATTGTGGAGACAAAAATGTGCAAGATATTAAATTCCTTATATAGAGATGGGATGGTGGATACTCTGGAGCATTGCACTGTATGGCTCAGGCGTTTAGCTGACATTTACTCAGAACAATAAATAGAGAATGAACAGATAAATTAAACTGCAGAGTTTGTTGGAAAGTCATCCTAGTTCCACAACACAAATTTAAACATCCAAAGTTTTAGCCACCTTACACCACAGGTTTTAAATCCATGTCCTCCAGAAGTTGACTGCTGCTGTTTTTTGTTCTACCGAAAATGTGTCTGCATAGTTCCAGGCGTAAAATAGTCCATTATTATACAGTATGTGAAGACTGAAAACGAGCAAGACTTAAAGCTCAAAGTAAAGCTCATAAAAGGAGACAGCCTAGTGAGGTGAAAAGACTCGTCACAACACCAGCGTTAGTATGTTTAATATGTGGAATTCTCCCAAAAATCAACAAAATCCAGTTGTATCATCAGAGATCATGAAAAAAGGGGTGACTGAAGATCCATCCAGATACTCAACTAACTTTAACAGCAACTGCCATGGCTGAAAAACTGAGCCAAAATGAAAATTGCAAAAACTTCAGTTCCCCTAATGGCCACATGAGGCTGGCTCCAGAAATAAGTCGCTAGCCACAGACTTCCATGTTAAAACCAAGCCCCTAGGAAGTGCGCCATGCGTTGAGGCAAAACTTACACAGTGGCCAAAAGTGGAATTACACCATTTGAGTCGGTGACGTGATGACACTGGCCCAGAGAGACTTTTCCTCATTTGCTAACATGTGGAAAAAGACATCTGTAAATCAGTAAATAATTTTTTGTGAGCATCAAAACCTCTGCGAAACGTCTTCTATCCCTTTCTGGATGCAGACCATCCGGTTTGATAACATTTGGAAAGTCTAAAAGAGCCGAAAGATTAAATCTTTTTGACCGCCATTCAAGCTAGCCGAGGCGCTAATCCGGAAGTCGGTTGCTCCGCCGGCAGGAGTTAACTGCTCAGCCACGCTCGGCAGCATTCGGCTGCCATTAGTCACTACTACACATGCTCTATGGGCCAGTAGATCCGGGAATTTTACACATTTCTAAACCCGGAAAAAGAGCTTTCTCTGCTTCATGCATGGATGTATTATAGTGAAATCCAGATAGAGCTGTGGGGGCGGGGCCTCGTTCATTCCTATGAGAGCTGCTTAATGGTGCATGAAGCAGAGAAAGTTTATACTGCTGTTTGTTTGTTTACACTGGCTGCTGCAAATGATCAAATTCAACTATTGTTAACTTGTAAGGTTACTCAATATTTAAGGAGAAAACGGCACCATACTAGATTAATACATAAAGGTACACTGATGATATTATTTTATTGTTATCATTGTATTTTTATAGTAAATTCTTTGCTATATTATGGTATTTGTTTCCATTCTTTCATACATATTTCATAGCAGTGTATTATTACTGTAGTGTGTGTATATTACATATATTGCACATATATCATTATATTCATTAATATATTATTATGTCTACTGAATATATTATTCATACTTGCAGCCTACCTGTACTTACATTATATATAACATGATATATAATGCAAACATCATGGCTACGCCATGCGACCATAAGTGCACCACTGGAATTTTGATTTTTTTTTTTTGTTTTTTGCACAAATATGATGTATAATGTAACATAATATATATTGTGCATAGCTTTTTAATGTCATCACCTTACATTTATTTGATTTCTTATTCATATATTAATAAACTTTAATTCAGATTGGTCTTCATGTGTTTTCTTGTCCCTGTGTTGGTACCTTGTTGGTGGTAGAGCAGCAGTCGTCCCTTCTCCAGCACCAGAGTGAGGCTGTGATCTCTCTGTCCCTCTGCGTGGAGCAGCGTCCCAGAATTCCTCAGGGTTTTAAACTTCAGAGAGACGATCTCCATCGCAGTCCAGCTCGGCCTCATGCTCCGCCTGTAGACCAAGCTGCTGCTACCGTCGAAGTTTGCCACATCGGAGGCTGCAGAATGACAAAGAGGAGGAGGAGGAGGAGCATTATTACACCAACAACAGAGATATACTGAATTTTTCAATAACCATAATGAATAAGATTTTACCACATTTATTAATTTAAATAACATGCTGTGCAACAGAAAATGTGTTCACTTTTATATGACTGTACAATCAGTGTTAAGTTTGCAGCTAAAAAATCTGTTGTTCTACTTGCATCCAACATCATCAGTTGATGAAAGTGACATTGGATTTTTCCTCCAGGTAGTGTGCTCTCGATGTTGCTCAAAAACAGAACTTTCTTGTTCACTTTGTGTGTATTGCACATTTCTATTCTTGTTTCCAGCTGTGAAAATGTCATCCCAAACTATAACTGCAGATGTTACAAACGAGGATGCATTTTAAGGATGCATTTTACAGTGTTCTGGCTGACTTGGATATTCAGCCATATTTATTCGAGCCAGCATACGGCTGAGGAAATGCAGCACAGAAAGACCAAGGCTAGGATTTGGCCAGCAGGGACCCTTCAGAACCAGAGCTGCTGAGAGCAAACACTGACTGGTGGTGCCGGGAGGGAGTGCAGGGAGGGCCCCTGTGTGCGCTATGAAAGTTTTGGTGCTGGGGACCTCTTTTGGGAATCCAAAGATAAACTAAAAAGACAACCAAGACCAGTGGCAGAGAGGGCAGATAACAATGCATCGTGGTACGTGTAGGCACTGCTGGTAAGCACGAGAACTCCTACTCCTACTGATTGGACATATACATGAAAGTTCAGGTTGAAGCGGTATTAGTACAAAGAGCCAACACAAATGACCTACCATCATCAAGAGTAGGCTGAACTCTACATCATCAGATTTTTTTTTACCCTTTTTGTAGCTTTTTTTTTTTTTTAAAGCATCACAGGCCTATCATTTTGTGAGTTACAAATGTGTTGTGAGCAGTCTAATGTCACTTTAAGTGTTGTTATCAGTCCAATTACTAAGCATAGTTTTAACCTAAAAATCTAGTTCTTTTTTCCCTTTTTCCTTTCTGGAAAAATCTTATTCCTCACTAACCAAAAATATTACATCTATTCTGTGTGAGCGTCCTCCAACTGTTCACTGAAGTCACAGCACATGATGTTTACACTAAGGCAAATATTCAAACCCAAGACCCCATCAAATAGAAATATTCTAGATGGCAAGTACTACATCACTTTACAGGGTTCAAAACATCTTTCAAAAGGACTACAGTTTGAAATTAGCCTGATGATTAACACTGGGATATTACAGAATGTTTATGTTGATTTATGTGTGTTGTCCTCATAAATAAAATAAATGAAATTAAATGAATTTTTGCATTTTTCATACATAAATTCTGCCTGGCATTTTTGGTATCTCTAGAAACTCTATGAAAATTTAAAATGTTTAAGTTCTGTGAGTTTGAACAGTGTTTGGCTAAAAATTATGTGCTTATAAACTGAACAATATGTGGGGTTTAGGAGGTCAATCTGAAAAAAAACCCCTCTGTTTTGATTAAGATATAAGCATGCCTATCGAAGCGGTGTGAGCTTGTGACTAAAGAAATGTGGCAAGACAACACAACAGAATCAATATTGACTTTCAATTTAGAGTGTTTTTGTTGCAGTGACTTCAAATTGTTGCATGGTTTGTATTTCGCAGCAGAGGAATTTTTCATGTACTGTTCTGTATATATTATCCAGTTCTCACTGAGCACAATCCGAGACCACGTGGTTACTGTAAACCTCACACACAAAAGCCCATATTTTCTAGTATATGACTGTGTTTCTGTTGTTTGATGGTATTGATTTCTTCTCTGAGCAAATAAATGAGTAGGCAAACTGTTGGCCCCTTAATGTACAAACCCTTGAAACATCACAACCACATATGGTCTCGTGTCTGCTACTAACGACAGAGCAGCAAAAAAGAACAGCGAGTCAGTACAATTTACCGTTGTGAAAGCAGAGTTTGTGTGAATCCGTGAGATAAAATTAAATATGTGTTACTGACGTCATCAGTGCTTTGTTCAAAGCTCACATCTCTGATAAAAAGGTAAAGTTTAAGTAATGTGGCATCAAATGTTACCAAAGGATCTGCCTGCTGTTTACCACTTGCTCTCATTTATTTCTCTGATTATTTTTTATATCGTTACATGCAGCATCTTTGAGCTATGTCACTTTATGTCTAATTGTTCTAAACTAATGAGAATTAGTAGCATTTTTTAGTTTATTGCAATAATAAATACAATAATGTATTAAACAAAAAAATGAAATAACCAGATACATAACTTTCTAGCCCTCTCTTTTTTCTTTCTCTTTCTTTGTCTTTTTATAGGATTAGCACAAACCAAAACTGACAAAGAACTCAAACACGTCAGAGACATCAGACTTACTATATCGACATCCATATATTTCCAGTCTGAGTCCAATCCTCCCAGTGGGGTTCCAGTCCAGAGGAATCAGGCGGAGGTAGCGAGCTATTACCGGCTGTTTCAGTTTGTATTGGACCACAGTGTCTGCGTTACTGTTTCCTGGAAAAGCCTGAAACAACACAACATGTTAGTTTGCCTCATTTTTACATCCAACTTTCATGTTTTCCTGGTTGCTGCGGCAGCAAAGATCTGAGGGCAATACATTTGTTGTAATTAATACCTCATGTACTTTAGACAGGAGCTGAGGAGCTTTTTTACTATACTTTAATGCCCATAATCTAAAGGAATGTATTATCTTTCCTCTGACATAAAGTAAGATGTGTCGGTAGAAAACATGTTTGCAGTGAAATGATCTTTACATGAAAGAGATGAGCTAGCTCTCCTGCATAAAAACTATCCCTAACCTCCCTGATCCCGACACAGCCTTTCTGCATTTTCAAACTTTGAGCTCCCAGAGGCCATTGATTCTAACTGCTGATAATGTCTCTCCCTGTCTCTGTCCTGTGATCAATAACTCTAGGACCTTTTCTGTCTCCGTTCCAAGCCTCTCTTAAAAGACTAATGGCTTCTATTTTCCCAATCAGGTGCCTGCGGGAATCCAGCAGGATTCTCTGCTTGACAGGTACACAGCACATGCAGAGCGACACATGCATTAGCATCTATAAGAAAAAACAAACACACACTGCATTTGTGGTTACGTGCGCATGTGCTCTGCTACTGTCTGTCCTCCCTACTTGGAAGTGTGTGTCTGCTGAGTGTGTACTGATGTGTCTACGTGAGTGAAATTGGCTTCCCTGGCGCTGCATAATTGTGATCTCAGTGCCGTATTCAGTGCTTTGAAGGGCTGAGCCGGCTGGGCAGCAGAGCGTTAAGCTCAACAAACGGCTCTGTTTCCTGCTGAGGAGGCTGAGGAGAGCGGCATCTCATTTACTTGCGCGAGCATGTTTTGAAATATGAGTAGCCTCTGACAAGACCTCAGTCAAGGAGAGAGAGGAGGGTAGAGCACGAGACCAAGAGGAGGGGGAGGGAGGGCATGAGAAAGAATACAGGAACAGGTGTAGGAGAAGCACTCGGGTTCTTTACCTAAGTAAAAGCAGCAATACCGCATTGTGAAGGTTCTCCAATACATCGCAAATGTTTCTCAATTAAAAGTAAGTAACAATTAAGTAAGTACTAATAGCAAACTTAACTTAAGTGGCATGACATTATCGGTTTTCGGGTTGATTTCATCTTCAAGCCTCATTACCACTGCACAAAAGACCCGCTAACACAAACATCTGGCTTTTTAATGCAATGAAAACGAATAAAATCCGCATTCACACTAGGGTCAAATGACTCTGCAGTAGACACGGGTTTTTATCATTTCCAGCTCAGATCAGCATTGATGGGAACACAACACCCGGGTGAGCACGGTAAATTCAGCATCCTTAACCGGCGACACGCAATGATGCGCTGTCACTAATAACGTCAGTCTCCTCCTAAAAAGCACTAAAACATTATTCCAACTTAGTCTGCGCCGAGTTTGAAAGAGAGACTGAATAAGAGATATATAAAGAGAAGAAACCACTGAAAAGTTAAAGTTAAAAGACCTCTGTTTCTGCTGCTGTCTACCGTTTAACTGTTCTGACGTTGCACAGATACACCAACAAAACAACCCACACGCACACACACACACACACGCAAAAGCTGACAAAAAGGCAGACTCGTGCGGTGTGTTCACTGGCAGTGGAAACAGAGAATAGGGAATAAACAAAACTGTATGAAACGTTATACAATTTATATTTGGCTGTTGTGCACTGACATCACTTGATGTGTTTACGTAATGTATGTGCCCTGGGAATTTATATGAAATGCAGACGGGCATGACAAAGTGTTAGTATCTAGGCTGTCTTCATGAACTGTACATTTTCTTTTTCATTTGTTTATAAACATAAATTTGGGGAGGTTGCAACAACGTGACCAATGCACTGACAGAAGGAAGAAAGGGAAGCAGATTGGGGTTGTGAATGTGTCACAAAACACAAGACTTTCCCCTGGAGACTAGTGTTTGGAACCGTGTGAATTTTGAGTTATTTTATGGTCTGTCGTCACCAAGTTTAAACCTAACCACAGTTACTTTATGTAAAGTATGTAACGTAAATTCATGGGGTGCCATTTCGGACAATATTACATTAACTGCTTTGTGTGCATTTTCGTAAGATATAATTTGAACTGTTACATAAACTTGCTTGCAATAAATGACAACCTAGTAATGAGAACAGGCTGCAATACAACTTGGAAACACTCGGGGATAAAGTTTGAAAAGTTGTCTGTTTATACTTTAAAGTATAAATACACAGTGCACTAAAACTGACCACATGAGTGTTGGAACTATGCCTCTTGAATGTAGGGAAGATGCCTCAAGTACCATGAAATGTTAGCACAAGTATCTCAAAATGATACTTAGGTACAGTGCTTGAGTAAATGCACTTAGTTACTCTCCACCACTGTGACAATGGGCCTGAACAAACACAGGTCATATGCATTTATTAATGCTTTAAACATCAACAAATCCAATGTTTCAAAATCTTCAAAGAAATAAATAAAATAGACTCTGCCTTGAAGTGGATTAATATAAAGTAGCAGTAATTAGTCAGAATCACTCAGTACGAGTAGCTAAAAATTGCACATAAGTACAGTACTTCATTTATTTTTCACCACTGGAGAGCAAAGGGAGAAAGACGGAGCGCCTAAAAGCTGAGCAGTCAGTGAGAATCTGAGACGGATACAGCTGTTTTTGTAGTCAAATCTCCTCTTTACCTGACACACTAAGCTGGCCTGACTAATATATGGAGCTTTAAAAACACTCCAAGAGCTGATCTGGGTTTATCACCTTTCATGCTGAGTGTCAAACCAACAAGTTTTTAAGCTGCGAGAAGTCATGCCCCGTTCTCGCTCTCTCTTTAGTGATGACTCCCAGGCTTCAGAGACTTTGTATCCTTCACTGTGAGAAAATCGCATCCTTTCAAATGTGAATCAAAAGCTGTTCTCCGGGCTGCTACTGTAACAAGAAGGGTGTACTGTCTTCCATAAAGGAGAGGGGGGATGCTCGACTGCCTCTGAATCATGGCTAATGCTGCTCAATCAACGGAGGTCGGCATGGCTTCCTGTCATGCTGACATACAGTAGTTTGCTTGGCGGTAATCAGTCATTCTGCTGTCTAGTACTCCCACTAAACATGGAATGTGCAGTAGCTTAAAAAAATGCTATAAAATGCTGAGAAATAAGGATTTTCAGAGCGAGAAAGGAACACTGCGGAACATATGCAGACATGAAAGTGGAGGAAAGTGTCTCAGTGGTGATTTCTTTCCCTGTCTGCAGGGAGGACATCAGAATATTTAAGCCACCACATGCATGTCTCGGTCCTCATTCACATTTACATTTTAGACACTGAGCTGACACGCTTATCAAGACTGGCTCACAATGACGGAGCTGGCAAGTGTTCCATCAGCGTCTTGCCTGGAGACTGATGATGGACACCTACGCCTCCGCAGGAATCAAAGCTGTGACTTTTTTGTACGCCAGGCAGTCTTTTTCTAACAACAGCACCAGCCTCCCGTCAGCAGAGGTTCAACTGCTTGACAGCAGCTCCGTGCATTCGACAGAGCCCTGCCCAGGTTCCTTTCATTGTTCCATCCATTATTAATAAAGAGTGAAAGACTCCTGGTGAGCTGGCTTGCCGCTGCAGGCAGTACCAGTCCCCACAGATCATGTAAATTATGTCTATGATAGCGAGGCCAAATATATTTTAACTTCAATGAACTCGAGTTTTGAGCTGCACTACCTCCGAGGCTGTCTTCACAGCTGTTCAAATACATAACAAGAAATGTGCAATTTTTTTTTCTCTTCAAAATAACGGCAAATTGCCATTTTCAAAAGCATATTAGAAGTTTTGAGATAACTTTTCTTCAGGCAGCCTTTTTTCCCCAATTAATTTAAGTGTAAACATTGAAGATGTGGCATTTTATCCAGGTAAAAACTTGCAGGAAAGTATTTTGGACTATGGTGTGCATGCTACCTTAAGAAAACTCTACCTTTTATATTCTATGCTCTACGATTTATAACCAACTCTGTTTCCCATACTCATTATTGTATGATTTATTATTTGTTAGACTGGCTGACATTAAATCTATGTAGACAATTTTATTTTTATATCTTTGTGTACAAGGTTGTGCTTAGTAAATTTCCCCACTAGAAATGTTATCTCCTGATGCAGACCTCCAGCGCTCTTCAGCCTTGTACCACTAATACCCCTTTTTCCACCGCCAAGGAACCACTTCTGTTCTGGTTCTCACACATTTTGACCAAAAACAGAACCTGAAAAGTACGTTAAATAAGTAAAAATAGCAGGCATTTAATTATCTAAAATGCAAACCGCAACATCATTAGTGGGCGGGTCATATTCTACATGCTGGGAAGAGGGGATGGAGAAGGACAGATGTTGAGTGAGAATCCGCCGCAAAAGAGGAGCATACAGATGTGTCATTAATGGTTAATCCATGCTTGTTTTTGGGGTAAACACAAATAACAAAACAAAGTTTGCAGGTTATCAATGTAATCTGCAGGTTTCGTGCAAAACTGGTGGAAATGAGGGCTGGTTCTCTCGATAGCACCAGAGTTAAAAAAAAAAAAAATTTGTCCAAGAACCAGAGCTAATTCTGTGGGAAAGGGATATGAGTGGCTTTCCTACAAGGCGCCGAGGGTTTGCACTGAGCCATGTCAAAAGTCCATGCAACTGAGGAATGCAACATGTTTTATTTGAGCTGGATTTAGACTCTTAGTTGAGTATTTGATGATTGCACTTCATGTCTGTTGTGTTCTGTTTCTATTTTAACTATAACTTGTGTGCCGTCTTGGCCAGGTTTCCCTCGGTAAAGAGATTTCCATCTCAAAGACTTTCATGTTAAATATAAACAAAATAAAAACCAAACTTTTGTGGAGACTTGAAATTGAGCAGGATAAGTAATCCATCCCAGGAGATATGTTGTGGCCTTTTGTTATTTGTCAATTATGTTCTTTTTGTTGATGCCTTTTAGTTCCTTTATCTTTGCAAAATCAGTTTGGAAACTTTAATTCATGCTACGTCGAGGGGTGCGTCAACAGCCATAGAAAACGATAGACAACAAAATTTTATAAAAACTTTATAAATCTTCAACTTAATTAAACTTAATTTCATTGTAATCTAATTTGTTATGCTTGAAAGAAACAGTTTGTACATTTCATCAGCAGGATACCTTTAAAGTATGTGTAGGTGTTCTGAATGGCTTTTCTCCAAAGTGGACTGAAAAATCTGCTGTCACAAAGAGAACGACGCACAATAATTGTTTAAATATGGAGATTAGGACACGCATTTTTAGACAAATAGTTCTGAAAGGCATTAATTGTGTTGTACTTGTTTGTTCTAATGAAAAGCCATAGAAATTGTTTTGTAAAGATTAAAGAATGAAAAAAGGGCCTGAGTGATAAATTTGGTTGATGTATGATGTTTTAATTGTTGCCATAAAATATCTTAATCAGTAAGGACAGCTACTTATTGAAGCCAGTTCTCTACAGCGTTTTTTCATCTACTTATTTAACCTTCACCACTAAATGGCACTCTTTTTAGCTTCTATTGTGTATTGTGTTTTTATGGAAATGTATTTTAATGTCCTTTTCCAACCTTCCTTGTCAATAGCTGACTTTACACATACAAAGACACATTTCTGCCTTTTGCATGCAAAAAGTAGACAAAGTATTTCTGTTCTGTTCTTTCTGTCCTAATTATCTGCTGTCTGAAGTAATGTTATTACCTCATCAAGCATGTTCCTTCTTGCTGTTGTGTTGCTTGCTGACCAAGCTTTTGTTTCCTGAAAACACATTATTGTAAATCCAGCCCTCAAACACATTTTGTGACACCTGCACAGCGACTCCAATATTTTAATGTCAATCACATTTTCATTAGTTTAAAAAAATGGATCCTAGTGACTTGGAAAAGTCTGCTTTGGAGTCAAGGAACACTTATTATAGCCTTGCATCTACAGTATAGACAACCGTGTCTCCTGGAAATTATATTGTGTTTCACAACTTATCTTTGGTGTGGCACTGTAATTTCTGCCTAGATTATGTTAACTGCCATTTTTTTTCTAGTGCAGCAAAATTCAGCAATCTTGGCAAATATGGCAATTAGTAATTGCGTTTTTCCTTTTTGTTTTGTTTTGGTTACTGATTACTGCAGGAGAGTTACCCCGAAGCTGTCTTCCTGGCGGTGTTGTTTCCAGTTGTGTCCTGTGTCGCTGAACATCAACAGGTATGCAGTCAGCCAATCAGAGCTGCCGTAGCGCCCCTGTGTAGCGACAGCCGTGATCCGGGTCCGCCTCCCCAGATCCACCTCCAACCACTGGTATCTGTCTGAGACAAGGGGGGACCATCCTCCAGCTCCTGCAAAGGGGACAACGACAAAGAGTGTGTATTATTGATGACAAGTGTGTGTGTGTGTGTGTGTGTGTGTGTGCGTGACAGAGCAGAGGGTGCTGGCAGAGGTGACAGAAGAGAGAGCGAAGGTCGAGAGACAAATTGTAGGAGTGAAATGTGATTCATTATATTTTAATCTTCTTGAAATGAATCTTTAAAACTGTGAATATATACTCAGGAGTAGATGCTCCATGCTGCGATTTTCAAGCTGGCCAATAATAAATGTCACAGTTTGGATATGAATACAAACTGCCTGTTTATATATTTTCATAATGTCCATAGATAAGTTGTCAGAAATTTGCAGAAGACAGGAATGCCAAACAGGAGGTATTAGGACGGTACATTAGCTGATGCTCTGTTTCTGACGATATTAGCACATTCAGAGGAAACCCTGCGTTTTTTGAGTTAAAATGTTACAAAATACTGTATAAACATAGTTTATCCCATTTCTGGCTTTAATTTAAGTCCACTTACACGCTCACAGATTTAAAACCCTGCAATATGTCAAACACTTCCACTGGTTTCATGAAGATAAATAATAAATCCTTATAAGCAAAGACATTAAGCAGGATATATTTGAGTCACAAACACTTGAAGGAAATGGATTAGACTGTTCAGCACCAGGATGGTATTTAAAGCAATTTGATGACTCTCCACAACTGAAGTGTCAAGATGTGTCCTGCCGTTTAATGTATCTGCTCTGATTTTTATGGGACCGCCAAGGTGACAACGCTATGCAGCTGAGTGGAATATGCTGAGAAATCGTTCACATTTCCACACTGATGTGACCTAAATCACTCAGCTGAAGCGTTCATCTTTTCAGTGGTGATTTGCAGCACTGACGGCCCTCCTATGTTTTTCAGGGTAACATGCTCCCCTTCTGTCCTAGCGACAGCTGTTACAACAGCTGGAGAGGACATGCAGGGATGTATGAGACTAACTCATGCTGTGTTTACATAGAAGTTGAGAAAAAAGTTACTCCAATCAAAATAACCTTGTGTCTGTTGCTGCAACGGCAAAGTCCTACGAATAAAATGTCAATTATATGAAAACATTTATTTTTTTATACCACTGCATGCATGAAAATAACAGTGTCTATTTGGTCCCGTGTGAGAATAGTCACACTGCAGCAATTGGGCTATGAACATCCATCACTATGACGCGTTATTATGGATCCTACGGCTTGCTGTGATTGCCTAGCACTCGTTATGTTGACACATCGAGGTCGGCAAAGAGGTCATGGTTAGAGCAAGTACTAGCCAATCTTGGATCTTCCCACAAATGTACTTCCAGAAAATCAGGTTATGTAGTAGCTATAAAGAATGCCACAGTCCAGTGAGGGAGTTTAGGTGTTGTAGGTGAATGGTTTACCGCAGGACTTTAACACAAGAGACTGGCAATGGAGTCCAGCATGAGTCAATGGTAGTTAATTGTTTTTGGACTTGTTGACTTATTATTTTCAGTTTTTTAGGATGTATAAAGCCACTGAATGAACAATGTGTACATAAACTTTAGCAGAATAGCTGAATATACCTCTTCTTGGTGGCGTCCTCTTTCTACGTTGCTGGGACACTTACTAATATTTGCATTATGTGCAAAGCCTCTGCCTTATAATAATCTTCTGACTGGAACAGTATGACTTGCCATTTTTAACGTTTTATTTTCAGTTTAAAATAAATGAATTTCATTGATATAAATCAATGATGATCATGATTGTATACTAACAGGATGCAATACAGATAACGGGACAGTATACATTATGCCACAACATCAATACTCTGGTATATATAACACCTTTTTAGTCATCTTGTGAATAAAAAAAGGCAAATGTCTACATCAGCGAACAAAAAGATCTCTATATCAAACTAATGTCTAGAAAAATTAATTAAAAATACAGTATACAGTTAGCATTTTAACTTTTTTTTAGTTTTTTTTATAGGAGCAGATTTGTTAAACTGATTTCACTGCAATATTAGGTTCCTTAGCAAATAAAAAAATGTGGAAAAAAATTCCTGCTTAAGATGATGCTGTCTACCAAGCAATGAAAAGATGCGAGTTTATATTTCTGGTAAAAGAAAGAAAGTAAGGAAAATTCTGGAGAAAGAACAAATGCTGCTGATTATACACCATCAGTCAAGTAAAGATCTGCAAGTAAAGAGAGAGTACTGAAAAGTTAATATCATAAAAGAGAAGGATGGGGGGGTTTACAGTATGTATGTTTATTCTGCAAAAAGTATATTAAAATCTGAATTTCACACTGATTCTTTTTCTTTTTACTCAACTTTATACACTCAAAGTAAACACTGACTTACTCCTGGTTTTTTATTATAATGATATATCTTGATTGTGTCCAGTTAAGCTCAGACTTTTAACCTTCTGGTACAATCTTTTACAATCTTTTGAGGAATGAAACAAATGTGTGTGGTGTTTAAAAGTGATGGCTAGGCAACAAAACATGCAAGTAACAAAATTTTTAGATTTGAAAAATGAAAGGTCTCAGCTCAGAATTAACCTCACTTATGTCCAGTTCTAAATTGCAAATGGACAAAGGAACTATCACATCTTTATACAGTCTAAACTTATCAGACCACTTGTATTTGTAACATGTTTTTATTCAGACATGTTGAACCTGTTGCAATAAGTGAGCGAGTCGGAGGAGGCACAAGAAAAGACAGCTGTGGTTTGTGTCATTTCAAGAGAAATTGAGACAGCAGAGGAAGAGAGACACAAGGAGTGAGAGCTGTATCTAACCTTTGCAGAGACATTGCCAAAACTCATCCAGCTGCAATTTCATTTCTAATTTGGATGCTGCTGGAGTGTGTGTGCGTGAGTGCACCCGTGCGTGTGAGGCTGTATGTGTGAGGGAGAAAGAGAGAGAGAGAGAGAGAGAAGTGAAAGAACCTGATTATGAAGAAACATTGGAGGTGATGGAAAAGGCCGCTACAAGATAACGACACTTTGAATACTGAGAAGGCTGTGTGTGCGTGTGTGTGTGTGTGTGTGCGCGCGCGCGTGTGCGTGCGTGCGTGTGTGTTTAAGAAGAGAAAGTGCTGAGTCAGGGCAAAGCAAATCCATAGCGCCTGAACAGCAGATGGAGGGATTTCTCCCCTGCAGAGCACACACACACATGCAAACACACGCTCACACATGATAAAACAGCCAGCCTAAAGAGCGCTTGAGATTGTTTTGCCAAGATGATGTCATGCTGATACGGCGCCAACACAAATCAATAACATAAACAACAGTTCAGACACAAAGCCTGAAGTGGACAGGTTCCCTCATCTCATCACATCTATTATGAAGCTACTTTATTCTGAAAGAGAAAATAATCAGAACACAAGAAACCATGAACCCCATTGGGATTGTTACACATAATGTGCTATGGAAGCGGTGTAGGACGACAGTTGGCAAAGTGTCAGTCAGCTTGAAAAAGAATGAAATATCTCAACAAGCACAGGCTGTTTTCATGGCAGAAATACTTGTAGCTTGTCACTTCAACAATAGCTCAGTCCTGTTTTCTGTCCCTGTAAAAATATTCCAATGTAAGTGTCCATAATACTAACACAGTGAAGCTTTCGCCTCTAGACAGGATGTAAAGTTGCAGAAATAGCTTGTTTGCAATCACCTCACTTTTTTGACGAAAAGTGTTTTTTCGCCACAACTTGACCAATTATTGAGGACACGATCGTCCTTACAAACTACCTTGTCCTCAAGACCTCCCACCATTACACGAATGAATGAAAGCAAGAGTGTCCTTGACGATTACTATTTTGTGTGCAGTTGAAATGACTGCCATCTTGTTTTTGGCTGCAGTGCAAATGTTTATACCTGTCTTTTATATTTCAACAGCTGTACTTAGTGCAAATCATAGGCATTTGGGCAGTGTTCCATCTGGAGAGTGCACCAATGTATATTTTCATGAAAAAAGAAGCAATTAATCAATTAATCAGTCGTTCGAACATTAATGGCAATGTCATATCCATTCCCACAAAACTCCTGGTATGTAATGAGCATTACAGTTTCGAAGTACATGTCTTTGGAGTTTTAGACTAGTCGGGCCAAAATATCTATATTGTACTTCAGTGTGTGCATTTAGGTCCTAAACCACTTGGAAATTTACAAAGTTTTACATTTTAAAATTTCAGGGGAGAGGGATTTTTGAGTAAAATATAATTTATGGAATCAGTGTTAAAAATGAGGTTTAATAAATGTAAGAATGATCTTGATTATAATGTACTCACAAAGAAGAGTTTGTGGAACTTTACTCACTTGTTTTTGGAAAAGGAAACAATTTCACAAACTGCTCATGCTGTTATCTTGTCACTTTCAAAGTTGTGAAGTCCTTTTTCATGTCATTGTGACCTTTTTACTGACATGCTGTCTTTGAGTTTTTAACAGCAAAAGCACTGTTGTCTACCTAAAAACTTGGTGTCAACAAAAGTTACACTGTATTGTAACCCACACCCATAAACATTCCTAATTCAACATGATTTGAAATGTAGTTTCTACACATTAACATCAGATTTATGGATAGCAAATAGGTGGGGGTTGAATTAGCTGTGTCTCAGGTCATCTTCTTTCCTCTTGCTTCTCCGCCAGCTGTTTTGGTGCTGTGCTTCCTGCTCGTTAGGGCAGCAGCTAAAGGCCAGCGCTAATAAGTACCGCAGTAACAGACATGAACACTGACAGCACAACAGGAGAGAGCAGACATACTGACCTTTACTCATTACTGTTGGATTGGAGAGGAAAGAAGTGAAGACCACGGACGAGAGAAAGAGTGATGGTGAGAGAGGCTGACAAACTGACATCTACAGGCTTGGAGAGGAGGAAATAGGAAGAGAAAGAAAGAGTGAGGTAGATACCTCATCAGGAACTGGAGAAGAAAGTAGAAAGAGCCCAAAATAAGGGAGAGCACAGTGTACACAAGAAATCCTGTGTGGAAAAAATGATTCACTAAATCCGTCATGTTTGTCATGCAGCATTTGTTTGATCACCAAAACAATAGTGCCTGTCATGCATGCCTGTCACTTCAGATCCAGTAAATTTCCTTGTTTTCTCTACCCAACTGTCTGTAATGACACCAAAGCTTTTCTCTCCATTCAGGAAGCTAATTGAGGTTAAAAACAGGTCAGGAACAATGCATCGCCGCTCAGCTGGACAGTCAAATTAGCACATTATCACAATGAATCAAACAGTCAGGAGATCAAGACTTTTGGGGTCAACCACATCAGAAGACCAACGGACCCAAGAGCAGTCAGGGTCAGAGGTTGGAGTAGTGGGCTGAAAGGTCATTAATCCAGAGGAAAAGTGTGTGAATAATGCACCTTCAGACATTCAGAATAAACCATTTAAGTGTCCTTAAACAAGAAAGTTAAGATACTCTGTTCACTGTCTATTCACTGCATGCAAACCCTTCAATATTTCCACTACAACCTATTTTCATGTCTCTTTGGTATGCTTTCCAAAACAAAAATAATGCATCAGATTTTGTACATATTCCACGTAATCATGAGCCAGTCATTCGTGTATAACCCAAGTATTTTGGAAGGTTGCAATCAAGTTACCAACGCACTGACAGGAGTAAAGAAGGGAGCAATCCCGAGTTTTCCAGTAGAAAGAAGGTGTGGTGGTGAATGGATCAGAAAACACAGGCCTGACAGCACCTGGCACGCCCATATGATATGCAGACGGGCAGTGTCAGTTGATAACGCAGCTGGACGGATCCTGTGGTGGCCGTATGTTATCAGGTTGAAATGCTACCAATAACAACGTGATATAAGGAGTGTGAGGGTCCCTAAAGGAAAATGGATGGTTCCAGCAAACCCCAGACTTTCACTCGTACTTTTGTTGCCTATTCCTAACCATGTGCTTTTGTTCACAATGTGTTGGCTGACATTGGTTAAAGCACCCTGGAACGTCAACAGCAGATGTAGGAGGATACCCAGAGTGTAATATGTAGAAAGTCTACTGAAAAAGCAGCGTTATGTGACAACTTGGGATGAGAACGTGTTGCGATATTATATGACATATTGTATGAGGATAACTGAAACATTAATGTAAAACTAGATTGCTTTGCAAAATACATTTTTCAAGAAACGTAAAGCTGCCTCGATTATTTTCACTGAAAGACAATTCCATAGCCAGGGGAAACGTCTTGAACAGGCAATTAATTTTAACAAGCACGTCTCTTTATTTTTTAAGTAATTCTGCAATGCTTTTGTAATGTAGTCAATAAAAGCATCATAAAAAACATTTTTGACTTTCATGATGCCCTTGAAACACCAGGTAGATGTTTTACTACAAACCCCTTGTCTCGTATAAAATAAGGGAGAAAACAATAGATCTCAATTATTTTGTCAGGACATATACATTATCATTTCATTTTACTAAATAAGCTTAATTTGGCAAATAAATACATAAATATAAATGAAACAGGAACTGCCTGATCAAAGAATAAGTGAAAAGCTTTTTGATACTCTGCTACAGAAATGTTTCAATCCATTCCAAAAAAAAAGTATTAAGGTTTGACACTAAGCCATACAAATAACAAAGATAAAGCATTTCCTGTATTGAATTATTGGCCTAATTTCATCGTCTCTCCAACCACAAACTTTGAAGTGTGACCTCCTTGTTTACCGAGGATGTGTATGTGCTGGTCGATGGGAGACTGGGAAGCTAAAATCAATATGGGTTTGATTAGTACATAGTTGCTCAACAGAAACAGATTTTAAAATAAGCCAAGCTAAATTGCTGTACTGAGTGCAGAATGTGTCACTATTAAAATTTATTCATTCAAAGGCCAATGGAAACAAACAGTTTGTCTATTAAAAAGGTCAAGCTGGTGCTAATTTACTCAGGGTACATGAGGATGTCCATGTTCTCATTTTAGTTTTCCAACAACTCCAAAACAAGTCCCCCAAAAATGAGTGCATCCCTCCTATTAAGTAAATATGTGTCATTGCTGCAAATCATACATGGATTTATTTGGGCATCAAAGGGAATGTTATTTTGGATGCTTCCTCCTGGCACAGTGTTAGGATACAGGCCAAGGACGTGTGGTGTCAGGGATGGATTATGACTTTATTATGGCATCAGGGGTGGTGAGATGGATCAGAAACTCAGAGATAACAAGTTCAGATCCCACAGCAGAGTGTTTGCGCCCATCGGAGACTGCAAGTGTTTTACAAGTGTCCTTGATTTACTCTAGATGAGAGCATCATCTCAGCGCCCAACATGTTTTTAAAACAAAATAAGAATCTGCATTTGTGGGTCCATCCAAGAAGCCTCCATATGCCTGGAGGTTTATCTTTGAAATGGGACAGATCTTAGTCAAGAACATGATATGACTCAACATTTAACTCTATAATCTAAGGCCACGTTAAGATGAGAGCTGCCCTACAAAAAACTAAAAAGTCTTTCTTTGCATTTTTAAAGAAAATCTGCATCCATATGATAACATTTTGAGAACGATACTTGTGAACACGGATCCGCAAAAATAACCAAAAACGCAGCAGTATCTATGCCAGGCCAGTAGTTAGCAGTGTAACTTTGTATTGGCACACCATAGAAGAACACAATGTGCATGCACTAAGTGCAGCCGTGACTTCACTGTTCTTACAGGATCAGCACATTGCCAGTTTACATGGCGACAGATGGGGTTGCATTTTGGAAAGATTACACTTTGGAATCCTGTTTCAAAAGTTTGTGTTTTCAGGCCCCAAAAACACTGTTCTCTTGTGAACAAAAGGCCAAACCAAAACAAATATTTAGCATTTCATGCAAGAACTGTTGCTGTGTTAATGGCCTCTAAGTGAAGGACAAGAACAAAATCTGACACATGGATGGAGCTTGTGGAACTAGAAACCCTCTACCGTAATCTCTTTCAACATCAAGTTTCACATGTATAAGCATAAGTGTCAGATAACAGCATGTCTGAGTGACTGAACCTGCTCTGAAGTGGTATATCTGATTGAGACATGCATCTGCATGTAATCATGCTAGAAAACAAAATTTAAAGGAAGAGCAAAAACAGCGTCAGGTTTAACCTATTAACCCATCTGCAGACTTTTGTATGCTACACACGGAAACATTCAAGAAATCCCAGACAGCATCAGCTCTTCTAGTTCGCTCTTCAAAGGGGGTTAAATTTCTTCAATTTCTCAGCTGAATGGGCTCAAGTACTTCTGCAACACTGTGAAGCTGTGAAAGCCTCTATTTTCGACAAAATGCTGTTCAGTCAAAGAGCCTTAACCAGACCAAGAGCTCACTAAGTGTTAGCTCATTGCATTATCTCTTCAAAGGGCATAATTTGGCCTAGTTACCCAACAGAGTTGGCTAGGTTAGCGTAGTCAGATAATTCACAGCTCATTCTTTACATCAAGAATAATACTAACTGAAGCATATTTCTCTATGAATGCATATGTACATAAAAACTGAGTAATATTTAGATTTATGAAGGAATGGCTATTGAGTTTAATCTGTCAAAGTTTAATCACTAATCTGTCTGTAAACTTTAATTTTTGGCAGTTGTGTTACAGTTTGTGATCCTTGTGATTGCTTTTGAATATACAACATCACAACCAATCAACAAAATCGCATTTTACTTTAGACATTCTTAAGTTTCAATCGTGCAACCTAAAATAATTAATTAGTTAGTTTCAACTTGCAGGTACTAATAACTTAACGCTTAAATCTGAAATAGACAAGTGTGTCTTTCCCTTAACTTATGATTTTGATTATGATTATGCAATTTTGTCTGCCACTGGGTTCAATCTCCCTGGAAAATGAAGACTCATTTACAGCATAAGTAAAGTGTGCTGACCATTGCACAACCAGAACAGGAAGAGAGTAGCACTTATATTTCTTAAGTAGCTTTAAGTAGCTATCCTTAGTTACCAAAGACAATTGTAAGCTATTTTGTTTCGCTGCCTCTTAGCGAGATACTCTCTGTGAATTTAAGTTCCCTCTGGTAAGTGGTGATGCAGTGTATACGTCAAGGGCTTAGGGAAGCAATAAAGTGTTTGAGATTGTGTCATCTTGGTTTAGACTACAGAGCCTCTGTGTTATCATTTTACTACCTTAAAAAATATAGGCCAGACTGTCTAACTGCAGCATATAAAAGTATCATCGCTGATTGGCACTGCTTCCACATCATCTGGCACGTGGACTTTCCACCAACTGGCTACTTCCAATTCAGTAATCTGCTAACTTGAATGAATAAAATGATTTAATCACGTGGCTCCTCTGGACTTTATTAATGTCACTGTACCAAACATATCAGATTCTGATAGTGAAATGGGTTATTTTGGAAGCAAAAAAAAAAGTATCTGGAGGTCTCTTTTACAATGTAAGTCTATGGGAAAAAGGTTTTTTTTTGGGCCCAATGGCACCACATGATGGACTCAGCAGTTGTCACACCACTGTTTAGTCAGTAAGCAAATTGACTTAAAGCCTGGCGCACTTCCTGGGAGTCTGGTGACTTCCTGTTTTATATACCTAATTGCTTTTAATTGGATGCCAGTTCAAATTTCCCAGCATATTTACATATAACTATGAAGTCTTGACCTGCTAAGACATTTTTTTGTGTTTAAAGGTCCAGTGTGTATGATCAAGTGGCGTCTAACTGTGAGGTTGCAGACTGCAACCAAATGCCACTTCTACCATGTGCCAACCATGTAGGAGAACTACAGTGGCTGATGTAAAAATGCGTAAATGGGAAAATGTCAAAGTCCCTTTCCAGAGCTAGTGTTTGGTTACCCTTGTGGGCTATTGTTGAACATCATGGTAGACTCGCTGGAAAAGATTCTCAGTGTCAACTGATTATACACTAAAGAAAACACTGATATGAAATAAGATTCCACTTTTGCCAATAAATGTCACTAAATCCTACACACTGGACCTTTAATGATGCCACCCTTTTTAGTTTAAACTAGCTAATAGTTACTTAGAAATTAGGCAGGATTTTACATGCCATCTAAGTGATGGATTCATGAATAGCTAGAGTAATCCAATCCTATCCTGTATAACCGCAGTCTTCTCAGTAAGTAATGGAGGCTGGACCACAGAGAGACCTGTAAAGCTATCAGCCAGCCTCTGTAACACCATACCCACAGCTCGACAAGTACCTCCTGGTGGAAGACAGAGCCATCTCCACAAGGAGAATTAACTTCAGCCCTCGTCTCTTTTAATAAGACAGTAAAAGAACACAACACCCGGCACATTATTTCTATCCCTTCTGTTCTAATTGCAATCTTCATTGCGTTAGTGTCAACTGGGAAATAGAGGCTGACACAACGCTTGTCAGGGCAATGGCTTCACTAGAAGGAGCGGATGTGTGCGCCAAATAAAAGTAATGTTTGGTTAGCACTGATGTACTGTTGTTCCAACCTGTAATGGGTGAAGGTAAGGTGAAAAACTAAGGGGGACAGGGAGACAAATACAGGAAAGATGAGGAAAAAAGGATTACAGGAAGAAAAAAAATCACCCAAAGTAAGTGAGTTTCAAAGAGAGGCCGTAAGACATATACAGCCAAGCAGGGAGACAGTATTAGCAGGTCAAGATTTTTAAATGCGTCTGTGTGGACTTGGGGGAATCTGAGAAGGTTTTAAGCTGATTTGAGTTGGAGAGTCATAAAGTTGTAGAGGATTTAAGGTGGAGCTTAATGTGTTTTTCTGACAACCTGGGAGATAATATGCAGCTATTTATATATTTAAAAAAATGACTCAGCAGCATAGCAAACAAACCATATTAGAATTCTCAGAGATGAGAGGCAACAAACAAAAACAGGAAAACAGATTGGAACATACTTAGCAGACCACTGGAACATGCATGTGAGGTAATGTCCATTGTAAAAGACCTTGAAAACAGGTGCAGCAGTGAAACCAGTTTTAGGGGTCTTGCAGCAGAGTAAAATAAGGACCTGGCCCTGGAGATGCTGGCTTTGGGGAATTTGGACAAAATGTGGTAGGCAGGTGGAAAATGAAGTAACAGAATAGCTAAGTAATGGGCTAACAGGGAGTTTATAAAGGGAAACAAATCAATGAAGTTTGCAGGTTGTGAAACATCAAGAGTGTTTCTCCATTACAAGTTTAGAAAGCTGATGTCAGTGTCATACAAATGCAACACATCGTAACAGCTCAACAACAACACTGAAAGACTGTGTGTTGTTGTTGTGTACTTATGTCTTACAAAAGAGCTGTATGAACTTTCTTAAGGAATGATTCATGTTCACTCAGAAAACAGTGTAAAAATGTAAAGCCAAAGTAAGCACGCTGCTTTATTACATCTGCTTCTCTGACAGTGAAACTTATTGATCTGGAAAACAGAAGAAAATGCCTCTTACAGTATGGATAACTGGCTCAAAGACTCTGGATAAAATGAGTGAGGGATATAGAAGAAGCAATTTAAAAAATGCTAAGGTGAACAAGAGGCTTTTAGTTGTGTTTTGTCAAAGAATCAGGCAATATTTACCCTTCTAATTAGATTTATGGAGAGAGTGACTACCTCAGATTAAGAGGATTTGAGCGGAGGAGCTTGTGGTATTTAACCAGATGAGGTGTTTAAGAGCAGCATTAAATGGGTACCTGGAGAGGCAGAGGTGGCGCATAAACATCACAAAGATCAATACCTCATTCTATGATTTCCTCTGCATATTTATTTCCAAACTACAGCCCCCTGCTAATGTCTAAATCTCTTTTTCAAATCTAAATTAGCACTTCCAGAAAATGATTACTGGGGGATTGATGAAGTGTTCCAAGCCTATTTCAGCGTAATTACAGTGGTTCTAATGTGCAATTATCAGTATGGCCCACTGAAAAACCGAGACCGTTTAGATGTTAAATACTGCCATTAACATTTGCCTATAAATGTTAAATGCTGTCATTAACATTTGACTATAAGACGGAATGAAGTTATCTCAATGTTTTTGTGGCAGCCCACATGGGGCTGAGGTAAAATTACAATTACAGCAGACCATAATCTACAAGGATTAACACCAGAGAGTGGCAGGGCAGGATGTGGCAAAGAAGGGTCGGAAATAGATCATGAAAAGAAAATGTAAAGGTGATAGTGGGAGGATGGGGAAGGATGAAAAATATAAAAGTAAAAGGTTTTGGAGAGATGGAAACACTTCAGCAGCAAAACTAGGGAGAGTCAAACATCCAAAAACGTGTGCCTTTCAAAAGAGGCATTCACATCCAATTATTGGCTTTTAAGGACCCCACTTGATGTCAGACTCATTGCAGAGTTTGGCTACTCATCTCTGCATGCTAAAATTTGTAGATAAGCAGGCAGCCAATTAGGATTTGGAATGCCCCTCAACACTTATCTTTTTTCAGCTCCATAACAGCAACAACACAGTCAATTATGAGATTGTTGACTGACTCAGTTGCATTATTGATCATCAGAGGACTGATACTTGAAATGTCTTGGCACAGAGGAAGCTGAAACTGGGATGCGTGACAAGTCAAAGTGTGAGGATAGGCAACTTTGTAAAAACTGCAGCACTATGAATATGTCCAGTGCTACACACATTTGGAAATTAATTTTGCTCATTTATACAACGTCATTACAGGCCCATCTCAGACCCACCACTGCTGCTCAGAGAAAACAGATCCACTTGCATATATAGCACTTGTTGCCAATTTGTTAACCTTTTGTGTGTTCAAATCAGGTTGCCACTGTGAAGGACATTTTTAGCATTACTGGCCTCATTATTCTGTATTATAAGGAATGGCACAGTTAAGGCCCAAGAATAGAGGCGCTGGCTGTTCCAATCTCAGGACCAATCAGCAAACAGTCTGATGACGGTAAAGCTCTGAGGGCAGCAGCCAATATTTCAGCAGATCCAGTGTAGAAAATGGATATCTGGGCAAAGACTTCCAAACATGTTTGGTCAATACTACTTGGACTACAAACATAGAACAAATGGAACCAGAACACTACTGCTACCACATTCTTGTATCACTGCTCACAGATACATATACAGTACATATGCAGATATCTGATATAAAGATTATCAACAAGTGCACAGGACCACGTCCTAAAATGTTGATGCTTTTTTTACGCCTCTGCATCGGCAAAAGCTATGGCCAAAAGCACTATACTTTCAGGCTGTCAATCCTTCCTGTTTTCATGAAGATACATTAAGAATGCCATGACTTGACTTAAGAATGAACTTATTTGATTTTAGTGCCCAAAGGTCGCTGTGATCTCAAATTTGGCACAAACATCCACTTGGACTCAAGGATAAACTGATCAATTTTGAGGTCAAAGGTCAAGGTTACTATGACGTCACAAAAATGTTTGTGGCCATAACAGAATTTGTAAGCTAATTATGACAAAGTTTTACACAAAAAGAGATAAAATGATGAAGTCATGACATTTTATATCTAAAACGTCAACAATCAACCTCAGTTTGACATCATAACGCCCTGCCAAAACACTTGGCCATTTAATGCAATAACTCAAGTGTTGTCAGGTTTCGAATTGGTGACACAAATTTGGGTGCCTATTTTGAAACTGTGCTGATTGTACAGATATCATGTACTTTTTTTGCAGCAACATCCGTATTTGAAGAATTGTCTATTGTAATGGCTACATGAGTCTGGACAGACATGGATGTAAACCGTAACTGCAACTTGACTAGTTTGCAGAGGCATACAACCACAATGCAGTAATTTTAACAATAATAATAATAACAATAATAATAATAAACTTTATTACAGACTCAATGGTCCAGATAAGAGCAAGACAATACATACAAAAGATACAAAAGACACATAGAAGTACCATACACAACAAATTCACAATGCAATAAGATCACTTAAAAAAAAAAAAAAAAAAACAAGTAAAAAAGTCAATGACCTCAGAAGAGACTACTATACCAAAACAACATATCCCCAATACAATATGTACAGATCACTTAAAAAACAATTCAAAATGTCACTGACCACAGAGGAGACGACTATACCAATGCTTCCATATCCTGGACATATAGCGTGTAGTGCTCAATTTGATGCTTGTCAATGCCATGATTACACAATTCTCTGAGTTGTTCAGCCGACCTATAAATTTATACATCAAATTTCTCAACGAGGCTTGCAGTGTATTAAGACCTGCAGACACGAACATCTCGCTGGCGCTACACCAACGTGGTCTCCTCAACAGAATTCTCGAAGCATCATTGTAAGCTACCTGAATTTTACGCAGGCTTGCTTTGCTGTAATTAGACCACAATTGGGCAGCATAGAGAGGAGTGCAGTGTGCTCTGAACAAAGCCACCTTCACTGTATCTGTACATGCACCAAACTTGCGAAGCAAACTGTTTGCTTGAGCATATAGAGAACGGCACTGCCTGTAAATGTCTTGGTCATCCTTCAACTGATCTGTAATGAGATGCCCAAGATACTCAACTTGGCTCATACATCTAAAGTTATTACCTGCCAATTTGAAAGTAGGAAACATTAGACATTTGTCCTCCTTTGTTCTGCAGATCATGACCACACTCTTATCTGTATTGAATTTCATGTCATGGACAATACCATAATCAGAGCAGACATGAAGAAGCTGCTGGAGACCAGCACTGCAGGGACTGAAGACCACGAGGTCATCCGCATACATAATATGATTGACTAAAGTATTGCCTATCATACACCCAGTGTTACAGGTGTTTAGGCAGATAGAAAGGTCATCAACATACAGATTAAAGAGAATTGGAGAGAGAATTCCCCCTTGTCTGACCCCATTCCTGACCCCAAAAGGGGCAGAGACACAGTGACCCCATTTTACACGCATCGACTGGTTGGCATACCAGTAGGACAGAATTCTCACAATACATTTAGGTACACCTCTGCTAGTCATTTTGTTGAATAACTTAAAATGATTAACCCGGTCGAAAGCTTTTGAGGCATCAATAAAACTCATTAAAACTGAGGAATTCTTATCTCTATACGTATTGACAATTTCTTTTAAGGAATATATGGCCAAGTCTGTGCCATGCTTAGCTTTGAAGCCAAATTGGCTATCAGTAGAAGAAATAATCTCCACAATTCTGTCCAACAGGATGCTTTCAAAAACTTTAGACAAAACAGTGGCAAGGGCTATTGGTCTGTAGTTATCAGAGCAGCCAACTTTACCTGATTTATCCTTGATCACCGGAACTAACAAGACAGATATCATTGTATCCGGCAAGAAACCATGAAAGCATTGAAGCAGATGGCAAGAAGATTAGATTGTTGATTTAGATTGTTTTAGATTGTGATCTAGAAGCAAAATCAGTTAATGTAATTTTGCTATTTCTTGATTAACTCATTGAGTGCCAGCCCTATTATATAATGGAAAGTGGCTTGTGCCAGCTTTTCTGGCCATTTTGAATCATCTTTCAAGACCCACAGAATATTTTGTACAAAGGCTCTGAAAACATCGAAAAGCTCAAATGAAAGAAGAAACTCTGTTTTTCATCATGGAAAAAAAACATTAGTTTGCACCTTGTTCCATTCTTGACTTATCTGAAGTTGAATAGAGGCTGGTTTCATCAAAAAGACCACTTTTTTTCTAGAAAGCTGAGAAAAATGCATTTTTGTGAAAGGTAGTCTGACAAGCAAAACAGTGATTTGAATGTTATAATTTTGCCTTCAATGTCATAAAAGACATCTGAAAAGTGTGTCACAAATGTGTGTAAATGTGTAAACATGCAAAGTACAGCACAATGCAACAAATCATGGCCCCAGTTCAGAGAGAGAAAACCCACAAAATAGAACCGGAGTCCTATTCCATTATTCCTACCTGCAGTATTCAGGCAAACAGGGCTTCTTTAAACACTCTGATTTTTCAAAGTAAAAGCTTCGGACACTCAGTCAAGAGCATGGGGGGTGGGGGGGGGGAGATCCATGAGAGTTTCTTCCAGCATCCGCTGGCGAAACTGGCCACTTGACCCTCTCCGTTTTTTGGGGGGCATTTTATGCCGATATTGAATTGATGTAGCTTCGTTGCTGTTGTTTCGAATCACCTCCGTCAAAATGACTCAGGTCACTCTGAGTCATTTTTTTAAACAAAGTTTAATAAATCATAATAATCCATAAACTGGTGAAGTTTCAGTGATCATTTGACAATTTATATTAGCTCGGTGGCTCAGACTGGACTCACATAAGTCAACACTGGCAGACTTGTTTTTTAACTCAGAAGCTGCTGCATGACTAAAAGTCATGTTTAACTGTAGTCTGCTGTTGTTAAAATTAGCCCAGTCTTACTCTGTTCCAGTGGTGTGGTTTGCTTTTCAATATTTTCCCTTGTTGGTCACAAAAAAATATCATGAACACAATGAAGTCTGTTATTGAGGCTGTCAGCTTTGGGCTTATGCCTCTTTGGCCTCCAAACCAGAGCCGTATGGTAGAGCGACTCCTCTGAGCTCCGTGTCAAAGCTCCCATCTTTGGCCTTTCCCCAACTTTATGACATGCTAATTGTCCACTATGCACATTGTTATGCATGTGGGAATAAAGAGATTAAATGCCAGTGCGGGGCCATTGCTTCCTCCTGTTGCTGTTGGCCCCATTTAGTGTCCATAGTAGGGCATAACACTGGAAGTGGAGGCAGCACCGCAATGGGATTAAATGGCCACCATGTGTGAAAAGTCCTGTCAATGCCAGCCCCCACATGGGCTGACCAGCCAAGATGGGACCAACTGGCAGCAGCGCGGGCCAAGGAGGCATGTGGGAGTTTTGTAACCTCTACAAGCTGGCCATTTGGCATCTGATAGAGATTTTTTGAGTCTCTTAAAACTACTTTGTGATGGACGAGAAACTTCAACAGATGCCAGAGAGATAGGGAGTCACTTATGACTTCTCTTACCAGGTGAACAAAAGTCAGTGATGCAGAATCCTGAAACATTAAGAAACTGAGAAAATTGGACACAAAAAACTGATGTTATTTCTGTGGTTTCTCCCAAAAAAAGAGTGTTGCTGGAATTACATTTTTTTTGTAGGTCAACTGAAAGTGGTTCCCTCATCAGCCAATGGGATGTTTCCATTTGACTTGAGGTTGCAGAGAAGAGTTTATGATACTTGCACATTTTGTTTATAAAGATACTCTTCACAAATTAACAGCATTTGTATGATTTTTAAGCGTAAATATAATCACCAGAAGTAAAGAACTAATGTTAGACTATTAACAAACTATACTTCGGTCACATGACTGAATGCTGCCCCCACAACAAGATTTTAAAGCCATGTTCAGTGTGGTAATGTTCTATAGTCAGCTTTTTTTAAGACAAAATTCACAAAGGGCATCTTTAGTGACCTGTTTTATGTTGTGAAACAAACTGTGAAAGTCTCTAAAGCTAGTGTTAACTACAAACCTTATTTCAGGCATCCAACCGAAAACCCATAAAAAAAACCTCACTAACTTTGAGACGAGGGAACCAGGAGTGCTAAAATGGTAACTAATTTCCAGGTTTAGGTTGTCATTACTGCACCTCTTTTTATATATGTGACACATATTGCAAATATTTTATGGTCCACAAAAGAAAGAAACAAACAAAAAATCATTTGCAATCAGTGTTGAAACTGCCCTGCCCTTTGAATCACACAAAACAAAGGCAAATAGGTGGCCTGCAGATGAGCAGATAAAGATCTAATTTGGAATAAACACTGAATATAATTAAATGAACTTAATGTTACATGTATTTCTTTCACTTGTTTAAAAATAAGATTAGACTATTTTAAGGAAAAAATGTCAAAGGGAATGCGCTAGATATCCATCTTTCACAAAGTTATTAGCATGAATTCTATATTTCTTGCTTTTTTGTTTTAAAAAAAACGTAATAGAGAGCAAAATTAATGTAAATGTCACCCATTTTTTAACGTGGTTATTGTATATTGAAGATATGCAATAAATAATGATATGATAAATCCTGCGGCACCCTTGGCCCGTCCTTAAGGCATCCCCACTTTGTAAACCACTACTGTAGGCGGCTGGAACGTGTCCAGCTTTGTGATTGGCTTTATATTCCACAGTGCCTACAGACCCAAGAAATGAGCCCAACAATTTCTCTCTTACATCAATTTCCTGCAATGTGTTGGAATGTTTACAGGGAAAAAAGCAGCTCTGGATCCGTCACAATGAAACGTACTCAGAAAAAAATAATAATAAAAAAACATTCCGTTTATCTTCAATTTGCCTCTGAGTTGGTCAAATTATTCTTACAGTAAAAGTAATGGAAAAATGAATCCTTGACTCCTGGACGATTCTCTGCTCTGGCAGCACAATCAGCCACTGAGTTCTATAAATGGGAAAATCCGCAAACCATTCCCTCCCAAAAGCTCCAAAACCAGCCATGATAGCCCTTAACAAAGCCCCACATCAGCATCTAGTAAAGCACTCCCTCTTGAATTTTTATTGTGGTGGGTGAATGACAACTCGGATTTATACCCCTATTGAGAGGAGGTGGCCCTGTGGAGAGTTTTTGATGTGCCGGTCTTATATAATTCCAATGCATCTCTTTTTACAATACAGATTTTTGGCAGTAACTGCTGTCCTCTCAAACTGTCTATCCATCTTTGTATTTATCACTGCCTCCCCCTCTCTGTCCCTTGGCACCACAGAGGTATCTCTCAGACTGTGTGAATCCAGCTGAGGTTTGCCTTTGATGTTCGGTGCTCTGCATCCTGTAGAGAGGCAAAGACTCCCTCCTGTACTGAGGGGAAAAATGCACCACTACAGCCCACAAAACAGAACTGAACACATCTAAGTCGAAAGAGTGAGATTCAGTCCGGGGACTTTGCTTTTTCTCCATCTGTTCCCAACATTTCTCTGGCCCGGAGGCGCTTCTTGACAGTTGATATCAACAACTGACCGAGAGCAGAAAAGTTTAAAGCTGCACAAGGCTAAAGTTTTTATGGATAGCCGGCACCCCAAACCTCTCACTGTTTACACTTTGAAACGCAACTGTGTAAAAAATGGAAAAGGTCAAAGCTGTTACAAAAATGGTAGAGACAACCAAGGAGCTTGAGGAAACAAGAAACTCTTACGTTTAGAGCTTTTCCACCAAATAATTCCAGGAACTGTGGAATCAGAGGAACTAAATTTGTTTTTCCACTGTATTTGATAATGGATTAACCCTTTGAAACCCAAGGCGACATCACTTTTCTTGTGCTGCTTTCAAACACCTTTCACAAGTATTTAAATCTTTGAACCCCAAGCAAATTGTGCAAAATTGTGTGATGTCTTTCAAAATCATTGATAAAAAAAAGACAATGAGAAACTTTGTGAGAAATTTTACACAAATTGCAAAAATTAGTAGATTTAGAAAATTATTTTGAAAAAGCTAGGGGGGAAAATGTCTAGGGAAAAAAAAACACTAGGTTAAAAACTATACCTACAATTATCATAGTTAAATACTTTTTGCTTTCATTGTTTAGTTCTTTTAAGTAACTTCCTGAAACAAAGTCCTGCATTTAATAAAGTGTGTACTGTGCCTGGACCAGCTCAGTCATTATTTATGACAATAAATCCATCTCAAAATGTGCTGCCACTGCAGGTGGTAAAATATTTAAGCTGGACAATGGACATAGCAATGGAAGATTCCGTACCTTCTCTCCTGTTGACCTTAGCGAAGACCGGTCCATGGCTGCTGGTTAGCTGGGAGGAGCTTCTGAATGATGATGGCGGTAGATTGGCCACCAGCGGGCTGTCACACACCTCTGTTAACCAATCACAAAGCAGAAAAGACAGTTTAGAATCAGGATCATTCCTCTGAACATATGCACCAGTATGTTACAGTGTCTCTATAATGCTGCTGAAAAGCAAAATGAAGGAAGTGTCCTTCTAATTGAAAGGTTAACCTTGAAGCTCTCTTGAGTATCCATAACATATAATTTTGGGTCGGGGCAGATAACGGGTCACACAGAGCAGAGACATGAATAAGAGAACCTGGTTTCTGAGGGAGAGGAAAGTCAGTGGAGACCTTTTCATGCTTCATACACTTTGATGTTTAGAAATGTCAAGGGTAAGAATTCCAGTCATAAGCTGAGTGCAAATTGACTCTGAATGTGTGACCCATGAACAGTCAGTATCTACAAAAAATGTCATTGTATAAAATTATCTTATTTTGAGGTTACGGATTATTATTGTGGATGTAAACATTATGCTGATGCATCAACAAACAAAGCCATGGCAACAGTGCCTCTACTGGGACCTACAGAAAGAGAAAGGGATGGTAGATTCCAAACCCCGAAGTGTCAAAATAAAAGATACAAGTATGCCAATGTGAAATATTAACAAACAGAACATCTGTTCAGTATTCATCATTCTCCTGTGACAAAGTTATTACAGGAAGTCACTGGAGTTGAATATATCAACAAATTGCTCAATAAGGTATTCAAGGACAAACAAAATAACAATACATTTATCCCACAAACAAGTATTTTTCTGTGTAGCCACTCTGATACGCATTCCTTCGTTATGATGCACAGGGCCAGAATACAGTGGGCATGGTATAATGTTATAAAGTACATGTAAAATGCATACAAAAACTGCATTGTCTTAAGTTGTTTCTTTGTCTCGTTGAGATTGTTTTCTGTTTTTTACTTTTGTCTTTTTTTGTCTTAGTGTGTCTTTATGGTTGTTTAATTTATGTTTTTGCATCTTGTTATAGATTTGCATCCTTTTACAGAGTTTGCCTCTGTGGTCATTTTAAATCTCTTAGTAGTTGATTTACGTCTCTTTGTGATCATTTTACGTCTCTTAGTGGTTGTTTTTATATGTGTTTCTGGTTATTTTATGTCTCTGTTTTTGTTTTTTATGTGTTTTTGTGGTTATTTTATGTCTCTGTGTGGTTGTTTTTGTGTGGGTCTGTGGTTTTGTGTATCTCTGCAGTTGTTTTCAACTTTTTGTAGTTGTTTCATAACTCTTTAAAGTTGGTTTGTGTTACTCTGTGGTTTTTTTAAACCCCTTTGTGATTGTTTTATGTTTTGATGGGGTTGTCTTATATCTCTTTATGGTTGTCTTACATCTCTTTATGGTTGATTCACATCTCTTCATGGTTCTTTTACATCTCTTTGTGGGTTGTTTATGACTAAAAATGTTAACACAGAAAACAGAGTCTCTAGTGCATCGACCCCCCAACCCTTTGGGCCCTGGTCTGTGCCCAGTAGGCTCATTCAGTTATCCATCAGCGTTTACTTGTGCTGTTGATTGTGTATATTTGTGGTTACTGTCATTTTGTTATTATTTTCATCATTATTAGATGGTAAATTTGACAATAGCCATTTAAACAGGTAAGTTGATGTGTCCAAAACTTGACTCTGACTTGCATTAATGGACTTTTGTGTCTGTGTTTGATGATACGACACAGCTGAAAATATCGAACAAACACATACAGTAAGCATTAAATCTTTCACCATCTTGTTTTGTTTCTCTCTTTTACTCTAACTTTTAAATGCATTTTCTTCCAAAGAAACACAAAGACATAGAAAAGCACCCACATTCTTCTGATTTTCAATTGATATGTAAATGTATAGCAATACTTTATTGCGATAAGGGCGACTTCTCAAAAGTTTACATAGAAAGTGGAAATCTGTGTCAGCAAGTATCCATCCTTTGTCCTTTAGCAATAAACTACTTTTAGAGCTATTGTTCTGCAGCTGACAAAAGCAGCTACAACGGGAGCTGCGGCCTGATTCATCGTGTCTCCATGGGTAAGCAATTTCCCCAGAATACTTGATTATTAACTAATTACCAAGTGTTCAATTGTCTCCACAAGTATTGTGCAAGTGTAATCTAAAATCTGTTTTTTTAATAGATGTTGCTTTCCACCTCTGAGAACAGAGCCAGTTCAAATTATTCATAACCCATTCAGCAGTGCCAGGTCCCGTATCCCTCCTCTGACAACAAGGCTTCAGCTGAGATTACTTTGTCAACATTATTGTACTTCATTTCAAGCACAGAGGGATTTTCATTACCTGAGACTATAAACCACAAACTGTTGACAGTTCTGAATAGCCTGTCATATCCACCTAAGTCTGTAACTCCTCTCGCAGAGGCAGAGCCCCCAATGTTTTATCAAAAGCCCCAAACCCTTTAGGTCTTTAAAATACCTTCAACTTGGAGCTGTTCAGATAGCAATACACGCCCATGTTGTTTATCCTATGCTATTCCTTCGATAAATCGAATATAAATAAGTGTTCTTCTGTTGACCTAAGATTCAATTCAGAGTATTGAAGACTACATTTTTGACATTGTTGGAGATCCTTAATTTGCAATTAGAGCAACGCAGATTATTATGTCATGGATCTAAACGTAACAGATTTGTTAGCTAAAAAATTATTCTATGAAGTCTGACTGAGCACTGTAAAACAAAATTAGGTTTCAAGATTATTAATGCTGTTTACGCCAATTTGCAACCCTACCTATGTTATGTAGTTTTAAAATAGTAACATAAGACTTTTTTTGCCGCGTTTCAGGTGGCAGGAGTGAAAATTATCCATCTTCATTTGTTGTGTTATGGTTTCAAAATGATGAAGACAGTTGGAGACCAAGATTTTTTTGGCAACAGTCATGTTTTTCCCTGATGATGCACAGACGTTCAGGCATCTATTTTGTTGTATGACTTTAAAAATAGTGCATACAGCCTATATGTTCTCATCCCAACTCATCAAATATTGCCACCTTGTCAATGGACCCACTCGTCTTAATATGACATAGGTACCCTTCTGCATCTGCTTTGAACATACAGTAATGGCGTGTCAATTTAGGCTTGTTACATGCATTGTATCTTTTTAAATTAAACATATTTTTACTGGTTTTACAGTTTCTGATCACTACATGCATACAGTTTTTTTCTACAAAGTATGCTTGCAACATAGGTAAAACAATTAGTTTTTGGGTTCACTTCAGAGTTTGTCTGTGAATTTCCATTCAAGCTCAGGTCAACTGCAGCATCTTTAGTAAGAAAAGAATCAGCAGAAAACTCGTGGCTTTGTGTGGTAGCGCACAATAATATATTGGTAATAGGACTGTCATACGATTGATTTTTTTAATGGTTATTAATTGCTGAATTTCTCGCGATTAATCACATTTTTTAATAGCATGTTTTCAATTCCATTATTTTGCATTACAAAATAATGTTAAAGTCCAAAGTGAGAAGGTGAAGCTATTCTTACTAAATTGTCTTGATAAGGAATCAAAGAAAGGAATGTGGGCCAGCAATTAACATGATTTTAAAAAATATCACATTAATAATTGGACTTAATTCACATTGTGATTAACGAGTTAATGCTGACAGCCCTAATAGGTAAATTAACTTTGACCTATCATTTCTCAGTATCACCTCCTCTGCACACCCCTGATGTGCTTGTTAATTGGTGTATTTGTCCAGCATGTGAAACTGAATGTCTTCCCAGTTCTCAGTGTTAAATAAAGGTTCCCTTAAATTAAAAGACTTCCAGGCTAAGTACTGTTCAAAGTGAGAAATTATTATTATTATTATTTTATCATTATATTGACAAAATCCCAGTCAGATCTCTGGTTTGGCAAAAAAGTTTCAAAGAATATTAAAAAAACTGACAACACGCTAACAGATGGCAGAAAGTCCTTCATAACAAACTGAACAAAGGGAGAAAGAGTCTTTGGTGATTTGCTCCTGAGTATAAGTTCTGTTTACTACAGAAGAATACTGATGTCAGTGAGCTGAAAGAATGTCACTGACCATTCACATTTTAGATTTATCAGTCATCACGAAATTCATAAGTCATTTTCTCACTCCTGATTCGGATATCTAATGAAAAAAAACAGCTTGTTTAGATGTAGATGTATCCTAATGTTGCTGTGTCTTCATCTCCATCCAGCCAGGCCTGAAGCTGACAGAGACACAGAACAAGCTGTGGATTATAGTGGAGCACTTACTGCAAAACACAGTAGAATTAGTGTAGAGAGGTGAAATGAGCACTGTAAAACCTCGGTGGGATGTGTCGGGAGAGCACGGCCTTGGCAAGAAAAGCTGGTTAGAAGAAGCAAGGGTGTCTGAGCAGGCGAGGGTGATTTTCCTCGGAGGAGTAGTGACATTTAAAAAGGTGACTGACTGGGAGGAAAAAGTAAAGCACAAAATACAGAAAGCTTAGAGGGAAATGAAGGTAAAAAGGCTGCTGAACTGTCAGCCACTGACCACGGCTTTGTCAGATATGGACACATGGATCTACAACACATTTCTAAAACAGAGCTACAAGGAACACAGTTTTCTTTACAAAGTTATTGACAAAGGGCTGTAGACTTGGCAACAAAAGGGGATTCAACTTCTAAACTGACATCTGAAACCTAACTAAAAGTGAAACAGTCTCACACTTTATATCACAGTTTAACCTTTATCGTTGAACAAATATGAAGATTTGCCAGCACATATTTGATGCCATCAGAACTATTATTTATCTTTTCCTTGTCATTCTTATCTCCACTTCTTTCTTTGCTTTTAAGATCTTTTTTTAAATTTAAAAACAGCTATAAAGGGGCACTATTGCCACACCCTCATATCCCAAATTGTCATATATTGCTGCTTTGCAGTGGACTTCTGCATACTGAGGTTCTCTGATGCCGCCATCGTAATGTCAACTGAAGCACATGGTGGAATGATGCTGCATGCGGTTATGTTTAGGTGACAAAAGCACATGGCAACCAATACCTGGACGTCAACAAACGCACATGCAGGCAAGGAAGATTCGGTTTAGGCTAAAGAGGCAAATTGGTAAGGTGTAAAAAAAAATAAAAATAATCATATTAAGACAGGAAGCGAACACTGGACTCCTACTTCAAAGTCTGTGATTTGTTGTATCCATCCACTGCTTCTCCCGCCTGACCGATAGGGATCTTTGTTCTCCTCATATTGTTACCAGCAGCATTTCAACGTGACGCATCATGCATCCTGATATCATGCATGATGACATCATGCAGACACAGGAGTGTTTTTTGGTGTTGGGATCTTGCAATCAGGTACTGCAAAAGCGTCTGTATTTGACGGCTTTTAAAGGAGAATGGGCTGGCTGCTACAGCCACGTCTTGTCCTCAGAGGTCAGTGACTCCAGTTTCATAACGTCTTGCTGGCCGTAAGTTTACTAATGAATCTGTTTTCACCTGGCTTGTTGGAAATGGAGGTAAAGTGTTTGTTGATATAGCAGACAGGGTTCTTTCTGTCACCACTGGGCCGCATGCAATGAATCCCCAGAGTCCTAATTACTGGGTGGCACTGCTGAGCCCTATATCTGGGCAAGTGCCCACTATTTTGATGTGCATTTTATCAACTGGCTTCTGCGTCAGTGGCGCCGTCCATAGTTTGGTGTGGCTGGCTCTGGCGTCTGTTCGCCTTTGGGTTCTCAGTGATTGTAGGGCATATGTTCTTTCATGTTTTTCCTGTGCTGCAAGTTTACAGTGTGTGTCATGGCATTATATACTTGCCTCTACTCCTTTGTTTTGCTTCTCTCCAAGCAGCAGATCCGAGGAGATATTGTGAAGGTCTTGCTTAGGACAATGTCTCTTCTGTAGAGGTATGCTGGCTCATGCGCTTCTGTTAACTTCAGGCAGCTTCTGTTTAGCCTCCAGCTAAACACAACTCTTTTCTTTGTCTGTTCTGCTGTTCGAGTCACAGCCTTATTGCTCTCATTCTCCTGCTGTCTGAGAAAACTGCACCTCTGCTCTCTGGTACACACAAGTTTGCATGAGCCTACTTTTAAATCAGCGTAACTTCCAGTTTAAGTTTCAGTGTTTCCTTGTACTTTGTACACACTCACAGTATATGTCAGGCTGTGCATCAGGGCCTGATTCATAGTCCTGGCTTCCATTACCCCTTGCCACTGCTGTTTTTTTCTGTACAAGGTTTTGTCTCTGCATCTGTACTCTCTACACTCTCTTCACATCTCTTTTTCTTTGTTTTCTGGTAGTGTAACTGGTTCAGCTTTGTGGTCCTGTCTGCACTTCCTTCAGCAAAGAGTGGAGAAGCTGTCTGCTTTGGACACTAGGAATGTTACTGGTTTCTTCTGAAGAATGCGAGCAGTGTGTCTTTTGTTGGCGTTGGTTTATACAGCAATACTGAGTTGTTGGTTTGTTTATTTGCAAGGTTTCTTTCTTTTTGTGCTCTTTTGTTTCATGTTATTATAAGGGGCTCCTTCAGGGATTTTGGGCCCCGAGAAAACATATCACATCGGGTCCCACCGCCACATGCCACGCAAATCCTGCACAATTACCACACCTATCACACCTCCACAACCCACTCAACCCACTAAAATCTTTCAATAACTTTACCTTCAATATATTTTTGTTTTTACTCTACTACAAGCAAAACCACTGTTTATGTGATATTACGCAATATTATACTACTAATCTGCCCATTAGTATACAGAGTGTCTAAAATTAGCTAAACATTGACAAATTACAACATTACTCTTACATGCAAAGAAAATCATACAATATTCTATGATACCCTGAGGGGCTCATGTAATGATCATAAAAATAATATCTCTATGGGTATGATATTTGATTGGTGCCATTCTGCATAATGGCTACTTTTGTTCTTTAATAGCTTACTGTATATAAGTATATTTTGCTGATAAATCTTCTGAACTCTAAGTACCATTTTGAATCTAGGCCTTTTTCTTGATATGACATTTTTAGACTGCGGTATTTCTACTTTTACCTAAGTAAAAAAAAATCTGAGTACTTCCTCCACCAGTGATATTAACATAACCAAAATTTCAGTGACTAACCGACATGTCATTTGACAGAGTGCTGCTCACCTCCTTCTTTAGTTGGGAGTCGGGCTGAGTCATTGGTAGGGGTTATGGGGAGAGACAGGGCTGCTGAGGATGAAGCTGTCTCTATACTTGGTCCTACCAGGCATGGACAGGGACAGCTGATTTAGTATGAATAACTTCATAAAAGTTTGCAAGTACCGGTCACATGACAACTTAAAGAGGAGCAAAATGTAAACACCCTGAATTAAAATATTATCTGTTAGGCCAGCAAATATAATCTACTTCACAAAAAAGGGTAATCCCCCCCAAAAAAAATGTTCACATCACAATGCCATTATACTCTTACCACCCACATTCTAACATTAACCATTCAATCTTATAGTGATTAAGTAACAATATAACATTCATTATGATTTTGTATAATGCACCCTGAAAGAAGAGCTATTTTTCCTTCAAACGTCATAATCAATGAAAATCCCAGTTTTACATTAAACACAATATATCAAAAACTGTGAATTATAAGTCTTCATACAGTGACAATTTACAAAACCCTCATTTAACATGAGCCCACCTGGCATAAAAGCCAACAGTACACAGTCTTCATTAACAGTGTGATAAGCAACTGTGAGCGTGGGGGGAACAGAGAGTTGGGGTATTACTGTCCAAAATAATAGTTAACACTTTGGCTCGAAGACAGTCAGTAACACCATCCAGCTAACCACACGGCTTGCTAGCTAGCGTTAACATATGTAAACAAAAAGGAAACGTAAAGATAAAGTTAGTACAGCTGCACAAAAGCATCTGTAACTTTAAGGGTACGTTCCAGCACTGCTTACAATCAAAACACATGCCACAGACGATTAAAAGAATGACTTAAAAGCATTAAAGACAGAAATAGTGACTGCAACGTAGCTTATACGTACCTGCCTCCAGCTCAGGCGTATTTCCCTATTGCCAAGCGTGTATGGTGTGCGAGAAGGAACATTTATCATGCAGCTGCGCCATTAAACCACCAGGTGGCTCTAAAATGACATACATAAAGGACAAGCGCATCATTTTTTGAAGCGATTAATAATGAGGTTATTTCTAACTGTGTTACGATACGTTGTTAATAATAATAATATTCATCATTATTATTATTATTATCATTATTATTATTATTATCATTATTGTTATTATTATTGTTATTATTATTATTGTTGTTGTTGTTGTTGTTGTTGTTGTTGTTGTTACTTTTATTATGTAGTTGACCAAATTTTAAATACTGTCTGTCATTTCAGAAAAAAGGTGTAAAAATAAATCTTATTCAATTCATTTGTATCTCTTTTTGGAAGTGTATTTCTCTTGCAAACCTGTGTGACTATTCTGGACCTTGAAGTGGTTACTTGTGGTGGTTAAGTTCCCCTGTGTTGCACTGTCAACAATAACCCTGCTCCTTCCACATTATGGATCATTAAATATCAAAATATTAGATAAATAGCATTTAGGTTTGGGACAAATGGATTGGTCTGCATGACACAGGCTTACTGTTTAGCAGAATTTGCATTATTGCAAATGTGAATATGATTTTCAAATAGGTTTTCTTTTTTTCTAAAGCTGAAAGTTCCAGCTTCAGTGCAGTTTTCTATAAAACTCTAAAGGGCAACAAAAACAAGCAGCATATGACACTTGCCAAATCACCTACGGCCATTATTCTCTGTGTAAGTTAGAACACTGGGCTATTTTCCAACAGCTATGGGCATCAGCTCTTTGGAAAGGCAGCAATTTTATTACATTTGCTCCCTGGATCAGCACATCCCGGCCACTGTACTACTCCATCTGTGTGTATGAAGCATCAGTTGATATGATTCAAATGACAGCACTGTGATGCTGCTGGTGTGTTCTGTGCTTGAGGCACGGGGTTACAGGAGATGGACAGAAAGTCCATCCATCTGCAGTATATCATCCAGTTTACCATTTTAGTGAAATAACTGAGTGCCCAGAGAGACAACAGATACAGAGATGCTGAATACTGATGAGCACCATCCATCACTTTAACAAACTAAATATAAAAGAGTTCAAAGCATATACTGTATATAAAGATGGACAGCTCCCCAAAAGTGAAGCTAAAACATTTTGATCGCCCCCTGGTGGCTGGCTGTTGTATAGGGTTTAAACCCCATCACCCAAATGTCCACTGATTGGACATGAGCAAAACTTAAACAATCAAAATATGAGACAAATAAATTCTCACCTCAGACAGTTTATGTCCTGTTTGCTATATAAACAGGATTTGACCTAATGATTGACAGCTCTCTGTGCTAATTGGTGTGCTTGTGATTAAAGGCACTGCTTGTGATTGGGTTGGACTGTGTACGGGCAGGAAATCGATATCACGGCTCCATTTCCGATCACTACTGCATAGATTGCTCAAAATAATGTCACCAGCTCAAGACAGCAGCCGTATCCAAAATAATTTGGCTTCATTTTCGTACAGTGAAAGGAAGTGGAGACGCATCATGCTCCTTCAGTCACTGATTCAGAGCAGTAGAAGTGCCCCCAACAGTCAGTCTACTATCTGATCAGTGTGATCTCTCTCTCTGTCAGAGTAAGCAGGATCAGCCATCGTCAAGTGGAAAACAGCTGTGCTTGTTTGTTTGTGTCTTTACAAACTTCTCACCCTTTTACCAAAGAAGCAGACAAAGATTTATTTGCATTATACACTCTGTGACTGTTGGACTCTTGAAACACTGCTGGAAAGTAAAAGGCACACAAGAGCACAACACTAAGCAGTTTTTCTAACTTAGAGGTTAACATCTCTAAGTTAACAAAGAAAATAGTTTCCAAACATAAAAATCAAACTTGGATTCACAACCAGAACCCCCGAAACATACCCTTAAGGACTTGGAATCAAATTTCTGTTGATATTGTCTCTTCTGTGTCTCACTAACAATGTCACTGTGGAAAAGTCAAGAAAAAAAAATTGTTCATTGTGTGGGCTATACATTTTTTAGCCAAGTTACCAGTTTGGCTCGAGGAATGTCAAAGTCGGCCAATCAATCGGTCCAGACTGAATCTCAACAAGTATTGGATGATTTGACATTCATGATGGCTGGAGGATATGGCATGACTTTGTTGATTCCTTAACTTTTCGTCAGTTATAAATACCAGTTTGGCTGATACTTTGATTTATGACCAATTACCTTCAAAATGAATGAACTCCATCAGACTAAGCTGTGCTTTGTGTGTAGTATTTTGCATTTAATTTTGCATTTGAGACAGTGGGTATGTTTAAACTGTAAAATAGATTGATATAGATAAAATAGATGTTATATTCAGTTAATGTGAAAGTGTTCAGAAAAAAATAGACTGTATTTTCCACTTAGATTTACATAACCAGACTTCCACAGATTAATAAGTCTACAGCCAGACCTATCAAGTTAACTGACTAACTAACTGACTGACTAACTGACTGACTGACTGACTGACTAACCAACTAACAGCATGCTAACATACTCACAGAGACAGTGCTGACATGGGGGTGTTTAGCAAATGACAACCATGTTCATCATCATAGTTTAGCATGCTAGAGAGCTAATATTTGGTGATTAGCACTGAACACAAGTGTAACTGAAGCAGGTGGGAAAGGCAAGTATTTGGCCATAAACCATACTGGACAAAATTAAATTTTAACCTAATGATGGCCAATCCATCTATTGCCATGATCCAGCTCAACAAAATTCGTTGAGTTAGGACCAAAGTAGTGGAAAGTTTGACATCCACGACTAACATTTCATCCCCAGAAAAGGACCTCAACCTCTATCTATAGAACTGTTTGGTTTCTTTACAAAAATCAATCTGACTGAGCAGAAAGCATGGCTCTAGTCTTCTCCATAAGTAACTGCCACTCACAGTTTATCACTCCCTCTTTAAAAACGGACCAAATCATGCCCATTTTGTTCCACAACTCATCTATAATTGATAGCAGATTTCCAAAAGCCTTCATAAGTAAATCAGCTTTCCTTATTAACTCAGTTTGTGACTTTCTATGTGAGTTGTGAGGCGTCATGTTTAAGTATTTTGTTGAGTCATCCATAATTGTGTAAGTCAAACTAACAGTTAGCCTGGTAAAGCCATGTGGCTGCGACTGATGTGAATCCTGCAGACTGGAGCCTGACAGCCTGACAGCTTAAATGAGACACTCTGCTGCCGGGCTGACTGCTAACAATGAGAAAAATAGTTGTTCCTCATTTCCAGCCCTTCATCTGTCTGTTGGTGACAAACCAGGCAGGCCTGTAATTCTGCTGACTCTAACCATCTAAGACCTCCCTTGTTAGAAAATCCCATTACATTTATAGTACACTTGCAGATAAACTGTTCTCTGCAATATAATTAACTACTTTTTTCTCGATGAAATGGTATTAAAACAATGCTGTAATTTCTGCGGTGCTAACTGCATTAATATGTGGCTCCATGGGAGGCAGACCTAATCAGCAGAATTAAATGATCAAAAGGAAGCTGCACTGCAACAAAGCAGCAATTAAAACATTTATCTGGAGTCGGCGAGGTTTAACCCTCATCACATTAGCACACACGCTGAGTGCTGAGACAAGCAACAACAAAAAAGTGATTGCAAAACACATTAGTAATGGGAAGGAAGATTCACAATGAAAAATGTCACTCTTATGCAGATTTGGGAGGATTGCTGCAGGTTACATCACTTCTACTAATGGACCCAGGGCGAGATGTGTGCAGTATGTGATGAGCATTTCATTAATGGATCATATTTGCATTTCAAAATACAGACAAGAAATTGAATGGCATACTTTTCTTTTTCTCATTGGGGGCACATTAAGTCACTCTGTTAAAAAAAAAAAAAAAGACTCTAAAATTATCATGCTCTTCTTTCTTTCTCTTTTGCCTCCAGCACTTAGGGTTGGCTCTCCCTGTGGGTGGAGAAGAACTGATATTTCTAAAATGATTCTTTAAATAATCACGCAAAGCATTGCCTTCTTTTCTGAATGACAAGAAAAGTTTGTGTCCTGAACCTTGAGCTACATACAATAGATTTTGTAGGACATTGAGGGTAAATTGCAAGCTTTCATGACTAAACAACGAGACTTACAAGTGACCTGAAGAATAGCACGTATAATGTATGGTCTTGGATTAAAATAATCACTTTTAGTTTAAGGATAGGGAACAACTGAAGTCCTTGTTAAAAGAAACCAGTGTTATTGGTAATTTTGTTTTGTTTACTCATTTATCGACCCCAAATTCACACTATTCCACCTTTGCTATCAGCAAATGAGAATCACTATCCATATGACTGCTAGAGAGAGAGCTTCGTCGCTTGACTGTAAAGACACGGTTTTGGGAGGCCCTTGCTAAAACAAATTATGCTGTTGTATTTATTGGGAAGGTACAAAAACACAGGTTTGATCTCTATAGGTAATTTCAACATTCATGACAACTGCACAGGGAGTGAATTTTTATAGAAGTTATTCATAAATATAGATGAGACTGCTAAGTGGCATCTTGGGCTCTCATGCTGAGTTCCATTCAAAGTCGGGATTCCAGATTTTCAAACCTCCTACTAGAAAAAGTACAATGGAACGCCAATCAAAGGCAGAGTTCCTACTTGTGAACTTGAGGCAAACACGCCGGTCCTTAAGGTCTTCCGCCGTGTTCGTGCTGGATGACGAGGCTGCAAGCCCAAGCAGCGTCAAAGTTCAGCAGGTTGGCGTCCGTTTGTCTTCCATTTGACTTCTCCACAATCCAAATCCAAGATGGTCATGGCCAAAATGCCTAACTCAAGGCTTCGACGTGGAAGTCTTCAATTTAGTGAGTGACGTCAGGATGGCCATGTCTATTATTTTTATGCAGTCTATGCTGTAAACATGTAAAGAAAAATATCCCTGTGGCTATAACAGGATTTATTTTAACAGTTGATTCAAAACACTACAGCAAGAAACCAAGCTTTAAAACTGTGACTTGATTATATCTTTTACACACAGATCCTCACAGTAATGTTGGTAACATTATTACCTACAGTGGATACAAAAAGCATCAGCGCAGTTCAGTAATATTCATGGATTTTTTCTTGTATTTATTCTCTTACTTGTGCTTCTCATTCACCTTTTGGCTTGGCTGCATGAAGTGTTCCTTTGTCTTCATGGTGCAGATTTTGCCACAATACTGACTCACCAAAAGATGGACCCTCCAAATGCAATCTGTCTGCAATCAGTTTAAACCCTCTTTACTACACACAGGTGATCTCCATTTCACTAATTTTGTGACCTGTAAAAGCAACTGTCTGCAGCACTGAGGATTTCAGCACGTCCTATGATTGAATGATTACGCAAACCTCCTTTATTCTATATTTTTCTGTTGATAAGTGACAAAAAGCAACATTAAATAGTTTGATTCAATGTCATAAAACTATAACATATTAAAACATCCTCTTTGTTCAAAGTTTCACATTGAAATACCACATCTACACGCTCCTGAGTCATGTTTTGTTGTATCTGCTGATTTGTGTGCAAGGACAGAGTTTCCTTGGGAGAGATCCTGCAACTGAAAAAGCTCTCAGTTTCCCAAGGCCTCTTCACCAACACTCAAATCTTAAATAATAGCCCTCACTGATAAAGGAGTAAAAAGGAGAATTCAAGGTTTCTTTTACAACCAGGGTCTTTTTTTCTTTGTATTTCTGGCTTTCATTCTGATTGGTCATAATAACAACACCAGACTTACACTAGACTTGTATAAATCGTGGCTTATGCTACATGCTATAAGAAAATGATGTGGTGACCAATAAAAATATTCTAACCTGATGATGTCTGGTCCGGGTTGAGCAGAAGTTTAGTATTGTTATTATATACAGCTCTTTACACAAATAATTGGAGGATATAATATAATCAGCTCACAAATAAAGAGTCCTGATGGTTATAATTACTATTTATTTCAATCGGCACCTACATGGCCCGCTCCCACTGTGCCACTCCAGTCCTCAATCCAACAAATATAGAGGCTGTCATTGTCATTGAAAAGGAGGAAGGTCAAAGCAGCAGGTTAAGTAATTATTAACAGTATTTATAACTAATCTGATATTAATTTGCTGTTTAATTGATTGAGACGGGAGCAACAAAGAGGGAGGATGTTGAGACCTGTGATACCATACAGGAAAATCCTTTTAAAGGTACTGTTCAACCCAAAATCAAAATACATATTTTTTCCCCTCAAGATAATCCACAGACCTTGATGTGATTAGTTTCATGGAGGAACTATTTCCTAACAAAGTACACCCCATATCAGTAACACTGATGCTGAAGGAAGCGTGCATCTACTCGTGGACAAGAGGTTTGTGCATGTCTTGCAATATTAGCTTGCTCAGTGGTGCTCGGTGAGCTGGCAGTAGATGCCTCTGTTTCCTTCTGTGCAGTGATGTGGTTTAAGGGTGTAGCTCAGGAGAAGGAAAATAGTTCCTACATGACACTGCTCAAAACAAGGTCTGTAGATTGAGTAAGCGGGTCATGATGTTCGGAAGGAGACATTGCTGCTGAGTTTTTCAAATGTAATTTTTAGCTGCTTTGTGCACCACAAGCAGACTGCCATGTAATTCTATTATTTCAAGACAAGGCCGACCTCTCTACGGCCGATATCTCCAACTCTTTGCAACTCGCAGCAAAACAATCTAGATTGATAATTAGCACTACAAGTTAGATGAAAAAGATTGTCAATTTTGATTTGGGGGTGAACTGTCACTTTATCTAGCAGCCTTTAAATCGGCTTGCAGTGATACATTACCACAATCATTCTTTAAAAAGTAAATTTAAGGCTGTTACAACTTTGGTCTTATTTGGCAGTTCCACCTATCATTTCTGTTATTTATAAGCTTTTTCTTCCTCATAGAACATTTACAAATCCATTTTTTACATGTTGAAAGCTGCATTTTTTTGCATCCATGTCCAAACTGCCTTTGCTGCACTTCCTGATGAGTTACTGCAGCCTGTAGATCACTGGAATAATGTGACATCATTAACAGGAAATGTGTCACTTGTGTGTTGCTTGTACGCACACGTGTGTCCTCTTATGCTTTAATGATAAAAACAAAATGGGCATAAACAAATTTCCCTCCCAAACAAATTTCCCATACTAGCGGTCAAAATCAAATAAAGAGTACCATTAACTCAGTGAGTACAATGGCATTACAGGAACTGTAAAAAATGTGAAAATAAGACAGAGATTGTAATGAATAGGAACTGAGCTTTAAGTTCAGTTGAAATTAAACAGATTTTCATCAATGCTTTTCAGTTATGTGATGTTACATTTCAGGTAGTGCTACTGTAGTTAAGACACACTGTTAACAGAGCCCATACATTAGAGGGATAGATGTTTAAATCACCGTTTGTGCAAGTTAGGCAGTTTTAAAGAGTGATATTTGCCCAAAAAACCTTGACAAATAAAATACATTTTGAAGCTATTAGATTTATTTACAATAATATATAATGCTTGTAGAATAAGCCCAATAATCTGTAAGAAAGAATAATACAAAAAAATGCTAAACTAAATCCAAAAAACAAATAGGTAAAAAATTGTGATTGCATTTTTCAGCATGATTTAAAGGAAACAAGATCTGCAATGCACTAACAAATAAAGCTGAGAAGAGATAGATCTATATGTGAAACTATTATTGCAATATTGGACACAATTTTCCATCCTGGCACACCATTTGAATATTGAAAATGTTTGAATTAGGCTCCTATTAGCAGATCATTATCACTGTCTTGGTGAAATCGACAAATTTGTCAAACAAAGCAATTAAGCTATTGTATATGACAAAAGGGTTTTCTTCAAAGAAAAGGTACGTGCGTTTAAAAGCCATGTTACAATAACGTCATCTTGCTGGCAGGAAAGTAAGGTTGTAATACAGACGAACAGGACTTTACTGCTGAAACTTGTGTTGCTGTGCACCACAGAGCTGCAGCTGTGTGAAGGTGAGATGAGGGGGGTCAGGCGAATGAATCTGACATCACACACACACACACACACACACACACACACACACACACACACACACACACACACACACACACACACACACTCACATACACATACAAGAAAAAAAAAAGAAAACCCACTGATGGGTGAAATGAGAGAAGGAGTTGGGAGTGTCACTGCAAGGCTTAAAGATGGAGGGCAGCTACAATGAATGTCCACACAGGGCACTGAACCAAACTCCTGCATTTATGCTGTTCTTTTTGTGCGCTCCTTCTACAAACTCCTGCTTTTGTTCCTCTCTTTTTTCCTTTTCTTTCCTCTTCTGTCCCTTCACACTCAGTCTCTTTTACTTCACATGTTTGGCGTCAGCTCAGCTTTGTCCAATTTAACCATCCATTTCCTTAATAGTGAACACAATAATCCTTCAGCTCTTTGACTTTCAAACCCAGCTGGATAACCCTTACAATGCATGAAATTCAAAGCAGGTTTTCTTTGACTTTGCTACAGGGGATAAGGGAGTTTTGCTTGGTTTGGGATGCTATATATTAATAAATTTCATCGGCTTGTGATTACTGATGTATTTGAGTATTGAAGTGGATACTATATTGACTACCTTAAAGATACTATTCTCAACATTTTTTATATAATATTGTATTAAATTGGCCAATAGCAACAGTTTGCCAATATATACGAGATCAGTCATAACAGATTCGCCCAAAACTTAGCAATATTTTCAAAATGTCGATAAAACACAATTTCGAGATGACTGCATTCCCATCGAGTGATCTTATGGCTGCATTTCCTCTGCATTTCTTCTCTCGCGATAACATTTCAACAAGCATGACGATTGATGTTCAAAACATTAGCAGGTTTATTTCTATTGTAGTCACCGCAACTCACCACATTTGCCAACTTGACATGAACTCTGAGACTATTAAAACCCATAATTACGTCACTGTTATCCAGAGACCTCTAGTAGCCATAGTAATTCTGATGGGAAGAAAGGACGCAGTGGTATGATGAGTACAAATTAAAAAACATAACACACTGACCCAGGAGAACCTGTTAGTGCCCCACGTGAAACCAAAAGTCAACGCTGGGTTATTTTAACTTTGTAACATAATAAACTAACACTGTGTCACGTGACTTAAGTTACAAGTGTACTTACTCAAAGCATGCTCTTTTTTTCTATACTTAACTAGCTGCTGATTTTAATCAACTCCAAAGATGTAGCAGGATCAAGGACAAATGTAATTTTGTTTTCTTTTTTAACTTTGTTTAAAAAATGACTAATAAATCTCCCTTCTACCTCCTTTTTTTCTAAACTTAACCCAGTAGTTTTCTGGCTGAATCTAACACATTTAAATCTGAGGCCTTTAAAGGTCACATATGACCAAGCCTGTCGAGTCTGTGCTGATACTCTGCCACGGGTAGGGTGGTGTTAGAGGGTAGAGACAAACAACCCATATTTGGACTTGGAGTTTAATTGAGCCAACTTGGAAAAGAAGTCCTCATAGCACTCAGAAAAAAAGGAAATTTGAGCATCTTCAGTTACATGACAAATCTGCTCTATCTGCCAATGAAGATTATGTAATATGATTGAAAGATCCAGAATACCAACTGAGTGGACCTCACGGGGAGATAGATTTCACAACATTTCATTATGTTTCATAAACATTTTATATATTTACAATTTAAAAAGGTACACGTCAAAATCAGTGTGTCTGACCTCCCCACTCGTGTGTTTAAGCACAGTTTTGACGTGTTTGTTTTTGCGTGAGTATTCATGCTACTTTAGTTCTCTTCCGCTACATTTCACACGGGAATATTGTGCATCTTATTTCACTGCAACTACCAAATCTGACAGCTGCTATCACAAATTTGCAGATCATGATTTTACACACATTACATAAAACTGTCAAAAGTGTTGAGGCATCATAGATAATATGAAATATACTTCCCCAGAATGTAAGTCTCTTAAATTTCATTCACACATTTTTGTTAATATCCTTGTTAATGAGTACTTCTCCCTCTCCTAGATGATCCACCCACCTGACAGGTGTGACATAACGAGATGCTGATATAACCGCATCATTACTACACAGATGTGCCTTTAGATGGTCACAATAAAACGCCATTCTAACATGTTCAGTTTTGTCACACAAAATGATGCCACAGATGTTGCAAATTTTGAGTGAGCGTGCCATTTGCATGCTGACTGCAGGAATGTCGTGATCTGAATGTTATTTTACAACCACAAGCCATCTCCAATGTCATTTTCAAGAATTTGGCAGTGTATCCGACCAGCCTCCTAACTGCAGACAACATGGAACCACACCAGTTCAGGACCTCCACATCCAGCGTCTTCACCTGCAAGATCGTCTGAGAGCAGCAGCTGAAGCAGCTGATAGGACAACTGTTTAGCACAACCGAATAATTTCTATGTTAGTAAAAATACTGTGTAATCAGCGTCTTGATCTGCCACACCTGTCAGGTGGATGGATTATCTTGGAAAAGGAGAAGTGCTCACTAACACTGACTTCGTGACCAACACTTCAGAGACATCTATTTAGTGTATGAAAAAAATCTTGAATCTTAAACCAGTGAAAAATGGGAGCAAAATCAAAAGAACGGCATTTAATTTATTTGTTCAATATAATATAACAACACTGGCAACACTCGATATATTTTCCCACCACTGATACGCTGGAAGCACAGGAAACATATTATTTCCTCAGAGAAATTTCTTTCTTACCAAGCTTGTTATTTGGAAAAGCAGATAAAAACAAAGAGAATAAAGGTTTTATGAATTGGGTATCAATTATCAGTGGCATTTTGTGTCACACACAGCACTGACAGTCTGTCACAAAGACCTGATGAATTCTCAGTATAAATCACAATGTCACTCATCATTAACACAGTGTGTTTCTGCTAATAGCTGATGCCCACAGTTTCTACTTTCCTCCTACTTCACAGAGTGACAGTGAATAGTGACCTCAGCAGAATGTGGCTGATTCTTGGACCAATAACAAGTCATCTGAGATAATGACAGGGCCGTTTGATGAATGGGTCTGTTTTTAGGGAGGCAGACATCCACTGGGGAGTTGGCCTTGGGCAAACACAAAATCCCTCAGGTCACAAAGGCAGATGGATGGACTGCAGTTCTCTGTCACTTTTATCGCTTAACTACTTGTCCCTGGATTAATAAATCTAGATTCATGACTGGCAGCTCCAGGCTCACACCAGCAGCCGCCGCCACCTTTACGTAACCTTGACTTAATCAGAACCTCCTCATGACTCCACTTCTGCTAAACACATTTTCATAAATGACACTAAGAAAAGTTAGGGGTGATTTATCCCCCACGACTTTTTTTCACATGGTGGTTCACTAAGACTCCACCGTCTCATGAAGCATAAAGGACAGCAGGGTTTTGCAGAGAAAATGCCTCACACATTCACACCAAATTGATTTTATTCAGGGGTTTATGTTCTCTCAGTGCACACCACCAGCTCATTGAAAAGTAATAAATTCTGATGAGACAGGGCTGTTCGCATATGAAACAGGGCACCAGGCCCAAATTTAAATCAACCCTTCTCCCAGCATGTTTTTTTACCAACTTATATTCTCTGTCTGGCTGTAGACTGGAGGCGATGAATTTCCAGCAGTCTGTGAAAATAACAGCACCTTAATGTTTCCCTCCTCAGCCTCAGCTAGTTTAATAATCAAACACACCTACTCAACCTACAGTCGCAGCCATCTGAGAGATTAAACGCTCCCGAAGACACTGTACTGCCTCCACCAGTGCAATAATCAAAATTAAGACAAAATTGTGTTTTCTGTAACGTTTTAGCAAAATGCAAAAGAAATGTGTCTGCCTGTACATTGCTTGTGGTGAAGTGATACAGATGGTAACTGCAAAATGAAAACTAAGCAGGAGCATGTGGGTTTACAAGGCACATTTTCCCTAAAAGATGATAAAAGTGCGCTCAGTAGAGCCCAGATCTCAGCCAGGTGACAAAGATGCCGCCTTGCTGATGCAGCCACTCCCAGACAATACTTGTAATTCCTGCAGACGCGTTTCAAAAGCTCCAGGAAGCCAAAAACAATGTTTAGCTTGTCTTTTTTTTGATTGAGCCACAGCATAACTGGAGTATAAACGGTAATAACATTGTCTGCAGGCTACAACACAACAAAGTAGGAAATAAACACAATCAAAACAGACCAAAAAACAAAGCATTTAACCAAACAGCCTGCTTACTTACTTATTGTAGAACCATAAATATCAAGGAAAAATGAACAAATCAACCAAATCTGTGAGTCTGTGGAGGACAGTACAAAACTGGGTAGCAGCCAAACTGTGGAGTGGAGCTGTCACTACCAACTTGAGATGGAGGCGAAGATAACAAACTATTCCCTTTGTATCGTGCCTAACTTTTGTGGATCATAACATATTGGGTGTGCAGTTAATCTGCAGATGCTTTGTTCACTCTTCAGACAATTATTCATGACATTGCAGGAGGCTTTCCACACATTCACAACATGTATAAACACTTTTACCTTCAGTCATTTTAAGCATACTGCAGCCTTCTGGGTCCACGCTACGTTGCTTTATGGGTTAGAATTATCCCATATTTGAGCAAATGAGCCCAAACCAGACCCTCCCCAGCTGAACGTGGCACCTTTCATCAAGGTGTAAGGTATAAAAACAGGTACATTTCAGGATGAATTGCCCTCTATCCGTGAGAAGGAGGAAGGGTCACAACTTCCTCCTATTTGATGTTCCTCATACAGTATTGTGTTATTTATGTTCGATCTGTATGTGCTGCTATTATTTACCACATGTTTTTGTATAGTATTGTTTTGTCAATAAATAAATAAATGAATAAAACTTACTCCCAGACTTCTTTGATAGCATTTCTTTTTTTTCACTCTCTTTATAAGCTGTGTGGTTTTTGCTACAGTCCCTGCAAATACATAGCACTTTATAATCAAAGGAACATGTCTACTATTTGCTAGATAAGACACGGGTATGTTTGATACTAAACACTGTGCAACCTTAAAGTAATAATGTCTGCATGACACCATTAAATGTATATTTTAGTTTAAGCAGTTTACATCTGTAAGAGTAGTTGCATGTACAGAAAGTCCTCCATGGCAAACACAATATGGTGCTCCGAATGCTCATATCAGTGGGGACTCGTTGAAGGTTTTATACTGTAACTCCCTTCTAATCCCCACAAGTTGGTTTAGAGTAGTGGAACTGTAGTGGAAGTTGCAGGGAACATTGTACATTTTTGTGAACTACGGACATGTTACATTGCATCTATGAACATGTAGCTGATGTGTTGAAACCTAAGGGTTTTCAAAAATGCTGTAGATGTTGGTGGTTAGGCTTAGGCACAAAAAAAAGACTTGGTTATGGCTAGGAAAAGAGCATGTTTTGGCTTTAAATACCCAGTTTTGGCGGCAAAAGCAGCAGTGTTTCTGTAAAAACAACCACATTTTGTGCCACTATCTGGCCCGTCCTCATTCAAACGTCATCAAATACAGACGCTTTGAAAGTGCTTTCAGCGTACGTTTCCAATGGCAAAAGCCACCTTTCACATCCCCATGATACACTAGATGGTAGCAGCTAAGAATGTGCCTGGTCACAGTGTTGATAATTGTCGGTGGCCTGCTGGGGCAGCATGATATGCAGATGGTCGGAGTCAGTTGAGAAAGCGAACAGACAGAATCTGTCACATCCGCATGATAAGCCATGCTGCCAGTAACGACGTAAAATAAGGAGCAAAAGGGTTTCTATAGGCCGGGTGGGGTGTGGATCCAACAAACCATGGACTTTAATGCTGGAGTCCAGTGTTCACTTCCCGTCTCAATGTGATGTTTTTTTTCTACATCTTACCAAGTGTCTCCTTCTCCTAACCCTAATCATCTGTCGCCGCATGTATCTTTGCTGACATCCCAGCGTTGGTTGGTTGGTTACCATGTGCTTGTGTTGTGTAAACATAACAAGGTACAGTATAATCCTACCATGTGTTGACATCACGGTAGCAGCATCCCGAAACATAAATAGCAAATGCAGAAGGATACCTAGAGCTTAATATGTAGACACGGAAGTCCAATGCAAAGCTGCAATAACACTTTCGATGACAACGTGTAGCACTATTTCCGTGGGAAAAGCAGCTATGTCTAAGTAAAAAATGTATCATGCCCCCTATCCCTGCAGAAAAGGCAATGACGTCTTGGTTAAAAAAGACACGTCTCTATCCCAACAGGAAAAGCAGCAATTTCCCAGTAAAAAAGACATGTTTCGTGCCCCTATCCCTGCAGGAAAAGCAGTGATTTGCTTAAAAAAAGTTTACTTTAGGTGCCACAATCCTGGCAGGAAAAGCAGCCATGTCTCATAAAAAAGAGACATGGCTTTTTGCCCCTATATCATAGCAGGGAAAGCAGCGATGTCTGAGGAAAAAGAAACGTATTTCGCTCCCCTTTCCCAGCAGGAAAAGTTTTAACAAAACAAATGCTTTTCAGGCCTGTAAAAGCTGCTCGATACACAGCAACAAGTCACTAAATCACAGACTCTTTTGTTGTTTGTTGGTTCATATACCATGTCACTTTGAAACGTTGATATGAAATGTGAAAATAAAATGTATTTGTGGTTTGCAGAAATGTATTATGGTATATGGGGTAGTTTGGGAAAGGCCCAGTGAGAGATTGAGTGACAACAGAGAGCAACAGAATGTATCGCTAAAGATGATGAATGTGACAATGACACAAACCTCCTGTCCTTCATGTACAAAACAGGATGAATGATATGGTAGTCTTTACTGGGCTGAAACCTTTTCACTGCTTTGGAAACATAATCTGGACAGAAGACAGGTCATTAAGTGGATGATAAAGGCTCTGACTGATAGACAGTATGCTGCAGAGCAAACTATATGAAGCTCAGTGGAGTGACAGAGTCAAATCTCCGGTTTTGTGATTAGTCTCGTGGAAGTTGTTGTGTCTGACCCGACACAGAAAATACCTGTTTCATCTGGATTTGAATCAATTTCCTTCCATCCTATCAATACCTTTTTTTCTGCCTTGTCTTCCCAAGCAATCAATACACTTGAGAAACCACAATGCCTATTAATACAAACATCTCTCTACTCTACCCTCCACACCCAGCAACACCAATCCGTGTGTAAAAAGCCTCATTAGTGATGTTTTTGTCGATCTGCCTGCTGGGATGTCACGTTAAAAGCTGCCCTTATTTACAGCATCATTCCAAGAGAGTACAGTATAATTACAGCGGGAAGAAAGGTTCATCAGATTGTACCGAGCCACAACTTGAAGAGAGCAGATACTGGAACTATTCATTAAAACCTCCTAAGAGGAAAACAACAACATGAAGGGAATTAACAGCAAGGAAAATGAGATCTATCCATTTTTCACACTTGTTGTGAGGTAAATACTCTCATTCATTAAGAATAAAAAAAGTTTTCTCAGTGACTTCACTGATGAAATCCTCCAAGAACCCACTTTTTAGGGATTTTTTCTGAGTATAAAACAGGAGCCAAAGCAGAAGCAGCATCCTCTGCAGCTCTCCCTCATCTCCACTGCAAGACCACAGACTCTCCTCCTTTCTCTGTCGCTCATGAGGAAACATCTTATGCTAGAAAAAGCTAAAAATAAGAACACAACTTCACAACTACAGCTGTAAATCTCCAGAGGATGTCGGCTCCCCTTTCAACAACAATCCCCCGAGGTGGTCGCATCAGACCCAGCCAACTGTTAAATTCACTGAATTCATGGAATAAACTGTATGAACTACAGTCCATCTTCCACACCTGGAGAAACAGGTTGCAGCGCAGATCAGAATGGACCTGTAGTTGCTGCACTCACTGCCCTGTCTTAAGCTGCATGCTTTTTATTTTGAAATAAAAAGTAGGAGCAGTTACAGATCGATTGAAGGCAGATTTCATGACTTTTTTTTAAGAGGAGAGATTGGAAACAATTAGTCAATTAACTCTTTGAAACCTGGAAAGACTTCACTCTTCTTATGCTGCTTTCAGACACCTTTCAGTACTCAGTATTTAGACCTTTGTACCCTGAGTAAATTGATACAATTCTTTCAAAAATGTGGAAAAGGGCAATCTTGGCTAGAAATGTTCCACATATTGCAAGAAATTAGTAGACAAAGAAATCTTTTTTTAACAGCTTGGGAAAAGGTTTAGGGGAAAAAAGCAAAATCCAGGGGAAAAGTATATGTGTCGTTAATTACATAGGTCTATTTCAAATTATGTTACAGAATTATTTATTTTTTAAACCCTTCAAGTCTTGCTTGCCTTGGTTTTTTAATTTTCAGGTAATTTTCTTGAACTTCATTCGGGGATCATTTCTTGTTCCACTTATTGCCTTCTTCCCAGGTTTTTGAAAGAAATCAAGCCAAATTGCTCAGGTTTCAAAGGGTTAACCATTAGACTAACTGTTTTGATTGTTGTTGTGTAATGTAATGTTTGACAAAACAGGGCGTTTAGACCTCATCTTGGACTTTAGGGAATCAACATTTTAGAAAATGAACCTCTACGATCGGCAGGTTGATAGATAATGAAAACAATCCCTAATTGCAGCCCTATAGTAGTTATTTGAGTTAATCTGGAGAGATATAAAAACATATTCAGTTGCTTGGATTTATTCTGAAAAGTAGTGCTTATGTTTGACCAATTTTTGCCATTATCTTTAAAGAAAAACAAAAAAATACTTTTTCTTTTACTTTCTTGATGAAATAAATTATCCTTAAAAGTCTCACCAACAGCCACATGTCATCAACCAGCCAAATAATAAATGTCTCTTGTTATTGTGAGCTTGCACCCCTCCAGCTGAGTGTTTTAGTGCAATAATAACCCTCGGTGGTGTCTTTCAACAAAGTAACGCACTCAACAGCCCGCTCTCCCTCCCAAGAAGCGCACAGAGCCGCTCACCTTCTCCACCTGTCCCACCGGAGCCGAGCAGCAGCGAGCCGAGCAGCGCAGTAATCCAAGCGACTCTTTCACTCCCCAAAGGCATGTTGAAGCGACGGGATGCTGCAGAGTAGCCTATAATCCCACCAGCCGGAGAGGAGGCAGACTGTCCGTCCTCCTCTTCTCCTCTCCTGTTCGCTTCTCTCCTCTGCTTTCCTCCAGCTCCGCTCCGGTGCGCTGCGCTCCGCTGCAGTAGCTCCTACTGCTGCCACAGTGAGGAGGTGCCGGTCGGGACCTAGCGGGGGAGGAGGAGGATGCTCTCACACCTCCTGCCCTCCGTCAAGTGCTGTGGGAAAAAGGAGGAGGAGAGGCTTTAGACGACACTGCTGCAGGTCCGAGTCCAGCGCACAGCCTCCGTCACTGAGATCCAGAAGGAGCTCCGAGTTCCTGGAGGGAGTCCCAGGACTGGTCTCAGTGCAGGGAGAGCATGTGGCTCATGTTTAACTCTTTATGCCAACAAGTCTCATACGACCACACTGTATGTTGTAATGCAGGTGTGAGCTACGGGTCTCAGTCATCTAAAAACAATACAGTTCTCATATTTCTTTGCATGGGACCATGGACGCACAGAAGATATGTTTGTGCCCCATGCACAAAAATGTAAAAGCCCCCCCACCCCTCTTAAACAGAAGCAATAAACTCAGACTAGGGGTCATTTTGCATTCCTCTTTGTTCATTTAATGTCTCTTTGTAATTTGGCATTTTATAGTCGCTCAGTGTCAGTGTTTGTTTTTGTTTTCTCTTTGTGGCAGTTTGTAGTCATTTAAAGTGTCTTTGTAATAGTTTTGCATATCTTTGTGGCAGTTTATAGTCATTTAATGTCTCCTTGTGACAGTTTATAGTCATTTAATGTTTCTTTGTAGTCATTTTGCATCTCTTTGTGGCATTTTATAATCATTTATTGTGTTTTTGCATCTCTTAGTGGCAGTCTAAAATACAAAACATCTGCTTTGAGTAATTATTTTTCGCTTCACCACCACCCCACATAAAATGACATCTACACCCTGTCCCTGATAGAAAAACCTTAAAATCTGTATATGTATTTCCTTCAATGCCTGAAACACTGCAATGATATATCTATGTGGATCGATACGTCCATTCAGTGATCAACAATCTTATATTATTGATGCAAATTGAAAACATAAATACATGTTGTCATATTTATGATACACCATTACTTTGAAATTCCCATGGTGCCACTGTGTCACCATTTCTGTCCAAGCACACCTGCCTCCTCACCATTCAAACAGTACTAGCAGCCTAACAGTCGAGTCTCCACAATGGCAAGTTGCTGAGAAAAAGACACTCAGGATATTTACTGATATCATCTTATATCGATTGCAGGCCACTGAATGGAGTTCAATAGAAATCATATTGTTGCATACTTTGTGATATCAGTATATCATATCGTAGTATCGAGAGTCTTTATAATATCACATTGTGCTGAAACTTGTGATTTACACCTCTAGGAGACATACACTGAGAAGTCCTTGCATTTTACATTGGACCACAATTTACATCTAAATGAGTCAAAATTCACAAAGCCCTGCTCCTAATTTCCACGTGTGAAACTCAGATTTATAAAGTGAGTGCAGAGAAACTTTCCCTGTTCAGCAGATGAATGTAAAACCAGCCTCCTTGTGTCAAACTGCACATACATCATTCTGCACAGTGAAGGTCAAGCATCCAAGCACAGTGACAACGGGCGATACACATTTTTGAGTGGAGGACTTTAAATTTATCACTGCATCACTGCTTGAGGACACTACAGAGTGGTACTATGAGTTCCTAAGTGCCTCCTCTTTCATAGCTTTATTTAGCAGGATACTGTATGTCTGTACCCTCATGTTACACTTTAACGCTTCATTTTCACAAAAAGGGGTACTTGAGCAATGCAGGTGCCTCTCTGGAGCCCATCGTTAGTCATTTTGTAGTTTTTAATCACTTTTCTGTCACGCACAGTATGTTTGTGATATTGCAGGCACTTTCTTTGCATGCAAATACAAAGCCTAGATTAGTCAGTTTACTTCTTTTTTGTTCCAAGTTAACAAAATGGTAACAAAATTCTGCTGTTTCTAAATCCTTGCACCTCTAAATCTGATTAATGCTACGTAGTGCAAACCTAAAAAGGTGCTTGCACGAAATTGCTCTCAAAAGAATATTTTGGAGGACAGTTTGTGACATTTAAAACCTGTGGTTGCATCCATCTAGAGAGGTTACAGTATGTCACATGGTCTCCAGTACTCTGCAGAAAATAAAAGCCCCAGAGAGCAAACAGAGCTCTCAAACATTCATTTTTTGTTGAATACAACTCCAGGGGTTTTGTTATAAACACACAAATATTCATTTTAGAAATTATCTTCATAAGCACAAAATATGTATTAAAAAATGGAGTGAATACAACTTCATCTCAATAAGAGGTCAGTTAAGTAAGTACACTGCATTTCCTCTTGGAAGGTCATGTTCACTTTGAAAAGCAGATTTTTTTTTCCTACAAATAAAATCTTTGGGAATATGTTGTCCTCAGCTTATCTATGGAAGTGCTCTTTTAAAATGTTTTCCCTCTAATTTGTCTGCTTTTAAAATTCAGAGGGAAAAGAGCCGAGAAAGCCGATTGAAGGGTGCAGAGTGAAGGCTGGATTTAACCCAGAGACCTCGCAGCTGCAGTGTACGTCCTCCAGCCAAATAAAGACACCTTTTGACAAGCAAAAAAAGTGGCACCTCTGAGCATCTGAGTCCAAACCACAAAGTCTGAATATTTAGACCTCAGATTAATGAATATTTTAGTCTGGCACACCTCATCAGTCATTTTGATGTCAATTAGGAAGCTTGGCAGAAAGTATCGAAGCACTTTTAGAATTACGTATGTACTTTTTTAACATATATTGAGCGAGCGAGCACTTGAATTTTTAAAACAAGTTTCCTATCAATCAATCAAATCTAAATTCATCCCCCAGGGTAACACAGGGGCCAGCACAAAGACACTGAAAACTTTAGATGAAAACCCACAAATGTCAGTCATCCAATAATACCTCCGGACCGACCTTCTAACAGGAAGAGACAGCAGTGGGGCCTCTGTGTTTCCCTGTGAAGGTCGTCATGGGAAACAGAAGATTAGCCAAGTGAGTGTTCACCCACACAACCTTTGATCCTCAACTGCAGATGGTCTCGTATTATCAAGGTCATGTGTTGCAGGCAGGGTCGGGTAATAATTTATTACATGTATTCAGGATTAGGTAATCAGATTATAAAAACAGGTACCTTTTGTGCTTATTTTGCGCAATTCAATGCTCTGTTCTTTAAAGGGGTTGTTCCTTGGCACTGTTAGGCAATGTCCTATTTCATGTTCTCTGCCTACATTGTATCTACTATATGTCATTCTATAAAAATAACAAAAACTATAGATCTCAAAAAAATAAAAACAAGTAACTCTAACCAACCCTGATTATGTTTTTAAAAACTGTGTGATTAGATTACAGTTACATTATCAAGGATTACTTAATTATGTTTTTGATTTTGTCTCTAAATTATGGCATTTTTTTAAATTTATGAAACATTTTTATGTTAACCATTGCCCCATTAAATATGGTAGCCCCTTTTCAGCTTTGGGAATCATACATGAACATCATGAAAGCAGGAAATTAAGGCCTTACCTGAACAGATGTTGTAAAAATGTAGGGAATGTTTTTGATTTATTGGTATTTAATATCTTAGAATATAGTGTGAGTGTTGGAGGATGTGTATGTCTGTGTAATGTATGTTGTTTTAGTTGAAAATAGTTGTATTGTTACTATATGTTTCTTTGATATGTTTTCATGAAAGTGATTTTTTTTTTTTGACAGCGACCAAGAGGGCAAACCGAGTAAACCAAAAACAACTGAGACAGATATTGTGACAGCTGAAGCTAATTTAAGGCTTCAGGAGTCTTGAGTTTGCCAAATCTAGTGGGTGTCTTTCAGAGAAACCGCTTATTTACTACTTGTGTTTCCACAGAGGTGCTCCTTGTTGAGAGAAATATTAACAACACTGATGGGAGAAAACACCAAAAACGAACACAACCTCCAGGACACTGACTGGATTTGGCTAGCACCGCATAAAATTTTGTTACAAAAACAACAATTCATTTGAGTGTTTCAATGTTTTGTCAAAGTTTGTAGACAATTAAGCATGCTTTGTTAAATTTCTGGGAAGGCAGAGGTCGAGGGAGGCAAGATGCAAACTGCAGTCTTCTGTTCACACCTATCACAATGCAATTTTTTGTGTTGTGTTACTCCCAGGTAACGGCTGCTGGAGGGTTTTTTGGAGCATTTTGCAGAAGATGAATACTTGCCCTTGACGACTGTGCCAACTAACTGGGGAAGGAAGCTAATGGCTAACTTGATTTGCAGTACAATACAACCGCTGGCTGAAATAAAGTGATGTGAACATGATAAACATGGAGAGTCTGTGCTCTGAATCAGCATGAACCAAGACAGCAACACTCTTTATTACTACTCATACAGACAGCTCCTTTCTGTATCACTCCTTCTGTTGATCACTGTCCACAATAAAAGCATTTTGCTGAGAAGCAACTCAATAAAATAGCTTACACAAGCTGTTTACTAATACCTGAGCCCTCTCCTTTTCTGATCGGTCTCTGTGCAGTACTGACATTGATGGAAAAAAAATGTTGCGTGGTAGCTCACATGGAAGATCTCAACACTGATAGGCTTTTGCAGCACAGCATCACAAATAATTTCTTACTTGAGCTGAAATATTTCAACTTGTACAAGTACGCAAATAGTATGACACAGGTGTAACGTTACCTCTGCCTTTGCCTCTAAGAGGGGACAGTCATTTTGAGCATGATTACAAGAGGTCACTTGTTAGAAAAACTTAAACTTAGGTTATTGTACTGTAAGCATTTGAAAAATCGTTTCATGTTGTTTTTGCAGATGGGGTCAGTCTTACTATGACGCAGTGTTTTAAACATTAGAGGACTTGCAGTACCACTCTGAACGACCAAACTTATTACAGCACATTTTAAATGCCGCTGTGTGTTGCAGAATTGTGGAGGAGTTTACTTTTTGCAGCTTATTGAATCCATAACAGTCTTGCCTCACCTAAAAAAAGAAAAAAAGCATAATGTGGGAAAGTAAAGATATTTACATATGATTTGCATATGCATGGGCATACAGGTGCAAAGAGGCTTATTTTTGGCATAAATCCACTCTGCATGGCTCCATTTTCCTGCATTACCGTACTCCACAAATGAGCACTAACAAGACCTTAGTGGTGAGCCAAAATGAGCAGCAGAGCGCCCGGTTCATTTCCCCACTGATACAGTATACTGCCAACACCGATGAAGCTGCTGCATGATCATATTCAACAAAGCATGCACAGTAAGGAAAGATAGCTGGCGGCAGAAATGAGAGCAGGCACCTGCTCATATGCAGTAAAGGAGGGACACTGAAGAGCATTAGGTGCAATTCCACCCACCTGTTTTTAAGCACATTTTCACAAAAAAACAGGTGGGTGGAAATGCTGAAAAAAAATGTAGGGAAATAAAAAGCAGTTTTTATGCTTGGCCCAGGTCAAAAAGTCCTTGTTTAAAAAAGGCAAATGTGAATGAGTGCCATTACAGCAGACAAATTGTGATATAAATGAAGCATGTGACATAAAGAAATATTAACTGTTGGAAAGATGGTCTTTTCATTTAAATGGTCTAAATGCTGGCGAAAGACACAAGTGTTTTTGAAATTTGTTCTGTATAACTAGAGAAAACAGAGAAAAATGACTGTGGCATTTGTTTTTGCTCAAGAAATAGAAAACCCACAACTACCAGAATGCACTGCGCCTCACCGGCCCAATAAACACTCCTACTGGTCGATGTCATAGTGCCAGCATGGCCCTTTTTCTGCAGCAATAGAAAAACAATGTTTATGGAGGGTCAATTAGAATCTTTCCTCATTTTGGACATATAAATTCCCTGGACAACATCATGCAATACGTAATATAGAAAAAAGGTATTCTGTATCAGGTGTGGTGGTAGATGGGTGAAACAAACACAGGAATTTCATAAAGAACGACTGCTGTTTGTGTCCCATGTTAAACCATAAGTCAGCTTCAAGTTTTTTTACTTTACCTACTTTCGCACTTAATGTAACAATGTCACATTGTTACGTCACATTAAGACGTACATATGTGCTCTACTAAACCTCACTTGGTATTTTTTCGCCTCTAAACCTTGCCAAACTGCTAGTGCTGCATAACGTTACCCATGTGTTAAGACTGTGATTGATTCTAACTTACTTTCCATTGGCTGTTTTTCGAGATGCCAACATTCATCATATTACTAACAAAAACACAATGATTTAAAGGCAATTAAGAGCTTAAAATATCTCTTTTCAGCCTAAATTGGTAATTAAAAACTTGTCTTGGTACTTAACTAGAAGACCATTCATCACCTTTCTTGTGTGCACACAAAAGGCAGCACGCTGACAAAATAAAGCAAGAGGAGTCCAAAAGCCAAACTATGTTATGTGACTCCTCTCTGCATACACGCATGGCTGCTTACCATTCGCTCACACTGTCTTAATTACCAATCATTAGAGCTGCGCTGTTTGGTGTCACCTTAGCGGTACATGATTGGTGGAGCTAAAAACAATCAATGACATCACCAATGACAACCATTACACAAAGACCAGTCCTAACTTCTCATTACGTGGCGTTTTTACAGAGATCCCATATATGCTGCATATTCATACTCTGTACTGCGGGGTTATATGTCAAGAGGTTTGACTGTTGTAGAAGGTGATTGTGATCAAAAAGTTGGATATCTGCAATACTCTCTAATAAATCTAGAGGTATATGAGCATCCTTCGAACAATAAAACCCAAACAGAGAAAAACGCGAAGGGATTTAAAGCTAAGTTGTCATTCATGTTCATTGTATCTCTTCGTGTGTCTGTCAACTTTTATTCCTCTTTTTTTTACCAGCTTTGGTCTCTCAAGGACTTCACTCTTCCTCTCCCTACAAAACACTTGTGAGGTATAAATACAAAAAGAAACTCCCTCTCTCAATAGGACATTGTGTCACAGATGGGAACATAATTCCACCATCGCCGCCCTCTCCTCCTGTGAAAAGCGAAATTGAAAATTGGATTGATGCTATTTGTCCTTTTGATTATTTGTAGCCATATCTGAGAGATCTCATGATATTGCCTTACAATCACACAGAATGTGAAACCATTCTGCAGCGGAGGTGTGAGAAAAGTAATTTCTTGCACATTGTGAAAATGCGTCGTCTCATCTCAGCCGGCTGACTTGTTTGCTCTCAGAGACGTTCCTTAAAATATTGCGATGAAAATACCCCCCATTCTACTCTGAATACAAAAATGTTATATTATTGTTATACTTGTTAGCTTCATCATGATGTTGATGTTTTGCGTGACTTTTATTTTAAATGCAGCTTGTATTAAGACTGAAACTCAAAAGGAAACCATTAAAAGACCATTGCTGAGATGAGAGAAAACCATTACAGTTACATGAAAAGTAAAGCAGTGACTTGCCAAAAAAAAAAGAAAAAAAAAAACCTGGTCCAGTTTTTAAACCACCCACTGTGTGTACGCTCGACTGGCTCCCTCCCCTATGTGCCGAGCTCAGAGCTTAGTCCTGGTGACAGGAAGAAGCAGGCTCCAGGGTGATCTGAAGGTGCAGAGACAGTAAGTAGTGCTCGTGCCATATCAGATCTGTCAAATTAACTCATTTGTACAGGTTGCTGTACTGCATATTGGAGTTTTAGTCATGGTAACACTCAGAGGCAGAGCCGCTCCGGAGGGAGAGTCAAACCTCAACGAGCAAAGGCAAAGAAGTGAAGGCTTCCTGGCTTAGTAATAAGCCCCAGTGAAAAAAAATGCAAGATGGAAGAGAGGTAGCAGCTGCTGTTATGAAACCAATGCTGGTGCTGAAGGAAAAATAATACTTTCTCTAACTATTACAGTAATTATTGAATGGAAAAGATGTTGTATATTGCTTATTTATTTGTGGAATTATTTATTTTACCTAATGAAGGAGTCCGAATATAAGGTTTGATAACTTAATGACTTGTTTTACAAAAATTATCAACCTCTGCAGAGGTCACAGGTCAGGCCAGCCACAGAGCAGCGGTCTTAGAACTGGGAAGGATTCAGGAACCAGATCTTTTCAGAGCTTTAGAATAAATAATAAATCTAACTTTTCCTCACAAAGTTACAGAGTGCTCCTCAGAGAAGTAAACATAAGAGCAGTCAAAAAAACCACCAAACAAACACAAACAATAAAATCAAAACACAGGGAGGACAAAAATAATATAAAAAGTTAAGGGAAACACAAAATGGCAAGACTGGAATCTTAAATGCAGATAAGAGGAATCCACAAGCTACTTTATAAAACCATGTCTTACGAAGAGAATCAAAATAAGTTAAAGATTTTGGATTTTGAATGAGTGCTGCCCAACAAGTAGCAACACAACGGACATATATGAGATTGCAGGCCTTCCTAATGCACTGTTCATACATTTTCCCAAGTGGCCAAGGCAGTTCATCGAAAGGCCACGTGAGCCTAACTTCAGAACATAGTCAGTCCCCATAGACCTCCAGACCTCCATTTAAAATGCACGGCTTTCCAGCAGAAATAAACGTGTTTACATCCTGGTACAAAAATATGGTCTTGGTTGTTCTAGGTAATTTATGACAACTGTCAGGAGTGGGGGGACTCACCCGTTTACATTTTAATAGGGCTTAAAGTTATATACTCTCTCTAAAGAGTGTCCTCGTCTTCTACTGGGATCCCCCCCTCGCTCCACCCCTTGTTTCTCCACAGCTTCTCCCTCACATGTACTGATGAGCCAGTAATAACATAACCCACAAATTTTGGATGGTGTTCACATGACCAATGCACTGACAGGAGTAAAGTAGATAGCAGTCCAGTGTGGTCCAATCAGAAGGCAGGCTGGGGTGGTGGATGGGTCCCAAAACAGAGGACTTTGTCCTGGATTTGCCCAGGAGACTGGTGTTTGGTACCATGTAAACTTTGGGTGAACTTTGAGTCATTTTAAGGTATAGCCTCACCTATTGCCTAAACCTAACCTCTGTAACTTTACGCTTATTACGCAACTGTACAACTCACACTGTACAAAAAATGAAGCCAAAATTGAATTGATACAGGTGCTGCTATCTTGTACTGGTGATTTAATTTGGAGCCAGAATCTCCACAGTAGCAATCTCTGCAGTATTAAGGTTCCCCTGTACTGCCGCTCGACCAACTGCCATTGAACGCCACCACAACGATTGGCACTCAAGCAATCCTGTCCTCAAATCCCCTTTTTATAGCATCCATACTTTTTAGGGGAAAAAACACTTGAGCGTACAGCACAGTGATAAGAACTACATTAAATGACAGAAACCATCTTTGGGAAAATGTATTTGGTGTGTACTTCGACTTTTTAGTTTGGCCCATGTCCCATTCACTAACATGGAGGGAATGGGCATTATGACCTTTACTGCAGCCAGCCACCAGAGGGCGATAAAGAGGTTTTGGCTTCACGTTTGGAATGCTGTTCTGTCCCTGTTTGGTATAACATCTATGGTAGGATGTCATATGAAGTGTTGTATGACAATTCATTGAAAATTGTTGTGGTTAACCTTTTAGCAAAGTTGCTCCTGAGGGATATATCTTGCTGTTTACCCATTAAATTAACCAATGTGGAAAAACAAAACAGCTAGATGCTAGCTACTTTCTTCATTTGCTGTTTGATGGTGGAAAGGAAGAACAGTGTTTTTTTTTTTAATATATATAATTTTTCACACACAGAGAGTCTGCTGCAGCTAAAAATGACACAATTGATGCGTGGAACACACTGCGTGTGTGAACAGCGTGTGGCTGCAACCCCGCCGAACTGAAGCGTGTTGCACGCTGGCAGTGTCCACACTAACAGCATTGTTGCAGTGATGCTTCCACAGGTCTGTCTGTTGCTATGAGTACTGTATTTCCATATTTATAGGAGCATATTTACAATTATGTTTCAAAATAAAATGCCTCGTGTCAACAACTGATGGGATTGTGTCAACAGAGACATTGTCAGAGGACTTTAACTTTGAAACAGGTGCAGAAAAGTTTGAGTAAAACATATATTTGGGTTTCCTCATTTTTGTGACAGATAAAAACATTAAAATTATAATGAAAGGTGGTATAGAGTCAAGATAGTTATCAAAACACCTTTTTTTACAGTCTATTTCTGCTGAGAACCACACGTGGTGTGCAGAAAAAAAACGGCGAGCCATCATTTCTCTAGATGTGCTGCCGCTGAAAAGCAGCTGAGACATGCCTGAACAGCACTGCTCATGCAGGCAGTATGGCTACTCTAACCTGTTAACATGGGCATTGGAAAAAAACAACCAAACAGGCTCCACGGCACTCACACATGCAGTCTGTTCCAGGTGTAAGTGAATAAAGTTGCTGGCCAGTAACACCAAAACGATAAGCTCAAAGATGCTAAAATGCTCCATAAAGCTAAGGGAAATTATTTGGGGAATCAGCACTGCAAGTGACCCTTTTCACATTACACATCCATTGTTGACATAAAAAGCTTCACTGAGCAGTCTTAGTGCAGCTTTAATTTGCCACTATTAATTCATAACCATTAATTGCATTTAAACTTTTGTAGAAAATTGTTTATCCCAACGTGATACACTTTAAAGCTCAGGTTTCTTGAAATTGTTTGAATATAGTCCCCCTCTCCAAATCTGTCTAGGGGACAGAATTAAGTTGCAGTGTCAGATAGCACTGGCTGCTGATATTCATCCCTTTTTACCTGCTGTTAACCCTAGTTAGCATATAGTGCAAATGAGTCCCCATGGAATCGGTGAGAGTAACTGCCTCATTTATCCACACATCCGTTTCACTTTGATATTGAAATCTTTTCAGGCATTAATATGTAAACAGATGCATGCTCCCTCATGTAGTCACAGTCACACACACACACACATACACACAAACAGAGAATGCCTCCATCGACACAATACTGTCTTTTTCTCTTTTGCTTGTCAAGCATTAATCCAGTAAAAGCTTGCATTAGATATCAGACCAGTGCGTCCAGTAATGCCGTCTCCCCAGTGGGCATCTAACTCTTCATTTGTTCACATTACTATTGTTGATTTTTTTCCTTTCAGCCTCGCTTTTTATATTTCCTTGACTCGCCTGGTAACATCTTTTCAATAGATGAGATGAGTAGCGAGATAGCGGTAGCTTTTCTAATGGCTCTGGAGTGCATTTCAGCCTGCTATTTCTATACACGAGTGATTCGCAACCAGGGGTACTTGTGTGGTACAAGTACCCCAGGGGATACTTCTACAGTTACCACTGAGTGCATGAAGAGACTATGGAGACATTCAGCTAACTTGAAAAAACTGCGATTTGATAGAATCCAATATATCTAAACTAAACCTGATAACATGTTGCCATTACGACTGTGTGAAAACTAGTAAGAGTGGGCAGAGAAGTTTGCACAGTAAGCTACGCGATCAGGTGATGGTTATGGTGGCTTAAAAGCAAAAGCACAAAGCAGCATGGTAACTCTTACTGTCTGGCAATGAATGAGTGGAAATGGGAGGGTTATGCACTGCAGGGGGCTGGCAGTGGAAACAGGTGAACAGGTTAATGGGGAAGGTCAGTTGATTGGGGCTGGAGGGTAACGCCGTGTTAACTCTGGATGCAGAAGCACCTCGATATGTCAATTGTTCCACGCGCAATTGCCCGGGTGTTAACACCAGAAGCACATTTCACTGCAAGTGCAAACACAAACAAATCAACCGAGACATTAGCAGTTCAATTCTATGGAAAAAAAACCCCTCAAGATCCAATTTTATGTAGTCAGCTGTTTTAAATGCAATCCAGTTTAAAATCAATTGAAATCCATAAAGGGACAATAAAGAGTTAATCTGGCTGGGCTGTAAAGGTACATCCGACAAAAACAAGTGGGGAAACGCTGGTATACATCATGAAGGTAAAAAAAGTCAAAAAGGTGAGTGGGGTTTGCGGCTGGTGACGATGGTTTCACGCAGGTTTGGCTCTGAGGGAATTCTTGCTGATCCACACAGTTTGCATCAACTTCGATCATCTCTCTTATCTCCAGTTTGAGCGTGTATAATTTGAGCTGGCTCATTAACATTTCACACAGGTTTCACACTCACTGAATTTTGGAACATATTTTGATATGGAATTAGCGTGAACGAAACATACATGGCTGAACATTTCAACACAGCACATTTAACTGTTACGTTACGTGTCAGTTGATCCACTTTCTGAATATTGATAGTAAATGGATGCTATTTCACCTCAGTGTCCTTTATGGTCAAGTTGAGCTGATATGAGATGATGAAATTTTATATCGGAGCTTATAATGGTGGCCGTGTCTATTATCATAACTGGACTTGCTCGGGAGCAAACACGGAGTGTGCGGTTGTGCTGCCAGGTGTAATTGTATGAAAGCTGAGCTGAAAAAAAGCATGTGTGCTCAGCAAAAGCTTCCCCGATTTAAAAGTTATCTTAATAGGAAGATAAAATCAAATAATCAACATTTTGCAATTTTTTCCAGTGTGCATATTCTACTCCAGAAAATCATTTTGCACTGTCAGGTGATAAGAGAGTAATTTGAGGTTTCCCGGCCAGTGTGGCCCATCCAGCTACCACTCCTGATATGATGCTTTAATTTGCTTCTAAATGAAATGATTCATTTTGCTTTGCAGCTGTTCCTGAGCCACTCTGCCATCTCCTGTCCCCATTTTCTTTCCCACATGCTCTTATTTATTTTGCAAACCAAATGGAGCCAGCCAAGTGATCAATGCGCTCTTCCTCTAACTTTTTTATTCGAAACATCTGCTGCGGGATTCTCGGGCCTTTTGGCAGGTCATTTGGCTGGAAAAATATTCAGTGTCTTCATTGCTGCGAGCTCCTGGAAGAACCTCAACATGCCTTAGTTGTATTATTCATTCATTTTCCAAACCTACTTACTCCTGTTCAGGGTCACATGAAGCGCGAGGCATATCCCAGCATGCACTGGGTGCAGGGAAAAGATACACATGCAGGGGCCCAATTCAACACTCAAGGCTCAATTTCACACCTATGTGCTATCTGTTATTTCTTATTAATATATTATTGATGTCCAATAATCCAAACCGGCACTGGGCAATTGTAAAAATATTCTGGCCTGTGAAGGTTTTGTCAAAGCTGCTCTTCGTCTCTGCCCATTCACCCTTGTAATGAAAACAAACACAGCCTCAAGGTGTAACTTATGAGACCAGATTTATAAAGCAAGGTCAGACAAGAAAAGAGAAAACAACAGTCTATAAAAACTGATATCAGTATTCATGTTTCCTCTGGCTCGTCTTTGAAACATTCTCATATTACAGGGTTACAAAAATCCACCTTTCTTAATTCGATTTGTTCATCTTCCAGGAAAACACTGGATTTTTGTACTTATCCGTAGCTTTTCCTATTTTTTTTCCTCTGATCTAGTCAAAGCAAAACTCGCTTAAAAAAAAAAAAATCTGGCAACAAAAAGCCTCCAAGCGTGCAGTCGTGCCTCGTGCCAACACCTCACGCCTGACATCGTCATCTCTGACTAATATCCTCACAAACACTCATTGTGTGATGCCTCCCAAAAAAAGCTGTGCTTATGCAGCTTGTGAAAAAAACCCAGATAACAAGCAGTGGCTGTGGGATATTAAGTGAGTGATGTATCCGCTGGACAGTTAAATCTGACTCTTTTACTTTCCTCCTCCAGAGACATTTAATGGCCCTGATAAGAGAAACTGAGCTCTTTGGGGATTCCTACAGATAGCAGTTTTTGCTTCCATTTAGCTGGTATTAATTACATTAAAGTGCCAGCCTTATACCACAGTTATAACTGTATGCAAGCTGGACTCAGAGAGGTATAACATCCACTTAAGGCAATGTGCTCAGCTGAGATCTGGTATTTTACTACTGATGGTTTAAACTGGACGGTATACGAATTTAGAAGAAGAAATCTGGATTTGTCGTATGTGCTGTTTGGCTGATATAGAAAACAAGTTTTATTTTGTTTTCTACTGCCTTTTGTTATGTGGAACTGTGCAAAGTTTTGTTAGTAGGAGCTAAAAACAGATACTGATTTAGTATATAAGGATGATGCACAGAGATTAAGTTGGTTATGTGCATATAAAACATTTAGATGAGCTTGTCATCTGGAGAGAGCATAGTAGATGGGAAAACAACCTCTTTATCAAGATAAATTGTAGATTTGTAAAATTTGTTAAATTTATTTTTCACTGTAAAATTCATTTTTTGCAAGAATAATGGTCATATTATTTTGCAACTAAATTTATTTCATGCACCTCTTTTTGCTTTTTTGCTGATATGGAACAGTCTTTATATGACCTACATAAGCTAACAAGACTTTCAGGAAGAGTGGCTTCCTCTGTATAGTTCATCTTAATGCACCTGATCTGATTCCTCAGCAAATTGTGCATTTACAGCAGAGCCTAAGTTTACATTTTCCTTGATGAAAATGTCATTGCAGTGAGTAGTTCATCGGCCACTTGTGTGAGAAGTGCGATTTAGGGAGATTCAATGGCGTCTAGCAGTGAGGACTGCAGATTTTAGCCAGCTAAAACTCCCTATTTCTTTAGTGTTCATCATTCAGGAAGTTTTCAGTAGGAGCTTAATTATCTGCAGAGGTCTCTCATAAAAAAAAGAGTGGGTCATTTACCATATGGGATCAAAGAACACCACCCGATCACTATCAATCATTGCAAAATTCAAGCACTACAAACAAAAAGAATTGGTATAATGACATGGCAGACAGCCGAAATGACTCAATGGCCAGTATCCCAAAGAAACCATGCAAAGACACAATGAACTGTTTCCAGTCCGAAAACAGATGATGGAGGAAGGTGAAAAAGCAATAATCTCAGTGGACAAACTATACATCAAATATATCATATTCCATATCTGCCAATATATGCCCCTAAATCCCACATACTGGGCATTTAAATAACAGCGAGCGGAGACTTTTTCTTTGAAGATTTTTCTCTTGACGTTATTTTGTAGCTATGATGGATACTGGGGCAAAATCAGCAAAAAGAAAAAGAAAAGAAGTGACCAAAGAAGAAAAAATAAAGCGATAAGTGACAGTGATAGAGCACAGGCAAAACATGAGTCAACTCTGGTCAGTCAGAAGGAGAGAATTGTGGGATTTAATAGGATTCAAAACTGATCCTGAACTTGCCCTCTTCCTCCTAGACAGTTTTGTAATACTTATATTTTATTTTTTAAACGTTAGTTGACGGTTTACATGAACGACACAAACTTTTTTTCTGTTTCACCATCGCCATATTAAATCTTACATTGCCACAAATGATACATTACTTAATTTCTATGTATACTACAAATGGCTGGGTTTAAAAAATAAAAATAGCATTTAAAAATAAGCTGTCATTTTCCAAAACCATGTACTAGCCAGATCAAGAACTTTTGCTTTTGTCCACTGAGCCCACAAAAATCACCACAAAATGAAAGTCTCTCGTTGCTTAAACCACAGCAACATGATCTCCTCACACGTGCTTCACTGATCCAGGCTTTGCAGTAACTGGCGAGTTTCTGGCTTTTGTTCTGGTTGAAAATTTAATTTAGTCCTTTTTTTAATTAATTAATAATCCAATGGGAAACGCTTTCTCATTATATCTAAAAATAGCACTTCATTTTACCCATTTAATTAAAATATTTTTTCAAAGGAATTTATCAGAGTCTTACCTGCATGTTGCTGGACTGCAGAGGTTCTGTGCGAAAGACACAAGAAAAATATATCCGGTTACACAAACAAAGACAAACAATACGCATCATCTTGATCCTCTGTGTCAAACATCAAATACACTCTGTTAAATAAAATAAAAGAAAATAAAATAAAAGAAAATTATGGCAGATTCTGTCTACCTAAATTTAGACAGATTTCTTCTGTCTGTCTGGTGCTAAAACAAAAGAGTATTTTTAAATCAGACTTAAGAGCCTGGAGCTATGCAGGCTGTATAGAGGCAGAGGAAAGTCAACATGCTCACAATGACAATGCTATTATAGCTTACTGATGTTTAGCCACTGTAATGTTTGTCATGTGTAACATCATAGTGTGCTAACATTTGCTATTTCGCACATATTTCTGTTTACAACATCTCAGAATTTTACCAATTTGCAGTTTGTCATTGATGTAAGGAATAGTACAAACATCAGGGAATTAATGTTACTTGCTCACTTTTGAGAAGAGAGTTAGATGAGAAGATTATTCTTCTTATTTAACTCAAATAAGAGTGTTCTCCAAAATGTAAAACTCTTTCTTAAAGTACATTTTGTGATATGAAGTTTGCTCTCCCCACTCGATTCAAGAGTTTAATATGAGATCTGGCCTCAGGTGAGAAAGCATATTGTAAGCAAGCAGAGAAAAGACAGTCAGAGATTCTGGTAGAGACAGAAAGACACCCACACAAGCTGACAGAAAGACAGATGCCCAGACAGACATTTCAAGGGAGGATAAACATAGGCCTGGCATCCCGAGCAGATGGAGGCTGACAGGGTTTGACATGAACCCACAGATGACATTGACTCTGCAGGATTCTGCTCATTTGTCAGCTGCAGCCTGGCCTGGGCATCAGCGGCTAACCTGAGGGAATACAAGGAGGACCCCTGCTCTGCTGCGAGCCGGCTCCTGCTGGGCAGCATCCCACCAACAGCCCCAGTCTGATCTAATCTGCTCTATGGATCAACAGAAGATTGGGATCAAATAAATGTTTGAGGGTGGGATGATGAAGAGGTTGTGTTGTTGATGGTGAAATCAGTGTGCTCTGGGTGGAGTGGCTTCTTTTAATGTGTCACCTCCTGTGACCACAAAGATTCAGTGAAAATACATAATACCTGACATTAAGTTGGACAAAAGTGTATTTTTGTGGAATTTAGGATTTATGAAAGTATGTTTGAAAAAAGTGCACAAAATAGAAACTACAATATATAGTACATTATTCTTGTAATATTCTACTACTTTGCTCTAATTTGTTTTAAATGGGGCCCATGTGTCATGTTTACTTCCACTGAACAGCTATAAATCCACCAGCCTCAATGAGGCTTGTTAATTCTACCCGCAGCTATGTAGCTGCTACACTGTGTGATCAGCACAAACTGGGGGCCATTGTTAGCCAATGCTCTGCTATTAACATTGTTGTGGAAATTTATAGTCATATCGTTATTAATTACATAGTTTTACGTATACCACACACTGCCAAATATTTTATTTCTTGTCTTAACTTATGTATGACTCAGCTAAGTTAATGACTCATTTTAGTTCACTGTAACAGGCTGTGTTACTCTGTCTTCATCCTGGAACAAGGAAATCTAAAGTTTATTGAATAATCATGTTTTTATGGTACTGCGATGAAATGATTTTAGGGAATGGTTAAAAACCAGGAAGAGTGAATCCGATGTCTATTTTGACTGGTGTGTGAAAAAAGGACCTGCCCCTACAAGAAGTTGTATCACTATCTGTCAAATGTGACATCTTCAGTTGCTTTGCAAACCAGCTCAAGTCTTTGATTAAATATCTTTATATTTCTTATGACTACGCCTCTGAGGAGTTTAATTTTGAGTTAAAAAGTACACAACAACATCACATGCCAACAAGAATCTACATAATTATGGCAATCATCCATCCAAGTCATATATCCGGAGCCAGGTTGCTTATCCGAGGCAGCAGGCTGAGCAAGATGCTCCAGACATCCCTCTCCCCAGCAACGGTTTCTAGCTCCTCCTGGGGTATCCCGAGGCGTTCCCAGTCCAGATGAGATTTTTAAACCCTCCAGCATGTTCTGGATCTGCCCCGGTGCCTCCTACCAGTTGGATGTGCCCAGAAAGCCTCTAACAGGAGGCACCCAGGAGGCATCCTGATCAGATGCCCAAAATACCTCAACTGGTTCCTTTCGATGCAAAGGAGCAGTGGCTCTACTCCAAGCTCCCTTTGGATGTCCAGGCTCCTCACTATATTTCTAAGGCTGAGCTCATAGGAATCTTATTTTGGCTGCGTGTATCTGCAATCTCATTCTTTCGGTCAATACCCGAAGCTCATGACTGGTGAGGGTCAAAATGTAAATGGACAAGTAAATAAATGCTTTGCCTTCTGGCTCAGCTCCTAAAGTCCATTTTACAGCCACTAATGAACAAGACCACGAGATACTTGAACTCCTTTGCTAACTCTCTACAAACACAGAGAGGTCAATCCACAGGTTTCTGGCATAGAACCTCAGACTTGGAGGTGCGGGCTCTAATCCCAACTGTGCATGCTGGAGGTCACGATGCGATGAGGCCAACAGAAACACATCATCTGCAAAGAGCAAAGATGATATTCTGAGGTCCCCAAAAATCTTGTAAATCATTGTGTAGAGTGCTAAAAAAAAAAAAAATAGTAGTTCCTCTTTAAAACCCCATCACTATAGTACAAATCCATTAAATGTTCTACCCTTATTTGTTGCTAAGAACATAATTTCCTGTGCATCAAAAATAATGTGAATACACCTTTGAAACAGTTTGAAGTACACAAACTCTTAAAATATCACATTTAAGACTTCAAAAAGAAACAAGTATTTACAGTAATAATGCCTCAGGAGTTATACTGGATAATCGGTAGAGTTTGTGGTTTTTATTTTGAAAAAAATCTCTGTAAAATCGGAAGAGTGTACTTTGATTATTTAAAGTAACAAGGGGCACTGCAAACCGATTAGATCTTGAAAAGAGAGAAAACTCAACACACCTCCAAGGTTATCAGGTGGAGGCTATAAATCTCTGGGATGTATTTCTCTAAATCTTAGCAGATAAAATCAAACGTACAGTATCAACATGGCTAGATACTACCAGTTTATCCAAACCAAACAGAAAGTACATTATGAGCCAGAGTCTGAGGTGTTTTCCTCAGTTGTAGGGAGGAGGGAATGTAAGTGAAATTGAGGCTACTTTGACATACTGCTCCAGCCTCCCATTCCTCTGAAGGATTTCAATAGAGATTTACTGTAAAATCCCATTTCTACCAAAAGAAAAGCTCTCTCTATTCCAGTGATCTCTCTATTCTTAAGTGATGGATGGTTCGCTGGTGTTTACTCAGAGGGGAGGCAGAGAACGCCAGAGAGAAGGGTCATAAAGTTTACCTGTTTTTTGGGTTTTTTTTGGGTTTTTTTTTTTTTTTAAATCTACGAGCTATAATGCTTTTGGTTTTCAAACACAGTCATCAGTACCTCTGGGACCAAGAAAGCGCATCGATCAGAGGAAAAGCAAGGGGCTGCACTAAACTGAAACAGACTGGGAAAAATCTCCTGTAATTATTACTTTGTTCAATTATCCTTAACATGATTGCTAAAGGGACCAGGTGCTTTGTGGTTCAAGCAAGAGGAGCTCAGGCGTGACAGTTGTTTCTGCACATACTGTAGATAACACTTGGAGCCGCATGTTTAAAGACAACGAGGAATCAGAGGAAAAACACTGGGGCAGAATCTTTCAGCCTCGAGCTTGACAGCAGTCTGTCACCAGCAAACCTGGACTGAAAGTGTTTCACTCAGCTGACAGTGATCTTTAGTGAGTGAGCAAGAGGAACACATGTATTGCAGCACTGTTTGAGCACTGAGGACGAGCTGAGGCTCTTCAGAAAGCTGCGGGGTATTGAGCGTGTTGTGGAGCGTGATATTAGGGCCAGCGCCTCCCACCGAGAGGTCTACGAGCCGTAACGACCTGCGAGCATCACTAGTCCAGCAGTAGCTATGACAGACAGGGTCTCTTAGCTGGAACAAGACATGGAAAAGCATAGTGGAGAGTCAGAGCTGCTATCTGAACAGACAGCCCTTTTTATTCTGATTTATGTTTACATGAAACTATTCTGGATTTGGGTTTCACACTCACTGGTTCCACTCAGTGTCAGGAAAGTTTGAAAAGAAAGCCTTCCACACTGGAGGAGGTCATAGTTGTGCTTAGAGACATTTTAACATGGGTGCACGTATGGGAAGGCCTTAATTATCATCAGGTGTGACGGGTTGGTTGTGGAGGGAAGAGTACCTCCTACTGGACACCATTTGTGTACCGCAGTGCTACACAGTCAATATAGCTAGCTACCACAACACAAATTAGTTACCAAATATTAGCTACCACACCAATGTCGGTTATAAAATGTTCTAGGTAATATTACCAAAACTGTTATTACCAAACATTAGACCTTAACTTGGTTAATGTTAGTATTACCGCACTGTCAAGTGCTAGGCTACATCTCCTCATTCTTGTGTGTTTGCTAGCAGCTAGCAAGCAAAGGAAGCCCGACTATGTTAAACACTGGGGAAAAGCATGCCTTTAAACACTTGCTAAATACACAAGAAAGAAGTAACATCTCTGGTTTGACATGAGCCATGGTACATCAATGTAGCCTTAAAAATGAGTAAAATATGAAAAATCCAATAGACAGTGTTTTTATACTTTTCACATTGTAACTGACAACTATAGTTGCCGCTTGAACAAATGAGCCAATACACAAAAATATTATTATTATTATATGAAATTTACCTTTTCCTGGAAGGGTTTGCCTTCAGGGTGTGCTCAGGGACAGGCGCGTAGTACGCGGGGTAGGCGTGGGACATGTCCTTCGCACTTCCCGTATCTGTGCCCTATGTCCCCCCACTTTTTACAACCGTTCAATTCATTTCTAATGTGTCGTCTATCCTTTTTCCCAGCGGTCTGGAAACGCACCATGGATAGGCGGGAAACACACGCTGTCTTGTTGTGATCACGTGACGCAGTTAAGACGTGCGCGAGCTGCACTGCTCTGAACTGTCGGTTTTAACTGAAGCACCAAAAATCGTGGACAGCAAACCAACCAGCAAGATGCAAAAAAAGCTTTCACTCCTTCGTCAAAGCAAACCGTGTAAGTTGAGTAATGCTGTTCCCTGATGATAATGTTAGCTAAGTGATGTCAAATGAATTAGATACGAATATAGCTCAGTGAACAAGGATGCTGACCTTATTGTTACCCATGGCTGGCCAGCTAGTTTCATGCTAGGAATGGACCCCCTCCTCCTCACTGTCTGCAAAGAATTTGTGCTCACTACTGCTTTGCACAGGGAGAAGGTGGACTGAAAGGCAACACTGATGGTCATGCAGGGGCTTCACAGGTGAGGAAAGACTATAATTGGCTGAGAAAATATAGCATAAAAGTGACTTTTCACAGCTATTTAACAACTACTGTTCCTTTTTCATCTGTATTATTGTAATAGACAGAGCAGGGAGAAGGCAGCAGGCAGTGGTCAGGACAGAGACAGGCTGCAGCACTGTCAGGGAGAGGCTTCACAGGTGAGGAGAGGTTATAACTCATGGCGACACCCCTGCTCTGGGAGGAGCCTCAGGAAGACAATAACCTCTTGCAACAAGAAGCACGTGGAATTTTTTTTTTCTTAAGACCACTTCCTAAGTTGTCTACTCACATGTCATTGATATAAAAAAACACAAATAACATTTAGAAATGTATTTGTGAGTGGAAAATGTAAATCATTCACTTTGGCAACTATAGTTGCCGGTGGGCTTAAATCTACTCAGGTGGGCAGAGCAGCAGTATAACTGAACTTGTAATTTCTACTATTTTTCACATCATTTTTACCATGTTTGGCATATTACATAAATACATGCTATTTCCACAAGGTGCACTGTCACAATCAATGTTGTTTCAAATCGTTGACATGTCCTAGACCTAGACTGTGATCTAAATCTAATAATAATTAATCTAAAAACATAGTAGCTTCGTGACAAAAACCTGGCATGTAAAGGGTTGAAATTCTGAAAATGAATGAATATTTTATATTTATGGTTACGACTGATGTTGGTTAAAAAAAATAACTCAATGAAAATAGAGACTAATGTTAAGTAATATTTTTAAGGCTTGATTCTGAAAAGAGCATTTTGTGCGCAGATCAATACGAGTGTGTAATATTAAAGCAGGCCCTTAGGGTTAAGTTGGATACAGATTCCTTCTTGCTCTCATGAAGGCACGAACGATCATGACTGATGTTTGCCTAAACTTTACCAAGAGGTTATCAATTGCCCAAAGTTTTTAGAGACACACTGAAAGATAATCCAAACCTAAGCAGCAAAAGCAGAGATTAGGGCTGCAACTAACAATTATTTTGATAATCGATTAATCGGTCGATTTTTTTTTTTGATTAACTGATGAATCAGATTTTAAAAAATAAAAATAGAAATAATAATAAAATAAGCATTTTTTTCTCCCATCACTTTGTTCAAAAACAGATTATCATTTACAGCAAAATATTATTAAATTAAAAATAATAAATAACTACAAAATCAAATATAAAACAATCCAAAAACTAAATGACCGTTTTTTTTTCTTGTTTTCACTTTAAAACTGAACAAACGTTTTTTTGTCGAGACTTTTGCTTTTGATTTAGATGCTGTGTCATAACCATCATGCTCGCGATGATAATCGATGATAATCGATTTTATTGATTCGTTGTTGCAGCCCTAGCAGAGATATCACAACTTCTGTCCTAGTCTGAGTAAAGCTCAAGAACACTGAACCCAGCAATGCCCCTTGTGTGTCTTGCACGCCCCCAGTTTCTACAACCATTTTCGACATTGCAGATTAGTAGTCTGATAAAAGCTTAGACAAAGTTCTGCCTTTCTTCACTGCAGAACAGACAATCTATATTGTCTGTAATGTCAACATCTCTGCTCTGCTCTTTTTCCGAAGAAATTTACAATCCAGCAACTGAATTGTTTGTTCAAGGCAGTAATAGTTCTGTGGATTTGAATACCTAGACCAATTAAAGGAAAAATAATTTTGTGCATTTTTGTCATAGCCATTTCTAATAATAATATTTCCCTGTAACCCTCTGTAATATAATAACTGCTTGCAGTTCAGTTGCTTTTAATGCATTTAACAATGCCTCAGGCTGTATTCTGCTAATTAAATGAGGTTTTTACTCAAGAAATGTAATTTATTTTCCATCTCTGTCCACTCTCTTCTTTTACTCATCTGTGCCATTTTCTGCCTTATACATCTCAGTCAGTCACTTGCTGACAGATGAAGGAGCAATCTGCCACACAAACCTGCAGAGACAGAGAGTGAATAAACATACCTGAAGCGGTGTACGACAGGCCATTTGTCCATTCTAAAGGTCACGTTTCAAATTTCCGTGACAACAAAATAAAATCTATAATTCCAGTCCAAAGATGATAACTTTAAGACAAAACAATGATCTTGGATGAAGATCAGGGGTAGATATTCTGCAGAGTAGATGATTGGATAGATTGCAGGTGTGCGGCTTGGACCAGGTGAGTAGGCTGGAAGCAATCAGGGAGCTAGGGGAGAGGGTGGAGTGTCACGCTGACATCGCACACACACACACACACACACACACACACACACACACACACACGTACAGAAAGACACGAAAGCACAGGAGACATGAGAAAAATGCAAATACAAAGAATACAAATGGCATGGCTGTGGTCGTGACAGTATCCCCCCTCTGACCCTCCGTAGGAGCCTGCAGCCAGATCATCAAGCTTGGCGGGATGGACCTGATCCATATATGGTTTGTATTTCATTCTTGACTTCTCCTCAAGTATGTTTCAGATGTCTCACTGCTCTAACACATCTGAATTAAATGATTAGCTTGTTATCAGGCAGCTTCAGGAGTTCATAACGATGTAATCATTTGAATCAGCTGTGTTGGAGCAGGGAGAGAGCTAAAACATGCAGGACAAATGGTAGTCGAGGAGAGGTTTGGGAAACGCTGACAAAGTCTGAGATCCAAGGTCGCTCACCTCTTCTTCTTTGAGCTGTACCTTATCTCAGATAACTGTGTATTACTGTGGCTTAAACAGAATTCCAGCCATGAACATGTTGTACTTTGTGCTTTTTAAGATTCATCTGTGTTGAATGATCTAAACTAGAGCTGCAGTGCTGCAGTTTGACTCATACTGTAAACCGCATTGTTTAAATGTTATCTATTAGACAATTTTTGGAGTTCCTTTGTCATTGTGTCTTAAAAACATTGTTTTTATGATGATTTTTGGAACTACGTTTGGTGCTATGACCTTTAGGATTTTGGGTTTGATAGTGGTTTGACCAGGGCTTTGACCAGGTAATCTTGCAGATCCCTTTTTCCCCCCAAACCAGTAATGATGCTATGGTCATGCAACTTCTCACTTTATCTTGTCAGTTATTTATTTAGATCACACAGTCAAGTTTTACTGTTGATAGAGAGTATGTATTAATAAATGGAAGCAGAGAAACCACTGACAGTGGTCTGCTCTGTTGAAATGTTTTAAAGCATTTTCTAAGGAAAGAACTAGAGTGGCATCTAGTGGTCAAAGCTGGAAACACTACTGGCCTGTTTTAAATCTTCCTCGAGAGTGCATATGTGCAATCTTTGATTTAACCACCCAAGCCTGGATGTGCTTTGGATTGTAACTTTTTTGGTGGAGTAGAGAATGAGCGTCTACTCCATATATTTATATTTTAGAAAGACCAAAGAAAGAATTAATACAAACATTGGAAATCAATTTGACCAGAAAATTTGGAATTTGAATTTAATGCGAAGTGTTTGGGGTTTTTTTTGGGTTTTTTTTGGTTTTGTTTTGTTTTTTTGCTGTTGCTAACATATTCGTGGCTGAATGGGAAAGTTAGAGAAGAAAAGACAGAGTTTGCACACTCGATTATGTGACCATAAGTATGGGATATGGTCTGGGCATGCATGCTTCTGCAGACTTTTTGAATGGGAAACCTGAGCTTTAGTAGCATGGACAAAGGTGGTAGAATTTTTTGATCTGTTATTTTGTTAGCTTTTCTATGGTGGTGTTTTTGTAATGGTCATTAAATAGTTTTTGTGTATTATTTTGTTTCACACCTGTAGCGTTCTTGTTCTTGTAGTGTTGGTTTACAGGCAAATAACAGGTCCAGCAGTCAAAGGTGGTGGACAGGTTTTGGTTCAAAGTTTGACTGGAAAGCCCTGAATTGAGTTCCCTTTTTAAAATAAAAAAGTAAATATGCTGCGCAGAACCGTGCGTGAACACAAATATAGCCTAGCAGGAAGTTGCAGGGTTTTTCACCTCTGCACCACAAAGATGCCACACATGTTACAGAAACATATCACTCTGAGGGTGCATGTGCCAAACTGCAGAAGGCACCAACAGAAACTCGCACATGACAAACATTTTGATTTACAAATATCGCAGCATCTCATACCAGCAGCAACACCACACCCTGCCAGACTGTTTTCTTTCCACTACTATACTGCAACAGGCATGCGTGCGCGCACGCCTGCACACACACACACACACACACGCACACACACACACACGCACACACACACACACACTTAACCAAGAACACATTCCTCCTTTATTACTAAGGTCAAAGCTGTTTCATAACGATTTTATGTTGGTAATTAGATATGACGTTACCAAATCTGGGATTTGTTTGAAGATCAACAAGAACAACAGAAACCTAATATATGAGTTTTAAAGTGGAAAGTGAACCATTTATTAAGGGCTTGTTGTGAACAAATGAAGTTTATGAAACTGCCAGATTTTTCAGGGGAATGTGATGATTCCCCTCCTGATTTAATAGCACTTTTGTTCATCTAAACCTCCCTATAAGCGTATATGCTCGTAATAATAGGCTCAGAATTCAAGAAATTACCTAACAAAGAGCTGTGAACAGAAGCACAGAAACAGCATACCGTTAGCTTCAACAAATTGAGGATTTAAGATTTATATTTTATAAGATTCTGTGTCTTTGTTACATAGGTTTTAGGCCCAGTGTGAGGAGAAGAGCATCTCTGGAGATGGTCCTTCAGCAAACGGTCAGTTCAACATCTACACGGGTAGCACAACCTTACACAGCAACAGTGGCTTTATTTTAAGACTAAACCATCAAACAATCAAACTCACACCTACACTAAAATGACTTGGCTCTGTCATTAAATCCATTAAAATCAGTAACGTCAGCCATGTGATGCTAACACTTCGCCCTGTCACCAGAGATTGGCATAAATACATACAAAATATTAGTATGAGAAAGATACAAAAATACTCTCTATAGACCGTTGTATAACCAATATCAAAAATATATGTGCATCTGTTTCAATATGTTTCACCCCAGCTATCCAGAGGAGTTAGCAAGCTTTAAACACAATGCAACCGTATTTTGGATTAACAAGTCCTTCACTTTTACTCTTACTTACTTACTGATTTTAAATACTCATCTAAGTGTATAATTTACCTGAACCATTTGCATAAGTTTATACGAGGGTCACTTGTTAAATCAAAACACGAGTGGAATCTATAACCTTGGTTTTCGAGTTTGTCAAGCCACATACAGTACATAGTGACCTTGTGTCCTTGGCTTTGAATTGGGAAGATTTCTGATTACAAGACACAAAACTCTGAGTCTATGTCATGGTATTTGACATTTTGTTCACAACCACAGATGATGTAGTCTATAGCATCTTGTGACTTATATGCTCTGAATTTCTCACTGGTTGACATGCTATGATTCCCAACCAAATACGTCTCTACATCCTGCCACTGCATATTGGGACACTTAAATTCCATGTTATAGCTATAATGGAAACTTGGCTCAACTCTGAGAAGGGTGTGAACTTTGTGCTGAATGAATATGAGTTCACTTATATGCATGGGGGGAGCCAAAAAAAGGAGGTGTGGCTCTGTGCGTAGACAGGAGCCTTAATTACAAGGTACTGGAAAGCATGTCAACTTCTATTAGAGGGTGACTGAATGCATTTCTACAGAAATCTTCATGGGAAAAAAGAAAAAATATAATTGTCAGCTGTGTTTACAAAGCACCCGGACCCAGCATTGAAATATTTAAGAATAGGATAGCAGAAATGATCACAAAATGACTGATGAATTTATTGATACATTGCACAGTCAGTGCAGCGCCTTACAATTTCGGCACCCTCGCAAAGCTTCCCATAGGCTACACTTCCCCTAAATATGGTAAATAATATAGTAAAGGCACTTTCAATAAACAACATCAGTGACTGTGACTGATAAGGATGACAATAAAAAATACAGGAGAGGGAAATCAGACAAATCCATAAATATTTTAGAAATAAATTACAAGCACAAAAGTGGAATTAGGTACAATATATGAAGATAACATTGACAAACCTTGTGAGACATTTCTAAAAAAATATTTAATTAAAAAAAACTCTCCAATAAAACAGTTCAGCAAGAAGGATAGACTGTCGATGTCAAAGAGACTAAAAAGTACAGAATTCTCAAAATATAGAACTATAGAAGCAGATAGGTCAAGTAGTATTAAGCAGTCAGTCAGTCAGTCATTTTCTGTAACCGCTTGTCCTCGTAAGGGTCGCAGGGGGGCTGGAGCCAATCCCAGCTGTCTTCGGGCAGAAGGCGGGGTACACCCTGGACAGGTCGCCAGACTATCGCAGGGCCGACACATAGACAAACAACCGAACACACTCACAGTCACACCTAAGGGCAATTTAGAGTCACCAATCAACCTGAGCTGCATGTCTTTGGACTGTGGGAGGAAGCCGGAGACCCTGGAGAGAACCCACGCAGACACGGGGAGAACATGCAAACTCTGCACAGAAGGGCCCCCGCCCGCGGCCTGAACCACCGAAATGAACCCCGTTCCAACTGGGTTTCGAACCAGGGACCCTCTTGCTGTGTGGCAACAGTGCTAACCACTAACCACCGTGCCGCCCAGTAAGCAGATATGCAAAAATGAATATTATAACAAACAAACAAACACAAGCACACAGAGACAGCACTACATGTGACGGTAAGACAGTGAGCAGATTTGCTTGTTGACAGGTGCAAAGAAATGCCCTTCTGGTGTGAACAGCCAGGCTAATGTTCACGTAACCATTGGCATATCGTGGCAGTTTTTCGTCCATTGAACATGGCTTGTGCATATTCTAAACCTCTTCAGAGCACCTCATAGACTCTAGGGAACTTGCTGATGCATGAGTAATTTGCCATACCATCCTGCTTTCAGTAACAGGGTCGACAGCACAAATCATATGTAAAGACATTCTAGCATTAAGTAATACGCCGCTGTCTTTACATGTGTGGATTATGGGTTAAGTGTGAAGTAATTGGATCTATTGTGTCACACCTGCAGGCTGTTGCTGTGGTGAAAGCCAACTGTGGAGACTATCTGGTAAGAAAAAAAGGAATATGGCTTCCCCTGCAAACAACGCTGATGTAAAATGTAGACTACACTCAATGGAATATAATGACCGTAATTCTCTGTTAAGCTATATAGTTGTTTCTGAAACTTTGACTCACAGCTGAACACTTGAGTTTGAGAGAAAAATTATGTTGTTACCTTCCAACACATCTGTCTGAAGAAACTCAAAAAACCATCAAGTGCCCCAATGTAATTATTGCTTTATGTCAAGAATAAACATGAAACAAGAACATTTATTGATTTTAGACAGGTAGGAACTAGCTGTCACATCACTTATGAGGTCTACAGTATATGGGTTTATTGACTTGAGAGAGAAATAGATTCTTACGTGAGTACCATCAGTGCACCCGACAATACCAGATAGTCTTGTTAACAGAAGTCCTGCTTCTTGTTTGGTATGGATGTGGATATAATGCCGAAGGCAGCACTGGGGCATCTAGGATACTCTTCAAATAACCAGGCATGCTGTTGTCTGACCTACATTTATCATTTCTCCCACAATATTTCGAAATGGCCCTATTTGCATAGAGTCTGAGTGCAATCAGAACCTGCAGGGCAGGTAACAGCATATTTCTGTTGGATACATGCTTTAGTTGAGGAGTGAGCTCATACTCAAACAGGGCTTGCCTGCCAAAGCTAGACCTCTCAATCATTGTTGGAACAGATGTTCAATGGCTCGGCCGATCACAACTTCACTTCTTGATGCCTTTTTCTTTATTCATTCTGTAATCGTTTGCCTGGTTCATACTTGGCATCAAAGTTACAACACGTACAGGTCTTAAGTCTTAAAGTTGAACTCACAAGTTGGTCTTAACCTTGTATTTCTAGGTGAGATATGTTACAGGTGTAACCCCAGCTGTCGCATTAGATACTCCTGAGGTGTTGAGGAACATGACCTGCCAAGAGCTTTATGATAGTGCATGATTTAAAGCAGAAGAATGCTCTGGTGGTTACGTGAAATGTGTGTCAAAAGATAATAACACATTACATAAAACATTTAGGGAGTGGTGATGCTGGCATTAACAGACATCAACAAGTTTTACAACCTAAAACAATGAACCTAAACATTATCTGCAGGGCCAAGGACACACTAGCCGATTCACCATCTTTTTATTGCTTTTTACCCCTTAAAATTGCATTGTGTTTACTTGAAGCCCATCTGAAGAAAACTCTGATGAATCCTATTGAATAAAAGGCAAAACGTTGTCCAAAAAATATTATATAAAAAGAGGAAAATATCAGATAAGGTCAGAACAAACAATTACAGTTTTGCAGAGCAGGAATACAGTTTTTTTAGTCTCCCATCATGTTTATCATCTTGTGACCCATCAGATTTACTGTATGCAGATGGCCAGTGCAATTTGTCATTGTAATGCTCACTGGCATGGCTTCTTCTTCACTTCTTTAACATGACTTGATAAAATGGACTAGAGTGCCTTTCTAGTCATTCGATCAAACCGCTTTCACACTACTGGTAATATTCAACCATTTGTGTACACATTCATACACTGGTGGCCAAGGCTACTGTAGAAGTCGCCACCTGTTGTAGTTTTTTAAACATTTACTCATTGATTGAACAGCCATCAGGAGCACTTTTGGCTTCAGTATCTTGCCCAAAGGTACTTCAGCATCTGGACTTGAGTAGCCAGGGAGCAAACTGTCAACCTTTTGTTGAGTGTACCCGCTTTATCACCTGAACCACAGCTGCCTCAACATGGACTGCTGCTTTTTATTTGATGCAGCAGTGATTGTTGGATGGAAAAGCTATCTTAAATCATTACACCCACGTCACAACCAATAAGGAGACAACAACTGACTGTGTGTTTGACAACACTGGTGAATTACTCAAAATTATCTTAAATTATATTTTATTTTTAGGATAAGACCAGCCATACAAATGTCCCCCACAATTTTAATTTGACATCTGAGCCAAATCGTCTCAACAGCTGGCCCAGACTTTGTTTGCTGCCTTCAGCACAGTGCCACCTCTGCCACATCTAGGCCAAGTCTGAATCTCTTCTTTGCAAGCGTCACGCAAAATCTCGACCAAATATCTCTGCAATGTTGGAAGAGCCAACTTGTATCACTTGCTTATCTACATTTTATAACAATGTATCCCACACCCAATTTCACAGTTTAATAGTGTAATAGAACAGTGTTTTACCTTAGGGGTTAGGTTTAGGCAATATCTATTTTTTGATACCTTTCTGAATTTTCACAGGAGTATTTGGTATTAAAGGGAATTCATGAATAAAAAATACCAAATGAGACCAACAATCTGTGAAAAAAAACAAATACCTCTATTGCCTTGCAGTGCTTCTAATGGTCTCACAGTAAGTAAACACAAATAACCAATCAGAGCTGGCTGAGTCACAAACTTTCTTATTTTACAGCTAAATAGTACACCAAAATAGCGTGTTTCTGAAAACACTTGAGGTGAAAAATAGGCAGAACCTCGATTCATATTTCATCATGAGCAGTGATTAACATCATTGAAATGTTCCTAAACCCTACTTTAACAATTGCATTATCACCAGCAAAATTTAATATGCTCACTGTGAACTTGGTTAGGAGTATGGCATCTTCCTTTACTTCAACCTACTGTTGCATTGTGAGTTTACTGAATTTTAGTAAATAACTTGCATTAAAAAACAGGTGATTTGTGCAACCCAGTGCACAGCAGTGCTTCTCACCTGAGTGGGATAAACCAGAATAAAGCAATATAAAAAAAATCAAAGTTCTTCTCTGTGAGAGTAAATCTGATGAAGCAACATGGAAAACACATAGTTCATTTCTTTCTGTTTTTAATGTAACAAAACAAGTGGCAATCCTGTTAGACTTTTGGAACCTAAAATGTTTTTCATTTGCTGTGAATTATTTGCTTATTTTTTGGTTTACTGTCAGTTATTTGCCCATTTCTTCGTAATGTAAAAATGACAAAATTGGATGCTGGGAATTAATACATTAGCTACGAAAGCTAATGTGAAAGGGTTTGACACTGAGAATGATCAGACTCATGACACTCTGCGGTTTCACTCACCTCTATTGAAATTAAATCTCTTTCCGCACTGTGTTTTAGTTTTACGATCATAAACTTTACTGGCTGACATTCCAAAGTTCTCATCAACTGTACTTCCAGCAGCAGGAGCTGTGATAAACCCACTGCTGACTGCCTACTCATTAACAAACAGCAAGCAGACCAAGTTAGTAACTAACTGATGAACAAAGTGGAGCAGCTAATCAATAAAGAGGCAGTTATTCCCTCTGGAGTTGGTACAGATCAAGACAGGTTTACCATATCAACTTTATAAGGTGATAATATGCAAATGTTGTGGTTACAGTTTGTTTTGCTGCCACCAGACGACCCAGTAATTCAGATAATGCAGCTTTTACAAACTTAATTTGATAATTAAAACTATTCATTCACTATTTATTCGTTTTGAAATGGTTCTAACTTGAATGATGACTAACGTTCATCTTTTTTCATCAAAACAGTCAAATCTGTAAGGTGCATTTAGACTTTTGCTAATGTGTTGAGTGATGGGAGAGCAGTAAGCAGGCAGGACAGGTTGTGTGGAGGGAGGAGAGCGCGAGTGCTGACAGACAATAAGAGAGCAGGGAGGAGCAGAGAGGAGACAGCAGCAGAAGAGGAGGAGAGGATGATGTAAGAAAAAAATTCTAACATCACTGCAGCAAACTGCTTCAGACTGTGTATTTACCGAGTGTGCACCTTCTACCTGAGACATGGAGGGTTTGTCAGCCGTCATTTTACTGCTTCACCTGTCTGTTCTGGTGAGTTAACACCTGTCCATGTGTCTGTGTGTGTATCGAGGGAGGGAGTCATAGAAAAGAAATAATGGCAACAAAAGGTTTATACAGAAAGCAAGTAAAAAGGCATGTGGGGGTAAATGACCCAGTCCATTCATTTGTGGTAAGGACTAATTTAAATCAATTACTTCTCTAATGATAAAAAAAATAATACAGAGGTTAAAAGATAAACTGCCAAGACTTGACCTTTTTAAATGGATAAACTCAGTTGACATTTTATTTTTAGTCCTAAAGTTCATAGACAGTTCTACAGTTGTAAATTCCCGCTCATAATGATATCAGGTCGCCAGAGGTCCATGTACATTAGTATTGTCATGTTACCAACATTTTGACTGTGATACCAATATTTACGATACTCAATACCAGAATAATACTTGATACTGAAATGATACTGTTTCAGTACTCCAAGAGGATTGATCCCATTTTGTTATAAATCCATGAGACCCACAAAGTTTAAAAACTACATTTACAAAGAAATCTTAACTAATCAATTATTATTTCATATAGATCAAGACAAATTTGCTAATCTATAGTTATATTTATTGGTCAAATATATTGATACTGTAAGTCAAATAGTGATTCTAACCATGTTTACTATTCTACTATTTGTTGCTCCAGCAACCCAATCACATATAGTAATAAGGATAATGTTATATTTGCTGAATTTAAGGTTGGAATGTGCCTTTTTTTTATTAGCCGTTTTGTCTGACACTGTAGTTTGAGTTAAAATTACCATTTTCACAGTCCTTTGGGGCATGCCTTGTGATTGGCCTACTGTGAACTTTGACTTGACTAATCTGTGAAGCACTTTGGGTTGCCTTTGGATATGAAATATAGTAGCCTACATAAATAAATTTCCCTTGCCTTTAGAAGTGACTCTTTTACTTGTAGCCCTAAGCTATTAAACTATTTAGGCAAATTGTTTTAAAAATGCTAAAACGTGACCCCCAAATAACTGGAGCAAAATACATTTTTCAGGGTTGAACTGACTTTTTCTAATCTACTTGTCATTTCATTTATGATGCAAAGTAGGCCTGTCATTGATACGTGATACATACTAGATATGTCTTACAAATTTAGCAGCCCATCACTTTTCCACCAGCTGGCCAACAAGCTTGTTTGCCAATCTGTTGTGTTTTGTACTTCTTGGAGCCATTTTGGTTTCTGTAACAGAGGTGGTTGGACAACATATTTTTATTGCACTGTCAAGCTTCCTTAATGTCTTGGGGTTTGCCATCAGCTTCATCTCTGTAACATTAACGTCAGATGAAGTAGTCCCTCCGTAGACTTTGTCAGCCTGTTTCTTTAATCAGCAAGGGTGTGGATGTGTTATTTCTGAAGACGACATGCTATAGAGGAAATGTTGAGGCAGAGACATTGCTTCTCTCTTTTAATGAGGCTCACGCTGTATAAATGGGAATGGACAGCTGCATGTGCCATGACCGACCGACTGCACAGCAGCTGACTTGACCACCTTGCTATTACAACTACCTCACAGAGATTCTGACAAATTAAACGTTTCATCTTATCTTGATAACTTACAGCAGAGAGCGATTTGACCTACAAAGAGAGCAGCTTGGCTCATGAGGTAGAGCAGGTTGGGAGTTTGATCCCCAGCTCCTCCAGTCCACATGTCGAAGTATCCTTGAGCAAGATACTGAAACCCAGATTGCTTATGATGGCTGTTCCATCGGTGTATGTGTCTGTTTGAGTGTCTGAAATTGAGCAGCATGGGGAACCATATATGGTAGCCTCAGCCACCAGTGTGTGAATGTGTGTGTGACGGGGTAAATGTGACATGCAGTGTGAAAGCGCTTTGAGTGGTCCAACTAGAAATACACCATACCAGTGCTGGTCCATATACCATTACAATAATTACTCAACATTGAGGAATTCTAATACCTAACCATGCTTCACAAAAAAGCATTGAAAAAGTACCACAAAAAAGGTACCTTGAAATATCTCTCCTTTAATAACCTCTTTATGCACACATCATTTGTTATCAACATCAAACTCATCCTTAATAATCAAGATGATGTGGTCCAACTTGATCTTGATGTACTTAACTGAACTATTTTGAGAATTTGCATAACATAAGTGCAGACATAGGTGTCTGTGACATGACTTAGAATTTAGGTCGATGTAGACATGCCCTCACTCTCTGGAACACAATAAACAAACAAGGAAGTATCTCTATACATATCATGCATGTGATGAGCTGCCAAAAGCTGCATGTACTGTTTCCCAGAAATGTTGATGGATATTTTTGGGACATTAATCGCTTGGTGACAGCTGTAGTAATTATCACAGTAAAGAGGGAATAAGTATTGGTTGGAGGACTTGTTGAAAATAAAAGGTATTTTAAAGGCAAAAGAAAACAAAGAATAAACATAAGCAAATGTAGGACAATACAGTAAGTGAGTATTGGGCAAGTATTGAAAAGGTGGATATAGAGCAGGGGATATAAAATGTGTACAAAACTTAAGTCTACGGTACTGACATGAAGCAGCTGCCTTCTTAGGAGACATCATGTCAGCAGACTGTTGAAACCTGTCTTTCGAGCCCTCAGCTGTGTTACACTGGCTTTGTTTGAGGGTTAAAGTAGGAGATTGTCTTAGGCCATGGTCAAACAGTTGCCCTGATCTCCCACCAGTGAGTCATCAAAGTGTCTCGCCAAAAGCAAAAGGTGAAAGACGAGAAAATGTATGGGCAGCATTTAATATTCATTATGCAAATGAAGCTAGATAATTGTGCAAATTTTGGCTGCGAACAGATTTTCTGTTCACCAATTGTTCCCTCGGGGCAGCAGTGAGTCGTATGTGGGTGCAGTAAATCATCTTGAAACCTTTAAGCAAGCGAACAAACTATATCTCTGTGATTCTTAACAAAGATAACGAAGGAGTGGGACACATTTGTTTGTAGCCTGGGCTGACTACAAAAACATTAAGCAGTTAACCGCAGAGTTCTTACCACTTGTCAAACAGCATGGCATGCTGTAATTTCACAATTTCAGCACTACCTGTATGTGCAGGAATTTTCCAGTGGCCACAGGCAGAGACACAATGTGAAACAGAAATTACTCAGCAAGCGTCATCCATAGGCAAATCAGAAAAACTTTTTTGGACCATTGCAAGGTAAGAGATGTGTCTGTGATACCGCTCACACATAGAATAAAAACATACATGTAGCATTATGGCAATATTGAAATTCGTATTAGTAATGAAAATACAAATCACAGTTTTGGCGGCTTACTAGTAAAATAGTATGAACTGCCTTTTCAGTTTAATTGATAGTTTTTGCTGAATAACTATAACTGATGTGAGATGAACAGACTGAAAATAATATCTTATCAGGTAAACCAAATGTATACAAAGTTTTCCTTTGGGAAAATATTAATAAATGAATGAATACGTTTTTTAAATTATTGTGTCATGACATATATGTGTCATGTCATGCACAGCAATCCTTTTCTTTAAATGACATTAAACTGAAAGAGAATAAAATGGAAACAAAAGCAGCAAACATAATGAGTTAACATTTGTGAAAGTCAAAGTTCACTCACAAAGGCATTTACCATGTAGCACTGAAGAAATCAAATCATATCAGGCCTTAGCAACAAAATTGGCTAACTTAAATAAATCAAAATTAAGCACAAACTTTCCAGCTGCATAGTTTGCAATTTGAAAAGGGTTACAATTCACAATAGTTGAGCATGTCACAAAACACTAATTCAGATTCCTAACAGGGTGGGCAATGTATGTATGTATTTATTTATTTAACTTGAACTGCTGTGGCTAGCTCAGTCCAAAATATTTTTTTTTAACAAAGAACAGACAGTCTCATGAGTTATAAAGAAATAAAAACTTTGAGGGACCAAGCTGCCAGGGTGAAGAGGCGTGATTACAGCAAAACATCTCAACATCTGTCCAGGAGACCTGGTGTGGTCACAACACACAGTCAGTGTAGTTCTTGTGTGTCTGTGTGTGTGCACATTACACAGTGTCAACAGCTCTACGGATGAGACATCTGAAGCATCCAAGGACCAAAAAAACACACCTGGAGTGAGTCATGTGTTGACAGGGTGCAACACTTTTTATTGGTGAATGAACACTGGAAGATGTTTGCTGCTGAAGGAGCTTCTGAATTTCATTCTTGTTTTAATACATTCTGTTACGTAACATGAATGACCTTAGCACAGAGAAAAAGAAGTTACATTTGTAGAAGCAAATCACAATGGTGACGTGAGATGAATGTCCTCCTCTCTCTGCAGCTTTGCGGTTGTGTGGGGGGCGCTGCACCCAGCATTTCCCAACACAGACGCCAGAAGAGATACTGGGTTACCCAAGCAAAGTTGCTTAAAGAGAATGTTAAATACGGTTTGGATGAAGTTATTGCCAGGGTAAGAATCAAATGTGAAAATAATGTTCAAATATGCTTAAATTTCAGACTGTGTTGATGTTAAATAAGTTGTTAACACTTAACTACTAATATCAACTTCAGATGCGTATGTGTACATGTTGATTTAACTATTTGAACTGACCAAGATGTGTTAAAGGGATATTTAAAACTGAAGCTCTGGGTATGGTTCTAAAAAACACAACATATTTGAATATGGTCACAGATTAAAAACATTTAACTTGGCCTCCTCTTGAAAGTTTGAGTGTTTATGGATTTGTCTATAAAGTTCTGACACTGAGTCACAACAAGATCTCACCCTTAACAAAATTAGACTGTTTTAATTAGTTACTTCCAAAATACTTAGTCGAGTAGTAAATACTAGGTTTTTGTTTTGTTTTTTTTGTTTTCATTTGAAGACAGAGCTGGGCTTCCTAACTCAGAACAGCCAATATAAAAGTCTTAAAGACCAATACTTAATAGAAAGATAATAAAAGTATTCCCAAACTCCCTGGACATGGAGAAATTTCTGGTCTGACTGGGAAAGAGGGAGGACTGATATGTAGCAGCCTGTCTCTGTGGACTCACATCTAAAGTCTTACAGTGATGGGGGACAATAATAACATCAAAAGTGGCAATAATATACAAATACTTTGGTTAAAAAGAGACAAGTAATCCAAGTCAGATGTTCAAGTTTAAACCCAAACTCCTGGAACATGAGCAGATGGTGTTTGTGGTCTTCTATAAGTGATGAAGGTGAAGACACTGGAGGTCTTACTGACTTATCAGTGATATTGTAATGCATAAATAACACTTCAATAACTTTGGTTAAAAATGTTTTTTCTCTATGCTTTCAGGTGATAAACAGTATACCCCTTTTAACTTGTTGCCATTCCCATTAAGCTTTACATGCTGAAGATCAGACTTAAAGATTTATTGAAGTTTCAGTTAGTTTTGATTAATTCATTAATTGACAATGTGTGACAGACAACATTGATTTATTGGGATTTTATTTAAAATGGCTTCATTATTGTTATGATGTTGGTGATTATTCTCAGATCAGGTCAGACTTGGATTCAGAGCGGACTCTGTACTACACTCTGCTGGGACATGGGGCCAGTAAAGATCCAGTGAACCTGTTTGTAGTGAATGAGGCCACTGGACTGGTGTATATCCGAGGAGTACTGGACCGAGAGGAGAGGGAAACCTACATTGTAAGGACTCAATCTCCACCCATAGTGGCTTTAATTGTCAGCAAATCAACATCAGAAGTTGTTGATAGCAAGATTTAAAACCATAGTCTGAGTGATTAACACAGGCATAAAATGTTAATATCTGATAAAATGATAGTGAATGCACTACAATATTAAGAGACCTTCTCAAGTCTTTTACTGAAGTGTACATCTGAATACATCCTTACCACTGCTGTGCTCTGACATGGAGCCATGAACATCTTGTGAATTGCCCCTTGAAGATGTTTGTGTGTGTGTGTGTGTGTGTGTGTTTCTGCTCAACAGCTGACAGGAGTGGCCAGATTTAATAACGGCAGTGTGGCTGAAAGCAAAATAGACCTGAGATTTGATGTGGAGGACGAGAATGACAATCCACCTATTTTTGTCCCTGTACCTCCAGCAACAGTCAGAGAGTCCAGTCCTGAAGGTAAAACAAATTTTCTGTTACCAGCACTCAAAAAAAATACATATCACCTCAATTTTGATTGGTTGATCAGTGTTATTGAGTTGGGAGTTTTGATTCTTTTTGAAGCCTGACACCTTAGCTTTGAACTTCCTCCAATGCATTCCCATCCTTGACACTACTTAATGCTGAGAGCAAATGATGTAGTTATAAATATCAAGACAGTCAGTGCATGGCAGGAGGGAGGGGAGAGGTGGGTGTGTCAAACAAATGTGGGACTTTTACCCAGCTCACCACAGTTTGTGTCTCATGTGAAACCAATATAAAGTAACATTGCACTTAAAGTTATGTACTTTATGTACCTAAATCCTGTCGTTTTGCCATAACGTTATGTAATTTACTGGCCTCATGTTAAATGATTTTGTTTCTGTGCCAGTGTTTAATTTTTCTGTATTTTTCTGGATGCCACTTTTTTGTCAATGCCAAAATGTACTGTTCCTGTCATAGATCCATATACAATTTGATGTTAGTTGCTGCTCTGTGGCTCTATTACTATCTACCCAGATAGCACGACAGAACACAGCCAGATGAGCTCTTGCCAAGTCAGTTTGAGTCATGGCTTGTTTCTGTTTGCTGCTTCCGTGCCCTCGACTCTGCTGCTGAATGTAAATGACGTTCATTAAACCACTACATTCACACAACCTCTCTAACTGCTATTCAATATGAATCACTTCAGCTGACAGCGCTGTCAACAGTTCAACAGAGGTGGCACTGATGTGCTAGGATTCTATAACTTTACTATTACCAGGATTACATACCCAAACTGGTGTGCGTGCACACACACACACACATATATATACACTTGAGGGGTCCTGAGGCTTTTGCCATGTAGTTGGGACCACATATATACAAATTTTCCTCCCTTGAAGGGTCCACATGTTTTTTACCTAATTGTGGGGTCCACACACACACACACACACACACACACAGTTGATGCATTGGTTAAGAGTGCCATATCTGAGTCGACTTTGAAAATTCCTAATTGAGGTACAGTCCTAATATTAACTTTGATGTAAAAAGTTGCTATATGTTGTCTTCCACTGTATTTTCTTCAGGGACTCTGGTTGGCAGAATCACAGCTACTGATGCAGACAAGGCCAACTGTTCTCATTCAAAGATTGCCTACAGGCTTGTGAAGCAGGAGCCCTCTAATGGCAGAGACCTCTTCTACATAGACAGAGAAACTGGATCCATCTATGTTAAAGAGAACTCTTTAGACAGAGAGGTCAGACACTACTGTGCTGGAAACATTGTGCTGTAAATCTGGCAAAACTTATTGATTCAAGTTCCAAATGTCCTACAAAGACTTTTGTGGATGGTTGATAACAGTGTTCATCTGTTTCATCTCTCATTGTTTTATAAACCTGTGTTGGTTCCTCTGTTGTCCACAGACACACAGCTCCTACATTTTAACAGTTCATGGAACTGATATGGATGGAAAACCTGAAGGCAACACAGGTACAGGGACCATACAAGTCAAAGTATTGGACATCAACGATAACCCACCCAAGCTGGAAAAAGATGAGGTATCAACTGTACCTTTTTTTCCCCAGACAGATCATTATAATATATGTTTCATATCCACTATGTGTATCTGACAGATGTGATTACCTCTCAGTTTAATATTTTTACCATGTTACAGAGATAACTTCTGATAAGTTTATGAAATAAACCCTGGTTCCTTGGCATTTTCTTTCTATATATTTATAGGATACATAATGATAAACTTGAACATTCTTAAATGAGGAATACAGAGAACATGTATAATGCATCAAAACACCAAAAAGTCAGAACAGAATTGCTTTTTTTAGACTGAAGTCAATATTTAATGTAAAACATTGACTCATACAAGCATAACAAAAGGGTGCTCAAACAATCAGTATTGAGGGAGCTCACACTAAATACTGGCAACTTCAGTCAGTTTGAGTTATTTTTTTCTCAAATATTAGCGTTTTAATACTGTATACATCTTTCCTGTATGTTCTGGTGTATTTAGTTAATGGACTACTGAGAAATGATTATGCATGATCATTATAATTGGCCTTAGACTTTTGCACAGTAACTGTACATCAACTCAACTGTAACTCAAAACGATATCATAAAAAAAAAAACAACCTATAATACAAAAAAGTCGCATGCCAGCAACAAGGAAAGCTTGTCTAGGGCATCAAATATGCAGGGTCCAGCACTGACTTCTTGGCCCCTTTTTGTTTTCCTGCTATGAAGTCCCACTTGTAGTCATCTGCAGTATCTTTTTTAAAGAAAGAAATGAGGGTGAAATTGAAAAAAAAATATTCAGAACATTTACGGTCAAAATTCTGTGAGTGACACTTCTATTACTATATGCCAATAGCACTCACCAACACGTCCTCAGTTTCACTGTCCAGAAGAGGACATTCATGTACATGTACAAAAACTGAAACAATATCAGCTTTCAGTTTACTGAAGTTTACAGAATCCAAGGATTTCCCTGGATAGTTGTTTTGATTAACTCTACAGACAGGGTAAAATTAATTTCACAAAGAAAAAAAAAACTATTTAAGTTACCACGATTGCAGTTGAACTGCCAGGGAAGGCACTGCAAATGCAGTTAAACTACCCCAAACTCTGTTAGATGTATGTCTCTGTTTCCAGTCTTTATGCTAACCTAAGCTAACTGCCTCATAATGAGCTTTACTGTGTATTATTTATCTACTCATCTCTCTCCACCATATACGTACGCAAATACGTATATTTCCTCAGTTGCTGAACTCTTTCTTTAAGCTATTAAAAGTGATAATGGTCAAATGGAAAATATTTCTTTTGTAGTATGCAGGAAGCATTATGGAGAACACAGCCCACATTGAGGTCATGAGGTTCAAAGTGCTGGATGAAGATGAGGAGAAAACTGACAACTGGCAGGCTGTTTTTGATATTGTCACTGGAAATGAAGATGGAATATTCAGCATAAAGACTGATCCCAAAACCAACAAAGGCATTCTGATGCTTGAAAAGGTAAATCTGTCTATACTACACCACCTGAATAACCTAATGCACAGAGTGTTAATTATCTCAGTAGAAATGAAATGCTTTAGAATTACTGGTTGGTTCATTCAAAATCTGCTGTAGATACAGATAAATTCATGGGTTTGCTGGCTGGAATCAGTCTTGAGTTGAGGACATATTTTACACCACAGAGGTTTGTCCATCTCCTAAACAAGACTTCGAATAGCTTTGTCAATCTATATCTGTGTTGTTGTTTGGTCTTTTAATGCCTTATAAGTAAACAACATGTCAAGAAATGTGTTAATAACTTTTCAGTCATCTGTGGGCTACAGTATGTGAGTAATTTGACAATGGGTTCATTCATTTTCAGTATTTTAAACAGTGACGTGAGAGTAAACTGATGAGGCTCCATTCTGTTTCTCCTTCCAGCCTGTTGATTTTGAGGAAAATCCCAATATCAAACTGGAAGTGGTGGTATCCAATGTTGCCCCAGGTGTGGGGGATGGGGACGGCGATAATGGGAGTCAAGGAGGAGGCGGAGGAGGAGGTGGAGGTGGAGGAGGAGGAGGAGGAGGAGGAGGTGGAGGTGGAGGAGGAGGAGGTGGAGGTGGAGGAGGAGGTGGAGGAGGAGGAGGTGGAGGTGGAGGAAGAGGAGGAGGGGGAGGTCCCGTTGCAACTGGTGCAGGAGCAAAACTTTACCCAGTGAACATCGCAGTGCTAAATGAACCTGAGGGAGCCGCCTTCAGACCCAGAGTGAAACCCTTCCCTGTTTCAGAGAACCCAGAGGATAATCCATTGAAAAAGCTGATTGGTGTATTCGCAGCCACTGACTCTGACACTGGACAGCCTGCAGAAAATGTTCGGTGAGATAAATTCACTTTACTTTTATCTTAAAAACTCAAAACATGCATCTCCATCAAACATCTCAAATTGTAATATTTGATAAAAACTAGTGACCAACTGTTTTAGGAAATCATCATTTTTTTAACATGGCCGAGAGACTACTGGTACATTAGGGGCTCTGCGAGGCGATGATGTTTTGTTGTGAACAAAATACATAAACTTAATCTAATCTAAAATCAATAAATTAAATTAAATCTAAAATTTACTTTTTCTTGTTAAATCCAACAGCAGAAGCATTGTTAATGATCTGATTAATTTCCAACCAATAAAGTTAAACATAATAACTGCTTTGATTGTTTAAAGAGTACATGTTTCTTCATGCTGTTCCCACAGATATGCCAAAGGATATGATCCTGACAACTGGCTGTTGATTGACCCAGAAACAGCAGAGATCAGACTTCAAAAGGCCCCAAACAGAGAGTCCCCGTTCGTGATTAATGGAACTTACTACGCCGAAATACTGAGTCTGAGTGAAGGTAAGATCTGTTTATGGATTGTAAGTGTAGCCTTCAAGTTAGCGAGCTGAGCTGAAGATGGTTTGGGGATGCAGAGAAACTTAAAAAACTAGAATCAGCCAAAAAGCCTTCCATTGAAGCGAACTATTGAACTGCTGTTCCCACAAGGGAAGACTTAACATTGTTGCTTGAGTAGTCTAAAGCTTCATTTAACAGTACTTTAGATATCAGCGCTGAACTACATGACAAGTTAAAGTTTGGTTGTTACTACTGATCACAGTGTCAACAACAGACCATCTTCCAATGACATCGCTCCAGCCACCATAGAGCAGTTGTGACTTAAAGCAACTGCGGTCCAACATCTCCATAACCCACTACCGCCACCCCTCTCTATGACATCACACCCATCTTTGACATAGTCCTTCAGTTTGATCTCAACTAAACACCTGTAAAGTTTCTTGACTGCATCATGCACGGATGTGACATAATTGTGCTGACAAACATCTATCCACAGAGAAACATATAAACACATACAAAAATGCTCAAAACAACTTTTGTGACATTTTGCCAAGATGACATACATACACACACAAACACACACACCCTCACAGACTCACACGGTAAAAACAAAACCAGCCATTGTGACAACGCAGCTTGTAATCAACACCCACTATGCAGTTATGTACAACTTTCAGTTTTCTAATAGACAATTTACTGTAAAGGTTCAGATTCAACAAGGTTTATGCTTTCTATTGTGAATCGCTCATCTTTTCTGATTCCTACAGGCATGCCTGTTAAGATGGCCACCGGAACAATAGCGTTGAAGGTGGGAGATGCAAATGATAACTGCCCCACACTGACCAACCACGTGGCGTACACCTGCTCAGACACTAAAGTGATCGATGTTTCTGCAGTGGATGAGGATGGAGACCCAAACTCAGCCCCTTTCAGCTTCCGCCTTGCAGCCGAAAAAAGCCAGAAGGAGTGGAGGGTTGAACCTTTAAATGGTGTAATACCTTATTTGTGTTAACATTGTTTTGACATGAAAGCCCTCAAAAAGTGGTTTTAACCTCTCATTACCCCCAGGAGGAAGTAGTGATTGTTAAAAAGTGGTTACAACGGATGGTGGCTGCTATTGCTATTGCATCTATTGCTTTTATATTAGCCAGACTCAAACAGTGCACATGACACAAGGGAACATCAAAAGAAGGAAACATAAATGTTTACAAATCCACCAACATTTTGCACTATACCACTGATACTCATCTTGTTCTTTCTTGCTCTTAGACACCAGTGCATCTCTTAGGGCTTTGAAAATGCTGTGGCCCGGTCACTACCAGGTTGCCCTCATAATCCAGGACCAGCAGGGCTTCGCCTGCCCAGACCCTCAGAACCTGGTCATACATGTGTGCTCCTGTGACGAAGGAGAGACCTGCAGACCAGCAGGTGCAGATGCTCGAGCAGCTTCTCTCAAGGATTCCTCTTCTACATTTGGAGGACTGGGAGTGGGAGCACTGATCCTGGGACTTCTGATACTGCTGGGTGAGTATGAGTTGTGTTAGGATGACTCAGAAATGATGCACTAACATGCACTTATATCTTAACATCTTAAACTGTGCTTCAACTGCAATGAACATTGCAAATCATTTACTAATACTGAAGATACAATGGGCTAGAAATTTTTTTAGATTTCTCTGTAGCTGTGAACAGTTAATAGGATATATCTTTTTACATCTTCTCCATCATCAAATATTTAATGATTCATTAGATGAATGGCAATTACTGCATTGGTATTTGAAAGCTCACTAGCTACTTTTTACCAAAGAAACCGATCATCATGAAATCTGCTCACAGAGAGGTTTGTTTGGTATTGAGTGACCTAGACATTATTTCTTGAGCAACAAGCTGCGTGTTGTGATTTTTTTCAGAAAAATACAATAACACTATCTCCATGTCAAGAAATCAGTGTGAGTGCGTGAAAAAAATTGTAACCTAAATAAAGTACTTGAACTTTAATATTTTGCCCTTTGTTGTGGTTGTGTTTTTCAGCTGTAGGTTTATTACTGATGACCTGTTCATTTGGAGAAGATACGGGGAGTTTCTCTGATTTTCCTTTTGAAACTCAAGAACATTTGATAAGTTATCATACTGAGGGCCAAAGCGAGAACAAGGTAAAATAAAACAGCGCGAAGACTATACTATGTCAGGAGTACACACAGACTGAAGAAAGCAGTGCTGAAGTGCTAAATATGAGTAAATTGTAAAAGAGGGTGCACAAGGTGAAGTTTAATATTTTGGTGAGTCATGTGCCCAGCAATAACTCCAGCAGCAAGTATATATGATAATACTATACTCTTATAAGCCTGTAGACACATTTAGATGCAGGGCAAATATGATGAGTAACAGTATCTGTAATTTATAACTCCTTGAAGCCGTGTCGCTTGGTTCAACGATCGTCTGCAGCACACAAATGGATGTCTCTTTTTAATTCCTATGCTTGTTTATTTTAGGAAATCCCTCTGCTCAACTTTCCAGTCCAGATGATGTCTGCTGTACCAGCCAACACTGTAGCTTCCAAAACCAAAGACCACACAGCAAATCTTGAGATGGGCAATGCCAACAAAATGTACATGTCTAGGTATGGGGTCGACAGCAAAGGATCCAGGATCCAAAGCAGCTTTGGAGAATCCAGAGAGACCCGGACAGAGTTTTACTCAATGGAGGAACAACTGTTACAGTATGACAGCATGTATAACATTGCCCTCTCTGATGAGATACTGCATCAGTACTACTCTCAGGTGAGGGACCGTTGGTCTGATGCTTCTTCATTATTACCCATCAATTATTATTAGTTTGGTCATTGTTAGTCATTTCTGAGCTGTAAGAACTTGTTGATGTCACCATACATCAAAGTCAGACAGGTTGACACAAGCAACAGTTTTCCAGACAATCAAATTCACTTGATTTTAAGAGTAAACTGAAAGAGGACACACCTGAGATGTTGTGTTTGTGTTTTCAAAACTATGTTACAGTGAGACGGTTCAGGTAATAACTTTATTGTTTACCTTAATTTTTGTGTTTTTCGTCCAAACTGACTTCTTTTTAGCGATGTTGCTATCAGTTAACTTGCTGAGTGCAGGATAAACCAAATGGTAAATCAACAACAACAAGAACCAGGTTGCAGAGCCCAGAATAGTCTTATAGAGAAGGTAATAAAACATCCCAGATGTGTTTCAAACAAACAGCAGAGACAGTGGTCTATATTTTAGGGTAAATGTATAATGTCCCTACACAAAATAAAACTGACACGGGACAGGTTTATTGATAATGGGCAGAATAATAATGATTTTTGGTGATTGACTGCTTAGATCAGGTTGGCCACTTGAAAATTGGTAGAATAATGGATATTGTGAACATGGTGGTTTGATATTTTTCAGATTGTCAAACAAAGCAACAGGTGGCAAATGTAAGTTAGTTTTCACTTTTCTAGAATTTGAAGAAAAAGTGGCCATATGAAATAATTATAAAAACTCTGTGTGCATGTTTTGATTATAACGGATAATGGTACTGTGATTTTTTTATTTCAGTGGCATACATTTTAGTTTGAGGCAAAGTAAGACAAGCCTTGTGAAAAAAAACTGTTATCAATGTGTCCTTTATTGAAGATGTTGTTTGCTCTCTGTGGTACTGATGTGTTAATGTCAATACTTATGTATTTTGACTTCAATTAGGTTTTGAATGCAGGACTTTTATTTGTTGACGTTAGGGTTTTAATTTTTACATCAATTAATCTTTGTCAATTTAACTATAGCTCAACTTTGATCACACCAGAGAACAAAGTCTCAATACTTTATGATCAGATTTGATCTTGTGCATCTTTTGTGAATGAGGCCCAATGAGTAGCCTCCCGAAGAGTGCCTGAGTCCACTCCACACAACAACAACCGAAGAGAAACTCCACAATACAAGAACTAATCGGACCTGCGAATTTGATAACGCCAGTTGTTGTGGCTACCCCATTCCATGACCAACATAGACATTTAAAAAGTGCATATCAGCTACATTACCGTCTCTATTGTATCCCAGCTGCTGGGCGATCATAAGCCATACTGTTGTTTGTTCAGTTGTTGAGGTAGTTTGCAGTATTTGTCATTCTGAAACCAAATTGATGAGACGTTTACTCATTTTGGCAGCAAGTTAGATGTGACCTGGAGGAAAGACATGAGTTGGAATAAAGGATTTCATTGGTCAAATATATATTTCCGTTTCTGGAAACTGAGATCTGTCAAAGGTTCTCTATATGTGTGCATTCATAAAAACTTATAAAATCTGTTTTAACAAATTTCATTATTAATTTTTTGAACAAATATCCATGCTTTGTGTGAGACGGCTTTTACTGTCCAGATTAGTGAAGCTGTGTTGGATGTAATTATTACTGAATTGTTTGTAGCGGCATTGGCAGAGACAAGAGTAACATTTCTTTCATTGTCTTTGTGTTAATGTGCAGAAAGCAAGCTGTGCAGCAAATAATCAGGCTGCGAGGGATTGTCTGCTTGAGTTTGACTACGAGGGCCAGGGCTCCTCTGCCGGCTCAGTGGGCTGCTGCTGCATTCTGGAGTCTAATGGCGACCTTCACTTCCTCGATAACCTCGGGCTAAAGTTCAAGACTCTGGCTGACATCTGTTCTCCTCCTAGACCTGTGACACCTCGAAGTATTGTCACCCCAGAGGTGGACAGAGTTGACCACATTATTGCGCCCTCATTGGAGACAACACCACACAGCATCCTTAGCAAGAGCTCAGAGCAAAACCTAAATGTCGGTATCAACGAGTCATCCTCTGGTGTTGTGGGCTTAAGCAAGACACCCACCAGCAGCATGCATGGGCAGTTTCCACACTTCACCAGCAGCAAAGCTCAGTCACCTGATATCAGTCCTGTTACCACAGCCATGCTGCCATCTGCGGCTCAGATGCTTCTATTACCGCAGCAGCCAGTCTACTACGCCACCAACCCCGCGATGCAGCCAGTGCATTACATAGTCCAACCACAGCTTCAGAGCACAATGCTGCTGGCTGAGGCACCTGTCAGCAACTCGCAGGGTGTGATTCTGAACGGGGGAAACGCTGCTGGGACTTTAACTCTCGGTAGAACAAGAGCCAACAGAGTGATGAGGGGGAACCAGGAGGTGGGAATATGGACATTTTCTCATGGCCCAGGAGCAGTGATGGGTGTCAGGAAAAGTGGTCGAAGGATCAAGTCAGATAGTGGAGCTGAGACATACCAGTATAGCACAAAGATGCGCACAGGTCGACGCATCAGTTTGGGAGAAGCAGAGTTAGAGGAGGAACAGCTAGTGTTCACACAGATAGGAGACAAAAGAAGAACTAGGTCGACAGCATCAGCTGAGGCAATTTTCATGTATTAAAATTAACCATAGACAAAATAACAGAAAGGCGGGCAAGGGCAAATCATTTTCAAACTACTGATAATTGGCAGAAAATCAGTTCTCTTCACTACAAAAGTAACACTGAGGGGATTAAACATTTGCAGAAACTCAATGCCACAACTGAGAGCTGATCAAGAAAGGGGAAATTCTGCAAGCTTGAGAGATGATAAACTGGTGATTAAGCCCAGAAGTCAACAGGTAACTTGCTTAGTGGTTGCAAGGTCTCTTACCTGGTTATGTGTTTTTTGTTCTTCTCAGAAGCTTCTCGGATTGCAAAGATATAGCGTGTGGTGTCCCAAAGACAGCTGCCTGGGCCCACCATTATTTTCACCAATGAACTGCCCTATGCCTTGAAACAACAACGACAACTCAACCATGTTCAGTACTGTGTCCACATGCAAAGACCTGAATGAAGCATTAGGCAATGAATTAGAATCGGTGTCTTATTTGGGTAGAGGTAAATTTATCTCGGATGTATCCAAGAAAAAGTGCATGTCTTTGGCACAAGAGGAATTCTTGCCTGTAATTCAAGTTTAAATCTATTTGTGAGAAGGATCCCAATATAGCAAGCAAGGAAAACTAAATTACTTCATCGTAGTAGATGATCGCTTGGCAAAGTCGGACCATATTGATGCTACTGTAGTAAAAATGAAGCAGGGTATTGAAAACAATAGAAAGGCCTCCCCCCATGTAAGACCATCAGTGAGGAATCAGATGACAGGCACATGTTGTTTCTCACCCAGGCTACTGTATGATTGTGTGGTTATATGCTGCTGCAAAAAAACAAAAGATATGAAACTACAGCTTGCACACAATGGCGCTGCATGATGAGTGTCCCATTGCTTTTTTAGAACTAATGTCACAAAGTTGTATTGCAATCTGGCGTGGTTGGCTGCCGAGAAGAAATTTACTACTAGTTGTCTCATAGAAGTGTAAACGTAGATTGTAAACCAAACCTCTTTGCAGAAAAACTTGTACGGACAGATTTTTTTGTATAGTCATCATGCAGGTCACCAAGGTCATCTTGTACCTTTTAAGTCAAAAGCACAAGTAAAACTGTCATTTAAAGAGCCTCCAGCTAATAGAAGTCATACCTATGTACATTAAACAAATTAGAAGCAAATATATATTTTTAAAAAAATCTATAAAAAGAAATTTATGAGAATGTATATTTAAATATGGAATTAGGGGAGAGACTGACAGTCAGTCTTTGTTTATACTTGGGTGTTATTGCTGTGTGTATTAGTGTTTGTATTACTTTAGAAGGATCACGGGATGATTAGCAACCATTGAACAGTTTTACAGAAATTGTGTCTACTTTGAATAACATTAGTGAATATTTCAAAAACACAATGTTGTTTTTTATTACATTTTATTTATTGTATAATGAATTAAAGTTTTAGATATTACATTAAGCACATCAAACTGGAGGATGACCTGCATGAGAATTCATGTATTTTTTTATGTTTTATCTCAAGTCCTCTGTAAGTTAATGCATATGTCCATATGAATGTACATTAAGTACAACATCTCACTGCTTTAGTGCAGTTAAGATCTGCACACCACTATACCAGCACACCTTTAGGTGAATAAAGAGGCTAATCAGACTTTTTTTTAGTCCTACAACAAAAATCCCATGATATATTTCAATAATGATGATCTGAAAATCATATTGGTTTTTAGGGATCTTAACACTGAATTAGGTTCAGAACAAGATGCATGAGCTTGAGAAACTGCTCGTGCTTCACTAAAGACTGTAGTGGTTTGTTAAGGATATTAAAGAATAACTCAAAAGTCATTTTTAAATGAAGGTTTATAAATAGTTTGTAGTTTGTCATCCTCTCAACCCGTCAAAACCATCTGGTGGCAGTTGATTTTTCTAACACTCGATGTCAGTAGAGAGCTAACTGTCGTTTGTCACCTAATTCAACATAATGTTCATAACACATCAAGATATATGTAATTTGTATGAGGTTGGTGTAGGTTGTAAGTTTATGCATCACAACATTAAAATATGTGTTGCATAAAAAAGCAGTTAAGCCGTTTAAAATGCTGTGCTATTATTTCTGAAGCTCATTGTGGTTGATTGTAATTTTAGGCTGTGATATGTGGATATGTGTCGTGGAGATTTTTTTTTTTATTTCAGTTGGTATTGTTGAGGGTTTACTTGTAACTAGATTCTTCCTTTGCTGATGGACTTTTCCTGTGTTTGATTCAAACGTGTCTCTTTGTATTATGTTTTTTCAGTGGTTCTGACATAATTTTGAACAGCAGCGTTAGCCTTTTGCCTCCAACCTGCCAAAATTGTCTCGTGTTGCCTTTAAAACCTTTTTTTAAACTTGTTTGACAGCCAGAACTGTTTTAAACAAATAAACTGCAAAATTATTTTCCATTTTGTGACTTGTTCATAGTCCTTGTTACACAATCTGTTTACAAAAAATATGCAAATAAAGACTAATTGTTATGGAGACACTGGCCTGTTTGTGAAACTGCTCATTTTAATTTGTAAGGTTATTTAAGCTTTGTTAAGGTTTTCCTTCACAAGGTAATTTAAAAATTACATGTACTACAGATAAAACTATAGGTTATTTGATGTATAGTCTGCAGGGGTTTGAAAATAATCCAGCTGCCACACAAGGATTTTTGTCTCTCTCTACTCTCGATTTTCCCAAAGTAATAGGCCGCACGCCATGGATTGAACTGGGGCAGAAAGCTTTCCAGTAAATATAACAGGGTTGAGTATGTTAATTAAAAAAGTAACAAAGCAGCATTCTGAGAAAGTTATTAAAAAATTAGAAAAACATTATGCACAGTAGCCCAGTGATTTGTGACATATGGAACAACTAAAAATCAAAGTCATATGTTGCAAACACAGTGAGCATTTTTATATTCTGGTAATTTGCAATAATATGAATCAATCTGAAGATAGGTATGTCAAACAGAATTGTTTTTTACTGTAATAACAACATCGGTAAATATAAATATGTGTTTTCACCACTATATTTGTGTTCACTAAAATAATGTATTCAGATTAGGGTACATCCCTAACCAATGAAAAGTGTGAATATTAGGGCACAACAATGGCCATCATTTTATCACTTGGTCAAAGGCAAAGTGTAGAGTATCGTTACAAAACTGCTTTTGTCAAAAATTTTCCATGGAAAGCAACCCTTGAACCTGCTGAGACCACAGTGTTTTCCCTCCCCATCTGCAGAATTGGACAAGGTTGCGTCACAGTACTGAGCACAGCACACCGATTCCGTGTCTGTGCTGGTCATGAATCCACCCCACACGCATTGTCTACTCATTATACTACGTATGCATTTTCAGTCCAACATTTTGTCCACGCTAAGGGATTCCTCTTGGGAAGGGGGATTTGATTTTCACTATCCAGTCAATAGCAACGTATTTATCTGCCTGAATCTAGCACCGTTTTTAAGTCACGTCGGATGTGATGCCAAAATACATGTTTTTGTGACTTTGTGACCACAATGTTAGGCGATCAAAACATGTCGATTTGAAACAGCTTCGAAGGCAGCTTCTAACTTGTCTTTAACATTGCCATTGTTATTACTCCTCACTGATTCTGGCGTAGAGCATCATAACATTTGACAACGGCCTTTTGGCATTAGTCCTGCCCATGATGCTAAATGGCTATGTGGAATTTCCCCGCAGCACCTGTTGATTGTTTTTTATTTCAACCAAGTTTCGTGTTAAGATGCCAAATGACTCAGCCAGTTTGGTTGATTATTGGCGGAGGTCTTGTCTCTGTCAAAAGTTAATAATGATGACACAGATGATATGGGTTTTTTTTCTATTTAAGGATCTTGTGGGTTCATGCAAGTAAATACATGAAACCACATGACCACATAACATTAGCATGATGCTTGGGTTGTTTTTCTGATGAGATTGTGTCTTGGTGTAGATGGGTAGCTCAGAAAACATTTCTGGACATTTAATCTCTAATAAATGTAAACTATCGGCTTTTGTGTGTGTGTGTGTGTTTGTACATGCTACATAGTGAGGACCAAAAAAGTATATATGCAGCAGAATGAGGCTTTTTTGGGAAAGTGAGGACATTTTGACTGGTCCCCATTTCTTCAAAGGACTGTTCAAGGGTTAACACTCGGTTTTAGGGTTCAGGTTAGGTTGTGGTTAGGGCAGGGGTTGGAGTTGGGGTTAGGCGTTAGTTGTGATGGTTAAGGTTAGGGTAAGGGGCTAGGGAAAGCATTATGTCAATGACAGTCCACACAAAGACATACAAGCTTTTGTGTGTGTGTGTGTGTGTGAGAGAGAGAGAGAGAGAGAGAGAGAGAGTGATAGAGAGTGAGAGAGAGAGTGATAGAGAGAGAGAGAGACTGCTAATGTTTCAGGTTGGCTGCTGAAAATTTCCTGTGGAACCAGTTTTCATCCTGAACACACTGAATAATAGTCACTCCACCCTCATAATTCACATGACTGAAAAAGGCTGACTGAAATGCTTTGTTTTTCTCACCAACTATGTCACATTTAATGGGTTAACCCTGCAAGCCGCAGGGTTATTCACCCAAGCGAACACTGATGTTTGTTTCTTTCTTTTTTTCATATTTGATCATATTTACAAAATTGATATACAATGTTTTTACTCTTAAAACAACATCCATCCATCTTGAAGAAATTATCCAGACACTGTAAAGCAACATAAATGTCTGTGTGAACATATTCACCACCACATATGTATCAAACTACATAACATTTTCTTTTCATTCTATGCAGCTATAGCATAAATGAATTAATCAGTAACAGAGTAGGTAACAAAAAAGTATAAACACCAAGAAGCACTGCAAAATGATGCATTGTTAACACATGAAGAGGCGCAAAGAATGAAGTGGAATAATAGCGCTCAGCTTTCAGTACGAAATAGTTTTACATTAAATAAAAATAACAGAATTAATTTGTTTTTAATTCACCTCGGGGCACCACCCTTATAAAAAGGAAAAATGTATAACTAATTATTTCAGTCTAAATTGTAAGGGACTCAGTACAGTGACCGTCACATAATCAAGTTCTTTGTAAATGTGAAATTGATTATACCGCTAACTATACACACAACCAATATACAAATGAAATTAATGAATGATGAATAAACACAATGAATAAAACAACAAAAAAATTATGGATGAAGAAAGACTACCGTACCAAGGGAAATCATGGGAGGACATCTCTGTGAGATGTGTTAACTTGTTAATGAAAACTTAGACTCAAGCGAAGTTTTTTCACAATCAAAGGAAAATTTTAATATTTATCTGGGGGTTCCAATAACCTCTCAGCAGAGGTTGATGTGGATAAATGCACCATTGATAGAGCTGTCTGACGTTGCTCTTTGATTTTTTCCCCCAGTCTTATGTTATGAGTTATGGGTACCTGTACCTCAGACCTTTATATTGAACCACAGAGTTGGAACAGTTTAATGTGTTGTTGTGTCGTCTAAGTGTTTTCCAGAGTCTACAACATTGTTTTCACTTTCAAAGTGTCCTTTTGTGGTTCATGGTTGATTTTGGCAGAGCATAAAGTTTTGGCGTTTTACCTCTGCACCACTCTGACGCCAGGCATGTTGTCAAAACTTGCTGAAGGCACCAACAGATATTCATATGACAAACATTACTATTTTCTCACAGCGCGGTTCATCACACGCTGAAACGTGACTCACAGACGCCCAGACACACCTGCAATTAAAACCACACCCTGCCTGTCTGTTTATTGTTAACTCCTGCAGTGCTCACACACAGATACACACATACCCACACACACACCCAAACCCACACACGTAACCAAGCACACATCCTTCTGTTACTGACTTCTTTCAGATAAGGTTGTACATCAATTGGTATATTTTCAGGTAAATACTGAACAATTTGATGATGATCACACAGATCTTCAAGAAAAATATGTCAAAGTTCAACAGGTAAGAGAGAGGTGGTGAGTGATGATGCTTGAAGATGATTGTCTCTTGGAATAACAGAAACCTGATGCACAAGTTTTAAAGCTTAACTTCCAGATTTTTAAAATCAATGTTGTGATTTACTGTCTTTATGCCCCCTTATATAATGCAACTTTTGGTCATCTAAATCTAATCTCAGAACCATTTCAAAGGTTGTCATGTGCAGCAGGTCATGGGTTTAACTTAACAGCAGGGAGATTCCACAGAAAATCGAAGGGCATTAGAAGTTAAGGTTTGCATCTATCGTCAGTAGGTAAATAGACTTGATGGTATTGCCAACAAAGTATAAGAGCCTGGACTGGATCTTGATGACTATGAACCAAATACCCCAAAAGTATCTGCATTCAGGGACAGAGGCAGTTTTGAGATGTCCGATCAAGACCCACAACAAGGAAAAGTTATTTTCTGCCACTTCTTGACCAACTCATACCTATACAAGAGAGATAGCGGTTGTCCCAATATCAACCCATAACACAAATCACACCAAGTATTTTGAACCTAAATGGAGACTTGATGCTGGCCAAACAGGTACACAAGTAGTAGGCTACGTTTTTGTACTCAAGAACATCCTACTCCAGAAGATATCTTACACAATTAGTACCAAAGGAAACATAAAGAGAACTGTAACCTGTCACTGCTCTTCATTTAGGTTCCAGGACATACAGCAGACTACGCTCCACAGATGGGGTGTGGGCAGGTGGTTATGACAAAGAAAGCTTTTTTAGATCCTGAAGTCTGATGTCTACATTACGGAAGCCCTGAGCAGACGTGTTTTTTTTTTTTTTTACAAGCCGTTTTCTCGATATAACGAGATATTATCTCGTTATAACAAGATATTATCTCGTTATCTCGAGAAAACGGAGTGTGTTTTCCTGAGATATTATCTCGTTATCACGAGAAAACGAACTTTGTTTTCCCGAGATATTATTTTATTTTTTTATTTTTTTTAACTTTATTGAATGAATGTCAGAAGAAGAAGTGGCGGGTGGATGATGTGACAGCAGATGCCGTGCGGTGTTCAGCGCGGACAAATGCGTGCAGGTTCTCGCCCCTGCACGTACCAAAAAGCACCAGAGCAACAGTATAATAATCTAGTTATGATTACTGATGAATTTGGGTGATGTGTTCCTGTAATAATCATCTTACCTTGCGCATTTGTCCGCGCTGAACAGTTAAAAAAAATAAAAGTTAAAAAAAATAAAAAAATAAAAAAATAATAAAAAAATAAAATAATATCTCGGGAAAACAAAGTTCGTTTTTTCGTGATAACGAGATAATATCTCAGGAAAACACACTCCGTTTTCTCGAGATAACGAGATAATATCTTGTTATAACGAGATAATATCTCGTTATTATATATATATATATATATAAAACGAGATAATATCTCGTTATACCGAGAAAACGGCTTGTAAAAAAAAAAAAACACGTCCGCTTAGGGCTTCCGTACTACATAGCTGTTGCTATTGTTATTTTTTCTGTTGTAAATATCGTATATTTTGTAAATATATTGTGCTCGGTGTTTGACTGTCTCTGTAGTTACACTGTGTTCATTTTGTTGTCACTTCTCCAAGGACTACAAGCCCCATGATGTCTTGGTACCCAAGACTCAGTGGTTGACATAAGTGTTCTGCATTAAGGCTAATCAAGTGATGTTCCCCCAGCTTCTTATACGGCTCATTCCACTTGTTATCTGTTATGGCTTGAAGAAGATCTCTGAACATTAGCTTGCATACTCAACATGATTTTTGCAGGGATTTAAGTGTGCAGATGTGCTTTTTTCACTGTTGAAAAGTGCTCATAGTAAAACACCACACCTCCCAGTTTCAGCATCTAAATTGTAAGTGTTTGCCTTACCTCTTTCTCTTATGTGATAGCAAACTGGAAATTTTGGGGGTTTGAACTGTTGGTCAAACTCTTTCATTTTTCACAGTTTTCTGATATTTTAAAAACCAAGCAATTAATTGAGGGAAAAACTGGCACATAAATCGGAAATAAAGATAATTGTTGGTTGTGGCCCTAAATTGTACCTTAAAAGGGGTCCATGAGGAAGTTTTAAAGATTTTAACATGAAACAAGCTTGTCGTTTTCTTTGTCAAGACTTTGATGAACTGAAAAACTCAAATCAAATAGCTTTTTGACAGTAATTAGAAGCTCTGACAGTTTCACTCCAAACAGCCAGACAAACAAGACAATCAAGAAAATCACCTGCCTTAGTGTGTGATTGATCACTCACTCCTGTCCAACAACAGAATGTGGCCTTCAGCTGTCCACAGTGCTGCCGTTCAAAACAAAAATATGCCTGGAACCTGACCAAGTACTGGCTGGAGAAGATCTGAAAAGCTTGTCCTTAATTCTAATTCTGTGACACAAGGGCAAGAGTTTTGATAATTAAAACACAAACACTTAACAAATAGGTTTATAAAAACATTAATAAAATAACATTAAAAAGATACATAATATGAATAAAATGTGTTGGCATTGCTAAAAAGCATTTTTTAAAAATTCATTTTGAGAAGTGTTTTATAAGATGTCACTGATGCACTGATCTCTAGATTCTATTGTTTATACTCTCCACAAATCACAAGCACATATCCACCCACCGAGATATGCATAAACACAGCCAACCAATAAGTTTGGCAGCTGAGCAACCAGCCTGCAAGACCTGGTGGCTGCTGCACATGTTTAGACACCAGAGTTTGGGCAACAGATCACTTTTTGCCTACCCTCTTGTGAAACGGTTCTTGAAAGGGTAAGAAGACAACACCCAGTGATGCATGATTCCTCCCCAGACCTGCCATTGGTGCTGGATGCCATGTCGAAGGTTTTGCTGCTTGTGATTACCTCAGCTAAGCGAGTATGTAAACTGTATACTGACCCCATCAGTATGTCCTATTTGCTGGCTGATTAGTGGTGACCACGGTGTGTTTTCCCTCAGACTAAATACCTCCTTTCAAATCCAAAACAATTTAACAATCACTTAGCATCAGCTGCGTGTAAAAGATCACTAGTCACTTTGAGTACAGCAGTTTCGATACTGTGATGTGAACAGAAACCTAATTGAAATGTATCATAAATATTAGCTCTAAGTTGACAACCTTTTTTAAAAAAAATCGTTGATAAAAGATGGTTATTTAGATATGGCTCAAATTGTTTTATAATCCAGATGGTCAAGGGTAAATCTTTTGAGCAGTGGTTGCACGACTGCATGCTTAAGGCAGGAGGGGGGATAACACTTGAAAATCTGGCGGGCTAAATATCTGAAGGACTCAAGGGAGGCTCTAGTTTGTCAATTATGTCCTTCAAAGTGCACAGTGAAAGGGTCTCAAGTTTATTCAGTAAGGCTTGGGGGCTGCAGTATAGAGTAGTTTAATTTCGGGTACTTTGCTTGTTAAGTACAGGTATTAATCACAAAACATGGGAAGGGATGGCAGTTTAGGAGATGGATTTTACTATGGATTCAATGGTTGTAAAAGGGACCCCGGTATTATGAAGGTTTATTGTAAAGAAGTTTGTAAGAGGACCTGGCCTTTTTTAGTCTACAGAGATCCAAATGACAGCACCAGACTCTTTTTTTTAATTTAATTTTGCTTGGCTGCATATTCTCTGTATTTTTCTGAAATTGTTATTTAGCCATTGTGTGCTGCCAATGATTTTTGCAGGTGTTATAGAATTTAGTACAGATTTACATGTACTTTACATGTAAATCTGTACATACTTTTACTTGTTATATAGATGATACACACCTGTTAGGACTACGTTTAGAGAGGTGCTGCAGGTGACAAATCTAATCACTAATCACCCGAGAATCAGACATTAAGCGAGTGCAATGTTAATTCACACTTAGAAACTAAAAAAACATATCCTGACTAGAATTACTGATGTCTTTGGGCCAACTGGTGTTGTCTGCAAATCAGAAGCAGTTGAGTTGAACATAAAAAGAACATTGTTCACAAGGGGTGAGGACAGAGTTTGCTTTGGGTGTGACACCATCAGTACAGTGCATGGGATGGGCACATTTCTGCCCGTCACACATATCTACCTTTTCACAGTTTCAGAAACAACTTTCAGTGCACCTCTAGAGGTAAATGAGGTTGTAAAAGCATCCAAGGGTGTGATGATGTGAAATTTGCCAAATCTTCACAATGATGTGAACTGTTAAGTATTCTAAAAATCCAGTGTTGCATTTACGCTTGCATGTTGTATCTTGTGTAGACCTATGACACATACGTACATAAATGCATAGCTGCTGTGCTGCTAATGTAGGACAACTGTTACGTAAAACTGTTAAATTAAAAACCAGTCGGTCTATGTAACCTTGTATTCACTTTGTTTGTAATGAGTCAGAACTGTCATGAGACCAGAACTCAAGACAATTATGTATCATAATCTTCTTTGATCAAGAACAAATGAACAAAATTACTGGACAGAGAGCAACCTAAAATTTTCATCCTCTGAGTCATATGCTGTGACCTGATACATAGAGCTCTATTTTATTTAAGTTTCTGCATTATGGCTGGTAAATTTATTCACCATATAGTGCCCTTAAAAATTTTGTGTGTTGGCCTATGCACAATTGTTTTTTTTTTTGCTACAATATATCAACTATTAAATGCAAAGCATCACATTTGACTGATTAAATACAATATAACATTTAACAGTATAAATGACAATTGTGTGACTCTGCAGCTCAGTGAAGCAAGATTTTAATTATTTATAAGTCTTAATTTACTGCTATCTATACAATGAACTGTGTCAGTGCATATGGCATGGTGGTTATAGAGTGAAGTGTCTTATTTATTATTATTATTATTATTATTATTATTATTATTATTATCATCATCATTATTATTTTGCCAAACTATGCTGGAAATCAATCAAAAATCAATTAGTATTGTTATTATTATTTTATCAGTCGTAGTAGTAGTAATAGTAGTATATCAGCTACTTCTTAATTATTGTGTTAGTGGGTTTATATCAAAACCATTAACAAAATGTATGTGCTGAACTTCATTCCTATTTTGCACAGGTTTTAGTTTAAGATCGAAGACATATTTTATGCATCCAACAACCTTACCTTTTTTTTAAAATTTGGTTTTATATTTTTAAAAATTTCCAACATTTCCTTTTCCAGATAAACCATTGACCTGACAGGTGGGGAATACCAAGATGCTGATTAAGAATCATGATTACTTTGCATGTGTGCCTTGAGATGGTCACAGTAAAAGGCCACGCTAAAATGTGCAGTATTATCAGTATTATAACAAATGACATCTGCCAAGATGTTACATGAGTAGTGCTAGAGAATTGCATTTTTTGCTCACAGATACACCGAGATGGTTTGTGATGGTTTGTGCAGAAATATTTAATTGTGTTTACCAATGGTTCTATCAGCTGTAATTAATGTTGCAGGTGAAGACACCAGATGTGGAGATCCTGAGCTGGTGTAGTTACATATGATCTGTGGTTGTAAGGCTTGTTGGATGGATTGCCAAATTCATGGAAACAAAAATGAAGACAGCTCATGGTAATGAAATCAACATTTAGCTCTCTTTCAACAGCTGTGGAAATTCCTGTAGGGTACATGGGTGCCCCATATATATATATTGTAAAGATACAATATAGATACACCTACATGCTTGCGTGTTTAGGCATGTAAGCATTTTATCTGGTACAGACTGGTTGATGTTTTCCTTTTCTTTCAGTTTCACCATTTCTCAATAGTCTACAAGGTTGACATATTTAAGTGAAGTGGTAGGCCATCTCTGCACACACTGCTGAGCTCCTGTCCTGAGGGTGTGTGTGGGGGGTGGAGCACGTCCCTTCTATAAGCCTCCTCCTCACCTCTAACAGCTCAGTCTGTCCAGATATCTTGACGGAGCCATTGGGACTCCATTAAGTCACTCGATACGGATACTGGGACTTCTTTGAAGTCATGATTCGGTTTTCTTTGCCTGTGTTTATGTTACTGTTTGTGGTGAGTACAAAAGGAGTTTTCTATTTCTTTTAAAAGTTGTCTTTTTTCTGCTGTTACAGACGGAAATGTGTTTTGGAACCGTCTTGTTAATCATCAATGCTACTTGATTTATGAGGGATTCAAAACTTTTTCAAACAATATTGTGTTGATAAAACATCGACTTGAGGTTTGTTATCTTTCCCAGGCAGATTATCTTGTTCATGTTGACATGAACTGGCTGCCATGGCAACACAGATGTGGTTTGGGCTGTCAGACAGAGATGTGGCATTGTTTCTCAACTCAACAATTTTTTTATGTCTCATGAAAGCTTGTCTACATATAAGCTAGAGTTTAGGTTACTGGTCAAAACAGCAGTCTAGAAAAAAAAGTCCAGACCTACAATCCTGCTGTAAATCATGAATTATTTTAACAGATGATATGATGATGTTTGATAATTTCACGTATTTTCATACTCTACACTCTAGGTCAGGTATCAGTGTGTTTATGGATACATAGATGTAATTTAAAGACAACTTTCCTCTTGCAGTGTTTCAAAAACTTTTTTTGTTGCCACTCAGTTATTTAGCCAACCATTCAAATCATAAATTCTTTTTAAGACAACAAGTTAACACAGGAGTTTTGTTGCCTGAGGCTTTAAAATTTCTGAACTAAGACAGTTATTATTTGACTGACAGACCAAAGACATTTTTTTCTCACTATTTTAGTTTATTGTGGTGTTTGCTGTGGTGTTTCCGATTGAACAGCTGAGGGCAATATTTAGTATTCTTTAGCACACAAGTTTTGGGTTGCGGACTCAAAACAATCTCAAACATGACATTTAATCATATGAACTGTAAAGATAAATACTTTCCATGTGCTCAGCAGTTTGTCATACACATGGTGGTAGAGTTCAGCCTGCAGGTACTGGTAAGTCAGGCGTAGTTCTTCATCCATCATAGTCCTTCTGTTATCCCGACATGCCCATACATTCACTGTACAGTTGAGGCATAGTTAAATCTCCTAGGAGTGGCAGGGTGTGTTCGTCTCTCCTATTAACACAAGTGGCTTCACAGCACCTCACAGTTGGATGCACTGCCATCAATATCTTAGCTACATCAGTTGAGTTAATCCAAGGTTCTGACAGTTATGATCTTGGCAGGAGATTAGCAATAACATGAACTCAAGACCGTTTTGTGGTGGGATCACACCATGTACAATTGTACAATCTGCAATTTGAAAGGAATGTAGGCCAGAGGCGTAGCAGGGTAATTCTTTCCCCACTACTTCCCGAGTTCTTAGACAGACCACACCCGTCTTGAAACACGGAGTTCATTGTGATCTAAACGACACACCGGTAAAGTTTCAGGACTGCATCATGCATGGTTTTTACACTATCACAGAGACAAAATCTGCCCAAAGACAGTCGTATTAACACCGAAGTACTCAAAACCGCTTTTGTGGTCGTTCCTGCTACATTAGGTGTCTCCAGGACCACATTTTGATATGACGATCGGTAAAAACAATACCGGTCCTTCTGTCGCAGTGGCAATAAACTGAGGCCAACACGCTGCAGCTCTGCCACTGTTGGAACCAAACAGGCTGTGTAGCCCAATTAGTTTGTTCATATGTGGTTACCTTGTAAACTAACTGCTACAAATCAGTTTGGGAAAAAAAGACTCATTCTACTAGCAGGCTTCACTACTGGTGAAACAAAGGAAAGCCGTTAAGGGACGGCTGTGAATTTACCTATAAAAGAACCATGCAAATTCTGTTTTCCACCTACAGTACATAGTTTGAGTACAAGGCTTACAGTGTGAATAAGCAGCATCCAAGTCATAAAAGTTTGATGTTTTTCCCATTTTTGAGAAGTTTTGATTGTTGCTGGTGAAAAATACAAACTGAAGAGGAGAGCTGCTGCATGTCAACAGTGACAAAGACAGCTCAGTGTATTATAAAGCAGTATCATCTTTTTCAACACGTAGAATGCTGTTGGTGACTAGCCAGGCTGGCTCACTCATGCTTGCATTTCCACTCACAACATTGGCTGTACGTCATGTTGCGGTTACACTTGTGTTCTTTCAGCAAGAAACAATAGACACGAAAAAAGGTCAGTCAGCACGCCCCGAGCAGGTCAACCCCATCCTCTCTCTCAACCTGGCAGCTCAAATTTCAACTGAACTCTGCACAACCAGCAGGATGTGAGATCTCTGTCAGGAAGTGAATGTATTGCTCCCTCTATATTTACATGTCTGGCCATGTACACATTGTGCTCAATTGACATCTGGCTGACTGGTTGTTTCAATTTGGGGTAAAATCAGTGGTTTGTTGAAGCTGGTACATTTTATGAGTAGGCCATCTGTGACATACACCCACTACGTTTTTGTTTAAAATGAAAAGCCTAGTCAGCAATCATGGTCAATGATGAATATGGTTGATCAGCATACTTGCCAAACTCCACATATCATAGTCAAACGTTGCGTCCCTCAAAAAGTGGAAGACGAAACCTGATAACCTCATTTCACAAACAATCAATCGGCAAACAGTGAACTCTTCTTTTAGCTCTAAAGTAGCCCCAGGCTTACTTGACGTAAAGATAAGCTGCTGCTCCCTGAACTAACAAAGACAAACAACACCGACAACCTTTCTGCCTACTCTCTGCCAATCACAGGTATCTCACATCTTTCAAAAGGAAACATATCATATCCTGACTTTTGAGAAAGCCACCTCCACATAGACACTAGGGGCCTTCTTGCAGTAACAGGGCTGACAGCACAAACAAATGTAAAAAAAAGTGATAATTTTTCCCAAGATACACAATTTGTACCACCTTTTAGGTACAACTGTATTCCATGCTGGATCTTCTGACATTAGATCCTAAAGTTATATGCAGCTGACTATTGTGTGGACCATTAATTCATTGTAAAGTAATTACATCTATTGTTTCACAGCTACACGCTGTTGCTGTGGTGACGGCCAACTCTGGAGACTATCTGGTAAGAAAAAAAAGAATATGGCTTCCCCATCCAAAAAATCTGACGGAAAATAAAGACTACACTAAGCTGAAGTCTGTTGCCTGGGTGAGTAATTGGTCTTTGACTTCATTTCTCTTTTGCTACTGATTAACTTTGGCACTGAATAATTTCAGCTTTTAATACACAGTATGGAAAAGTGTTAAAGGGAACTCAACTGACAATTACAAAAGAAAAGTTTGTGCATTACCCTCCAGGACAGCTGGTTGAAGAAGCAATATTTTCTGTAATGTGAACAAAGTCAAGTGAGGAAGGAAATGTAATACCTTATAGTTTAAGTTTTGTCTAGAAGGAGTCCTGTTTGAAGGACTTTTGAATCAGATTGCATTGTTAGTTATCCTGTCTAGAATTTCCTAATTTCTGTTTACCTTTATTGGGGGGCGGGGGGGTGCTGTGCATTGAGAGGCAGCATCATTGGGTGACTCTTAGCCCCTCTACTAAACGTGCCCATTTTGTAGACTTCTTCTCACATTCCAAGTCAGAGGCACTCAAACCAAAAGTGGGGTATTTGTTACCTCACCCTTTAAATCTACGTGATTCTGCATTGGTGAAATGTCAACATGAGCGTATACATTGACCTAGATATGTTTAATTGTGTCTACTACTGTCATATCAATTTTAGCAAATGTATGTAAATTAGACTGTGTTTACCTGAGTCAGCTCTGTGCACTGTGTTTCAGATACATTCAGATTTTGATGATGGCAAAGGAAATATTGAATACTCTCTCGAAGGCATTGGTGCAAACAAATATCCCTATGGTGTGTTTGTAATCAACCCTACAAGTGGACATATTCGTGTAACCCAAATACTTGACAGGGAGGTCATCGATACATACCATGTGAGTAATGACAAATTTTACTCGACTGTTGTACTTTTTGACCTTGATGCAACTTTTTTCCTCATGTGATTTAGTAATTGGTACTTTTTATATAAGATATTGAAACAAATAGCAGCTATTTTCTTCACAATAATGTCACAGACTATTTATGTTTGTAAATGTGCCTAATAAGACATATGATAAAGACAGCAACATTTGTTTTCTGTATCAGCTGACAGGTGTTGCTAAGTACCGGGATGGCACCCTTGCAGAGAAAAGCATTCCTATACGATTTAAGGTTCAAGATGAGAATGACAATGCTCCTGTCTTTGGAGAAATCAAGCCTGGGAAGGTGATGGAGAACAGTCCAGCAGGTTTGTGATTCTGCTTTCACGTACAGTTCTGTCCAGTGTCTATGGCTAAGTAGACCCAATGGCCTCATAAATAATGACTTAAAGAAAACAAAAATTTGTGCTTGGTGTATGCAAGTGTTTCCCTTTTTTTTTTACATATATATTTCAGTTTACATTCAGTGTTTTTTACCCAAAAAACCCTGTATGTATCCTCCTTTTCTAAAACTTTGGCAAAGTCAGTTCTGAAAGTATTAGTAAGTAAATCTCGCATTGATTACATTGATATCTGTTCAGAATGTACCTTAACCACCTGTGACCCTTGAGGGACAAGCGGTTATCAAAAATCGATGGATGGATAGATTGTTTACATCTTATTATCTTGCAGTCTTCTTCTTCTCTCTCTAGTTTGGTGCATTGCTGTATTTTTTGGGCCATCATTGGAACCTATTGGTCAGTAGAATACCATGCAATTATTGGCAGCAATGTGTATTGCATTACCCAAACAAGACCCTATAATTTAAAAAAAGGTACTCGGTAATAACTCTACAGGGTTACCTTTGAGTCACAATCAAGAAGTGTTTCTTACTGTATATTAGCTGCAATCTTACTCTCAAAGCCATAGTCCCTCAGAGAATCAGAAAGCAAACAGACATTCTTTAGGTCACATGGTTCTAAAACTACGGTACATGTATCACTGGTAGTATGTGAGCTCCCTCTAATGGTATGCAGAGGAACTTCTGAAATATACTTTTTTTTCTTAAAGGAAATGAATTATTTCAAAAAGTACCTAAACCCCCAAATATTTTTTTTCTGTTGAAAAGCAATGTTTGTGGGTATTTAGTAGTGTTGTTTATTGACTCAGGTTCAACTCTTGACCCTTGAGTGCAAAGTATTAAAATTCTACACATATTGTGCATAAATAGTCATATAATGACAACACCTCAAAAAGGTTGAAGCCTGGCTATCGCAATTAAACTTTGCTGTTGGCCACACTCACCACACGACTACACTACTACTTTGTGTGTGTGTGTGTGTGTGTGTGTGTGTGTGTGTGTGTGTGCGCGCGCGCGGGGGGCAGGGAGGTACTGTGGATCAAGAGAAGGTACAGTTGGGTGACAGGGCAGGTTTTAGCCCCTCTCCAAGCCCTGCCCATTTAGAGACTTTATTTGCTTTCCAGGGAGAAGACACTCAAGCTAAAAGTGAGGGGTTTAATTACTCTTTTAATACATATAATACTTACCAAACTCTACATACTCACATTCATGAATATATTGTGCATTGGTCATAATGGTAGTAGTATGAGATCCATATATTTTCATTGTGGTACATAGTATGAAAAGTTTTTGAAGCACTGCTATGTGTGAAGACTGTCATTTTCTTTTATTTTTGATATAAATGATGTGTAAGAAGCCTACAATCCAGTTTGTCAGCCTGCCTGGTATATAGAGGGCTTATTGTGCAATATAGACTACTTGCACCAAATAGTAGAGCTGTGGATGTAGGGCAGTTTCCTCTCAGGTTTGTGGGGAATGGTGACAACCATAAAGGCAGCCAATTCGGGGCTTTCTAACTGGCAGAGGGCGGTTTGGCCCTTATTTTATAGTTTCTCAACGGTGTGTCAGATTTTTCCATTTGTTGCAACTACAGATGGTATGGGATTTGGTAATGGTCATGGACAAGCCATTTGAGCCTGTAAACATAGACAGAAAATTAGGTTTGCAAATATTTTATTACAAAAGAAATGTACTAAACACATTTGTAAGACATCAATGATATGGCATTAATGTGTTTTTCTGAGAAACACTGAATGTAAATTTAACTAATTTTTTATGACAATATTACCCGTGACATCTTTTTGTATAATGCTGTTTTTACAGGAACTCAAGTGATGAAATTAACTGCAACTGATTTGGATGAACCAGGGCATAAGAACTCCATGATCGCCTATAGCATTGTAGATCAGAAGCCATCTGATGGCATGTTCTCCATTTCCAAAGATGGGACCATCTTTGTTCAAAAATCCACCCTGGACAGAGAGGTACAGTAACAGCATCCACATGGTCCGTGTCAGTTCCAAAGAACTGAAATTCTGCACCACATGGTTTTCCCGTTATCATATCACTGATTTGCAAGCCTGAGATCCTCCAGAAAAATAATCTTTGTCAAGGCTTAAAAGCAGAGGAGAATAGACCCTTTGGAGCCTTTGTAACAAGGCCCCAAAACTCTGGAACAACCTGACGGAGGAGATCAGGCAAACTAGCTCTGTTTTTTCTTTCAAATCTCTCTTAAAAATACACTTTTTCATAATTGCTTTTTCTTAGTTCGATTTTTCTTCCATTTTACTTGGTTTTACCATTTTTTTAACTTGCTTGTCTTTATTACAGCTTCTGTCGTACTTTCATCTGGTTATTGCTTATGTTTCTATGTCCTAGTATTACACTTTATAACTTGTTTTTGAAAGTGCTATATAGTATTATAGTAACACACACATTATGTCAGTGTTGCGTTTACAGTTTTGCACACTGCCCTAGAGTGACCAAAAAGTTCAAGTGATGCAGCTTTTGGACAACATTAATCAAAGTGATGATGTTTGCAGAGACCTGATCAAATGTTTTCATCTGTCTAATGCATGCTACACACAAGGCATTTACTGGTTGAGCTTATTTTCTTTATGATATAAATGAATTTTACCTTGATGTGTGTACAGCTTACCACTGTCGAAACCCACTGCCAGTATGTCTTTTGGCATAGAGTTGTTCCAAATATTCCAAAAGACTTTCAAAGAAAATGTAGCTCATGTTCCCCAACCTCAAACCACAAGTAGTTCATAATTTCTATCTGTTATGTTATTATCCAGGGGGGTGAAACTGCATCAGACTGATTGACTCATATACGTAGGTTAAACAACAGTATGAAATTGTATCTTGCAACATATGACTCATTGAGTTGACAAAGGATAGTTGTTTCTTTGAATAGGCCATGCCATAATAGCCCAGTCATCTTGCTTTTAATAAATACATTTACATTAGATTCAGGGGAGTCTTTCCACTCATGTGAATAGTTCTTTGACTGTGACATATGCTAAGGTGTATTCTCATTTAAATTCTGAAAGACTTTTATTGTTGGCCATTCTGTTCTCCTCTCCTCTCATTTTGAATGCCTGATAGCCCACTGACATTTTCATCTCGTCTAGTCTCATCTCATCTCGGCAAAGAAAGTGAAACATAGATTTCGTCATAGTTTTTATTGTTAAGATGTTCTGGTCAACAAAATTAACACTGCCTGTAAGTAATTCATGACTGTTTTTTAATTTTAGACAGCAGATCAGTACACTCTGACGGTGAAAGGTCAAGACTTGAACGGTGCACCAGGAGGAAATACTGCAATCGGCACTGTTACTATTAATGTCAGTGATGTGAATGACAACCCTCCCACTCTGGAAAAAGAAGAGGTAGTGTTCTTTCTTCCACTCTTCTACATCAACAGGTCATACTGTCTACTGGTGTGAATACAAATGGTCTCCACGATGGGTTTCATAGTTTAGAGGATTAAATGTTTTCTTTTGAAGAAAAAAAAGGATACATGGGGACATCATTAAAACAAATACTGCAGAGGATAAGTGCTGCTGCTTTCATCTCATAGTGTCTTTTACTTACAGTACTCAGGCAGCATTGAGGAGAACACAGATGGTGTAGAGGTGATGAGGATCAAAGCAAAGGACCTGGACCTGAAGGACACAGAGAACTGGGAAGCTGTGTTTGACATTGTCCAAGGCAATGAGGCTGGGTACTTCAGCATTAAAAATGACCCCAAAACCAATGAGGGCATTCTAATGCTGGACAAGGTACTACTGAATGTGTGACATGGTAGTGTTTCTGTAATTTCAATTGAGAGGAAAATTGTGTTGGTCTTTAGTGAGAAAAAAATGATAAATGCAATGACCATCCTCCCATACACAGTGAATGGCGATTAGTAACTTGTCTATCATGAAAAGAGTAGCTGTAGACATGTAATCCTACTGGGAGTTCAGCCCCCCACTACACCACGACAATCTGGTATGGAGTCAGCATTAGGGAAGTAACATTACACAAGTGTTTAGGGGTCACAGTTTGCTTTAGGGGGAAAAATGCATAAGTACATATTTCTTTTCAATTATTTTGAGCAGACAGTAGTGCAAGTGTCAAAGGCAGACAAGTCTGACCTTGCCTGGGACAAATTTGCCTTGACTGACCCTGCCAGTAGCACCTGCTCCAGACAAAATAGTTCCTAGGATCACTGTGTACACAAACCCTTCCAATATATCAGAATGCCAATTATTTGAGAAGGTGTCAATGCTTAGAGATGTGGGGGTTCTTAGAGGGGCAATTTATTTGAGTTTCACTCCTTATTTTACAGAAAATTTTGACCAGTGTTTGTGTTCATTGTGTGTGTGTGTGTGTGTGTGTGTGTTCCACTCCACAGGCTGTCAATTATGAGGATGTGAAGGACCTTGAACTAGGACTATCTGTGAGGAACAAGGCTCCCTATGATGGAATTGGGACGCATTCCGGAGCCACTATAAGTCTAGGAGGGAGGGGGTGGGATAGGGGAGCAGGAGGAGGAGGAGGAGGAGGAGGAGGCGGGGAGGGGAGGGAGGAGGAGGAGGAGGAGGCGGAGGCGGAGGCGGAGGCGGAGGAGGAGGAGGAGGAGGAGGAGGAGGTGGAGGTGGAGGAGGAGGAGGAGGAGGAGGAGGAGGAGCAATGGGGGCAGGTGGTGCTATTATTGGATTTGCGTCTGGTAAAACCTATCCAATCAAAATCAGTGTGAAGAACCAGCCTGAGGGCCCATCTTTTGACCCCAAAGTCAAAGCTATTCCGTATCAGAGGGAGGCCAGTCAATTGACATTAATAAGGTTATTGCCAGCTACCAAGCACTAGATGAAGACACCGGGAAACCAGCTGACAATGTCAGGTCAGTGCTTGCACAAAAACATACTAAAACCTCTGCAGTTAAGGCCATAATTTCAGCTTATTTGTCTTAACTCAGTGATAATAAGTGATACATGCCTGTTCCTACTGTAGGTATATCAAGGGCTTGTACCCAGCCGGCTGGCTAACCATCGCCCCAACGACAGCTGACATCAAACTAAACAAAAGACCTGACAGAGAATCTCCATTCCTGGTCAATGGAACATATTTTGCTGAAGTGCTTTGCATTTCAGAAGGTACACTGCTCCACATATCAATGTTTTACATCTGATTACAGAATCCTGGTAAAAACTAGCTGGTGGGGGTGGGGGGGTATAAAACATGGACTGTATATAAAGATGGATGATGAACCCCGACTTACCCCTCCTATGTTTAAGTAATATCAGTGATACGGGCACTGCCATCTTGTGTGCTGGTGAAGTCATTCGGAGTCGGGGTCTGCAGCAGTGATATCCACAGTGGCGGAGTTCCTGCAAAGACACCCGTCTGACCAATCACGAGCAGTCCTACTGAATGCGAGTGCATGGATTAGCACACACAGTTGACAATCATGGCAGAAAATCCCCTTTTTGTATATCTGAATAAATCATTAAAACCAAACTTTAAAAAAAATCATTTGAACAAACATCAGAGCGATGAGAAAAGTGGAAAAGTTATACTTTGGGGGAAATGTCATGTTGTCCATCATTATATACAGACTATGCTATAAACCATCAAGATTCAAAATCCAAACTCAGCTAATGACGTCTGGCTCCAGTTTTTCCCCATAAATGCCACAATATAAAAGTGAAATAGAAAATATTATGCAGCTGCTACATATAAGAAGAATTAGGATTCATCCTCTGGGGACCATAAACATCCACAGCCATCAGAACAGCGCAAACAGTTGTCTACACCTGTTGTTCACTATCACAGGAAGTGAAGCATTGGTTTCTGAACCTGTCTCTAAGGAAAATAAATCACAACTGTTTTTATTTCTGTTTTATCCCAATACAGACGTGCCTTCAAAAACAGCCACTGGCACAGTAGCCATCCAGGTGAAAGATTTTAATGACCACTGCCCCATCCTGACCAGTAACATCGAGAATATCTGTATCCCGGCCGATGCTGTTTATGTGAATGCTAAAGATGAGGATTTATTCCCTAACGGACCTCCCTTTCACTTTGAAATCATCCCAGAGGGCACTGAGGGCAAATGGCAAGTCGAGCATTTCAATGGTGAGGAGGATATTGACTGGTATTTTAAAGTTATATAAGCTGGAAAGCTATAATTAATCTGGAAACAGATTAATATATTTTTTCACAATTTAGGGTTGACAAAGTGATTTGTTTTTTAATCCTGCATGAGTTGCTTTGATCTTCACAAATAACAGGTTATGAACCTAAAACTAGCACTAAACTTCTTCTGACAATGTCTGGTAAACATCTTTGACCAGTTGACATCCAGAAAATCTAGATCCTTCTTTTTAAATTACAATATGGAAAAGACTACTTTAAACTTGACTCTTTAATGCAGAATACTGCAAACCTTTAAATACAGCAGCTTGCCACACAGTTCTTTGTCCTGTTTTCTGCAGACACTGCTGCTATCCTGAGGGCCCAGGAGGCCTTGTGGCCTGGTTTCTATAAGGTGTCGTTTCTGGTGAAAGACCAGCAGGGAGAGGCATGTCCAGAACCACAAAAAGTGACAGTCCAAGTTTGTGAATGTGAGGATGGAGTGGTGTGTGGAAAACGAGGTGCCAGCAGTCAGCCCAGTTCAAAGTTAGGTCCTGCTGGCATTGGACTGCTTTTCCTGGGCCTGCTGCTGTTACTATGTAAGTGTGATGTTATGCCCATTCTGATTTAAGTCTGTCTAATCAAACACCTAACACTGTGCTCAAGGAAATCCCAAGATTGATTTTTATTTAAATCTAGTTTAGGTCTAAGCAAATGATTTAAATCTAGTTTAGGTCTAAGCAAATGATTCAACACCACAACCTTAAATGGGATGTAAACAGTGTGCATGTCTTTTCAAGAGTTCTGAAGACTTTAAAACACACTTCACAAATAGGATGTTCACTCAGTAACTGTGAATCAGTTCAAGGGTATTACATACTATACACAACTCCATTAATAGTTAGTGGTGCAATGTAGAGCCAATAAAGCTGTATCAGGTGGACATACACATGAATATTTTAGATATCCAGGGGAAAACATAAGTAACATTAGATAGTAGCTATAAGTACACGAGGTATAAATTCTAGAATCTCTTCACCTTTATATGTAATTGCGGGTCCCTCCAGAGGATGGCAATAGCAGACTCTGACAAGGGTCAGACTAATTACAACATACAATTTTCAACAGAATGGCTATAGAAACACCTTGTGTTGATAATAAACAAATGTCCATGTTGCATTTTGCCAGAAAAACTGAAACTGCACTTTTTTTTCAAGGGCCCCAGAGCAACTAACACTTTGTTGCTTTTTTCACAGTCTTGCTCCTGTTGCTTTTCTTCTGCCAATGTGGGGAGTCTGTGGGTCTTCCACAGGGCTTTGCTGAGATGCCTTTTGACACCAAATCACACCTCATTAACTACCGCACTGAGCACCAGGGAGAGAACACAGTAAGTCAAGTCAAGTAAATTTTATCTTTTTTAAATTACAATTTGCCTCAGAGGGCTTTACACCATATGACATCCCTCTGTCCTTAGACCCTCACAACGACTAAGAAAAAACAGCATCAAAAAGCACCTGTAATGGGAAAAAATGGTAGAAACCTCTGGAAGACTGACTGAGGAGGGATCCCTCCTCCAGGATAGACGAACATGCAATAGATGTCATAAGAACTGTAAAAATACAGCAGATGACAAAATGATACACAAGAAAGAGAGAGGGAGAAAAAGAGGGAGGGAGGGAGGGAGAGAAAGCAGGAGAGATGCACAGCAACAATATCAGTAACAATATCATAACATATAACAATAGCAACAGACATAAAAAATAATAATTGTATGATGTGTGCTATGATATCATATAATAATATATGTATATATTCTAGTTTATGTATGTGGTAATACCAGACATATGTTATATTAATAGTGATGGCATAACTAATAATAGTGGTGGAAGTAGTTGGTGGAGAGAGAGAGAGAGAGAGAGAGAGAGAGAGGAGCTCAACTTATAGGAATATCTAGCAGACTGTATCAGCCTAAGTAGGGGCTGGTTCAAGGCAAGCCTGAGCCAACCCCAACTATAAGCTTTACCAAAGAGGTAAGAACAACATATTTAGATTGTAAACACACAACCTTTCGTTGTTGTGAACAGGAATATTGGCACACATGCTGGTTACTTGCTATCGAGATCTACTTAAAGCCTGCATGAAGTGATGGTTTTTAATCTAGACAGCAGAATAAGTGATGAATGTTCTAACGTATAGATCACTGGCTCATTATAGGAGGTGCCACTACTGAGCATACCTGACAACATAAGTAAGGGCATGGCACACAATACTTCAACAATAGCACCCATAGGAGGCATGGATTTCCATAAATCTATCACTTCCATGGATGGGCTGAACAGGGCTGCATATCAAGAAGATTTTTCAAGTGACCACAGAGAAGGAACATTGGGGATGATGAAGAAGTTGAGCGGAAGTGCCTTCTACTCTGATTTTGAGAGGAGAGAAACAAACATGTATGATGGCATGGCTCTACCAGACCACTTCTTGGAAGAGTACTACACTCGGGTAAGATATCATTCTAGTATATTTATTCCTTTTTAAAAACAACAAAAAAAAACAAGTCCATTGAGATAAAAGAGGTAAAGCTGGAAAGTCACTCTGTGGAACCTATTCACTACAAATACAGAAACTTTAGTGATGATATCTTTCTTTTTCTTTTTCAACAGAAAGTGGCTAGTGGAAACGAGAACCTTGGAGCAAAAGACAACCTTTTGGTTTATGATTATGAGGGCAAGGGTTCCTGTGCTGGCTCAGTGGACAGCCTCAGCCTACCAGATTCTGACAACAACTTGCAGTTTCTTGATGACCTTGGGAAAGAGTTCAACACCCTTGCTGAGGTGTGTGGAGGCAAAAAGATCCAAACTGAAGTCAAGCCAAAGTTCGCTCCTCTGCCAAATGCCTCCATTAATACTCAAACCTCAGTATCAAGTTTGATTGCAGCTCGACAGCCTCCCCCTCCACCTAAGCTGCAGGTAGGCATCCCCAAAACGGAGAGTCTGGTTAGAGAGACATCTGAGCGTTCTCAGATTGTGAAGGAAAGCACGACCACTGTGAGGGAAGGGATGACTACTATGAAGGAAGGGATGGTAAATCAAGGCCAGATGCTCATGCTACAGCCGCAGCAACAGCCTGTCTACTACACTACTGCCCCTGTACTGCAGCCGATGCCATACATCATCCAGCCACAATTTCAGAACACCGTGCTATTGGCTGAGGCACCAGCCAACAACCTGCAGGGCATGGTACTGGTTAATGGCACCAAGACTGAACCTGCCCAAGGCATGCTTGTTCAGGGACAGACAGTCACATCCAGCACACAAGCCCAGGGCCCACACATGGTGCTGGCGGAGGGGAGCAGGGTCCGGAAGGGAGGTGCCAACCTGATCCACACTGGCAACGTCCCTGGATCCCAGACCATGATGGTTGTGGAGGGCAAGGTCCCTGCAGGGTCACTGAAAGGCCTGACGGGGAGCCAGACCTACCTTGTCCAGGGGGGCACTCTGCAAAAAGGAGGGCTTTCAGGATCTCAGAGTGTCCTGGTGGTTGGAAGTCCGACAAGCAGTGGAGGGCCGCTGTATCAGGAGACAGGAAGTGTGTCCCAGATGAGTGGCCTCTCTGGCTCTAAAAGAGTCCTCTGCAGCACATCCACTGGCTGTCAGAGCAGCATGGTGGGTTCCCCTACCACCACAACCCCCACCTATCGCAAGGTGGTGGTAAAGGAGAAATTCACTGAATTGTGATGTGGGAAAAGACTCTTTTTAATGCAATTAAAAATACTAGCAAACCAACCTCTCAAGTATTTTTATGAGCAGCACTAATGCATGTTTGTGTCAGTTTATTGGTGGAGGGTGTGCTGCAGCAGTTTGACGAGGAATGAAGCTACATGTTCCTGCATGTTCATTTATCAAAGTCTCTGATTGACACCATATAAATATTTTGCTTTCTGAGAGGAATATTGTTACGGTGTAGACTTTGGAGCCAAACATAAAGCTGCACAAACTATACCAAATTTATTTTTCTGTCCAGTATTTCGTTTGGTTTGGCAAAAGTATTTTTGTGAACATATTCTGCATTCATGATCCATTATGTCTGTAATTTGGCATGCAGCATGGGCATATATACATTAAAGAGGGTGGACAATGTGTTGAATATTTGCCTTGATTGTCTGGTTCATGTAGAGCATTAAGACATTTGATGTTTAGTTTCTGCAGTGGAATCTGCAAGACCCAACAATGAACTCAGCTAGTGTTTGCTCTGACATCATTTTGGTTTCCTGAGTTATGGCTCTTTCTGGGGGTTTTGGTTTATTTTTTACTTTAAATTTTGTTTTGCTTTGTTTTGTTTTGTTTTGCTAGTAGCATGACTACAGAAATGACAATGGCAGTCTTTTGGGCCACCAATTTGGTCTAGAATGAATTGTCTCAACAAATATTGGATCATGGTCATGAAATTATATACTCACATTTATGGAATGAATTTATGGAAGTTGATGAACCCTCATGACTTTGGAGGTGCTCCATAAGGTCTAAGTCTTTACTAATCCTGTTAAAGATTGCAACATTGAATACATAGATCTGCATCAAACTTTGTAGAGACCAGTATCTTTGACTACTGCTATGACTTTTTATCTAGTGCCATCATTAGGTTACAGTTTTGATTTGTCTAATATGGCAAAAAAGGTGGTGACTATACCATGACTATAACATACCATATTTGCATTGCCATTGTTGTCAAAACAAAACACAGCTGTCTCAAAGTAGAGCCTTACAGGGCTGCTAGCATGGCTGTAGACCACAGATGTCACCTGCTGCTCAGCATTACCAGTGTTCTGTATTTTGAATTGGCAGCAGCAGCAAAACAACCCTGCCACCTGCATACCATACAAGACAGCTATCCATCTACTATAATCTCATCGCGTAGCTAAAAGAATAGATTGTGGCTTGAAAAGAGATCAAATAGTTCACAGTATTACATGACACATACAGCAAATTTACAAAGTAGGCAGCAACTGTTGGCTTTCTGAAAGCACCTTTAGACTTATGCCCCGTTTACACGTACACAGTTATTTTTAGAAACGGACATTTCACCCTCTCCGTTTTCAAAAATAATTCCGTGCACACGTATCCGTTTTCAAAAAACTTTGCGTTTACACGATCCCGTGTATGTCTGCTGCCAGGACATTCCAAAACTGTAGGTGGCAGTGTAACGAGAAGCTGAAGCCCACGTTAGCCAATCAGAATCCTGGACCCAAAACCAGCGTCGCTGGCAGTGACGCGGACAGGCTCTTGGTGTTGGAGGGAGGAGAAGTTGTTGTAAAATTGCTGTCCTCCGAACACTCATCCGTCTCTGCTCCTCCATGTAATAAATCAGCTGTAGTTGTAAATGAATGTAAGCATGAGAAGAGGGTTTGCACCAACATAAATATGGCTGCTACTCTGAGGGGATCCATGGTTACCATAGCAACGTGTAAACATAGGTCGCACTCTTGACGCGAGTGCAAGTTTTGTCGCATACTGTGATGTCTACTGCCTGCGTTTTCTCTGTTTTGCTCCATTTACACGCAAACGGGCAACCGGCGTTTTCCAAGATCTCCACCCTGGCCAGAGTTTTTAAAAAGCATCGTTTTCAGAGGCAACTTCTCCGTTTGCGTGTAAACGAAGGGTGCAAACGCAGGAATATTTCTCAGTTTCTAAAAATAACCATGTACGTGTAAACGGGGTATTAGTGAGCATAATTTTCCTTGCAACATTCACAGGATTACTAGTGAATTACTGGCAAATAGCAAATACACATGTAACTGATTTCAGTAGCAACTGTAGGTCAATGTTGAATCTTCCTGTCAAGATGATCAGTTCTATTTCTTTTTCCCTAACAATGCAAAAAGCATGAGACAAATAAGTGAATGAATGTTGTTCAGTTCAGACTGTGGGTTATGAAGGTTCAAGCTTTGTATTTTATTTCAGGTTAAGTGCTTCTGTTGTAATATTACCAAAAAGCATCAGTCTGCTACTGAGAGGCCATGACTTATGCAATTAAATTAAGGTATAGTAGAAATATCACTGTACTGTAGATCAATGTAGTGTTTTTACATCTTATGTCATTAGTACTCCTTATGAAAGATCAGTTAGCAAGCCGCAATCAATTTGAATAATTTAAAAGATTCAAAGCACTTTTCTTTAGTGTTCACTTTTAGGGCAAAAAAAGACGTTGCTGATGAAGCTACAACTTTTCACAAGTAACCTGATCAGCTATTAATTTAATAGCCCAGGAGAAAACATCCACCACATCATGTGGCTGCAGTAAACAGTACAGTATAGCATATCCACATAATACAGGGTAACACCAACTAAACAAACACAAAGAAAACAGACCAACAGACAGATTAGAAAGCACTAACCAGATGATTCAGCACTTGTCTTTCCTAAGAGATGCAATTTAAAAATAGTTATTACATGCATTAACCCACTGTAATGGTTCCTGTTTATGAGGGCTGTACAGCTGACCATGACTTTCCTGCTCTTTAAAAGTCTGGAGAGAGTGATTTCTGAGCAGTAATTCTGCTGAAGTGGATGCACCTATAAGCGATAAGATTAACAAGTTTGAGGGTTTTTGTCAAGAACTATCGAAAAATTAAACAAAACAATACATTTGTGTGTACTCACTTGCACATTGGTTTCTTGGGACCCAACTTGAGCGTAACATGCTTGATCTACTTTCCACAATTATGTTTATATGATTTGATTGTTGTTGTATGAACTACATTAAATGTTTCAATGTTGAACAAAGGTTTTTTTTTTTATCACTGCCATGATGCCATGAGTTGTGTGTTATTTCATCTGAGCTACTAACTTAAAATAGCAACTGATGCTATGTTCACACAGATTTAATATGCAATAGTCAAACTGGCTTTGTTGAACATTTTTCTAATTGTGTGTAATGTATTGATTTTGTATATTGTGTGGTGAAAACAGCGGTTCATGTATTACGATGCTGAAAGATACTTATGTGTTGAAATACATTTTGTCATAATGTCTGTCTCAAGAATGTCTAATGGGAAGCATTTATCTCACACTTACTTATTTTAATAAACTCCGTTGTACAGAACACTTCAGGTCATCAAGCGGTATATGTTTGTCTCAGGATTAGGCTATGCCAATTTACTACTGTAGTATGAGATAACTCTTTCTCTTTTTGGCAGCAATTGGCTTAATAAAATGTCAGATGATTACAGTGTTTGACAGTAATAACACGCCCTGGGGAAATGATGATGATCGAGATAGAGCATGCATAGGGAAAAATATGCCTTCCCAAGTACAAGATCAGCACATTATCCCAGCCAATTTACACCGCCCCTACTGGCAAATTTCATGACATGAACTGGCCTTGTCCCAAAATATCTCACTTGTTTTCTGACTGCTTGCTGAAGGACAGGTTTGTCCCCTTGGAGGTCTCTGTTGATGACAAAAGGCCTTTTGAAGTTATAACTCCCGCACTTTTTTTCCTCATAATTTTTACAATTTGATAGTGATCATACAAAGTGGTGGTTTAGGAGACTAAGCATTAGATCATAAGTAGGATCTAACCTAAAATGGAGTAATTATCATCTGCTTTCAAATCCTCTCATGTGCTTCCCAAACTCTCAGCTGCTAAATGGTGCATTAATTCAATATATTTGGACACCATTAACTATATCATCTTATTTTATCTCGTATATACAGTGGTCCGCATTAATTCATAAGTTGTTTATTGTTTCATTAACTGCGGAATACAGTCATGGAAGACAGTACAAAACTGGGTAAAAGCCAGAGATTGCTGAGCTCTGCCCAGTGGAATCCAGGGGTTAGGTTAACATGGATAATTAGTCCTAGAGGTGCAAAGGATAATAAAAAGTTTGACCAACAATAGGTCCAAGGGAAATTCGAGAAATCAGTCTGCTGATAAGGTCTATGTGATATGACAAGCAAGTCAGTAGTCCATTAGTTGAAATTCTTTGATTATCGCAGCATGTTTTGGAAAATGATCAGAAGTTTTGTCTACCCATAATGTCACCCCGACTTGACCCCTAACCTGATTCAAAATTTTCTATTTTACTTCAACGTAAAAAGATGCTGTTTGGCGCATTTGCTGAAACAGCCACTGTCATTCTACATAGGAGGGCAGTCTTGAAAATCCAGAACTGGAACCCTCCATGCATTTGTATACCTAATAATACGTGACATACAGTACCTGAAATGTTGACAGTCATGATGTGCCAAGAGAAGAACACTAGTGCATGACTCAAAGCAGAGGAGCGCTATGGCGCGTACAACGTTGTGTGTGAAAAGATAATTACACACCTCATAAAACATTCAGGGAGTGGTGAACGATAACATCTACAAACACGTTTTACAACCTAAAACAACTAACCTAAACGCTATCTGCAGGGCTGAAGACAAAGCTGCAGCATGGGGCACCCTAGATCCATGCCATGCAATCTTTTTGCTTATTACCTCCCAAGTCCATGGAGGAAACCAAGGTTGAGGAACCTGAAGTCACTAACTGTATGACAACAGGTTGATTGAAAAATTCTGAAACTCTGAGTAAACTTGTCTTATTGCTAGGGCACTTTCCTTGGTCTAGACTAGATGAACTTTTCTGCATATTCAGGTCATAACCCATACATTTACACTAACACGCAATTTGGTTTGAGAAATCACCTGTCACTTTCTAACTTAATGATCCAGGTGGATTTTGGGCTGTAAGGGTGCACCGTTTATGTAGATGATGTAATGGTGTACAGTGACATGTGGCCAGAACAGTGCATCCAGGCCCCTTTGATTGCCTGGGAAAGCCTCCCCATGAACTTGGCAGAGTGTGAGTTTGCTAAGGCCACAGTGACATACCTGGATGGGGTAGTTGGGCAGAGTAAAGTGTGTCCTGGAATAGCGAAAGTTGAGGCCACTGAGAAGTTTCTTCCTCCCAATACAAGAAGAGAGCTCGCCTGACTTCTTGGCATGTTAGGTTAATACCAAGGGTTTTGTAAGAAAATTCTCAGCAGTAGCTGCTTTTTTGGCTGACTTGGAGAGCCTGAAGATCAAGTTTCATTGGTCAGATCACTGTCAGAAAGCTCTGACTTGTTTTCATGATGCTAAAGCTCTTCTTACTAGCGTCCCAGTGCTTGCAGCCCCACATCTTTACGAGCCATTTCAGCTCAAAGTGGTTGTCATCAATACATGTTCCAGTGCTGTGTCATTGCAACAGGATGTAACTAGTGCTGTTAGACCACTCAGTTACTTCTCACACAAGTTTAACTCCTTCCCATTGAACTACCCAATTGTAGAGATAGTGAAACTCACACTGATTTGGGTTTTGTAGTAAGTGTACATAGACAGTGGTTGTAGGCCTTTAGTGTTACATTGATCACAGTTTTATTATCCTCATATTTCTATATTCATTACAGAACACAAACCATGCTTTGATGAGATTGTACTGCTTTTACAGTCTTTCCATTTGGATGTTGAGCACTCTCAAGGTTCAGAAAATGTTATGGATGATGCATTATCTGGAGCAGAGTTTCCTGCATCTTTTAGATCTCTTACTGCTGCAGCACATCTGAATTAAATGATCAGCTTGTTATCAAGCAGCTTCAGGAGTTCATAACGATCATGTTTCCCTCTCTTATCTCTTAGAATTGCTTCATACCAAGTTGCTGAGTGGGACTTTACAGGCATGATTTTGCATAGAGCCCCTGTCATAGTGAATGTCTGGGGCACGCCATCGTTGGTAGGTCAAGGTGGCTAGGACCCAATTTTTAATGTTCGGGGGTGTCTACTTTTACACACACCTCATTATATACTAACCCATACACTTCATGATTTCCATGATTTTCTTTTTGTCTAGGATGATCTGCTGTTTGGCCTTTCCTCTTTTGATGTTAGCAGGAGCCAACCTATACTTGCTAAACTGCATTCTGATACCATGTATCCCACACCCAGTTTCATAACTATAATTAAGCCATTATGATTAAGAGATTAGGTTTGAGTCGTGTTAGGAACTTTCACTCAGAAGTATTTAAATGGCTCTCAAAAATAATTAAAAATATGAATTATGTTAAATGACAGGATTTCATTAAATCACCTTTTGGGGCACCAAAGTGAAGTTTCATAAAATACACTAAACTATTAATTTAAAGCTTTGATTGTTGATTAAAATGCTAAATATAACCAAAATGACTTGATTGTTTGTAAAGATTGCAGGATTTTTGGAGTTTTTGTCAAAGCAGCAGATGGCAGGTTTATTCACGTAGGTGCAATATTAAACCAACAGAAAGTATGATTCAAAAGTATTTTTTTACAATAAAGATAACAAAATGCAAATAAACACATAACAACCAGAATAAACCTAACTAAAGACTAAGACACAAAGTGCGTGGCTGCCTCCGTGCGTGTGCGTGCGTGGGTGTCAGAAAAAGAGAAAAAGTATGATTTTTCACATATACTGACATAGTGATGTCATGGTGTCAAATGTCAGGTTTTCAAGTGAAAAAGCAGAGGATTCTGAGAAAATAAGCTAATTTGAACCTGGGTGCCAGCCACAGTAAACCACAGTAAACCAAATCGAAGTTCCTTTCTGTGAGAGCGTTTCTGACCAAGCAACATGCAAATCAAGTAGTTTGCTCCTTTTTGTTTTTGATATAAACTGTTAAAAAATTTGCATCAATCTCGATATTCTAAACTGGTATTTTACAAAACCTGCATAGCAGTTTAAGTCAGGATTTTCTAGTTGGCTGAAGTTAGTCAAGATTCAGTTTCATTAAGCAGTGGCACATAAGTTACCATGGAGATTTATTCAGTGCAACTAGTCTCCCTCAGACCAGGCTTAGAGTCAGTCTTAAATAATTGGAAACAACTATGTGTTTTTTACAGTTTTTCCAAGATCTCTTCTTTGTATTTTGCCTTTTTAATATTACTGATTTCATGAGTAAGGTAATCAATATACATGTCCTGAAATGATCCTAAATAACAGCTTTCATTTAAAAAAGTCAGATCTTTAAGGTGCATTTAGACTTTCGCAAGTGTGGCGAGTGGTGGGAGAGCATCGTGCATGGAAGGTGGGGTTGTGAGGAGGGAGGAGAACAAGAGGGCTGAAACACATTAAGAGAGCAGGGAGAAGTAGAGAGGAGACAGATAAGCTGCGGAGAGGGATGAGGGGATGATGTGAGGGAATCTTTCTGTGTCCTGAGGGCCTGTTGGTATCTGGAGCCGGTAACATGACTGCAGCAAACTTTTTGCCTCAGGCTCCTTTGAGCGACACTAATAACCCAGTGTGCAACTTCTACCTGAAACATGGAGAGTTTGTCAACCTTCATTTTACGGCTTCAGCTGTCTGTTCTGGTGAGTTCACACTGTCTGTTTATGTGTGTATGTGCATGTATGAAGGGAGGCAGTTTTGGAAAAGAAATTATAAAAAATGGGCACACTGTTACATTATTCTCCCACCAGTGGGCCATCAAAGGGTCCTGGGTCCCAAAAGTAAGTACTTATGAACTGAAAATGTCCTGGGAGCACTACAAACAAATTAAATGTATACTGAAATTTTGCGTGGCTTTTCAAATGGTATTACAAGACTAAGAAATTTGATGAGCTCACAGACCAGCATGGGTCACTATGATTCCAGTTCTTTAACCCTATAAAACCTGAACAAATTGGCTTGATTTCTTTCAAAAACATGGAAAGAAGGCAATAAGCAACATAAGAAGAAATAGTCCAAAAATTTGCAAAAGATATAGTATAGTATATAGTATGTAGTAGAGTATAAAAAATTTACTGAAAATTAGTTAAAGAAAAAAAAGACAAATGTTTAATCTGAACAGACTACTTTGTTTGAAAAACAAAAATGAATATAGTTTTCTCACTTTTTTCTTTTTGTTTTACTTGCTTTTTTGCATTTTTCTTCAACATTTCCTTTGCTTTTTAAAAATATTAATTTTAAAAGTTTCTGGCCATTCATGAAATTTGTTTAACAAAATTGCTTTTTCCTCATGTTTGTGAAAAAAATGCATTAATTTGCTGGGAGTTCAAAGGTTTGCATACTCGTGAAAGGCGTCTGAAAGCAGCACAAGAAAAGTGAGGTTGCTCCAGATTTCCAGAGATTAATGTGAATGATACTGAGAAGTAATTCCCAGCACAAACACCTCTGCACTAGTTAAAACCTAAGCCAAGGTCTGACGGAGTGAAAAAAGCTTTATTTGACTATACCTAATAACATCCAACCACTTTATGTAAAGGACATAACGTCATTCGTGGGATGCTTCTTTGTAGGATATCAGGTGAGCCGTGAATGAGAATACATTGGGTGGTGTGTGAGACCCTGAATTCCCATCAGCCTCAGCTGTAGATTTAGCTTCATGTTAACATAACATGTTGCTTATAGGTAGTATGTTAACATGATGCATGTTAGCATGTGAACCAAACCTGTGGGGCATGTTTTCATGGATCCTTTAGTGAGTGTATGTGTAAAGTGAACAGTAGATAGCAGAGATCTCAGTGCAGCTTTCCATGGCCTCGAGGTAAACAGGTGCTGGAAGCACCTTTTACACATTCAACTAGAATGAATGATGTGATCAGATAGCATATTGTTGGCTCATAACTTAGCTTGTTATCAAGCAGCTTCAGGAGTTCATAACGATTATTTAATTCAGCTGTTGCAGGAGGAAGAGATCCAAGGAAGGACAAGAAGGTAGGAAGGTATTTATGATTCATTTTAATTTTCTCATCTGCTTCCAGTGTTGCTGATGATTTCCATGATTTTCTTTTTGTCTAGGATGATCTGCCATTTGGCCTTTCCTCTTTTGATGTTAGCAGGAGCCAACCTATACTTGCTAAACTGCATTCTGATACCATGTATCCCACACCCAGTTTCATAACTATAATTAAGCCATTATGATTAAGAGATTAGGTTTGAGTCATGTTAGGAACTTTCACTCAAAAGTATTAAAATGGCTCTCAAAAATTATGGATTTAATAAAATCACCTTGTGGGGCACCAAAGTGAAGTCTCATAAAATACACTAAACTATAAATTTAAAGCTTTGATTGTTGATTAAAATGCTAAATATAACCAAAATGACTTGATTGTTTGTAAAGATTGCAGGATTATTGGAGTTTTTGTCAAAGCAGCAGATGGCAGGTTTATTCACGTAGGTGCAATGTTAAACCAACAGAAAGTATGATTCAAAAGTATTTTTTTACAATAAAGATAACAAAATGCAAATAAACACATAACAACCAGGATAAACCTAACTAAAGACTAAGACACAAAGTGCGTGTCTGCCTCCATGCATATTGTTGGCTCATAACTTAATTATTTCTTCTTGTTCAAACTCAGCAAAAACTAAAAGTAGTAAAAGATTTACAACACAAAGATGAGCAATCTGGTAATCTGGGCAACAACTGAAAAATAGAGAGGACTATACTTTGTATAGCTCTGGTGAGTCTGGTGCATGCTGCAGGTTTGAAAAAAAAAACTGCACTGCACTAAATCAACAGTAAGACAGTAAAAGCTGACAGCTGCTCTCATTACCTCAAGTTAAATACTGATGCATTCATTCAGAATGCAAACCTCTGTATCAGGAAGGTCTACAAGGGCAACTGTGGCTCAGGAGGTGAAGCAGGTTGTCTCCTAATCAGAAGGTTGGCAGTTTGATCCCCAGCTCCTTTAGTCAACATGTTTAAGTATCCTTGGGCAAGGGGGGGCTAGGAAATTAGACAGTAGATGTTCATTCCTGCTCCCAACAGGATACAACCTTTCCATTTAAGGCGCTTCATGTCCAAAATGTCATAATAAGGACAAAATGTCAAATTATTTCATTATCTCTTTACTTATCACCTTCCTGTCCCTTAGCAGATGAATCCTTTAACTGACATGACTCCAGGAACCTTCCTTCTAGCACCCTCTCCTGTGGCACCCCCAGTGGTGATTGAATGTGTGCGCACTTATGCTGTGTCAGCAGCATGAAACTTGAAAAGTATCAAGTTTCATGCGACTGACAATAGACACAAAAAGTTAGATATGTAGAAGCATCACAGTCACGTATCCTTTTCTCTCTCCAGCTGTGTTTTGGAGGTGATGCATCCAGCATCCCACATCTCATCAGGCGCCAGAAGAGGGACTGGGTTGTCCCAGCAAAGGACCTTAAAGAAAACCATAAGTACAACACAGGAGGCCCTGTGGTCAGGGTAAGAAGTTCCTACACATCACCGCAAGTCTGTGACTAACAGTATATGTCTCTTAACAGCAAAGGCTTCTTTGAATTTCTCTATCAAGATCAACTATGTAAGCTTGGTAAACCCTAAAATATGACATAATCTAGTCCATATTGAGGGTATGGTAAATGATTTTTTAACGGGGGCTGAAATATGCTGCTTATGTTTACTTGTGTGACGCCGCTGCTAACATTCCTGTGAGCTTCTTTACTTTTGAAGCTCTCAGTGAGGCTGTATTATACATGGTTCTAGGGGGGGAAATAAAAATTTAAATAAAACCATAGGTTAAAACATTATTACATGTCCTCATACTTGTCTAGAAGATTCTCACAATGACTCACTCCAGGAGTTCACTAAGGTAAAATAACAACACCTAACGCCTGCATGACAGGTCTTGCTATTTTATAAGTCAGGAGAAAGAAAGACATGAATAATGTCTGAATTCTGTCTGAATCATCCTACACTCACACACAGCCTGGAGACAGAAAAGTTGGAAACAGCTCCACCAACATAAAAACAGATTGCTAGGAGAAATAAAAGTTGTCACGCTCTGGCAAAGTGTTTGTGTTTAAGCGTGACTTTGCCATCTTTAGCTTTAAGGGAGTATTACAACGTTTTGTTGGACCAAAAACAAAAAAGATAAATTCATGATTATTCCTACCATCTCTGCCAACATTTATGAGCTGCCTTTCAGCTTGAGGCCGAGGCATCCAGCATTTGTACAGCACTCAACTGACTACTCAGCTGACAGGAGTGGCCAGATTCAGTAACGGCAGTGTGGCTGACAATCCACCTGTTTTTGTCCCCGTACCACCAGCTTCTGACAAAGAGGCCAGTCCAGCAGGTAACACGTTTTCTGCCACCAGCACACCGATTACAAGATTCAAAAATTGTCTTTTGCACTTTACTGTTACCGCTAAAGACAAGAGAGAAAAATTTCACTTTGAAAACCTCTCCAATTAGGTAACCTAAGTTTCTAAATGCTTTCATGCTATCAGTTAACATGGTTTGATATGTTTAATGGCATTCAGGGCTTCCCCATAGAAGTCTATGATTCGAGTCATCAGTGTGTGTTATTGAACCTTTAGCTATGGCCAAGATGCCCACTTTTAAACAAATGAATACACACACATACACACACATATGTTTACATATTTTACCTTCCTTGAGGGTACCACATATTTTCTGTCCAATTGTGAGGTCCACACACACACACACAGGCACAAGTACACAGATAGTAGTTACTTGCCTGACAGACAGTGCATCGATAGTAGTGCCAATTCGAAGTCAACTCTGAAAATCCCAATTCGGGGACAGGGGCAGGGAGAGCAAAGGATTACAGCAACGTTATCTACGAATTAAAAAGGCACTAAATGTAGTCTTCTGTTATTTTGTTTTTTGTTCAGGGACTCCAGTTGGCATGATTACAGCTACTGATGCAGACAAGGCTAATTGTTCCAATTCAAAGATCACCTACAGCCTTGTGAAGCAGGAGCCCTCTAATGGCAAAGACCTCTTCTACATAGACAGAGAAACTGGAACCATTTACATCAAAGAAAACACTTGAGACAGAGAGAGGGAAACACCAAATGCCTTTCGTCATCTTTAGCACTTCCCTAGATGGTTGATAGGATGGTTGAGTTTATGTCTGACTGCATGAAAACCTGTGTTGGTCCCTCTGTTGTTCACAGACACAAAGCTCATACATTTTTACAGTTAAAGGAACTGATATGGATGGAGAGCCTGGAGGGAACACAGGCATCGGGACTGTTTATGTCTAAGTATTGGACATCAACAATAACCCACCCAAGCTGGAAAAAGATGAGGTATCAACTGCCACTTTGTTCCCAGAGAAATTATTGTGATATGAGATAAACAGTGTCAGTTATTAAAAACAGCTCTATGTGTGGAAACAGCCCTCACCATATTTCTCTACCCTATCTACACACTGTGCAGCCTATTGTCAAGTTCCCACTTAGCTTCCTCCAACAACTACATAGCCTACTGCGTCTCATCCTGCTACTGTAACAACAACTGGCCATCTGTAGATACATAGAACAATTGAGGTTTTCACAGCTCCTTGTAATGCACTTAAAGTAACAGTATGCATTTTTCTAACAGAGAGGTAGATGTTCAAATTGAAACCATTCTCATGTCTGTTTGTTAAATATGTAGCTACAGACATCAGCAAGTTAGCTAGCTTAGCATAAAGATTGGAAACAGGTAAAACAGTAAGCCTGGCTCCATCCAAAGATAACAAATCCACATATTAGACAGTTGTGTAGCAAGGAACAAATTTAGGTTTTATTATATTAAGTTATTTAGAATAGTAAGTATGCCTATTGTAGTGTAAGCTTAGCTAACTGCCTCATATCTATTAGGTGAACATGAGCTTTACATTGACTTAACTAACCCTTGAAACCCTAAAGTTACCAAAGATTTTCTCCGTTTTAAATTGTTTTATCCTTCACAAATTTAACACATCATTAAGTAATTAATATACAAATTCCCATTTGGGGGATGAAGTATTCCTTTAAAGCTATTTGGAGGTCATTCTGGAAGTCATTTTGGAGGTTCAAAGTGCTGGATGACGATGAAGAGGAAACTGACAACTGGCAGGCTGTTTTTGATATTGTCACTGGAAATGAAGGTGGAATATTCAGCATAAAGACTAATCCCACAACCAACGAAGGCATTCTGATGCTTGAAATGTAAATCTGTTTATACTACAGCACCTGAACATCTGAAATGCAGTATGAGTGTATAAACACAGTTGAAGTCAAATGCTTTTGAATTATTAGTCCTGGGTAATAAAGGGAAGATCAAGAGTTAGGATGCCCCTGGGAGTTATTTTGACTTTAGTTATCTGAATTAGGTTTTAAGTCATTTAGATAACATATACTATCTAATCAAAAGTATTTGCCCCATATTTTGCCTCAGAGATCAAAATCAGAAAAAAAGTTCTGTTCTGTCATCATTTTTATTTTAAATGAAAGTAGATTGTCCTTAACCATTTAGCACTTTGTCTGTCTTTGAAAAAAACAAAAACACTGTGTAAAATGTTGACCAAGTTGGCTTAGACAAAATCTGTTGATGCAGATGGAGATGAGTTTGCTGACTGACATAAAAAATTTCCATGCGATAGTCTTGTCTGCCTCCTAAATAATAATGTTTTCTCTTTGCTGCTTTATTTTAAAAAAAACTGTGTTGAAAACTTGGCTTTATAATTTACTTTAAGTAACTTGCCATATATTAGAAAATTAAAAATGCTCAAAGTTTCTTCTATCATTCAAAACGCTATCACGCCACCACCCCTGTGATACAGCCAGTGCACCTGTCAGCAACTCGCAGGGTGTGATTCTGAACGGGGGAAACGCTGCTGGGACTTTAACTCTCGGTAGAACAAGAGCCAACAGAGTGATGAGGGGGAACCAGGAGGTGGGAATATGGACATTTTCTCATGGCCCAGGAGCAGTGATGGGTGTCAGGAAGAGTGGTCGCAGGATCAAGTCAGAGGGTGGAGCTGAGACATACCAGTGCAGTACTGGGACACGCACAAAGCGACACAGCATTGGAGGAGTAGCAGCCAGTGTTCAGACAGACAGGAGACAGAAGAAGAACTAGGTCGACAGCATCAGCAGAGACAGGTTTCATGGGCTAGAATTAATTCTGAAATCACAGCACCACCAGACATACCACCGCATGAAGCAGTCTTATAATCCTTTATTTCATTTTGGTACTCACACAGAAAGAGAAAAAAATAAGGTCTTACTGTATATAAAATCTCAGCTGTGTAGTCAGGATACTTTTTAGCCACACTTAAAATGCAGCTGTAGGGACACTCATTTGATTGATAGTTGTGAAACTGTATACAGGCATTCATGGATTACAGAGGATTCATTCTGTTGACTTTGGTGATCCTCTGTCTTTCCTCTGGGGATGGATGATATGTCAAAATTCAACAAAATAGGGATCATGTTTCTTTCACAATTAATTGGGGTATTTGTGATGTCATCATCAGGTAACATTTGAATTGGTCCAGTACTTTGGCCACATTCCCCTCAGCTGTACTTTGTGCTTAGTACTAACATGCCAAACTATGATGATGAAAATGGTTAAAAAAAAATTAACATCCACTTGTTAGCATTGTACTCATGAGCATGTTTCCATGCTGATGTTAACATTTAGCTCAAAGCACCACTGTGCCTCAGTGCAGCCTCAAAGAGCTGCTAGTATGGCTGGAGACTCGTCGGGCTTCTTAGACTGCAGGGAAAGTGACCCAAATCTTTTAATGCCTCTGCGCTGGTGATAAGCTTGGCCAGAGGTATTATGTTTTTGGGTTGTCTGTATGTACATCCCATTCTTGTAAAGTAACTGTGTCCACTTGGATTAATTTTTCAAAGTGCAGACTAACGGCACAGTAAGATGCACATTGTATACACAAAGATTTTTTTTCATTATATTATATTCAAGATTTGGATTTTTAGATCTTATACAGGCACACAAAATCTGACCATCACCTTTGTGTAAATGCATTTTCTTTTTAGTTAATGTCTTTTCTTTTGTAATTTTATGTATATGTTCATATGTAATGTGTATGTTAGTACAAAAATAGACCACTTCAGCTTCCAATGACAAACTGCACACTATACTAATATACCATTAGATGATTAAAACATTTTCAACAAACTCACCTTTAGTCCTACAACAGAGATCCTGTAATTAATTTCAGAGAACAGGACTTTTAATCTGAAAATCATCGAGGTTGTTATTGTTCACTGAACACTGAATTAAGTTCAGAACAAGAAGCATGAGCTTCACACAGTGCTCATGCTGCACTCATTAGCGTAGTGTAATTTGCTAATGATATGAAAGCATAACTCAAAAGTCAATTTTCAACTGAAGTTTAAAAAAGGTTTGTTATTGTCAGCTTGCCCTGATTCAGGAGCTTATCCTCTCAGCTTGTCAAACCTTTTAGGTTGCAGATAATTTTTCTCACACTCGATGGCAGTAGAGAGCTAAATGTTGATTGTCATGAATCTGGTGGAGCCACAAGTGCAGCAGAGTAAGTCTCAAACACCAGATGACAGCAGAGTGAAGCTTTTCTTTTTGTTTACTGCAGTATGTGAAACCGTCTCTGGTATGTTCAAATTCCAACACTGATTAGCACAAGGTAATGGATTTCATGACACTTTGCTCTCTAAAGGCTCATTGTTTAGAGCCACTTTAGTGCTCACAGGGTCTGATTGAGGGTTAATACTAATAATAACACATCGAAACAACAATATGTGTTAGGTTGTTGTAGGCTGTAAGTTTATGTATCCCAACATTAAAATACATGTTTCATAAAAAGGAGTTAAGCTGTTTATATGGGTTTAAGCATTTAATGAAATTGCTATACTGGTATTTCTAAAGATCATACAGTATGTTGTGGTTGTCATATAGTAGGCTTTGATTGTGCTGCAGTTGGGGAAAATATATTATTCCATTCAGTACTGCTGAGGGTTTACTCAGCATTTGATGCCTGTGTTTGGTTCAAACTTGTCTAATGACTTTGCAGTATTTCTGACAGTAATTTAGGCAGCAGCTCTGGCCTTTTGCCTTTAACCTGTCACTTCATGTTGCCTTTAAAACTCATTTTAAACTCTTTTGACAGCCAGAACTGAATTAAACGGATAAACTGCTAAATCATTTTCCACAGAGTGACTGGTACAGACACTTTGTTCTACAGCCTGTTCACGACCAAAATTTCAATAAAGAATTATGGAGCCACTGACTTATTTTTGAAACTGCTCATTTTATTTTGTGTGATTATTTTATAAAAGAAGAACTTTATTTAACTTTAAAAGTGTAAATCTCCAGTATATGAACAATTTTTAAATATTTCTACTGGCCTTTTTCCAAGCAGAAATTTGGACTTGTGAGGAAAAGCGAAGGTGTTGGTAATAAATTTAAATGTGTCAATACAATACCAGGATCCTGACACTAAATTACGATGTCTTCTTTTTTTATTTCTCACACCTGTGATTTTCTGTAAAAGAAATTTTTAAAAAAGGCCTAAAAATCTCATAATTCCTTGTGAGAGTCATATCACTACATATTTATTTTGAGACTTCTCTAGTATAATAATGTTCCCCAAACTTCTCCATGAATACCTCTAGTCCTGCATGTCTCCTGTCCCTGCTGCAACACAGCTGAACTGAACAAGCAGCTCGTTATCAAGCAGCTTCAGGTGTTCATAACAAGTTGATCAGTTGAATCAGCTGTGTTGGAGCAGGGAGATCGAAACCACGCAGGACAAATCATACCTGAGGACAGGTTTGGGAAATGCTGCATTAGTGAAATATATTTGTCAGGGTCCTGGCAGGCTCAAGGACACCTGGGGCACCTTCAGTCTCAAACATTTAGCACTCTTTTTCCACAGTTTCCAGACTGAACAACATGTTTTATCGAAATTGTGTGCAATGGCTTTAAGGTATGTTTTTTTCCTGTTTGCTGCAAGTTTCAGAGATATGCCCAATCAGCAGCAACGTGTTAAGTTGAATTTTGAGAAATCTGCTCACGTAAAAGTTAACAGTATCTAGTAATAAATTACTGAGAGTACACATTGATTTCAATTTTAATATTTTAGGGTATGTGAGCAAGTGAAAAATAATGAAAACAAAAGTTTGAAAAACAACATTTCTTTTAGCCAGAGCATATAGATGGAAGGAAATGAAAAAGCTTTACACTGAAGCTGGCATTACTTTGGGTTTCTAAATCATACCAATTTAAAAGCCAAATAGGCTGCTAGCAACAAGATAGATTATCATAGAAAAATTTAAAGCAACAAGCCAGAATGACATATCAGCGATTGGAGGAGTTGAGTTGGACTATTATTTAATTCACCTCCCAGTGAGCACACCACTAAGCACACCCACAGTATTACATAACCAACAGGTGGGTTTTGATCTGGCCAACAGTGACTTGTACCTTCAGTGAGGCGCGCGACACGTTTCTGTTGTTTGTAACTTGTGGCGACAGGTAATTAAGACATTCTCAAGTACTGTACTTAAGTTCAGTTTTGAGGTACTTGCACTGTATTTGAATATTTTAAGTTCTTGCTACTTTGTACATCTACATTTTGGAAGCCAATATTGTACTTTTACTTTTTTACAAATATAATCAATCAGCATAGTATTTATGATGTATTATATGGATGAAGATAGAACTTTATTGATCCCTTGTTGAAATTCACAAGCTACCCAGCAGTACATATAGTTAAATAAATTTTTTTTTTAAAAAAACAGTCCCACTTTTACCAGCTTCGAAAATGACTTTTTGTTCTTTGAATACATTTTGATGCAAATATGTTTGGACTTCTACTTTAATAAGATTTTCTACGCAGGACTACTACTTCACTTTTACTTAAAATCTGGGTACTTTTTCCACCACTGCTTGTGACAATATATCCCTTAGGTGACTGCAGACTCTTTTTCAGCTCAATATATTTGGAAACATTGAGGAGCACACTGGTTATAGTGGGATAAAGAAGCTGAGCAAGCTGGTTAAAGTGTGAAAGAGAGGCTGAATGAACTGGTTATTGAGCTCTTTCCATCCCTGCATAAATCTACATCTCTCTTCAGCCTTTAAAATCTTCATTGTCAACCAAGGTGTTAAATTGTAGACACAAAAATACCTACAACATGTATTGACAAATATGTTCTTTTGAAAGGATAGCTGAAGGATTTTTTTTTTTGCTGCCAGATGTTTGAATAGGCCCGTCATTCAAAACGGTCCACACCCAGAGTGTACTGGGAAAGGAGGATTATCCTCACAGCCCACCTGTACATGATCACAGCAGAAAACTGTCGTCTCCTGTTGTTAACAGTTAGCAAATGTGAATACTTAATCCTTGCTGAATAATAACTTCTGAATAAGTGATACAAGGTTTATAAGATGACTCATCAGTCTCTTTGAGCAGCTTTGCTCTTGGCTCTGTCGAGTGCCACGTGAGCTCCCCTGGCCTTCTGTTTCACTGGTCTTGTAAATGACAGGTAAAACCAATGGTTATTGCCAGGCAATTTCTAATAAAGCTGCCAGTCATACTGATTTATATTATCAGTGAGAATGTCAAAGAGGAAATAAATCATAGAGGAGCAGCTTAATGCACATGTGACTAAGATGGCTTTTAATTTGTATATTCTCTGTAAAAAAATTAAGGCACACAAAACATCAAACTGCACAGTTTCCTTGCCTTGATAATGTAAGTACTGCTGTGTGATTTTAAGACAAAATGTAACCATGTATTAATGCTGATCACACTTTTTAAGTTTTTATAATTAAAGAGGTGTGATATCCCAATCGCTGCCAATGGGAATGTGCATGCATACAAACTGCTTTTTGCCAATCGGCAAAAACAGTTTTCATCATCTGTCCTGTGGCTCATAAACAAAATTTCCCACAAGTTCTTGGGCAGGTCTTTGGAAGTTCTAAGGCTTTTTTAACATCAGCCACTCCTGTTACCTGTCAGCCAGTTGGCATGAGAATGCAACACACACTTGACCTCCATGCCAAACCTCAGCGTCCTAGGGCAAAATCTTTGGCTGCCAAAGTGTGGGGAAATTTCTGTGGACCAACCAACCATCTAACCGACTGACAAAACAAGGAACAGAGCTGCTGGTTGCGGCTTATAAATATTTTCTGTCTGAAAACCTACACTCAGTATGTGCATCAGCAGCAGAGCAGTGAGCAGGTAAGAATCTTAAGGCTATACCTGTCAGGCAGATTACTGTAAAACTGGAAAGCTGCAAACATGAAATGCATGTTTTGAATGTTGCAGCTACAAGAATATAAAAGAGGAATTCTTTTGTCAACGTGTCTTTAAGAATAAGATCATTTCAAAAGAGCCAGTCCAGTCCTGCTGGGCCATAAAAAGCACGTGATAATGCAGGAGAAGACAGAGCGAAGAATCTGAGGCAGTCTGAACTCATAAACTTTTTGAAAACATTTAAAAAACAATACGAAATCCAACAGATTTTTCTAAAGTTTGTTGTAAAGATAAACATTTCAATAAACATTATTCTCTTTAATTGTCAAAATGTAATTTGATGAACAAAAAAAAGCATACCACTTTAGTTTTTCAGATCGATTCCAGCCTCAGCCCTTTGCTGCATGTTGCCCCCTCTCTCTCTCCCCCTTTCACACTTGGGCTGTCCTATCAATTAAAGGCAAAAATGCCCCAAAAAATATCTTTTTTAAAAAAAAGCAAAAACAAAAGCTCTTCTTGCATATCTTAAAAATGTATTTTATTTGTGTAGCACTTTTGTCATAAATTAAACTTTAAAGGTGCCGTATGTAATTCTGTTAAGACTGCACCTTTAAATTATGTTGACTACATAATTGCTGTGGACGAAAATTAAATGTTTCATTGCAACATCGGCTACAAAAACCCAACATTTATTTGTTGAAATTTGTATTACCAGTTCAATTCTGTAATAATGTGAGAATTTAGTTCTGTAATACCATTTGAATATAATTTGTAACATTATGCATCAAACCATTACATCACGGCTGGTGGTGACCCAGTTCACTAAAGTGAGCTGGCGTTAGCCCTCTTCTGTACAGTAACATTAAACCTTTGACCTTCTGGATCAGCATCATTCTTCCTGTGTTACGTCCAGATGCCTTTTACATGTATTTAAACCTTTGCAGGGGAAAATTTTCCAGATATGTTTCCATATATTTTTACCCATTAATACTGCATTTTTTTCAGAATAATATTTTTATTAGAGTTATAAAGCAAATTTCTGGGTAATTTCCCTGTTTGTTTATTTTTCTTTACTGGTTTTGTTTTTATTTTGCTAATTTTTAGGTATTTTTTTTTTAAGTTGCTCATTGCCTTATATAGTGAGTTTGGACACAGTCATGAGTCTCACTCCCAGGTCATCAAATACCAACCAACCCACCAACCCAAAGCACTAGTGTAAGTAACCAGGGAATGAGACTTAACAATCAGCTATCTTTCTCCAGAGTTACTGGATGATTCAGTTCTTTAGAAAACCAACTGCAGAGGAATCAAATATATATTTTCAGAAAAAAACGCGGCAAAATGATTTCATGGGGGTGTTTTTACAGTGTGCTCTACCTGTCTGTCCTCGTCAGCATCAAGTGCTCAACCCTGAGGCTTTACTGTAGCCTCTCAAAACTATAGCAGTGAGCAGACACACCTTTGAGAAACATGCATGTAAGTGACAGTTGAAGCTGTATAAGCATGCATGAAGCGAGGGGAGGGAGGAAGGAGGAGGGGGCTGCACATCCAGGACTGGTCGTAGGTGTGTCGTCAGGGGGACGGAGCTTACACAGGTGTGTCTCTTAAAGATATTATTCAAGTCTCATCAGCTTTTATTCTGTCCTGACCAGCGCCCGTAGAGAGGACAGGTTGGCATATGCTGTGGCTTCCCTGCACTCATGGCTCGGCTCTCCCTCGCAGAAGTGGGTCTGCTGCTTCTGTTAGCGCTGGCTTTGGTGAGTATTCACCCTGAAGCTACTCATAATATTTACCTTGATTCAGCAGGGCATGCTGCGGGCCATGATGGAACCTGTTGTTACGGGAGTGTTTAATTTTTCAAGTGGACTAAATTGCACTTGTAATCACTGGTTATAATGCTCAACTTTAATTGTTTTTTGGCGCCATGCACTGCTGCAATCATGCACATTGGAAAATATTTACAGCACCCTAATACTCATAAAAATAAAATGCTGCATCACTAAATAATTTATTGGTTGACAGTTACCTTTATCATTATTTTCTATCTCTCTCTGTACTGTAACTGCAGTGTGCAGCAGTCATAAGCTGCTCTATCACTTCATGTCAGCTTGTTTTATTAAGGCTGCTAATAACACTAAGGTGAAGCTGCTCTTTTGTGACATGTCTCAACAATAATGTGCTGGGGAGATTTAGAGATGCAGTCTGTCAGAATGGCTTCTGAAAAACTGCTGGAATGTAGGGTTTACACTGCGGGATGTAATCTCACTTAAGTTTAGAACAGAGTGTACTGTATAGCCTATTTGTATTGAATACTCCTGCAAAACTCAGAAATTAACCTCAATTAGCGTAAGAATAAGGTGTAAATAATAGCGGTAATGTGTTTCACAGACAGTAACTTTTGTTGATTGGTTATAACATTAGGCTACATGTTTTTTTATTGATATTATACTGGCATAGATTGACCTCTGCGCATGCTGTGTCCTCTGTTGGCCTTGCTTATGCACAGCATACCGTCTTTGACGGACAATCAGGAATCATGATTTAGTCTGACATTCAAACATGTATATAAAAAGGAAATTTTTTGTCAATGCAGGTTGGTTGTTCGGAAATACAAAGAATATATGTGATGATAAGGGAGTAAAATAAGAAAATGCTTAAATGTAAGGCCTGTGCTGCCTCCTATACATATATGGTACTCAATGTGCAAAATCAGTTAATCCAATAATTAGAACAAGACACAAAAATTTAGAGATTTTTTTTGTGTGTGTGTGTGTGTGTGTGTGTGTGTGTGTGTGTGTGTGTGTGTGTGTGTGTGTGTGTGTGTGTGTGTGCTATGTATGCATTTGACTGAAAGCAGTGTTTGTCCACAGGCCAGTAAAACTTTGTTTTTTAGTTTCCAATTTAATAAATGGAGAACTTGGATGAATTGCATTCTCACATCTGGGAACCTAGAAACAGTGAAACATCCGGTGACTTTTAAGGATAGTGCCTGTGTGCGTGCCTGTGTGCAGTTTTGTGGTTCACTTAATCCCACTCAAAAGTTGGCGTGTTTTGCTGCTTGCGACGTGCTTAAGTCTCTCAAAAAGCTATTTAAGATATTAATTCTGTCACATTGCAAGCTCCTAACATCTGCATTCTCACACCCTCGCTGCTTTATTACCAGCTGGGGGATTAGGGTTAAGGTATCTTTAATTGTTACTGTCTTTGTTATGGAGCAAAAATGTCTTCTAACCTAAAATATAATATATATAATAACCTATATAAATAAAGGATTTTATTCACTTATTTGCATGTTCAGTATAAATGTTTAAAAGACACAATTTATTACTTTTTTTAACAAAACTTGCAAAAAGTCTTGATGAATTTGATAGTTTAGTCCACTTCCCCCAGTTGGAGGTCAAAGTCACTCTCTTATAATATAACATTTTCACTACATTTATCAAAATGCTGCTTAAGTACACCTGAAGAGATTACATAGTGAAAGAGAAATACTAGAAATGATGTCAGAAAAAGAGTAGAGAGTGTGGAATTTGCTTTCCCTTTTCGTGTAGTGACAAAGGATTTATGAAGTTACATGTTTTTCTGGTTTAACATGTCAGCAAATTTAAACACACCGTCCCTTTTCAACAATGAACAACAAACTCTTAAGTTTGAGGATGAGAAGTATATAGCAGTTGTGAAAATTGTACATTTAGGTACAAAGTAAGCAGCCTACTGTCATTATCAATTCTGGACGTAAAAAAGAGCTGAGATGTATAGAAAACATTTTCATAGAAAAACAAAATCATAAGTTACACTTGGTAAATAATCTGTTGGTTCTGTTTGAGTGTCAGACATGGCATTGTTCTATTATCAGTATTTTAAATTTGAAAAGTGAGTCAAACAGTGATCTAAAATATGAATGTATATTGTATAATTTTTAACATTATTTTAAAATCCCCATTTTACTTTCCAGACAAAAAAACCCAAACAAATCAGACAAAGGGATAAAACAGTCAGCACATGTTATAAAACTTTAACTGTATAGGATCATCAGCAGAAGAGAATGACAGGCAGAAATAAACACATCCTCATGCAGCTCTGTTGTATCATAATGTAATAAAAGTAATGTACTTCAGCTAAACAAATCAATTCAGATGCCTCAAACAATTCTGAGAAGAACAAATGCTTATTTTTCCCATCAGATATTTGAACTTGTCATGAAAGCACAGGTGTAACTAATAACACTGACAATGGCTCAAGTGTTCCTGTCATTTTATCATTACTGTCATTCATCAACCTGTCAGCTATAAAATGGGTGTATTAAAACTAAAGACATTTACACGCCCTTCATGAAAGGTTTTTAACTTTTGATATGAATATGAAACCCCCAAAGTTACTTTATAATTTCTGAAGTCTTAAAGTTCTATTGTTCTAAATTTTTTCTCTGAAATCTTTTATGTGTAGATGTGTGACCCTGCAAAATAATCTTTGTGGAAGTTATCTGCAATAAAGAAGTCACAATTCCACTGTCATCATGGAGCGAGGCCCAAACTGTCAGGGCCACCCCTGGCCCTCACTTGCAAAATGTCAATCAACTTAACATGCATTGACCCGGAGGAGACTCAAAATTACTGCAAAGGGATACAAAAGATGGCAAAGTGACACAAAAAACTACAAAACAGGCAAAACAACCACAAAGAGACACAAAATTACCTCAATAAAGCACAAACTTAATTTAATTTTTTTTTTTTTTAATACTACACAAGACACAACATGACCAAAAAAGAGCATACAATTACTTCAGATAGCCACATACTTACTTTTATTTATTCTATTTATTTTTCTAAACTACATAGGATACAAAGCAAACACAAGCAGTCCCAATTTGTCTCTACAATGTTTTGTCTTGTCCCAATTTGTCTCTACAAAGTCTTGTCTTTTGTCTCTACAAAGAGAGACAAAATAGCCTCATAGAGACCATAATGAAGACAGAAGATACAAATCAACCACAAGGAGACACAAAGTAACCCCAAAGAAACACAGAATTACCTCAAAGCGACCCCACATTACTTCAGTGACCCAAAAAACACAAAATGACATCTCAAAGAGACACAAAACAACCGTGCAGAGAGACAAAACCCCAAAAAGATGCATAAGGTGGTAGGGCTCTTTGCATATTTCTGCCCAAGGGCCAATTGTCTCCATCTGTCCATAATTGTCAGAAATCATTTAATCCTGATGAGTTATTTGCAAAGTCCAATTTAGCCAGTAGGGATGCTAGCATTGTTGACATGTTTTTAATCTGAGGGAGTGTTTTGTTGAGAGTTTCTCCAAATTAAGGGTTCATCCCAAACACTACATCTACATCCAGATCACCCCGCCCATGCAGTGTTAAATGAAGTAGCTAACAGAACATTTACTGCCTGGTTGAGCACATTGTGCAGGGCCATTATCCACTATCTAATGATTGCACCAATTTACTGTTGTCACACTACAGACAAGTGTTGAACATGACAGCACCAGCAGCTCCATCAACAACAGTCATGATGCCAGGCTCCTGGTGACACACACACACACACACACACACACACGCACACACACACACACGCACACACACACACTGTTACTGCACAGCCAAGAATCCAACTCACACGTTCTTAACCATTACTCCATGTTGGCACAGGAACATTGTTTTTATCTTCACAGTGTGAACAGGTGCCGAATGCCAAACATTATTTACATTCAGTGCATGGTGTGCTCCCTGCTCATGTTTAGGAGCAGGACCACACCTAAGACTCACCTCTTTCTCTCCTCCAGCACGCACTCTAAAGCAAGATCACACAAGATTACATGTGCATTCACAATCAGTCTGTTTAAAGTGTAATGTATTTATAATATATAATTAGCACAACTGATAGTTAACATTTTGTCTGGACTATTTGTTTGTGTATACATAAATTATATCAGCTGCTATCATTAATGGAGGAACAATCTGACTTAATGTTGTTTTTCAAGGACTCATGTCAACAAGTAAAAAAGTGCATTTATTAAATACAATTAAGTATAACTTCACATTGCCAAAGCAGTACTGTCAAGCATACTTAGGCGTATTCAAGAGTTAATAAAGTTAACATAGAGCATCATTTAAAGACATAGTATAAAATCAGTAGGTCTAAAATAGCACTGCACTGATTTCCCACATGAATATAAGTTCACAATATAATGTTCTCCATGGCTCTGCAGGAGGAAACAAAAGTCAAAGAAAATATCTCATTAGTTATTGGTGCTTGGCTCATCACAGGAACTCAAAGGCAAGATCTCAGTCAGGCTCTAGAGGTCACACAACTTTCAAGAAAATACTAAATTACATGAATACTACTTTAGATATAGAAATGTATTGTAAATATGATTAAATTATATCTTTAGATACGACCACACATTTGTTTATTTTCATTAAGTAGCAACCTGAAAAAGATCAAAGAAAAAATTAAGCACATGCGGAAGTGCTAAAAACAGCAGTTCATTAAATAGCCACTTGAGTCTGGCTCCAAAGGAGAGTCAATCCCTGCAGACCCTCATGTTAAAATACCAAAATTAAAGCTGAAACCTATGCACATTTCAGGGCAATGTTGCTTGAGTGACAGGCAGTCTGCAAGGCGTCCTACCACTCTCTACAGTCTGTGAGTCAGTTTCTATACTCACTCCTCCACAAGGCCAACCTGCTGTCCAAATATGCTCACTATGGCATACCAATATGGCGACAGCCAAAATACCAAACTTGAGGCTTCAAAACTACCGTCCACAAATCAGTTGGTGACAGATACATTAACCTATTCAAATCCCCCGTCCATTCCAATAGATATGATGTCTAGGATGTCTATTATCTATTATTACTATAAACTAGCTCTGCCCAAATACACAGACTTTTTTGATCAGATGTCTATAAGCCAATCACCATGTTCCAGATCATCTAAAGTGGAATGCAGTAGAGCCATATTCCCTTTTTTAACAAGCTTGGCCGACCAAGAGGAAAGGAGGAAGCGCAAGGCACATTTCAGTTTATTAATCATATTGATAAAGTACGCAATTTATGTTTAAACTGTTTTCATACTTAACACGAGGTGTTATATTACCGCTGCTGTCAGGTGCAAACCAAATCTCCAAAACTGCTATTTTTCAGGAATTTAAAAAAAAACTATGTGTTTTTAAAAGGATCCAATGGAGATATAAAGTTTAGTCACAAGCTTTTTTAAAATGCATTTTATTGGTTAGGAAATGGTAAGAAAAACAAAAACAATCTGATAGACGTAGAGGGGGACCAATAGGGTTAATTTATGGGAAAATAAATGAAAATTGTGTAATGCGGAGATACAAGGTTTGCACCCAACAACAACATTATGCATGTCAAATACTCAGCTTACATAACATAGACACATAGCTTTTACTCACTGGTATCAATGGAAATTGGGGAAGTACAGTTTAAACAGGGAAATACTGTAAATTGCTAATGATTTATTCTTTTAATGTAGAAATCCACTATTACAGTATTTTTCTGTGTTTGGAGCATAGTTGGGTCCTGAACAGTTTAACACAGGATTGTTGTGGAACTTAAAATGTTAACTGTATTGGTAACACTCTTTGTACACCATTTAATAATTAATGATATTAACAGTAAAACAAAAACCAAAGTACTGGTATACGATTCCTTAACTCTCATATCGATATAGTTTTAACTAACCAATATACCTCAACAGCATAATGGAGCTCCTGAAATTTAGTTATGGCCTTTTAGGGGTTTTTTTTTTTGGTGCGTGGGTTTTTTTCTTTTTCTTTTGAAATTTTACTTTAAATTTTTAACTGCCACTCTATTACATACTAATACCACGAACAACAGCTTGATATTTTATTCAAATTAAACACAGTCAAAAGGTCCAGTCCACTCCTTCTTTCTACTAATAGCATCCACATGTTGTTATTTCACCCTTGGCCTTTTTTGGCCATGCATTTCTTTACCTGCTCCAACCTGACTGTCTTTGTTCCAAAAGATAAAATTACCTTTCCAGCAAACTCTCATGGTGGTCCTGGGCCACCAGCCAAGCACATACCTGCTCACCCTTTTTCCATAACCGATTTGTTAATATCTTAACATGTTTATACAAGTACATGTACTATATCAATCTCTCATATGTGTCCCCCCCAAGATTTTTTATGGCCCTGTCTGCGCCCCCAATAAAAAAATTCTGAAGCCATCGAAGCTTATAACATATCCCCAAAAAGCAGTTCACATGATATCCTACGAATTAGCACCCCTCTATGTAAGTTACATACATAATGAAAAGAAATGCACTTAACATAAAAATAGGGGGGTTGGGTTTGGGCAAGTTAACTTGCTGTGGTTAAGTTTAGGAAAAGAAACATGGTAACATAACTTAAAATGACTGCAAATTCACTGAGTGTGAGCACAGTTCCAAACACTGGTCTCATAGGGAAAGTCCAATGTTTCGTGACTGCTCCCTTCTTTACTCCTGTAAGCACATTGGTCATGTGTTTTGGTGCACTGTTTTTCATAGATTATATAGTCTGTAAAATTATTTTGACTAATGATGTATGTACATATGTACCACATTTTTTTCTGTCTTTCAAGAAGCTACTAGTTTCCCTTAATTTCAGTAGGAAAAACCTCTTGCATAGCCAATTTGGTGTCTACACACTGTTTCGCTCACTGTGGTCTCCAAAGAGGCAAACTAAATTGTACATCTGCTGTTTGCTTTCAGATGCTTGGTGCTGAGGCAGGTGAGAAGAGACAGCGTACACTAAGGAGGAAGAAGAGAGAGTGGATCATTCCTCCTGCCAAGCTGGAGGAGAATGTTGACTACACGAATAAAAAATACATTGCCAAGGTCATTGGGCCTATGCCTATATCTCCCACAATTAGCATATGGTGGCATCAAAATTTGTCAAGGAAATTGGTTAAGTGCCTGGATAGATGAGCTTCAGAGTTCTCAAAAACATCGAGGAGAGAACTGGTTTCCGTCACGTCATTGACTGGTCTGCCACACAATCTTGCAGTGAATGAACCTGTTTCCACTTGTCATTTGAGTCGGTTTCGCTCCTCACCTGTACCACTATAGAGAATTTGGCCCTTGGCTGATGGCTGATATAAAGCACAATGCTGTTTTTTCATCTGCTGTGATAAGTAGTACATCGCCAGAGAGTGAGACATATTAAATGTAAAAGGTTTGTTTATTGCAGATAAAAAGGAAAAAAATAAAAAAAAAAACACGTTGGGGCGTGTAAAGCCTGACTAAATGGTCTGGTATCACAACAATGGAAAACGTGGGGAAATTAACAATTAGCAAAGTAGCCCATCATGCAGGACTAAAGCCATTGTTTTGCTGCTGCATTCTCTTCAATCACTATTAGTTGTTTTACTTTGTTTTGCTCCACTCTTAAAACCCCAATACAACCAATATGTTGGCACAGCTACACATCAGTGTCAACTTAAAGTCACATTTGATTCAGGCAGATACACTGTAAGACTTTTTCAGTGGCACCAACTCAAATCATGCTGCGTTGATTTGCATTGTCATTATCGGTTTAAACGCGATGAGTTGTGCTAAATTGCACCCGACATTAACCTGCGTTAGGCCAAAGCTTGCTTGACTGCCTACCAGTAGGTTACCATGACAGCGTATAGGCTTAGTCATCATTCAGGGACGATTCAGCAACATGTTTAAATAGTTTAGTGGCCATGTTTGACAGTTATCCCAGTTCTGTTTTTCAGGCAATAAGAAGTGCTGCTTCTGTTTATTCTTGCAATATGTTGTACTTTTTTGTGTTCAAAGCCAACGCATTGCATGTTTTCGATAAGATTTAATATGTGATCATTTATCTGACATTTGGATCTTGAACTGAATATGTTTTAACTTAACACTAAACAAGTAATAATCATACTAGTGCTCACAAGTTATTGAATTATCTGTCTGTGTTTTGTTGTCAGATTCGGTCTGACAAAGACATAAATTCAACGGTGGCGTATCATCTCTCTGGAGAAGGAGCTGACAAAGAACCCTTCCGCCTCTTTGTGGTGGACGCTGTCACCGGGTTTGTGCGCATCACTGGTATTCTGGACCGGGAGAAAAAAGCAGTCTACGATGTAAGTCTTTCTTTAAATAAGTTGTACTGTACTGTATGAACTGAAACCTGTTGAAGACTTGTGGCAGAATGGGCTCAGTTTCCCTCAGTCACAAGACTTTATTGAAATATATATGCTTCCCCGCACACATATTTGTGCATCTCAAAGACAATGTGTTGTTAATGAATTTGTTTCAGCTCACATATATTTTATGCTTCAAAGAAAACTGGTGTGATTTCATGGGAGCATAGGCAATGAGCAACTTAATAAGAAATTTTCCACAAATTGCTAGAAATTTGTGAAATTAGTCAAGTCAATTGTAATTATATCACAATTCATAACTTCATAACATATGACATCCCACTATCCTTGGGCCCTCACAGCAGCAGAAGAGAAAATTCTCCCCCCCAAAAACCTTTACACAGGGGAAAAAATGGTAGAAACCTCAGGAAGGGCAACTGAAGAGGGATTCCTCTTCCGAGATGGATAGATGTACACAATTTAGAAAATAGGCTTTAAAAAGCAAGGGAAAACTATATTATAATTGTCATAATTAAATATGTATTATTATGTTACATAATTGTCATTTTTCCAAACACCTTTTTCCAGGTTGTTTCCTTAAAAAAAAAATCTTTTCAGATAATTTTCTTGCACTTTTTTTCTAATTTCTTGCAAATTTTGAGGTCATTTCTTCTTTTCTTACTCATTGCATTCATCCCATGTTTTTGAGATAAATTTTGAAAGAAAGGTTTCAAAGGTTAAATATCTGCTGACAAATCTACAAGTTAAAGTGAATATGTCAGTTGTGCTTGGTGTATCCAAACCAGAAATGGGCTTAAACTATTTGAGGGGGTCCAGGTTGAACCATGCGAAATATATCATTTGTTATAATATTTTTTTTTTACAAGTGACCTCAGGCTCCATATTGCATGCTATATCGTTATTAGAAATCTATTTTTTTAATACATTTAACTGTGTGTCATTCAGATAATGGTATGGATAATGGACTTGCACTTGTATACCTCCTTTCTAGTCTTCCAAACTCTCAAAGCACTTATACACTACATCCTTTACATGCTACTCAGTTTCTAAACATTCACACACTCACTGAACCCCACATTGCTTCTGATGGCACAGCCATGCTGTATGAGATGTACCTGAAAGTTTAGGAATACATCTAGGAAGGAGATATTGAATTGTTTTTCAAAATTCCCCCGCGTGTTTTGCATCTAGAAATATGAATGTGTAACTGGCTTTCTGTTTTGCTCCATTTTGCCAACCGACTAAGCTTGTCCCATATTTTATGTAAAGCTAACAGGGAAGGCTAAATACTTGGATGGGAGCTTAGCAGAGACGGACATCCCACTGAAAGTCATAGTCTTGGACCAGAATGACAACACACCTTCTTTTGAGCTGCAGAGCGGCAACATCACAGAGGCAAGCAAAAAAGGTATTGCCAGACATTAAACATCTATTTAAACATCTATTTCTCCATTAGCCACTTTTTGGATCCAGATTTAATTGTTAGCTGCAACACACTATAAAATATGACAAGTTGCTCTTACTTAAAGTAATCTTGGACACTGAAAAGCTAAAATACATATAACTATTCTTATTTCATGTTAACTTTAAAATTAAGTTTACCTGAAATTCAGCTGAATTACCTTAATTTTGTGAAATTGTTGCAACTTAAAAATGACAAGTGGAATTACCTTGTTTTTTCCAAGTGTTACCACCTTCAGTACACCAAGTTTGTCTGACTTAATTTGATCATGGCAAAGAGGATTTTGCCAGTGATGAAGTTGGGAGAGCTTTGAGTTCTGTTTTGTTAACATGTTAAAGAAAATTACAAACATAACTGACTAGCATGATAATGGCAGAATACAAATATACAGTACAGTGTACTTGGTTTATGGAAGTTGTTAAAACTTAGAAAGATTGATTTCATTAAACTTGTCATTTTTAAGTTGCAACAACTTCACAAAATGTATAATATAGGTCTAAATTTTAAGTAAACTTAACAATTAGATATAAAGTTAGCATAACTGAAGATGGATAGTTATATTATTTTTTAAGGCAATCAATTCCCTAGAATTTCTTTTTAAAAGTAAAATCAACTTGTCGGATTATACAGAGCATAGAGCATAGAGATCATGATGGCTGGTGATTTTCTGGGGTTTTTTCTTACCTGTTTGTCTGTGTGTGTCATCACAGCAAAATTTGTCCTACTGGCAACATTTGTAGCAGGAACTACCAGAGAAGCTGATTTGAGCACTTCGCCAACTGTTCATATGTCTCTCTGTCTTTAAACCGATGCAGATTGCGATCAAAAGTTAAGTTCAAAGATAAGTGTGGTGTAAGTAAGGCTACCAGAAGTAGGGATGTAGGAGGTAGGGGAGGAGCCATTTCCAAAATTCAGTATCATTTTTTACTGTTTGGAATGCAAAACTGTGAAGGTGAATATCTCAAAATCACTCAGAACAAAGATAAAACCTCGTAATTCTAAGATTAGCTTAAAGCACAATTTTTTATAGAAAGCTACTTTTGGACTCAGTGGTGAATAAAGGAGTAGTAGGATGATATAAGTGGGATTTCAAAGGGGATGATAGTTGGGTTGATCAAAGCGTTTGACTTCATCACCACATCATTTTTTACATAAACAATGCGAGCAAACTCCTCTTAATCAGAAACATGCAATTTTGCTGAAGCTACATGGCTGGACTTAATAATAACAAATGTCTGCTAGCTCATAACCCTTTATTTCTGGTCAATACATCACATGAAAGGTAGTGCAGTCATGGCTATAGGGATGTATGGCATCACTTTATCTTGAAAAATGATTGCATAAATACAATTTCTCTCTCTCTCTCACACTCACACACACACACACACACACGCAGTCTGTGTCTCTGTCACTGTCTTGGTCCTTAGTCCAAACAACTGCAAAACTATTATTCTGAAAGTTTGTGGGTTTGGTTAGGGGGTTGGGCAACCTTTATTTTAAGTACAGCTGAAACAATTCCTGTCTTTTATCAATGAAATGCTGCTTGTTTCTTATGTTAATGCAGGAACAGGTGATAATGTTTTATTTTTTCACATGCTTTTTTGAACAAATCATTTTATTGTTATTTTTCTACTCAAAAATATTTTAGATTATTACATATTTATTACACAATGATAGTCAATCTATCTATCTAGATAAACACAGTCTAAATGTATTGTATGTGTTGTGTATTGTTGTGATCCACTGCAGGGTCCTATATCATGCAAATCGTGGGTAAAGATGATGACCAAGCGGGAACACCTAATTCAGAGATCTCCTACAGCATTGTCAGTCAGCACCCAGCAGGCAAAGGTCAAATGTTTAGTATGGACAGCAAAACGGGCAAACTGTACGTCATGGAGAACACACTGGACAGAGAGGTGAGTGCTGCTACCTGCACATAAAACACATTCCACATATGCTGCAATATTTTTGTGCTTCACAAGTTATCGTTTTCACTCTGAACTATCTGACAGGGGAGATGGATGACAGATAAAATGCTTTGTCTTGAGTTATCCAGTCATTCAGGTTATTGGTAATTCCATCATTTAAAGCATGCACAACATCCAACTTTTAGAAAGATGTAGTCAACCGATTCCCTTGAGCTATGGTCCCCGGTAGATGACAGTTACCAGCTCGTCACACACTTGGAATGGTGACATGACAAGAAAACAGCTGTGCTATTTTGCCCCAAGATACTCTCTCATACTGTGAAGACACTGTTGTTGAACTTGTGTAATTTTAGCCAACACCTGCAAGGTGTGCTTCATCCAGTAACAGAAGGATGTGTTTGTTTTTCTTCCAACAGACTTGTGACTCCTACACACTGGTTGTGCAGGGGGCTGATTTGGGAGGGGCAGCAGGGGGGAGAACAGGGACAGGAACGGTTGTGATCAAGGTCCTGGACATCAATGACAACCCACCCACTCTGGAAAAAACTGCGGTGAGCAATATGGCATATAGTACATGCAGTAGCCACAGTTTAGCTCAGGAACTTAAATCAGGTCATGAGAGAGCGACAACAGATGAAAGAGCGATATGATGTGCAACATAAATCAATCAAATATATCCCATTTTCCCTTAATCTCTTTTTTCCTATTTTTTAACACTTTCTGTTAGCTTGTGGGTAGTATGTACATCAAAGTAGCTCTCATTTGCATGGAGAGAGTTATTTTGGACACCGCTCCTTTATCCTTGTTCCACAAGTTTGCATCATGTCTACTTCCTGTTGTCCATGATAAACAGATCATACAAGAGCATGAGCTCAGCCTGCGTGGTGTTGACTGACAGCTTTGACCTTCAAGGAATAGCAAAAGCTAAAGGAAGTAATATAAAGAAAAATAAAGGGAAATAAATAAATCACATTAATTAGAAAAAAGAAATCAGAAAAAAATATGGATGTGCAAAAATAAATATAACATCCACTTCATTAAATACTATAACACCACTGATGCATAAGACATAAGGACAAAGGCTGTGTTAGGATTGGGAAAATACTAAACTATCAAAATGCTGCTTGGCTGATGGACCTAACAAAAAATAGATGCCATAAGTCATTTTAATCAGTTCATAATGCTATCTTACATTGGTGACACCACAGTTTTTTTTTTCTCACCACCACTACCTTTAATTCAGGAAAAAAATGATAAATTAGTTTATGTCCCTTCTTCTGTGTGTTGATGTAGTATCAACAAGTCTAAAAAGAAACTCTCAGTTTGAACTGAACCAAAAGAGCAATATCACTATGTGGGACTGCTTCAGATATTTGAGAATAAATGTTTATTTTTGTTCTGGCAACAGTATGAGCAATAAAAGTCAAGTCTCAAAGGTCTTTTAAGCTGCCTGTCAGGTCATAATTCTGCAAATGAGGCTGCAGGTGTCATCACGTGACTAAGGTCATATGATAACAAATAGTCGAACATGGGGAGAGATCATGACCACTGTCTGTCTGGCCTCCTTAACCTTTCTCCATGGCCTCCTGGTCGATGGCCTCTTCAGAATGAATACTGTGTGTGGTTTTGGACCGGTGTTTGCACACTGTTGATGTCATCTGTTTCCAGTTTATTCACAGAAAGACTAGAACAGATGCAAACACAGAACTGACATCTGAAGTATTTCAGCAAACAATTTTCACTACAGATTGCCTGTTTTGAATGCCATGTTCTGTTTGCAGTACACTGTTTCAGTGAATGAAAATGTCGCTGGCGTAGTCTTGATGAGACTTAAAGCTCTGGACAAAGACCTCGAATACACAGACAACTGGGAGGCTGTCTTTAAGATCATCACAGGAAATGAAAATAATTTCTTCTCCATTGAGACGGACAAGAAAACCAATGAGGGTGTCCTGAAGCTGATCAAGGTCATTATGTTATTTTAAATATTTTTATGTGTTTTTTTTACTATTATCATTATTTTATGTGCTTTTTGTAACCTGTGTTGGGTGGGTCTATAACAGTTTTTTTCTGCTTCTAATCTCCCATTGACAGCCTCTGGATTTTGAAGAACTCCAGAAACTCAAGCTTGGCCTGGTCATTGAGAATGTAGCTGCTTTGGTGAACAGTGGCCATGGAGAGATGAATGTAGATGTCTCTAATCAAAAGCAAAATGCAGCTTTAGAAAGCTATTCCATTCTGATATCAGTGAACAATGTACCGGAGGCACCAGCATTTAAGCCTGAAACAACGGTTGTTTCTGTATCAGAAGATCCAAAAAACATGCCTGTGGATGGTGTGGTCACAACATTCACTGCTATCGATCCTGACACAGGACTACAAGCTAAAGATGTCAGGTTAGTCAAACTGCAGTGAGCATAAGAAGCCTCTCTACAGCCAAACTAGTAGCAGTGAGGCTATACTTAGGAACATTATGTAATGTGTATAATAAGGTTGACCATATTCACCATCTTAGTTTAGCACACTATGCTAACATTTACTAAAAAGCACTTAATACAAAGTACAGCTCAGGCTGAGGAGCACATCATCAGTTGTGCAGGTGTTTTAAAAGTGTTTATTTGATCTTAAATCAATGTATTGGACTCATTGACATAATGTCTTTAATATATGAATGAATGCTGATGATGATGACCCAATAATATTCAAGCACAAAGTGTATCAAAGCAGCAAACGTAGCCACAGTGACATCAACCATTGCTTCGAGCCTTGAGTTTGGCATTTTGGTCGTTGTCATCTTAGATTTTTGGAGCCAGAAATTACCATACTTGGACAAGAGGGTCAAGCAGACTGATGCGGTGTCAATGATGCATTTCTACGCATCTATCCAAAATGATAGGTCACCATGGTGGTGACTTGTTTGTCAATAAGACATGTTTATTCATCCAAAGCAGCGGAAACGGCAGCGATATGATAATTTTTACAATGCACTTAAATGTCAAGTTGGACCTGAATTAATCAAAAACACTTCTATAAAAGGTTGTGTGGGGGTTTAGTTACTCTTTAACGTTACTGGGCTTTGATTTGCAGGAGGTTTGAGACACTTTGGCATTGGCTTCACTTTTTAGACCAGGCGGCTCTGTTCATTTTCTGTTTTACACAGTCTATGTTTTTAAAACATTTTACTCAAGACTAAAACTATTAACCTCACGGCAGCACTATATCAACAAGTCAGTGGATTAGAAAGTTAGAGAGACAAAAATGAACAAAAATTGCATGACAATGTATTTAATAGGTGCTAAGATATGTTGGCGTGGACCAAGGTTGTTGACCAGCCAACTGGTGCAGCCAATTCTCACTCCAAACTCACCAAATAGTGCCGCTCTGTCAGTGCTTGGGTGACGCCAAAAGCATGGCAGATGGTCAGATGGCATCGGCGCATGATAATGCAACGCACAGGGTGAGGTTCAAGTGTGTGTGATATCGCAAAGAGTAGGTTGTTTGTTTAAAACCACAACGGCAGCTCCTAAAGAGGTTAGCAAAGATGCTGCAATTGCATCAGTTAAATCAGTCCTCAAATGGCTTATCCAATCAACAAGTTTTGGAATATTAGTACCTGACCTTTCCCGAACAGTTTCTGATGACAGCTTCTCAGGTGGCTCTGTGACTGTGTCTGTGGCTCTTTTGGTTCCCCACTGTCCATTCTCAATGAGGGATACAGCTAATCATCCCTTAGTTTTAGCTACATCCTTACAGACATGAGAGTCTCACTTGACTCTCAGCAAGAAAGAGATGAAGTGTTTTCCCCAAATTTTGACCTGTTTCTATAACAAAATCATTACTTTAATTGAAAAGTTTACTGTATCGTGTGTTTTTGTCCTTTTCTTACATATTTGTTGTGCTCCAGTTATGCCAAAGCCTATGATCCTGACAACTGGTTTACCATCGATGAAGAAACAGCTGAGATTAAACTCAACAAGGTACCAGACAGAGAGTCACCATTCTTGGAGAAGGGCACCTACATTGCCAAGATTCTGGCCATAACCAAAGGTAATCACGCTTCATAATCGTGTAAGATTATCATCAGTAAAAAAGGCTTCATTTCAAGCTTCTTGCCAGATTTCTGTTCAAACAGACTCAGCCCTCCCAGCAGACAGATTCTCTAATTAATTCAACGCTTCACTTCTTTGAAATGATTTATCACCTTTAGTTTTTTGAGTTGGATGTGCAGTTCATAAATGTAGATGCCGGAGGTTATTTAATAAATAAAGCTCACAGATCTCTGGCGGAACCTGCTAAACAACTTTGCGACCCAAGATGTGTCAGCCATAGAATGAGAACAAGCCCTGGGCAAAATAACATATATCCACTGCCAGATTTATCACACCTCCATGAAAAATACCGACATTATTACAAAAGCACAGTTATAATCAACGGTTATTAAGAAGCACCAATGTTGCCAAAACTAATAACATTTTTGCTGCCATGTGTTCTCGAACAGTGTACTGTTCATGGAGTTTTGGCAGACTAAATTTCAAGACTTCTACTCGAGTCATTCACTTTGTGTAAAGCTACAGCAGGAAACAGGTGTTCACCAATGACTTCATCTTTGTATTAGTGAGTGCAGCTTTATGGTGTTGTGTCATTGCAGCCTGTGTGCTGATTGACTTATTAAACTTCTGTCATCTGCAGACATGCCTGCAAAGACAACCACGGGAACAATATCAGTTCAAGTCACGGACTCAAATGACCAGTGTCCCTCCCTGACCACCACCTCCACCAGCGTGTGCGCCAATTCAAAAACTGTTTATGTGACCGGCATCGATAAGGATGTTAGTCCCAATGCTGCTCCATTTTCATTCAAAATTGTACCTGATGGGACACGAGGCAGCTGGGACGTAGAGGTCATCAATGGTGAGAAGTGTGCTAAGCGGTTAGCAACCATTAGACACAATTTTCTTTTATCTTTCTTTCTTTCTTTCTTTCTGACTTTCTTTCTTTCTTTCTTTCTTTCTTTTTCTCAAAATTCAGTCTAATTACAAAGATTTGTTCATGTCAAAAATTTAACGAACAAAAGAGAAGAATTCCGCCCCTATTTGTTTTGTTCAAAGGTTCAGTGTGTACAATTTAGAGGGATATATTAGCAAAAATGTAATATAATATAATAAATATGTTATCTTAAGTGTATAATCTCCTGACAAAAACAATTGTATTTTTGTTGCCTTAGAATACACTTTTTATTTCTACACAAAGCTGGTCCTATTCTACAAAAATCAACATGTTGCACCACCCTGTTTATACAGTAGCCTAGATGGATCAGACCAAACACTGATTTGAGATGAGGTGTTTTCGTCAGAAAATAGCTTTTTTAATGTGAAACAGCTTTTTTCAGTGTTTGTGCTGGTTTAAATCCATGGGTCCTTTTTTGGAGAGGACACCTCTGCATATGATTAAACTCCTGGTGAAAACCTCTTAAATGTCAGGATCTTAACTTATGAGAGAAAAAAATTAGCACACACTAGCAGGAGCTGAGCTAGGCCCGTCTCCAACGTGTCAAACAGCATCAGAGAAGACTAATCTGGAGCAAGAAACAACTTTATTCAGTAATTTTACCGCTATACATCACCAGGTTGTTATGTAAAGGAGGAGAACTCTTGAAATAATTCTGCTTTTTGTATAAACCTCCTGAATAATCAACACTAAAGGAAGTCTAACCAGAAGAGGTTTCAGCTAGTTGAAATCTGCACTCTTCCCTGTTAGATGCCACTAAATCTCTCTGAATCTTAAACTGTTGCTTTTTTTATTTTTTAATTTTTTTAATTTTTTTTTTTTATTAATTCAGTTGAAAACCTGACATACAGATTCAAAATAAGAACTACAGCTTATTTGATGTGGCTGTATTGGTGGAAAACATGAGTAGACATTTTATATAACACTAGTAGCATTACAGTGCTACTTTTACTAGGCTACTGATGCTATACTAGTCGTAAAGATGCTGAGACAGTGTTAGTCTGACAGTTCTCTTTCCTTTGCTGTCTCTAGAGACGACTGCTGCTCTTCACTCCCGTGAGATGCTGTGGCCCGGTACCTACGAGCTGCAGGTAGAGGTGGCAGACGCTCAGGGTCTGTCTTGCCCCGAAAACGAAGTTTTCAAAGTGGAAGTTTGTACCTGTGAGGATACAGGGGACTGCAGCACGAGGACATCCAAATTAGCAGCTCCTTCCTCTGAGCTCTCTGCTGCAGCCATTGGCCTGCTGATATCTGCAATATGCTTACTGCTGCGTGAGTTGTATTTTAACAAACTTTCCCAAATAATACCCAGTTTAAAAATGAAACTTTGCTATTTTTTACTGTTTAATTTCTAAAGAGTTTAGCTACTGATCTACTCAAACATTGCTAAAGGGATACTGTATATCCAATTATACTCTTTGCATTTTGCAAGTAAGAACAAATTTCCAGTGGAAGAGGCAATAAAAAGACTAAATACTTAATTAATATTCATGACCCTTATAATTGAATTTAGCATAACATTATTCTGTGTTGTGTATAATGTGTAAGTGTAGTGCTAGTTTTTAGCGTGCCAGTAAGTGTATTACTGTCTAAAAGCTGCACAAGAAAAGTGATATCAGTCCAGGTTTTAAAGCTTTAACATCAGAAGATTGGATTTATTCTTGTCACTGTTGTATAAAATTACTTTGCTTGTATGTAATATGGCTCTTGAAATGACAAAATCTTGATATAAGAGTTAAAACACTGTCTTTGAGTTTAGATTAAATTCCCTTTGCATGGATGTCATTTTTTTTACTTCTCATTGCAGTCATTCCTCTTCTCCTGCTGTTCTGTCAGTGTGGAGGAGCAAACACCATCTTTCCTGACAAATTTAGTGATATCCCATTTGACGCCAAAGAACACCTCATATCATACCACACTGAAGGCAAAGGCGAGGATAAGGTTGGCTGGTATTTTTGTTTCCTTTTTATGTGAAGAAAAGGATACATTACCTGTTTGATCTTTGAATTTAGTATTCCAAAACACAGACCAGACATAGTCTGTGAAGAAACCAAGGTGCATTGTCAGAGGAGAAAGGTGGTGGAGGTCAGTATGGTGTGTCACTGAAGTGCTAGCCATGTCACTGAATAGTTAAATTGGGTCCATATAGGGACAATCAAAACCCATTCTAAAAACAGATAAGTCATTTTATCTTTTAAGAATCTATTAAAGAATGTCTCTTAATTATGTTAAAGGTTTGAACATAAGCACGATAAGAAGTTGTGGTAGTAGATTTTTTTTTTTATTTTACTTTTTAAAATGAATGAAATGAAAATGAAATCTCTGCTTTAAAATTTAAAGCTGCAAATTAAGAAAATACTGCTGGTGGTGGTAATTTTATGGTTTGCAGTTGAATGACTTGTGTGTGGATGGGTGACATTTCATTTCTTTTTTTAGGAAGTGCCACTCCAAAGTGTCCCTATCTTGTTGGAAGACCAAAAGCAAGTTGCGGCTGCACCAGCACTGAACTTAAACGGCATGACTTCAGAGATCACAAAAACTCATCAGTCAAGTGCTTTCTATGAAGAACCTTTGCAGAAGTTTCAGGAAAACAGACAGAGTTTGATGGAGTTCGACAATGCCTATGGGTTTTCAAGGCAATCATTCAACAATAATAGTGCTGGGTACAGTAGGCAAACAGTTCTGAGAACAACAGCTCTGTATGATGAAATTGCCTTACCTGATGCCTTCCTCAATGAGTACTACTCACAGGTACTATGTTAGCTTTGCACACAACTGTTTTTTTTCACCAGATCTTTTACATGCAAAGAGATGGTCAGAGTTTATGACATGTTTGTGCTATTTCTTTTCCTTAAACAGAAGGCAGAGTGTACTGTTCCAGTGAAGGATGACCTTTCGAGGTATGATTTTGAAGGCCAGGGCTCCCCTGCAGGCTCAATGGGCTGCTGCAGCCTCCTGGACTCTGATGATGACCTGCAGTTCCTCAGTGACCTTGGGCCAAAGTTCAAGACCCTAGCAGAGATCTGTTCCCCTCCTACACCAACAACTGAAACCCTGCTGACACACCAAATAGCAGGTGCTGCCAAAACCACAGCTGATATTGTTGAACCAATCGTCAAGCCCAAAATAGAGCCCACTGTCAAGACAACATATACCGATATAAAGGCAGAGAGAGTCATGTCATCTACTAACATCTCCAAATCTGTTAGTACTGTAAATACTGCTGCGCAATCTGTGACACTTCCTCGCTCCAACGTTACTAACATCAGTCATTCCTCTAACATCAGTCAATCTGCTACTCTGCCCCGTCCCGCGCAGACAGTCATTCTGCAGCAGCAGCCAGTTTACTACACCACCAGCCCTGTTCTACAGCCTTTGCACTATGTAGTTCAACCACAGCTTCAGAACACTGTTCTGCTGGCCAATGGGGCCAATGGAGCAAATTTACCAGGCTATTATGTAGTCAGTAGGCCACAGAGTCCTCCTTCTGGACTTGTAATCAGTGGCACCTCACACCCTGCCTCTGCTCTAGTTATCCAGGGCACTGAAAGCCCCCAAAGCCCTGTCAGCCCTGCCAGTCCAGGAAGCCCCACCCTGTTGCTATCTGGTAGCCCAGGTGTATTTCCGGGCTCAGTCCCTGCAGAGGGCTGGAAAATAGCAGGGCCAAATCCTGATGGTACTTACATGTTAGTTAAAGATTATAGCAGTCCAGCTGGGGCAGAGGGGGTGGACCCAGGATCATCTCAGGGCACTTCGCCCAGAGGTGCTACCCTGGTAGAAGAGGCTGCTCCTCCTCAGGGGGTGTTAGGCCCAGCAGCCCAGGAGAGTGTGTTTGGCATTCAGCCAGGACACACTGTTGTTAAGAGGGAGGATGTATTTGCAGTAGGTAGCAATTTGGGGAAAACACAGGTTAGGGAGCCAGGGCAGATGGGTTTAGGGCCAGTCAGTGTTTTGGGAGTTGGTGCTGGGCAGCCAAGAATGGGACATGACATGACAGGGAGGCCAGAGGTCAGACATACTGGAATTCATCCATCTGGGATGAATCCCGTTGGAATAAGGCAGGTAAATGAGTCACAACAAATTCATCCGCTGGAGCAAGCAGGGGACCCCACAAAAGATGAAACTGCGCCTGATCAGTTGACTAAAATCCCAGAATCTCAAACAACCACATCTTCAGATGTTATAAGTCAATCAACAGAATCCAATGACCCACAACAGAACACAGAGGAAGGAGCAATAGGTGTTCACTCAAAAGAGCAAGAAGATCTTGTACCATCTGAAGGTTTTTCCATGGAAGATATACCTGTGCTCACTCAAATGACCTCCACAGAAGCTGTTCAACTTGAATCAGATGTCTCTGATTTAGTTAATACAGACAAAGAGAATGAAGAGACATCAGCATTTCCTCAAGGAGAGGGAGCCACTTCTACTGTAGACCACATTAACATTGTAGAAGATCAAATACATGACAGCACAAAAGAAAACTTGGACAGCCAGGAAGCAGCACCTTTGGAAGATGAAGAAATTGAAGAAGAGGGGAAATCTGTTCATCTCAGCACAGTTGCAGGTCCAGAAGATGGAAGTGCTGAATCTCAATCAGATGAAGTCAAAGAGGATCAAAGTGACAGGGACCAGGAGGAAGATGTCAGTCTAGCAGATGAAGTTGTTTCAGACTTAGAAGCAAATCAGGTCATAGATGCTTCTGATTGTATCAATGCAGAAGAGAATATGGAGGAAATAACTATTGTCACCAGTGATTCATATGAAGAGGTTAAGGCTGAGCAGGACCAACCGTTAGAATCTGAAGTAGGACTTGGTGCTGTGGATGCTCAATTGTCAGCAAGTCCTTCAAATGAGATTTCGACAGAAACTTTAAATACGTCTGACGAGAGGTCCATACCTGATCAAGAGGCAATGCCAGAACTGCAGATGGATCATAGTGAAGAGATTAAGATAGACGAAGGTCATGCAAAGACAGATGTTGTTGATGCTGAAGCAATAACGCCATTGCAAACTGTGAGCACTACTTTAGCCAACCAAGAAGAAAAAGATCTGAATGATTCAAATTTGATATCAGCCTCAGAAGAAATAACCACTGAAGTACAAGAAGAGGGCCCTAATGTGCCAACCATTACAACATCAGACCAACATCAGCTTATAGCTGAAGATGATGATAATCAACAAGATATAATGTTAGAATCAGCCAAGGATCAAGTCAGTGCAGAGGCAGGCAGTATGAGTGATGGAGAAAAAGAGGAGAGTATTGTGGAGGAAGGAGTGTCACAGCAAAGTTTCAGCACATCTGATGATCAAGATGAAGATATGGAAAGACAAGATGCTTTGAGCACAAGTTCTCAAATGGAGGAAAATTTCATCTCAGATGACAACATTAGTGACAAAGAGGAAGATGCTGTGGAGGAAATGGTGTCACAAGAGGAGCAAAATATAAGCTCCTCAGATAGTCAAGATGGGGAGAATGCAAACAAAGAAGCATCGAGCACAAGATCTCAAGTGGATGATAACTTAATGCCAGATGATAACATAAATGGCCCAGAAAAAGAGGAGAAGGAGACTTTGGAGAAAGTGGCATTATCCACACAGCAAAATTTTAGCATCAGAGACAACCAAGATGAAGAGAGTGAGGAAGAGGCTGTATCAGGAAGAAATTCTTCACTGGAGGATCAGCTAGTCACAGATGATGATATAAATATTGGAGAGGAAGAGGATCATACTGTGGAGAAAGCGACATCATACATACAGCCACATCTCAGCATCTCAAATGACCAAGATGAAGAGATCGTAAAAGACGATGCAGGAGGTGTGACTTCCCAGGTTGAGGAGAAGCTCACCTCAGAGAGAGATGGAGTCAAAGAGGAGGGTAGTGTGGAGGAAGAGGTGTCACCTGTACATCAACAAACTTTCATCTCAGATGACGACAGTGAAAAAGATGCATCCCACACAGTATCTCAAGTGGAAGAAAAGCTCATCTCAGATGAAATTGTATGTGAAGGCCAAAAAGAGGAGAAAAATACATCATCCTTAGAGCGACACATTAGCATTTCAAGTGACCAAAATGGAGAGAGTGGAAGAGAAGATGCACATCACACAAGTTCTCAGGTAGATGGAGAAGCCTTTAAATCTTACCAGCCTTCAGAAGAAGGCTCTCAGTCTTTAGACACTGAAAGTTTATCAGCAATGTCAAAGGTGGCTGAAACTCAAGAAATGCCTTGTGAAGTCACTACACAACAAGTAAGGCAAGGGATCGAGTCTTCTCAGACAGGTGATATAACTCTGGATATTCCTGAGAGACAAGCTTTAGTGAGAGGTGCTAACATGGAGGGTTTGGATGAAGTGATCACATCTTCAGAGGAATTAGGATCATCCAGGGTGGCCACAGGACAGGTTTCTACGTCCAGTGAAGATAAAGGGGCCAGTGGTAGAATATTGGCATCTGGAAAGATTGCCGGTGGGGATCTCACTTTGGATGAAGGCAAAGCAGAGGCCACTTTTGACCCAGAGATTAGAGAGGGATTGGGTAGTGGTGCATCCAATGCATCAGGTCAAGTATCACCAACATCCTATTCAGAGATGAAAGTTGTGGACAAGGCCATATCTTCAAAGCTGGAAACAGACTTAGGCTCAGCAGAGACAGGAACCACAACTTTTATTGCAACTAGTGAGGTAGCTGAGGAGGCAGTTGACCTTGTTCAGGATGAGAATGTGCACATAACAGGAGAAGTAGCAGAGGTAGACCCAAATACTGAGGGGAAAGTTGGTTTGATAGAGGTTGTGTCAAATGCCTCAGATAACATGCATGTGGCCGAGGCGAGTGGTGGCGAAGTGAGTCCTGTTCAGACAGTCATTGGCCAAACTCCTCGGAACAAATTCAGATGGAGTAAAAAGGATTCCAACAAGAATCCTCGTAGTCCAAAAAGCCCCTCTGGAAAGTGTAAACAACAGTGATTTGCATTCAGTGTTTGAAGCCATGTGAACAACTATACAGTTACCCATAGCATTAAATGTGGAAGTGCTATGCCCCCAGTAGAATGGCAACTTTCTGCACCAATGTCACCAGAAATTACTTGTGTTTTATCAAAGTAAATCTTCAAAAAAAATGCAGGAAGGCTTCTTTACCCAGAAACTATTCTAAACTCAGTATTTGATGCTACTGTTTAGACCATCATATAGTCAAGTGATCACACGTGCTGGATATAATGATTGCTCAGCTGATGACCGACATTGACCAGTAAGGCCTTCACATCAGATGTTCGTTTTGTGTTGCTGTGCTGAGGCTGTGTAGGGCAGACACGCACAAAGTTAAGCAAGTCAAGTGTGAAGGGCAAAACACACCAGCAGTGTTTGACATACTCAGAACACTCCGTCTCCTATGTAAGCTATCTATAAAACCAAACATCTCGCCTTAGACAGATTAAACCACTCCAGCCAGCAATGATTTAAGTCAAGGTAGCAGGATACTACTGTGTTGTAATTTCCAACATTGATGTGTGTCAAAGCTGCAGGAAAGGGCCATTTTGTTAAAGTATCACCTTGGAGCAGCACATCCCAGCTGCCACGCCTTGAATCTGTGACCAGTATGTTGCACTTTGGGGCTTTATAGGCTGGGTGCGATTACCAACTCTGCCCCCAGTTTCCAGGTGCAAACTCTGAATATACTGAACACTTAATAAAGAATTTACCTTCTGAACTTCAATGCCCAGAAATCATTTAATTAATGCTAACTTACTGTGTCTATAAAATAAAACAGTACCAACAGGTCTGTTGGTACTATTTTTACACAGGTAATAAATTAGGCAAGAGTGGTAGAAGAAGACTGACACAGTTGAGTTCAGCAAAGGGAAATTTACCAACATCAGCAATGCATTTGGTTGGTCAGGTTATCCTACAGAGTCTTGCTTGATGCCAATGGGCATATTTTCACATCACATCGCATCATTATTATTTCATCTTTTGATTTGCAATAGAATGAAGATGATATTTCTGCTTTTAAAATGTGCATGGTCTCACCATCACACATTCACATTCATTTGAGGAAAATAATACATCATTGAAGATTTTTATCAAGATTGGGAATTTGGGAAATTTGTGTGTTTGTCAATTCATTGATAATTGATTTACAATTGAACATATGATTGATTATAAACATCATTGATGTAAGCATAGCATTTACATAATCGGGAAACATTTATCAGAGCTGTTTTCTGTGATAAAAGACCTGTCAAGATCCAATCTTGTGTTCAAACCTTTGGCAGCGGCGAATCTTTTTGTTTACAATCACTTGTACATAGTGCCTTAAATGCCTTTAAGGCGGCATCTGCAATTCTGGAGAGAAATTGTTGATATTTCAACTCATCACCCAAGCAAATTGACCCTCCTGTCAGTGTTCCTTCAGAGGCAAAGGAACATCCCTGATGTTATTTACGTATCAGTGCTACAGGGTGTAGCTCCCTTTCTTTATGGGCGAGGACATGGCAGAGGAAGATTAGCCAGCATGATATTGTGTAGCTCAGCCCGAGCCACTTTTGTTTGTTTCCCATTAACAGAGCCAGTGCTGTCTATGAATACTGGGTTTTAGGGTTTTTTAAAAGTTTGTTTTTCTCAGACTATGAGGAGATATTTGCTGAATTTGAAAAAAAAAACAAACTTAAGTATTAGAATCACAGACTGTACCTTGTATATATAATGTATCTTTATTCATACTATAGTTCGTGTTGGATGCCGCTCTTCTTACTTGCTTTGAGCTGAAATGTAACATGTTTAACAGGTTGAAACATGCTAGATTTATGAACACATACATTCAAGTGCACCTGCATGTGGGAACAAATGTCAGGATTAGTTTGGTGATTTTATCTTCTTTACAGACTCATAAGAAATCGCAATTTTTATTAAAATGCAATTTAGGAATGCTGATAACTGTCATTATGTCATTTAAATCAGTCAGTGTGATATTCAGTATACTGTGTGTTGTGTACAGTAAATGTACTCTTTGTTCAGCACTGTAAACGTTTTATGTTCTTTAATTTTCTTTTCAAGCCAATAAGAAGAGGGAGCGGTTTGCTGGATTTATTAGAAGTTGCAGAGTGCTCTCAGGGCAGATAGTTATTTGGATGTGAACCAGCTTCTTTGTACATATAATTATCATCAAATCCCTGAATGCATAAACCACGCATTACTAAGACAAGATAAACTAAACATGAAAAATCCCTGACTTAAGGTTGGATTGTGCTGATTTGACATATACGTAAAGTTAGACCTTTCCTTTTAACAGCTATGACACCGATTTGCATGAAAGGAGTAGAGGAGTGGAGAATAGCATGTGAAAATAAAATTCAAAATAAAATTCAAATCCACCTAATAAGGCTGTATTAGCACATGACGAAACATGCACTAACCTAACACAGCTGAATCTCACAAAAACATGTAAAATGACCATGACCTCTTAACCACATTAAAGGGTGGTGGCTTGTAATGTGTTTTAATTATGTGCTGGTACCACATAAACAATGCCAATGGAAAGTCAACCCTTTTGTCACACAGACACATAAATTCCCTCAGTCAACTACTAATGCAAGCGGCAGTGGTTAGTACAAAAGTCCTATAGGTACCTTTAACCCAAGACACCTGTCTGTGTCCTGTGGCAAAAACCAAAAGTCAGTGTAAACTTAATTTAACTTTATTTTATGTACTTCCAGCTGTCATGTGACGTTACATGATGTACTTGGGGTGCTATTTTCAGGCTACCGTCACATATTGCACTTTGCATCTTCTGATATTTTCCTTCTCTTATTCATAATTTAGGTGGTGTTGGTGTAAATTTAAATTAGTGTTTAAATCATGAATAGAGAGAATGAGTCTGGTTCTTTAAATGACACCTTCTATAGGAGCCATTAGTGATGTAAAACGCTTATAGGACGCTAACCTGTCCTGTATGTTTCACCGTCATGTCATGGGTGTGGTAATATAAGTAGGACACCGGGTTATGTCATGCTGATTTTTAGAAGTGAAAAATTGTTCTTTGTATGGTGTTTATGGACACAGATTGGTGAGTTGTTGTATGTTTTAGTAAAGACCACAATGGTGACAAATAAACTACATCAAAGAAAAGAAGAAGTGGGACTCTTGTTTTCATCAGACACACAGTAGACAGAGGGCAGGCAAACACATCAGCCAGTAGCTTGTTCAGACAGCCCTTCAGTGGCTTTAAGGTTGGACTGAGCTGACAAAACTTTACCAATCTAACATATCATTATGCCGAAATGCCAAATGTAAAGTAAATAACTGAAAGTGATGATCACTTTCAGATTCAGGCCGCCAAATGTTTTAAAAGCACAGTTTTTACCTTCCCAATGTAAAGACAAAGTTTTTCTGCACTGACTAACATACAGCCGAAGTACATAAACACAAAAGGTGACTTCAGGAGACCATGTGTCTATAATCTATATCTATCTATCTATATCTATAATGCTGTTTGTGTCACTATTTGAATAATTCACATAATACTAAAGGAGTTTACACACACTATTTATAATGCTTGCTTATTGCAAAGCAAAGGCATTAATTTGATCTTTTACCATGCAGTCCATGAGGGCGTATTAAATTGTAGACATTATATCATTTCAGATTACACACCCACTCCTCTGTAAAATTAACAGTTCTGTTAAGTGAAGGTCAGCAGTAAGACTGTAACTTCATATTCCATTTGAATGTCGCAAGCTAAATTGGCACAGTGCTATGTACACATTGCAGGGTATTTTACCTGGCATGGACTCTTGTAGTGTTTGCAGATGACGTCACAGTGTACGGTAGGACATGTAGAGCCAGAAAAAAAGTTTGGTGAGCAAATGGAGAAAAAAACAGAATCAACTAATGTATTGTTCATATATATATATATATATATATATATTACAGTAAATGCTCCACAAGGTCTAAGTGGTGTTTCAGTAGTCAGTCCATCCAACTCCCAAGGTTGTTACACCACCTTCTGGTGGATTATGTCAAGTACATAGGATGAAGACACTCAAAGTATATAAGAGTAAATAGCAATAGTGGACACGAAAGCCAACTCTTCTGCCTACGAGTGCTGGAATGCCCAAATCATTACACTAGCATTCTTAGCTTGCTGGTCTGTCATTGTCTACTGATTGAGCTTCAGCAGCTTTATTGGTAATGAGAGCAATGCCTACTAGCCAATCAAAAGTAGAATAGGTCAGGTCTTTGTAGAAAGTGCAGGACTGTGGCAGTACTGGCTGTGAAAGAGGTTGTTTGTCATGCAAATGTTAGGACATGTCAGCATTTCCAAAAATCTCACTTGCACTCTTATTGCTAATGTGCAATGGGTTAAGCTGAAGTGTGACAATAGTTGCAAGGTTGCCTAAGCTTGCTGACCCCTGTACTACACCAATGGTACTATTTTTACACCCCTGTGCTCTCTGCTTTTAGGACTGACTGCAGAAGCATCTATACTGGTTTGGTCAGAAGCTGATTGAGTCTAAGTTATTCATTGTCCAGGTAATGACACAGTACATGGAGCTGGCAGCAGAGTGCATTAGGTTTGGAGTGGTGGAGGGAGGGGGAAGTACAGCGGCTGTTATAAGAGGCCTGAGACAGTGGGGGTCATGTGTAAGCACCAGTTACCTCTGTCTGTCAATACGTCCATCTATTCATCAGCTGACCATGCTTCAACCACTGCACTGTCTGCTTCTTGCCTCTGCCGTGCTGCTCTGCAACACCAGCCCCGTTCCCACGGTCAGTGTTTGTGTGACTGTAGTGTGTTAGTCTAAGATTGTATTAATAATTGTAAATGCAATAACATCAATTCTTTTAAAGATCTATTTAATGAGAGAATTGTAATCTTGAGGTAAATACAGCAGATCTCATACTCCGGCTAAAAGTGGTAAAAGGGCTAAAAGGGCTAAAGTGGTAAAATCGTGCTATATAAATAAAGTGGATTGGATTGGCTATACAGTTTTGAATATTTATCATATAAAATTGATCTAATTCAGCCAACTGAGTTACATACTGATGACGCATGAGTGCGTTTTAGAATGAAGGGTATAGAGGATGAAGTTCAAGAAAACCAATTTTTTTGTTTTCTAAAAATATGTCATGTATTTGAGTGGAATTCATGTAAAATTCTAGGTGAGCTCAGTTTAATAGAATGTTTTTATTAGATTTTTTTCAGCGTAATTCTCTCTGATGGCAGAAGGTCTCTGTAAAGTCATGATCCTTCGCCACACAGTCCCATAGTAATATTAAAGAAGGCTTGAACACCATAACATTTGATCATTAATTAGACTAGAGCATTTTTTTCGAGGTTGTCAGCATTTAATGTTTCCTGCCAGTATAATGCTTAGTTTAATCTTCTTACTTTAAAGATGAGATTGGACCCAGATTCTCTGCATGAGCTTAATATTCAAATAAATACAATGTATCTGAAAACATCACAGCTAACAAATGACTGCCCTGCAGCATTTTTTGGCACTGTTTGAACAACACAAATACACTGTGGACTTACAAACACAGAGTTTGTGGTTCAGTGACCTGCCTTTACCTGGTTTTCTCTCGTAATGTACATGCCACTCAGTTCCCATCCCACGCTTGTAAACATAAGAGATAACAGCTCTTTAGTATGAGTGGCTGCACAGATTATATTCACAGAACTCACAGAGGCGAATAAACCAAATCGATAAATTACATGGAATTAAAAGGCGCAATCTGAATGTTTTGGTTTGAAATTGAACATTGATGGAGCACCGATGAATCAAAGAGGCTTAGCCTGAGTTTGTATCATTATATTTTGTGTTAGAAGGCTAAAAGTGGTACTGATGTGGTAATTATCATTGTCATATTTAGACTGCAAATTAGATCTTAAAAATCATTGAGAAACACATTGAGCTTCCTTTTCCTATCCCGCAATATTTAGAACATGTGCATTTGTTCTCCCCAATCAAAACATGAAAGTAGCAGATGACTTTTATTTTTGAAAAGATTTAAGCATTATCACCATAAACTGAAGAACTGCAGAACAGGTAAAAATTGGAACATGAAAATTCATCAGAATGTAGGAAAACAGATGTTGGATGCTTAAAGTTTTCTTGCATATAGAACACCCAAACTCCTTATTAAATATGTGTGATTCCCAGTTATGATACAAAACCTACCTGCTTTAGTCTAATCGTAAGGTGAACTGTTGCAATTGCACTCATTTGAAAACTATTTTCATCAACATTAAGTGCAAGATTTTTAAGATTTATGATTTCTCAGGGGAAAAAATTATTTCTCTATTTTTGTTTTTATTGTAGTTATAATATTTTTATTGACTTTCCTATTTCTTTAGAACGTCTTGCACGGAGTAAAGATATAATAATAATAATAATAATAATAATAATAATAATAATAATAGTAATGGCTTGCAGAATGGAAAACACTTTACATTTATTTTATGTCGACTTAATAGAGTGTAATGACTGAACTGTAATGATTGAATTGTATGTAATGAATGAATTGTAATGACTGAATCGTATGAAACAAATAGTCAAGTCAAAACTAGGTAGGGCAGGAGTAACAGTTTTCTCAGTGAAAAGCCTTGTGTGCTGCTTTGTTGAACAACAAATTCCAGTATTACTACTACCAGTGTTAATGATAAAAAGCACTGGGTGGTGATAGTTTCATTCTCTTTCAAGCTCTTATTTCACTTAGTGCACTATGCATGAGAAACATTATATTACAGTCATGTAAGTATGGTGCATCGAACCCTGACCTCTGAAGCAGCTCCGGTAATAACATGAGGATGTGTGAGGATGGATGCTGTAAGTGCGCAACAGAGAATGAGGTGTATAGTCTTGGCTTGTGTCTGTGCTGCAGGAGAAACATGAGGACTCAGACACAAAGTGTCCTCTGATGGTGAAAATCCTGGATGCCGTGAAGGGAACTCCAGCTGGATCAGTGGCCCTCAAGGTGTTCCAGAAGACAGCTGATGGGGGATGGACGCAGATCGCTAATGGGTGTGTCCAGTATGAATTACATTGTCAAGTGTGTTTTTTTCTCAATATCCGTTTAATGTGTGTGAAGCATGCAGACAGACTTCACTGTTCCTCTCTGCAGAGTGACAGATGCCTCCGGAGAGATCCATAATCTCATTACAGAGCAGCAGTTCCCAGCAGGAGTGTATCGTGTTGAGTTTGATACCAAAAGTTACTGGAAGAATGAGGGGAGCACACCATTCCATGAAGTAGCAGATGTGAGTATAACGTCATTACACTGTCACCACTATGCAAAGAATCATGTTAGATTATATTAGACCGTATACCTTTTATACTGTTATCTTTGTGAGGCATCACCAATGAGGGGACATTTCATACAAAAATGGACCTACCTAAAAAAGTGCTGCTTTTAACCTTGCTAACAAAACTTTGAATATGTTTACACTTAAATGAACTGGAACAGCGACTTCAGAATGTGCTATGGAGGTCACTGCTACATAATCCAACACTTCCACAATACAGACCCGCTGGATGAAACCTGGCCGGAGGTGTGGTCGGTGTGCTCTTGACAGCGCTTTAATTGTGTAGATAAGATAAAACAGTACTTTTGAAAACAAAGGAGGATTTTTTTTTATGTATAGCTGTATTTGTAGACAATGTCTAAAATAAATTAAATGTACATATTTGTGTATTTCCACTGAAACAACAACAACAAATTGCCTGTCTTACCTCCTGAGAAAAAAAGCTGGTGCATTTTTATCATTTGAGAGTCTAGGCTTGTTGCAAGAGGGGCACTCTTACTCAGTTTGTGCTTTCCTTTGATCGATGTTGTGGAGCTTAAGAGCCATCTTATACTCCCATAAGAGCAACTTTTTTCGATGTGTGAGCATGTCAAAAATCAAAAGTGTGTAAAGCTGGCCGACATAGAGAAGGGGAAAATGTAATATCATTTAAATATGGTGATACCATTCTAAAACAATTTCTCCTGGAAGATATTCATTGTCTTGCCATCGATTGTTCATGTCAAAAGTGGCAGACATCGTGAAAAATGACTAAGCAGCATACAGCTGACCAGTCACTGAGAGAGGTGGGTAAGAATGTTGCACTTTCAGAAAGTTACAGAAATGGTCAGATGGAGTCCTAGTGGAGTACACTGTCCTTATAACACACTATAATGCACCCAATAACCACAGTATGGCCTTATCTCCTGTTATCTTGATGTTTTCTTAGTCTTACAGCAGTACGTCAGGACAGTGCTGCAGTCAAAGAAGCAGCAGTGTTTACATTAGCATGTTCAAGCAGCTGTTTGCTATTCTGCTGTTTGTCTGCAGTGTGAGGTAACGCTTTCTCAGAACAGCAGGGCCAAAAGTCATCTGTTATCATTATCTAGTAGCCTCTATCTCTTCTTTATTCACTTTGATTTGTACATCAAATGTCCATTTTTATCACATTACCTGCAGTAGCAAAAACTAATAAGCTGTCTGATTTGTTATCATATTGGTCACAGTTTTGACTTTAGTCTACTTGTAAACCTTGCTTTACATCTGCCATGTTGCTTCTAACTTCAGCTGCATTTACATCAGGCTTGATTTTCAGAAATTCATGTATTTGGAGATGGATAGTACCAAACATGAAGAGGATTCAACTTGTTTTATAGTTTTGGACTTTGAAGATGAAATGGATATAATTTATTTTCTTTTAATTCTCTCTCTCTTGTCCTTGACATTGACTTTACTTTGTGTTTGCGTGCACGCGCGCGTGTGTGTGTGTGTGTCTGTGTGTGTGTGCGCGCGCATGCACTCGCAGGTGGTGTTTGAGGCTCATGCTGGAGGTCATCGTCACTACACCTTGGCGTTGCTGCTTAGTCCATTCTCCTTCACCACCACAGCCGTGGTCTTCAACGCACATCAGTGATACACATCACAATGTGGATATTAAAGAGCCGCCCATGCCAAGAATGATAACTATTACAATAACTACGTGAGTATCCACTCTGATGAACAAGGACGTGATGGCCAATCGTTTGGCGACAAGCACACACTGCATGTTCCAGCCGTGGGGCCCTGTAAATGTGGATGGATTTTGATTGGCTGTCACTGTTTGTATTGTCATCAAGTGTCTCTGAAAGTGATCCCAATGATACTTTGAATGGAAGGATTTTTAAAACTATGTACTTAAAGTTGTTGTTATTGTTCTTGGTGTGGACAGCCCTTTACAGCCTGGTGGAGGTATCCAGAGATCATCTGTTTTATTTTTCTTCTTGTATACAAATTTCATGCGTTGATCCAAACCAACAGTGAATGTCTTGTATCTACTTACAAGTATTGTGTGTGTGTGTGTGTGTGTATCCAAAGTCTGATATCATATTCCTCTGTGCCACAGAGCTATATTAAAAACACATCAGTGGGCCACATTGTTGCATTGGATGACTTGTTATTTTATTACCCTGAACACACACTATAGTTTGTTTTGTCTTAAGTCTACATTCAACATCCTGCTGCCCCAAAAACACATGAGAGCAACAAATGTGGATTAATCCGCTGCTGAAAATAATCCCCAAAAAAAGTCTTTTCCTCCTGTTTAAGTAACATTTCTTAAAAGCTACAGTGATCAGTTGTTTAGGAAATTACTAACCTTTTTACTTTTATTAAACTAAGAATCCACTAGTTTTTGAAGATTTACATCTTCAGTCGGAAGAACCAATGGTCTCATGGCTACAGTAAACTCAGAAAGTATTGAGGTCAAAGGTCACTTTAGGAGAAAAGAGGTCAAAGACTAGGTTACAGAGATATCCACAACAACTAACTAATCCCATCTCCAAAACACGTTAAGCCAGGACAAAAATACTTGGAAAAGGGGTCTGAGACCTTCAAATGCAACCTTCCTCATCAATTTTATTTTTACATTTCAATCTATTTATATCTCTTTGTCTGATATGAGGGATCTTAATTAGTTTAACGAAATATGTAGGGCTGGAGTTTAGAAACCCTTGTGTTAGTAACAAAAATGACCACAAGGGGGAACCAGACAGCAACAAAACAAACACTCAGAACTTAGGGTGCAGGGTCAAGGCAATCAATGACACTAGTCCTCTCTTAAGATATTGCTGCCTCCTTGGACAGGTTTTCTCATTTTGTTGGCATAATATTAAGAAGTATGTGGGGCTAAAAGCTGTGAGGAGGTGTTGAGACTGCATTTTGACTCATTTTACTTTAGAGGTGTCATATTGACAATGGTGAGAACATCAGGATGCACAGGATCGGGCATTCATTTTGTGTACCATTCATGATTATCAATACATCTTGTAAACTCATCAAATCACATTTATAAACAAGCTACAAAGCCTAAATTTCAATAAGTTTTGTAAGTCCAGTGAAATGCCACACAAGACACCCCCCCCCCCTCAGATTTGTTTTGCTTATTGCTATTTTATTTGGATGTTTCAGATTCAATACACAGAATGATGTATATCAAGATTCTGACATAAGAAGGCTGTTTTCACATTCATGGGCTGGAAAGTTTCTCAGTGCTCACCTTAGATCTGAAAGTAAGGCATACACCCACAAGCATGATTTGTGACATCACTATTGGTTTGCTTGGAGAAAATAAACTGTGGTTCAGTATGCAAATTACACAAGTGTGATGTTGAAACTTGAAATCTCCAGGTCACATACACTGAAAATAGTATTAGATTCTTACTGGCCTTTTAGTGGAACAATGACTAGATAATGTTCACGGCACCAGTGGACAAGAAGTGTGAGGTTATCTAGCCATCAAATTCAATAAGTACTAACGAATATTGTGTGATGGGATCACTCCAGCCACAATGGAGTGAGCTGCAATTTAAATCTAGGTGTAAAAACAGATACCAATAGCCCCTACCCCACTTCTTACCCCCCTCTTTTTGGCTCCCTTACTTAGACCTAATCCTTCTTTGAACTTGGCCTTCATCAGCCCCTTTTACACTGCCTGTTCAAGGCAGGAATGTCATGCCTCACCATTACACATAAAAGGTATGATCAAAGAATGGGGGGACAGAGTTGTCTCACCTTTAAGCTGGCAGCAGAGATAGTAACAGTACTAGATCAACGTTTTTGTAAAAGGGACAGCCAGTGGGTCAGGACCATGGATGGGACAGGTGTGAGGTTTTGAGGACATGTTAAGTGTGTGACCAAACCTCTGGTAGATTGAAAAGGCAGCAGGCAGTAGTTAGCAGCTAACTCAAAGAAGAACTACAGCCGAAAATTTGGACAAATTTGGGAGACTAAGGTCAGAGAGTTCCTTACCTTCCAAGCAGAAATCAGCTGCCATATAACAGGGATGGTACATTATACTTTATTGACATGTTATGCCATTGTTACTGTTAAGAAAGGGGGACTGCTTATGCTTAAGGCCCAGAATATGTGGCTGTTATATAATATCCGCTAATGGCTGTGAACCAAATGGGTGTGTGTCTACAGAGACCACTTCAAAACATTTACTGATTCACTTGTTCCTTCCGCTGGTGTGGTCACAGTTCATTGTTTTCTTTCTCCAGTAAATTAAATGAATATATTACAATATTTTTCTTTGCTTTTTCATGTTCATGTGGTATTAAAGCATTAATCTAACTTGGATTCTACATTTTTAAGATTTAGATGCAAATTTGCACTTTTTTTAAATTTTAAATTAAACTTCGCGCTTCTATTTGTCGTTTTTAAAAGGGAAATTGGGAAAAGGCGCAAAAAAAGGCGCTACATAAAGCCACCTCGTGCGCACAGTGCACACAGGTTTCCATGGCGACGCGGAGGAGGGGAACGGGTGGTCCCACCCACCGGAAACAGTCTCTGCAGTGCCAGCAGAAAATGAAAAGAAGGCGGACCCGTGATCTCTTTTATTGAGTTTATTTCTCACATATCAGCCCGCACATATGTGTTTTGAATGCCACAGCCGTGCGGGAGCAGAGTGGAGACACCCGGTGGCATGACTGGACTCCCGTGTACGCGGTTTGATGAAGTAGAGCGCCGACTGTGTTGGAAACGCCGCACCGGCCGAGAGTAGACTGTGTGGGTGAAGGCAGAGCGGTCCTGCCCCCTTCAATGACCAACCTTCAGTGCTAGCGAGAAAAGCTCCGCTGGCGACACCGCAACCATGGAAGGCTACCATGAGTATCCTTAAGTAGTATTGCTGCCGAGCTGTTGGCCCTTAGTATCACTGTTTCAATATGCCCGACCGGCAGTGCTCCATGAGGCTCTCGGTTGCCTGATATTACCGTTACAGGCCTGCTTTTTCCATCTGGAAATTTCTTGGCAGGGGAAAGCAGGCCGGCTAGCACTGCTAGCGTTTGCCTTTTCCGCGCCGCATCTCTGGGCTTTGACGGTGCAGATTTTTCCATGACCACACCATTGACACTTTTGTCTGTCAATTCAAGGACTTTTTAACTCCTAAAAAGTATTTTATGGGATTCATATCGGCGAACGAGAAGCGGGCCTAAGCCAAAATGGTGAACTGGAGGCGGCTGCTGCGAATGTCCAACCGATCGTTTCTGGCCTTCATATTCTTCTTCTCCATGTCCACCACTTGTCTCTACTTCATTTACGTGGCTCCTGGAATAGGTTAGTTGCCAGAGGTTTACACTAAACGCTTCACAAGGTAACAGTTAATGTGATTATGACACGGATTATCCTCTGCAGCCCAACGAGCTCTCGCTGCTGTCACAGTCCACGCTAAAACCGTTAGCTGACAAGCTAACTAGCTCATAGCTAAAAGGTCCACCCCGGGCCATGATGTCCAGCTAACCCTCGCTATTTTGAGATGTTAGAGAGAAAAATGCGTCTCCCAATGACACGCGGAAGGACATATGGGCTTTATATTATCCCCTTGTGTTGCTTTTATAGGTGATATACGCTTTTGTTGGAGTTGCACAGCTGATTGGGAATGAATGAAGTGGTGGAATCAGTGCTAATGTTAATTTCAGGGTTTGCACAGAGGCGATGCACACTGCAACACAGGCAGGCTGAACCTGTCCACGACTGAGATTTAGACGTATACTTCAATGAGTGGGCCAGAATGTACCAATAGTATTAATTATGTCTAAATAGTATAGTATTCATTATCTCCAAAAATGTCCAGTTTTGTTACATTTGTAGTTAACTTGAGTGAGCTTTTACCTTGATTGAGTTTTGTCTTGTTCTTGAAAGAGTCCCCTGAAACAATACTATGACGGACACTGAACTCTTATCAATCTGCCTCAGTGTGTGGTGTCATTTTTAACAATGTGCGCTGATTGTATGTACACTCGTACAATCCACAATGTTATATGTATTATATGATAGGTTACTGGACATTCCTGATAAAGAAACGTAATTACACAGATATTATTACATTATTGTTGTTGTTGTTGTTGTTGTTGTTGTTATGCTGATTCAGATTCGGACAACTTTATTAATCCTGCCAGGGGCAATTACATAGCAGCTTGCTATGTACACATACAGTAACACGTAGACACATAAATAGATTACTTAAGAATAAATAATAAAAAAAAATATGCCAAAGAGTTCAGTGGAATAAAGGAATTCATAAATAGAATAAAGTTAAGTTTGATTATGATAAAATAAATGAAAACATTAAAAAAAAAAAAACATTTACAGAGAATTTAAAAGAGGAATTGCAGAAGAAATAAAAGATTTGAAATGTTGGGTTAGTCTAACAAGCAGATAAAATGAAACAACGCCTTGACTGAAAGAGGGGAACTTCACCTCCAAGAACACACCCAGGTGAAGTTAAAATACTTGTCGCTTTCTTACGTTGATAGCCAGCAGTGGTCAAGTTCCTTTGTGTCACTCCTGTGATCGTAAAGACTGTTTCTGTCTGTCAGTGTGAGGCTGTGAAACCAGCAGATACATAACAAACAATCATTACTGTATAATAATACAGTCCAGCCCTGATGTTTGACCAGTCAGATGTGTCTCCTGGCTTATCCTCAAATACACTTCCCATGAAAATATTTAAGAATAGTCTCTATTAGTGTGGATGTTTTCATCCACTTTCTCACGAATGCCGATACTAGAGTGAACTTTGGTGGGTTGGGCACATTTCCTTTTTTATCATATGCTCACTTCTTGGTAGCCTACATCGCTTTTGTTGATTTGACACTCAACTTGGTAGTTTTTGTGATTACATGTTGGAGGGGAATTGTTGTGTGTGGACAGGAATTATATGCTGAGAGTGCAGGCTTTTACTGGCAATCGGATGTAGTCATGCTTGGGAGGAGAGGCAGTTCTGGGAAATTTAGCTGGAGACTTTTGTTTGCCCTGAGGTACAACAGGATGATTGTTGATGTAAAGGGATAAGATAGCCAAGAAATGGGTGGTTTTATATTCCAGATATAGACTTTATTAGTTGACGTGGGAATGGGGTATTGTACTTGTGGGTTTTTTCTGCACTTAATGGCATAAAGTAAGTAAAGTAAACTAAAAGCATTTTGAACCATCATATGTAAGGGGGATTCGCCCAGCGATTTGCTGGTTTTTATTTTCAAAAGTGGAAGCAGGTGGAAACAACCCCCCCTCCTTTCCCTTATTATTCATCTAAGTATTATATTACACATACTCTCTGCCAATTGCACTTATTTGTAAAATGCTCAGCATGCTACTGAAGATCTCACAAACACATCATGACTTATTTTGTATATGAATTTTGTACATCTTCACTCATAGTAGGCTTAATTTGGGTTTTAAAAAATTACATTTTAGCTGTGAAATGAAAGAGAAACAAAAAGTGTTAACTAGTCAAGTGTTGCCAAGTTGGAGTGTGTTTCCATTATGATATTTAGCCAAAGATTTGTTTATAATGACAATGTTTATGTTTGTGCATAGAATACTAGACTGGAGTTAGCATGACAGGAACACATGACTCCACAGATATGAATTATTAACAGCATCCGTGCTGCCTTCAGTGCAATCTGGAGGCATGCAGACTGAATAAATGGGTGGAGGAGCATAACAAATGCAGGGAGAATGTGAAGAATCTATGACAAAAGAGTAAAAGCTTGTCCTGGCCCAACACATTACTAAGACTGTTGGTGCTTTTTGGTCATCCGTCTCTACATTGCACATGCTTTAAACTTGCATGCAGTTCATTGTTGTAGCTAATAATGGTGCAGGCAATGTGTGCAAATCATACAGTCAAGAGAAGAGCATTTTTTTTAATTCTTTGGCCTGAGCTGTGTGTGAAACAGCTGTTGGTGTGAATACTTTTGGATGCAGGTTTCCTCTCTGTGTGTTACAGAGCTCAGGGTGTGATGCAGCCTACTGTGTGCTGCTGACATACATGCAGCATTTGGGTGCTGCCTTCTGTACAGTATACTGCTGTACAGGCTGACAAGCTTGTGCGGATTCTCAGCCGGTCTGTGATTGCTGTGCTCCACGCTCTGTTCAACATCCAGCTGAGAATTTAATATGAGAACTCAGGACATTCATTTCATGCTTTGCTTGTTCTGCCTTCCCTGTGACAAATTTGACTTTTCAAGCATGTGTGCAGTTTGGGAATAGGAGTACATATTGATAAGTGTGTTAGCCTGACAGCAGATATAAATGAGCAGTAGTTATCTTTTTAAAAAAAAGTATTTGGTGTTTTTTTTTTTTAATTCTGGACTGAGGAGGACACTTTTGTTTTCATGGAATGTAACTTTTACTGTGTCCATCAGCTAATTGTGAGTCTCGTCAGGCAGAATTGAGCAGCAGCATCCGCTGCTTGTCCTGCTGTGACCTGCATGTTTTCTTAACCCTGTCACCAGCTCCCCAAGCAGGTCTGCGCGGCTGCTCCGTGATAAGACGCTTATCATCCCGGAACACTGTCCTGTTTATTCATTCACACACGCACACTGAAACTGATGCACTGGCCAATAGGGGGAAAGAAACCTGCTTGTCTTTTTAGTTTTAGTTTTTTGTAACCCTTTGATACCTGAGCAAATTGGTTTGATTTCCTTAAAACATTTGGAAAAAGGCGACAAGCAACCCAATAAGAGATGGCCCAAAATAGCAAGAAATTTTCAAAAATGTAACAAGAATAAGGGAAAAAAACACAAAACAACAAGACATTTTTTTTCTCTAACATAATGTTTAATTATATAATTAAGATAATTATAAATGCAATTTTCTGGACATTTTCCTTTTTTTTAAAAAATAATAAATTAAATATAATATCTCCTCCAGCTAATTTTCTGATCATTTTCTTTTCACCTTTAATAACTTTTTTTGCAGTTTGTGGTGCGTTTCTTGTCAAGTCACTTGTCAACAATGATTTTCCCATATTTTTTACAGCACAGGAAAACTGTCGATCCAGGTGTTTAAGGGTTCTTTCAAACATAGAGTATGTACAATATCACAATATCAAATTTACTGAATCACAAATTGATAGGATGATAAAAAGTGTGTTTGCACCTATCGCATACCTCCAAGTAACGAGATTTTTTGTCGCCAGCTGGCTGCCATTGTGTCAAACAGACAAGTTTGATTTATGTCACCTGCAAGCGGGGGCGTTAATTGGTCCGGTGCGGCGCTTTGCATTGTGGTAGTTGTTCGTTTTCTTCCTCTTGCACAAAAGTAAATGCCACAGTCCTTTTTTTCTCTGTTTTCTCAGGTCATGTAGCACCAATTTGTATTTGTAGCAGTAAATTTATGCACAGGAGCTGAGCACATAGGAATTTAATGAGAGTCCCAGCTCAACATTGTGTCAGCCTATACTTTACAATGTTGGACTTGAAAAATAGGCAGCAGTGCGTCCTTGTCTGAAAAAATGAGAAAATAATGAGAAAACTTACTGGCAGATTGATTCACATCAGTGAGACAAAGGGGTGGACATTCCTCAAGCTCACTGTGGCCGTTAATTAAGGCTTCAATGATAAGTTTAAAAACCCATCAGTTATACAGCTCACAACAGGTGGCTCTTCCTCGAGTCTACTGTCGTCTGAATAAAGCTATGAGAAAGCCTTCACTTTAACAGACTGATAACCCTGACGTTTTTACTTTTTCCATGTTCTTAATGCCATTTTCTCATCTCTCTCTGAGTATGAATAAAATACAGATGCAATGAAATGAACACATTGCAGAAACTTTCTTTGTGAATTAATTCCTTGACTCTGTGCAGTTAATAATTTCAGTGAATAAGGACGCTAAAACAAACTAGAAAACTGCTTCTGTTGCTACAAAGTGACCGCTTTCTGTTTCCCTTCTCCGAATCACGAACACCCGCCGTGGATATTTTCTACATAACTGAGATGCTACAGCTTTACTGTCCTGTCAAAATTTCAAACTTGAAGTCTGTGCACCTGTCACCTTTAAGCAGCATTAAATATCTAATATTTACGTAATTGTTGTTGCAGTAACTGTTGATTAACATTGCTCTGGAGTCTTTGTTGGTGCTGCTGTAGCTGTGAGAAATGAAATTTGCTGTTTCTAGTGTTTCTCGCTGCAGCTTGAGCATCATATTTGTTGCTATGGCTGAAAAAGTAACATCTACATGTCAAGTTGTGGTGTTGGTGTTCAATAATTAACATTCAAATCTCTCGCTCCTGTTTTCTTGTCAGCCAACACATACTTCTTCATGGTGCAGGCTCAGGGCATCATGTTGAGGGACAACGTGAGGACCATCGGCCAGATGATTCGATTGTACACCAACAAGAACAGTACGCTCAACGGGACGGGTAAGTGATACACACATACACCTCTCGAGCCCCTTTCCAACTTCACAAAAATTCCCACTAACACCCACAAATATCTAGTTTTTTTTAATGTACTAGGAAAGATTACAAAATGCATCCACACCCACGTCAAATTACTTTGCAGTAGTCAGGGGTATTTATCAGCTCCAGCTCCAGTCTGCTTTGATGGAGATACAGCACCCAGGTGAACGCAAAGCAATCACAACAAAATACCGGCCTACTCCGCCCAAGCAACACTCAAACATCGCTCCAAATTTAGTTTGCACCAAGTCTGAAAGAGACTGAAGAGAATTTTTTTACAGGTTTCCACACTGCTTTTTTATTTTTACCAACCTGTTTTCCTGCTTGTCCGTGACCTCAAATGTGATGGCGCAGGAAAACACGCACGCACGCACACACACACACACACACACACACACACACACACACAGAAAGGCTTGCTTGTGTGCTGCAGAGATGTTGATAAAGCTCTAGTCTTCAGGCAATAGGAAAGCGGTCTGCTCTTTTTTGTGGGTTTTCCAGTGTTTTCCCTCATCAATCAATCAAATTGTATATATATATATATATATATATATATATATATATATATATATATATATATATATATATATATATATAGCACCTTTCAGACAAATCTAATGCAATTCAAAGTGCTTTACAGTTTGAAAAAAACAACAAACAGGAACAAGAACAACATATGAAAAAAGGAAAAATTGATCTTAAAAAATGGACCTTAAAAAAGGAAAAAAAGAATACATATAAACCATAAAATAGTGATAGTAAGATATTACATAAAATCCAGACAAAAAAAAAAAAATGTTTTCAGTTTACGTTTAAAAGTATCAATATTTTCTGCTCTTCTCAGATCCCACAGCAGGCTGTTCCAGCTTTTTGGAGCGTAATGGCTAAAAGCAGAATCACCAAATGTTTTAGAGGTATTAATACGTGTTATCTTAGCTAAATACAAAGATCCTACATACAGTATATGAGGATGAAAGGAAATTGGCAGTCACAGTATGTGGCTGTCCAGATGGTGATGTCTGGAGTGAGATCTACCTTCCCCTGGCCCACACTGCCTACCTATATTAATATGCATTGTGCATAAGATTAACAGCCATCACTCAGACTCATGTTGGCTCTGAGTTCTTTTTACATTCACTTAAAAAAAAAAAGCTGCTGTTTCTACTTTCCTCTCAAATGTGCAACCACAATGACCAAGATGGTTAGGCTTAAAAGTCAGCAGCAGCAGCTCCAGCCACATTAAGAGTGACCACAGTAATATATTACATTTACAGAGAACTCCTTGAGAAACTCAAGTTAGTTAAGCAAAAAACAAAAAGGACAGCGACTGGAGGAATGAATGTGAGACTTTACAAATTAAAAACACCGACAGCAGCTGTTAAGCTTTAAGAGGCTCCGGCAGATGCAGTGCAGAGTGAAAGCAGGGTTTCCATTTTTCAGATCAATAAGCTCAGATAGTATTTGGCTCAAAATTTCCCTATTTGTCCAAGACATTGAAAGCTTCCAGGTTATGAGGACCAGCACCAACACTTTTATTGGAAACCCTGAGTGACAGAAAAGGGGATGTGGATGAATGTTAGGAAAGATATAACTTAACCCCAAACACTGATCAACACCCGAACTACAAGCTTACATAGCATTTCTGCTACTATAAGTTCCATGCTTGTCGTTTTTTGTCCTAAACAACGTCCACACATGGATATGACTATGTTTTCTTGTACGTTATAGATATTTTACTGATTTACTTATTTTTACTGGAGTCTTTGAGGACAAAAACACTGGATTTCTGGAAAAAGGAAAATAACTTCTGTTGCAATGAACACTATACAATGGGACTAGGACTGATAAATAGATGGTGTAATAAAGAGACTACAAGAAATTACTAAAGCAAAAAGGTCTGGATGTGCAGAATTCTTGGGTCACAGTTTCAGTCACAGAAAAGGAGCGGGATTGGTGAAGACAAACATCGTTGGTTTAGTTTGACTGCTTTGGTGTAACTGAGCTCTGATCCTGAACAGTAACAAGTAAACATAGCTGTCAGGTGAAGGGCAGTAACACCGACATTATTTTCCCCTCAAAGTGGAGTATAAAGTATAATTAAAACGAAATATTCAAATTGTACTCAAGTACAGATTTTGAGTAAGGGGGTCGAGAGAATATAGGCCTGGCCAATTAGTGCGGCCAGTATTTGGCAAATTATCTCTATTAGCGTTTTATTCTAATGATTGATGATAAAATGAATGAATTAAAAAGTGCAAAGAAAGTGTCAGCATGGGAGGAACTTTCACTTTGTAAGACCGCAGGGAGATATTTTTATTAATGCATTTTTATTTAAATTTCACTTGACTTTCAAATTAAAAGAAAACTTTTCGGGAACTTGCTGTATTTGGATTTGGATTAAACATTTGCTAAAGGCATTTAAACAAAGTTTTGTGTTTGAGTTTGTTATATTCCAAATACAAAACATTGATAGCAGAACTTTCATTTTTATTGTAAATGCATGGGTTCCAAATATCAGTTATTGGTCTCATTAACTACTAATAATCAGTATTGGTATTGGCCCTGAAAAACCAATATAAGTCGACCTCAAAAATGTATATTTCATGCTGTATTATGTAACTGTATGCTGCTAATACTCCAAAACAATACGCATTTACCATCCACATACATATAAGTATTTTGGAAGTGCAGTAATTATGCTGCAGGTAAATATAAAGACTGCAGTACCAGTTTACAGTCACTTAAGTTAAACACTGATGTCTACACCTGAGAAAAACAAAGAAAATACATTGAAGTGTGGGTAAGATCATCAATATGTAGGCATATAGCTCTGTTACTTGGTGTAGGCTATGTCACTTGCAGTATTATATATATATATATATATATATATATATATATATATATATATATATATATATATATATATATATATATATATATATATATATATATACTGTGTATGTGTGTGTGTATATATATATATATATATATATATATATATATATATATATATATATATATATATATATATATATATATATATATATATATATATATATATATATACTGTATATATATATATATACTGTATATATTATACTTGATGTTGATTGTTTTTGCTGCAGACTATCCTGATGGTAGTAACTCCAGTGAATATCTGGTGCAGCCGACCACGTACCTCCCTGAGAACTTCACCTACGCCCAGAACCTCCCCTGCCCAGAGCGATTACCTTCTATGAGTGAGTAGAGGACTGCCTGACATCAATAATTTTTCATTTAAGAGGCCTTAATATTTTAGTTGCAAAACAAAACTAATGGATAGTCCACGGTGTTTTTTCACAGGTGCTATATTAAAAATATGCTTGTCATGTTGTGTGGTATTCCTTGTACAGGGTTCCTCAAGTGCCGCATTTCTCTAATTCACGTTTATTCTGCGAGTAACTTGATGATGGAAGAAATTAAGACTTTGCTGATGTGGGTTTGTGTGCTCTCTGCAGCAGCGTCTGTGAGAAAATAAGCATCGCTCTGTAACACTGCCGTACTGCACGAGTGGAGTGGGTGTTTTTTACCACAACACAAGCAGAGTGATACATCTTCTCTAGCAAACATGTAGTTGGTCATATCATGTCAGCTTCAGGAGTCACATTTTCCCACTTTAAATTTAATCAGAACAATGATTAAAATTTAAAGTCATCATTCTAATATTTCTGATTCAGGACTCCCAGTATTTAGAAAAATAAAAAATTTAGTGAGTCAGAAGAAGTCAGTAGGTTTCAATGTGCCAGATACATCTTTAATCAACATTTTCTATCTCCTGCTACTATGAGAATTTACATATTTTAACAGGTAGACCAAAAATCTTCGGCACAGAAAGTCTTTTCCACCTAATTTAATTTGCATGTTGTAGCTACAGGTTGTGAATATTGATCAGGCTGCCACTCAGAACTTCTTCTGACCTCTCAGTCTGCAGATTTCAGCTGAATATTTATGTTGTGGTTATCTCTAACTTTACTTTCTTCAACTTTATCTTTTTTTATATATATACCTAAATTGAGTCAATAGGGGATTTGAGTGGATCCAGATTTGATGAGGGGATTAAATACTGAAAACAGGCTCGGGAAGTGGATTTGATAATGATGGATTCAGAATGAATACAGTACTATCAATCCCCATAATTACAATATCTTACAAGAATTAGCAGCCTTTATGCTGTTTGAAAAGAGATTAATTATTACTATTATTAGTGCAAACGGGCATAGTACAAAAGGTGACATATTAACAGACAGTTACATAAAACATTGAGACTGAACAAACAGACATTATGAATGAATTTGGTACAATTTGTAGTTATTGTTGTTAATGTTTTGGTATGTGTAACCAGAGGAATTTGGGGGGGATATAATAATAATTATAAAATTTGCAGCAAGTAGCAATTATGGTCAAGAGAGGGTTGTATTGACCTCAAATCAAAACTGCAAGCAGCGGTTTCGGGTTTCACAAAGCCAGCAAAGGTTGGACTGATGGCGACTTTTTTTTTTTTTTTTTTAAGTAGGATTTGTACCTCAAAAACTCTTTAAATCATCGAACATGCAGGAGCAAATAACCAAGAGGCCGTGTCTTTTCTCTTGACAGTCTTGTTTTTTCCTGTGCAGAGATTTTGTTGTGTTTTGTTGTTGCGGTTGTTGGAGGCTGATGTATCAGTGGTATAATCTCCCCCTCAAACTCTCCACAGAGGGCCTTATGGAAGTGAACATGACAGAGATCCCTATGGAGGAGATAGAACTGAAGTTCTCCAAGTTTTTTGACATTGAGTTTGGAGGCCATTGGAAACCAAAGGACTGCAGACCTCGCTGGAAGGTAAGTTTATACATTTTTCTAGTAATTGTACAAAAGTTTCCTGAGGAATCTTAAAAAGTTATTGAGTTCATTAATCTAAAAATAAGGCTTTAATTGGTTTTAAATTGACTTAAACTTATCTTTCAGAAGTCGTAAAGATGCTCAGACGTGGAAAGTAGGATTTTTCAGGATTTTTTTTCTGATATTGCTTTGTATAATCTCAAACTAATTTGTAATGTCTTAGTAATGTCTTATTTTTTGTGAAATAATTTAATACATTCCTTTACTTAAACTCTTCATGATGGGAATCTAAATAGTGGAAACTGACATGCAGATTGAGAAACACAAAATCGTTCAGAAATGACAGATATGTCCCACTTGTGGTAAACCACATAGATACTTGTATGATAATATGATATGTTTATTGTCCTCCACTCTCAAAAAGGTTGTTTTTTTTAAACCTTTGACGTAAATAAACTAACTTTTTCACTGGACTAAAAAAAACTCACATTTTATGTTACAATAAACATTTTGGCATTAGAAAATTGGTCTTAAAATTAAAATCAAAGTGGTATTAAAATGTTAAAAAGTCTCAAGTCGACCTTGCCTTAAGCTGCAGGAGCTCTTTGTATGTCTTATGAACACAGACAACCTTTTGAGTATAATGTCAGTGATTCAGAGGGAACTCTTCTTGGGGAAAAAGAATAGAAACCAGATGTATTAAGTAGGTGTAGGTCAAGTTTTATTCTAATATTTGTGCTTTAGGTGGCCATCCTGATACCATTTAGAAACCGCCATGAACACCTCCCCATCCTCTTCCAACACCTCATCCCCATGCTGCAGAGACAGCGGCTGCAGTTTGCCTTCTATGTCATCGAACAGGTACAGTCTGCTGGTGTCCGTGTGTGAACTGCTGTTACAAGTCAAACATTCGCGGAATTTCTAAACGCATGCTGTGTCGAATGTGGGAAAAAAGTGTGAAAAACATTTTGGGTAGTGAAGGAAGTCCCTGACCTTAGTGTGTGTGTATGTGTTCAGAGTGGGAGCCAGCCTTTCAACAGAGCCATGTTGTTTAACGTGGGGTTCCTGGAGGCCATGAAGGACTTGGACTGGGACTGCTTGGTCTTCCATGATGTTGACCACATCCCAGAGAACGACAGAAACTACTACGGCTGTGGTCAGATGCCACGCCACTTCGCTGCCAAGCTGGACAAATACATGTACATGTGAGTGTGTCATCAAAACTTACATTTTTAAACTTTTTTTAAATTTATTTATTTATTTATTTTTTAAAACATGCATAAAAGCAAACATGAACTGTAGATGTAATATTGAAACAGGTACACACTTTCTTCTGTGCTGATGACAAATAGATTAATGAGCTGACATGAAATATTTGGACAAGCAGAGAACGATCCGGATGGTTAGATCTGTGTTTAATTCGTGTTTGTTGTTGTTTCCAGTCTTCCATACAGCGAGTTCTTCGGTGGTGTGAGTGGACTCACTGTGGAGCAGTTCCGCAAGATTAATGGTTTTCCCAATGCATTCTGGGGATGGGGAGGAGAGGACGATGACTTGTGGAACAGGTTAGTCTACTAAAGAGGGGTGTAAAGTTGATTCAGAAACTATTAAGAAGCTATCACTTAGTTCCTCAACAGGGGGGACGGAGGGAAAGAAGTGAGCTCGTGGTGTATATCCATGTAGGAATATAGTTTTGTTTTGTATGCTTTCTATGTCTGTTAGTTTTTTGTTTTTCTCTGTGGCTTTTTTGTCTTAGAATTACTTGTGTATTTTTTTTCAGGTATTTTTTTATTATTATTTATTTAGTGATTTGTATATATATATACTTTTGTATATGAGACATTTCATTTGATGACCAAAGATGACATTTTTGCCGCCCACACCTTAACACTGCGGCAGGTTAGAGGCTGCAGTAGTAGTGTCTCCAAGTGTCTCACAGTGTTAGCTGTGGAGTTTTTTTGTGTAAAATGTAGGTTTCAGGTTTTGTCAAGGAAGAAGAATGTGTGTCATGGACCAGATTATATTTCTGGTTCTGCTGCATCGGTTGTCATCCTTATTGTACAGTTTATCATGTGTCCGAGAGTGTTGTATGAGTGCAATGCTAAGTTTGTGAAGTTGTCTCTTAACTATAAAATGACAAAATCTGTGCTGCAGTGTGTGATGCAGCCCCTGGTAGATGAATGTAGGAGACAACAGGTGACTTGGGCCAGCTCACTTTATCATGGTTCACGTCATGATACAGTTGTGGGATCCACTTTAATGCTGCGTTCCAGACGACTCGGATACATTAGCCCAGCTATGAGCACGTAGGCTAGTGAATGACATGTTTTGACTTGATAACAATGTAAGTATAACAGTGCTGTAAAATAAAATGGATAATGGTGTCTGTTACCTTTATGGGTAGTTTTTCCTCTTTTTCACTCACATGTGCAAGGAGGAAGCCCCACTGACAGTGCAGTTGTCCATGGACTAGCCACAGAAACACCAGTTGGTCACTGTCTGTCATGCTTTTCTTTACGGTTGGTGTTCTGAACCTTGAACGCTTGAAAGTCAAAAATTCAAATGGGAAATTCCGACCTCCGATTTTGAAAGGAACACGGCATAAGACCAGTGTCAAGACACGTAACATTTTCTACTTTTCTTCTGAATGTGGAACAATAGCAGACCACAACACAGGCCCCCTGTGGTATCCATGGTTACCTACTGAAGGCATCTGCACAAGGTGTTTGTGGACAGTTTGTGTCCGTGTCACAGTGAAATATAGATTTATGCAGAGGAGGAGATATTCTAATTTTCATCAAATTCACCCTTTTATGTGTTTTCTCCATGAGCTAGGCCTGTGTTTATCAAGTGTCTCAGAGTCATTCCAGGAAATAATGAGTTAATTGCTAAGTAAGTAAAATGTGGTTGAAGTTTGATTCCTGACTTCTGAGGTGTTTGGACCACTTCTTGTAATTGTGATAAATAGCAGTCCACTTCCATGTTTTGGTACAGTTAGTGTTCACACCTGATGTGTACCATACCAGAAGCACTCTGAGACTACCTTTTAAAATAGACCCAGCCCGGGTATAGTACACAATGTTCACACTATTAACACGAATTGGACTTTGGGTCAAGTCAAGTGAACTGGGATCTGGGCCCCGGGTACATGATGTGAAAGCCTCCTTAATCTCTTTATGTGTTCCCAAAACATCACTCCTCTCACACAATCCCTCTATCTGACCTCCATCTCCTGCAGCTCCTAACAGGCCACAACTCCTCTGCTGCTCTGATAAATATCGGGACAGATGGGAGGGATTTCCTGTTACGAAAGTTAATAAAATGCTTTTCTAGATCTAAAAGAAGGATAAAAATGCGTCACTCTGAGAATCACTCTCGATTAATACTTGCCCTGTTATGATCCCTTCATTAAGTAACATTTCAGTGTTTGAATTTGTGACAAAGGGTTCTCACAGTTGCCTCACACAGTGAAGACGACTTTGAACAAATGTTTAACACACCTGTAAGAAGATATTTTTTATGTGTCAATCAGCAGGTTGTCGGTTGTGTTTATAGTGTTCGCAGCTTCAGTTAAGCTGGAGCATGTGATACAAATGGCTTTAGGTTGGCTGTATACTCATTAGTTTAATTCTGTATATAGTAATGCAGCCTGGTTTCTTCTCAGGGTTCACTACGCTGGCCTGAATGTTACGCGACCAGAGGGAGAGATCGGCAAGTACAAGTCAATTCCTCACCATCACAGAGGGGAGGTGCAGTTCCTCGGGAGGTAAGACAGTTTTTTGTATCACACCTTTAATAAGGTCTTTATCTAAAGAAAAAACAGTAGGGCCTTTCTTTCATTTGAACTGTGTCACTTATGCACACCTTTTCATCTAATATCCAATAGATGCTGGCTACAGTGTTTGTCATTGGGGGGTATTTTGGTGTATTTTTTGCAAAAAGTACATTTAACTTTGGATGGAACTTATTTAAAATTCACATAAATACAGCAGGGATGTACAGTATATACGTGATTTGAGTTGTTCAGCACTGTAAAGATGTTCCCTCGTCATGAACACACAAACTGTACTTTATTTTGACTTAATCCTTAATACACTGTCCTGCTGCCCCAAAAACTCACTAGAGAAACAAATTTGAATTAATCTACTGCTAGAAATAGGCGCCAACATAGTCAGTATTTTATCCTGTAACATTTGATAAAAAATATATATACCAGCTCTTTTAGGAAATTACTGAGCTTTTTTTCCACCGAAGACCCTTAACTGTGCCAGCTATGCTTTTTTACACAGAGCCAGACAACATTGTCATAATGCCACCCGAGTGTGTGATTTAAGATAGCGTGACAGCATGCCAGAAGCAAAAGTGCCATGATATCCATCACATGTAACACAACCGTGTCAGCGCCAAGTGTGACCTATAAGCATCAGGCAGCACTTTGTAAACAATAACAAATGCATAACTTGACGATAACAATCATTTGCCATCTCGGTTATAAGGGGGGTTGATCTCTTCCTCTGCTTGGATGGTAAGGAGCCTCTGGACCTCGCACTGTTTTCCTAATTTCCTGCAATTTTCAGTTGTTGTTCTTTGTCTTTGAGTTAGCTGCTAACTGCTATCAGCTGCTTTTTCAATTGCCTGGTCACAAGCATGACACATTGTCAAAATGTCACACCCATCCCTGCTGGCTCAGTATTCACACAGACTTTGATTCTACTTGGTTTAGGCCTGTGCGATATGACGAAATATATCGTCTTACGATAAAGAAATGTATATCATTTCATATTATGCTATATCGTTTATTTCGTTTACGTCATCTGATAACGCTCTGCGTCCGTCCGCATGGCCGAGGGGGCATCTACACAATGCACAATTGCCGAAACCTTCGGACTGTATATCAGTGCAGAGTTTTATCAATCCTGTCAATATATTCAACTTACGTACATACTGATATTGGTATAAGAACTGTGTGTGTGTTCGTAGGTATAAACTGCTGAGGTATTCCAAAGAGCGGCAACACTTGGACGGCCTCAACAACCTCCATTACAGCCCCCACATCTCCCTAAGCAGCCTGTACAAGAACATCACGGTGGACCTGTACCCCGAGCTCGCCCCTATCGCAGACTACTGAACTGCCCCCACCAACCCCCACCCAACACCTCCTCCACACCCCCAGCTCACCCGGCTCCCCTCCGGCCTGGCCTCCTGGCGACCCGTTCAGCTCGAGGCAGAGCGGCGATGCGGCGGAGGAGAGGAGGGGGGCACAGGCCGCGAGGGGTGAAGAGGCGCACCATGTAATGCTGCCAAGAAATCTTAGTGAGGAAAAAAGAAAAAAAAGAAAATCCAAACCGAAAAAAGAGGAAAAAATGAAGAGGCAGTGGCAAGTCTCTCACAGTGAACTGTTGATTGTGTGTGTCTGTGAATATGTGTGTGTGCGTGTGTGCGAGCGTGCGCGTGTGTGTGAGATGGATGAGTTGCTGCATGTCTTTTTGTCCGTGCCGGCTTAACTACTACGAGTTGACATGAGTTGGTTTAGGTTGGAGGGAGCAGCAGCATCTCAGCTCTGATGTTTACTGCAAAGCCTTAATGTGGCAGAACCACAGCTCCCTCTGCTCGGCTCCGCACTGCTTCACTTCTGATGTATCACCGTCACCTTACAAGCCAACAGACAAGTTCTTGTCTCACTTTCTACTATCATTTGTTTTATACATATCATTCTGTTCGGCCACAGTATTCCTTTATAAGGAGGGATCTGAGCGAGGTTGACTTTAATGTTTGTGATGTACTTTTTTCTTTTTCTTTTTTTTCTTTTTTGATACGTGGTATTTATTTTTTTCTCTGATTCGGGGTGTTTAAAGAAGCACTCCTGTCTGTGTCACTCAAGTGTTCGCTGTTTGTTTTGCTGCACTGCTGCTGAATCCGCATGAACATGTATGTAAATATCGGCCTCTTAAAGCTCGAACACAGAACACAAATATGTAAATATGGGCCTTTAAATGCTCGGGCATATTACAGTGATATTCCAGTGGGTTTGAATTTTATTTTGGCAGCTACCTTCGTTCTAAGGATTTAATAAGAGTGAGTGGTTTCTTCCTGACAGGAAGATCTTCTAACACTATAGGATGTTTGGCTTAAAAAAAAAAAACTGACGTATCCAAATCTTAAGATTTGACATTATCTTTTGCATGCCTTAATTTATTTTGTTTACCAGATTTTCTTTTCTTTTCTTTCCAAACATAAATTATTTCATCAGTTAGAGATGTGTATATTTTTAATTTTGCCTTTTGTTGTGCTTTTTTTTTCCCTTTTGAGGTGCACTGTGTGAAAAGAGTAGAGCTGCTCCTCAGAAGGGGGGAGGCGTGACTTGCGTCTCTGTGCCTTTGTGCAGGGAGCAGGGTCGGCCATTGCAGCAGGAGTGTGTCCACACAACATGCTTTAGTGCAGGTTCATGGTTTCATGTGAGTGTATATTTTTTTTGTCTCAGATGTGTTTTTATTTTTTAGATTTTTTTATGATTTTTATTCAACTGATTTAGTGCTGGACCATGTGATAAAGCTCTTCATTGTACTGTACCATGCGCTGAAGCATGGGGATTTGGGCTGGATGCTGTGTGTCTGGACTGTGGTGTTATTATTTTCTAAGCTCGTCAGGCAGTCAGAAGGGCCAGAATGAGAGAACCGTAGTGTCGGCCCCTGGCGGCTGAAGCTACTGCTGTTCTTGAATGGCACGCGCTGTGAAAAGTTTAATTTCTTAAAGCTTTGAGCACTATTAAGATGGAGAGAAATGTGTAGGCAGATTATTTTTGACCAGATGTTCACTGTTAAGATTATCCTCTACATCTCTAGGTTTTTGAATTTGAACACGAGTAGATGTTTGTTTGGACGTTGTCCCAAGACGTTAAATCAGAACTCTGGCCATTCTTTGACCCAGCACCTTATTTCCTGTCCTGTCAGACTATTTAATCTCGTTACTTGCTTCATGATGGCTCCCTTAGAGGCTCTCAAACACTGTGCGATTTTGGTTTTTGTCAGTCCAGGCTGTGGCCCTGCAGCTCACGGTCCTCCAGTGGCCCGTTTAGAGCTTTGGTGACCAAAGTGATGCAAGAACTTTACAATCAAATATGTGACTGCTGCCAACTAACCAATCAGAGTAAGAAACACACTGTCCAACCCGACAGAAATGTAGGTACACATACCACATTAACTGTGTGCTGTATTTATCTGTGCTGTAGTATTTCTTAAATACTAAAACAAACCAAAGGCTTAGAACTCAACTTACTACAGCTTTTGATCATATCACATGAATTTCATCAGCACTTGGAGTTTGCTCTGTTGTCATGGAGTCATGGACGGATAGAAAGTAGCAGAAAATCTGACTGCTGATGAAGATCATGAAGAATGACTGAAAGCCCCCAGAGGAGCCACCAAATGGTTCTTGTTGTGAGATGGTTTGGGAAGGAGCTAAACCTAACATGCATTTTCTTAAAAACCTGACTGGCAACATCTCTTTAGAGATTAAACAATGTGTCAATTAATCAGATAATTTATAGAAAATTATTCTGAAACTCTTTTGTCGATGGATTAGTCATTTAAGTCATTTCTTTTAGTCGTCTCAAATGTGAACATATTTATTATTGTTTTGGTTTGACAGAACAAGCAAATTGAAGAGGTCACTTTGGACACTAATACAGTTATATTTTTATTGGACAAAACAATAACGAATTAAAGGAAAAATAATATCAATAAATTAAAATGTAGTGATGTGTAATCATTAGATGCAGGGTACAAAATTTAACTCTTGTCAATCAGCCAAATGGCTAGTAAATGTTGTGATTTTACCAGCCACCCAATAGATTACTATTGTTTTTTTGTGGGGGGGGGGGGCTGGTGAGTGAAGCAAATCTACCAGCTACATGCTTATTTAACCAGCATTTGGCTGCTGGATGGTTCTAATTTTGTACCCTGCAGCCCCTAAATTTGTTTTCTATTTCTGATGTAGCGCTGCGGTTGACCAGCATTCTAACAAGCCTTGACACTGATATGATACAGTCATACTAATGGTGACTGAGACGGTATTAGGCCCGTCTTGTGTATCAAGGCGTCACACGGTGTCCAGGGTCTGCTGCCATGTCTTCATGGTGTGTCTCTCCGTTCAGTACTAGCAGGCTAATAAAAGCATGGCTTATTTCAAAGTGGTGACACTCACTGTGCAATAAGACATGCAAGTTTTTCAGTAATTTTGCACCACTTTTCACCCAGGTGCTTCTGTGCATGCATTCTTTGCATGCTGTTTAATCTTTGGAGCAGCACGTGCTTGAAAGCCTGACACGATGCACAGTTTGCAAGGCAGGTAATGAGATTTTGTTGTCAGATGGATTGGTAGGAAAAGGTTTCGGGTAGAAATGGCCAGAGTGATATTCTTGATTTATTTTCTGTTGTTTTAAAGCACGTCACTCATTACACCCAGGCTTCCTCCACACAAACGCTGCAAGGACTTCTGGGAAAGGCAGTCTTTTAAGCCACGGTGGATATATCCTGACCTCACCTGCCCGCCACCTTTCTCCCAAAAGCCCTTGCAGCAGTGATCGTCAGAGCAGCCCGTGTATGTTTACAGTTTTTGGGGGTTTTTTTCTTTCTTTTTGTTTTTGTTTTAGTTTTTCAAAGGCAGATGCGACTGAACCTCACGCTACAAAACAATCGGGCTGGTGTTCGGCTACAAAGCTCAAACACTTGGCATGTGGATCAGATGAAAGAGAGGAAGTCACATGTCGGTCTGTTGTTGTGCTGAAGTCTTTTAGCCGCGCTCTCTCGGGTCTGCAGAACCGGGGGACTTTGAAAAGTGTTGGTTTAGCCGATGATTCTCTTGTGCTATGCCTTTCTTAGCTTAGAACCACATTTTTGCATAAGAGAAGAAATCAGCCGTGTTTGTAGGTTTACTGACTGTGTAGCAGCAAGGTGGAGTATTATTGAGAAATGGCTGCTCACTTCATCACAACATTGTATTTGTGACTCTTGATGATCAGCTGGTTAGAGCATATACAGGACCCCCCCTTGATCTGCCCCTCCTGTTCTGTTGCTACAGTGTTTAAATCAGCAGTAATGCCTTAATTATCAATTACTGTTTGTAGTGAAATATCTCAGAAGCAGTGTTCAGATTTAGTTTGTACACATATTCAATATATACGAATACGCTTCCACAAGTCTGGACTGAATCATCTTGTACAGTGGTCAAAACAGTATATGTGAAAGAGGGTTAACCAAAAATGTCTCCATGACAAAGAATTGAAGATCCCAAAATATCAAGAGATTTTTTTTTCAGTTGTGCATTATTTTTCTTCTCTGTTAAATTCAGCGGCAGAGCGGCATCAGAAGATGTAATAAGTGTTTCCCAGCATGAAGAGGTGTTGACAGGCGGTCAGCATGTAGCGCTTTCGATCAGGCTACATTCCATTACTCTCATGGATCTGCTTGGTGTGTTTGCATGGCCAAAGCCAAAACTCTCCACATGCCAAAACTTGGGGAATAAGCTGTCTTGGATCTCAATTGTTTGTATTTGTCAAGTGTTGGGCGTCGGGTCAGTGGGTCCCAGCACGACTCCACTCGTCCCTGCAGCCCTTTTTATCACACAACTATCTGAAATGTAAAAGTCCGTAAGACTGTTCAGATGTGTTTACCATTAGACAACATTTTGCAGTATTTATTTGTGCCTTTTCGTTCTTTCTTTTTCACTTTACATTCAAAACGGAGAGATTACTTTTTTGTTTTCCTGAATTTGTCAATGTTTGGTCCCCTTCATATCAACATGTGTAAAATATGTTCATGATTACAATCGAAAATATCTGATGTTTATGGCTGCCTTGACATGTGAAATAAATAATCCACTGTGACTGCCAGTGGGTCATGTTCAACGAAAGCTTTGCCCATATCCACTACTGAGCTGCAAGGGTTCTCTGCACATTTCAAGCGTGCCCTTGCAGTCAAGGTCTCATCTCATTTCTTGAGAAATTCATCCAAACTAAACTTCACTGTCCTCTAAAAGAACACAAGCACATGTCCTCCTCATCGATGATTTCAAGCACAACTTGCTGAAGCTGTGAGGCTAATCCACCGACCCCGAAACCTTTTAAATATAGCCTTCAATCTGCATGGCCGAGCCTACAGAAACATGCGTGGTCAAAGTAATGTAATCATGTAGTTCCCATGTGCATGATGATCAGAGCAGGTACACAGCGGCTTTGCTTTTATGAACAGCGCTGCGGGCAGCTTTCCACTGATGAGCAGTAACTGGACAGCATGATGTTGTGATGTGTCCATGTTGGTGATTTGACACGTTCATCCCCGCGATAATTAATCTGGATTCCAATGTTTTACATTGCTGTCATTGTTATGACATTCTATGATTTTTTTTTTTTCTTTGATTCTGAAAAATGTTAATAATCACAACCTGACTGATAAATCAATGCATACTGACCACTTTACATGTATATCAGTATTGGAGTAGATAGAGAAAAAATGTGCATCCAGAAATACCAAATATATGCTTGAAGTCATTTAGAAACAGTGTTGCATAATTTGTCCACCAGAGAGCGCTGATGAGTTTATTTATCGACTGCAAAATGCTTAAAAACGTCTTAGTCACAGTTCTTAAAGAATCACTTTATGAGATATTTATCACAAGGTGTTCACACTGGTCATCTTCCAGAGTTTTGTGGCCTCTATCTTTATGTGGAGATTTACTCATAACATAATAAGAGTAGAGTAAATAAATAATCTAATAATGGTATATTAAAGATGGTGTTGCTGGATATGGCAGCCATCAAGTACCAAGAACTTGTTTTAAATGAATACCAAAGATGTGTTTTGGAGAAACTGGTAAAACATTGCACCAAAAGATCCATTAGTAGCTGTTTTGGAGCTTTCAGTTATCCTCCACAGGAGTCTTTGTGTCTTAACTTTTCAGCCAACATGGGTGGCAAGTCTTTAACCCTTTGAAACCTGGATAGACATAACTTTTGTTGTGCTAGGACCTTTGAATCCTGAGACCATTGGCTTGATTTCTTAGAAAATCATGTGGAGAAAAGGCAATTAGCAAATTTCAAGAAATGAATAGATATAAAATGAATTAAATAATGAGCTATGAAAAATGTCCCCAAAACTATATATAAACTCTCATAATTATATATTTAAAAATATGTTGCAAAATCATTATAATTTTTAATCACCTTTGTCAAGTTATTTCCTTGTGTGTTTTTCTTTTTGTTGTGTTTTTTTGCTCTCCTCTTTCTTTTTGTGATCATTTTCAGGTAATTTTCTCAGGTTTCACTTAAATTTCAAAATATGAATTTGGAATTAATGCCAACAAGGCAAACTTTGTCTGCCAAGGAGGATCACGTGATACAGTTGAAAGCTCCAGAAAAGCTACTGATGGACCATTATGTGAAAAGCCCAGAATAAAATGTTTGAATTCATTTTGACACAGTGTCCCCTTTACAATGTTTGTCCACCAGAGAGTGCTGACAAGTTTTTAACTGTAAAGTATCCCACATATTTTGGTCACCAAAAAAAAAAAAAAAATTCAAGGGATCCTTATCCAAAATGCTTGTGTGTATGTGATATGATTATTAGTTGATATTTTGACATCTAATACAACTATCAGTATCTGCCTCAGATTCCAGTATTAGTGTGTCTCTAAAAAGGAACTAAACCATCCACTGATGAAGACCACAAGATGTGGCTGAAAGTTTCCAGTAAGCTGACCTAGGATTAAGAGTTTGTTTTGTCAGAGTGCTATTTCCAAGGTCTGTATTCAGGACCCTCTAGCGCAAATGTAAAACCAGCTGATATGTTGTCATCAGATTTCAGCCTGGTGTCAGACCACATCACTCCAATGATGTGTGAGGTGTAACATCTTTCCTTTGAAGTTCTTTGATCCTCTGTATGTCCTGATCGTCTGATCACCAACTTCTTTGTTTCCACATGAGTCCGTGTTGAAGAACGAAGCTGAGTCCCACACTGAGCCAACCCTGTGAACATGTTAATGTAGCACCCCACAAAACCCCACCCACCCACCCTCCTCCGGACATCAATCACTGAACTTCTTTTCATGGTGAAGTTAGCTCCATTGTCAGATTTCTGCAGTCTTTGGTAACAGACAGTATAAAAACAGTTTGAGTCTGGTGTTGAATTGTTACTTTGTAATTTTTTTTTCTTTGTCAACGGAAGACAAAATAAACACTTCATTGCCATATTCTGGAAAAGAGACCTGTTTGTTTTATTCCTTTTCAAGTGCTTATGACATGTTTCACATTACATTTGTTGAAAGGGGGGGTGGAAGAAACAGTCACATTTACTGTTGTTCTTTTTTAAAGTTTTTTTAAAAATCTATAATTTCATTTTGAGGTTCGTGTGAGTGTAGGATTTAGTGGCATCTAGTGGTGAGGTTGCAGAGTTGAACTATTGTGGCCAAATGGCTTTATCTAGAGCCAGTGTTTGGTTTTTCTGATCTGGACTATTGTAGACCAACTTGGCGGACTCTGTGGAAGAGAGCCTGCTATGTATGTAGATAGAAAGGACTGATTATGAAGCCTTTTTCCTACTTCGAGGAAAAAAACAACACCCTGTAACATCTGGGTTTTCTATGTAATGGAAAAGGTAATGGTTTGCATTCACACTTGGATCTAATTACTCTGCAATAGTCGCGGGTATGAATCAGCTCCAGCTACGTTTGGCATGGATGGAAATACAACACCAAGGTGAAAGGCTAATTTTAGCATCTTTACCAGCAAAATAATGTCTGTCTCTGCCAAAGCAGTGCTTAAACATTGTTTCAAAATTAGTGCACACCGAGTTTAACAGAGAGACTGAATAAGTAAGTAAGGGATATAAAAACAACAATAACATGTTCATTGGCCTTCATGCTGTTTTATACTGTTTATTGACCTATTCTCTGGCCCCTCCGTGGCATTTGATGTGACACACCAGAAAAAAACAGTACGGCATACATGTCTGCTGCAGAGCCGTGTACACTGCTCTAGTGTATTGGCAATGGAAATGGGGCTATGGCCTATTTTTGGCATGTTTTCTTGTGTTTAAAAAAAACTGTGTACACTGAAATTTTGATAGAAAGGGGGTTTTAAGTAATGAGAACTATTATTATTTTCAGATGATGACACACTCATGAAAATATGCAGATTAAATATGATTTCTGCTAACAGATGCCCCCACATCCTACAAACTGGACCTCTAAGTACTTTTTTTTATCCCAAGTATTGCATTTGCTACATTTCAAGTCACTTCAGTTACAGAGTAAAAACAAAAGTCAAATGAAAAAGTCCTGATAAACTGAGAATGGGAGAGCAGAGGAGAGATAAATAAGCAGCTGCGGCAGAGAAGAAGCTGCAGGCGTGTCTGCGGCCACAGGAGGGCAGAGCTGCAGAGAGGTGACTGCATTCAGCTGACACTCAGTAACACATGTATGTTCTACATGTGTTCAGGGTTTAGCAGTTGGTGCTTGACAGGGGGTTGTTTTATCTGAAATCTGACAAAGAATAATTCACTCAATAGGGCCACTTGTTGATTTTTAGTATATATTCGTATTTATATAGTTTAGTTGATATGGAGAATGCAAATTAACATAGTACAACTTCTGCCTGTTACAAACAAGCTATAGTAACTGATGTTTGAAATATAGAAGTTATAGCTACTGCTAGTTTCCAACTCCTGTCCTTAGTTAGAAAAAGAAGAAAAAAGATATCAACTTTACATATAATAGCATGCATACAATAACAATAAAGGTAAAAAGAAGACAAAAGGGTAAATATTTAGTATATTTATTCATAATTTTTTAATTCATTCTTTTTAACACTTGGTTAAACAAAGACGCAACAGGCTTAATTATAGTCAAGGGGCTCCACACTGTAACACAATATGAGATATGTGAAAGATCATCGGGTGCATGTACAGTTGTGCTGTTTGCTGTTTATTCACTGGTTCAAATACACCTCAAGCTGACACACAATCACTATTGGACATCTCAAACGATGTTCTCAAAAGATGCGATCATCTGCAATCATAAGCACAGGATCGAAAGTTAAAGGGCCGTAGGCTGCATTTGTTGAGGCCGAGGATTTAAACACCGCCAACCTGAGGAAAGTCCTGCGGAAATATCAGAATCAGAATCAGAATATATCACCAGCACATCTGCTGTCCTATGCCTTGCTGGTAACACACTTCATGTTTACGCTCCTTTCTGAGAGGGATATAAGACCATCCCTTGTTCCTCCATCAGCAAATCCGACCAGGTCACATGATCACAAAAGGATTACCCCAAACAAGGCACCTAGACCTGATGGCATCCCTGGCTGAGCTCCCAATGTGTTTCTAGATCAACTGGCAGATGTCTTCATAGACATTTTCAACCTGCTTTATTTTGTGGTCCCAACATGTTTCAAGAAGTCCTCTATTGTCCCTCCACTCAAAAAGACCAAAGCCCGCTGCCTGAAAGACCCCATTTCACCTCGCTCATAACTCTTGTACTGTTGTTTCCTGAGGTAAAGGCTATCTGGCAAGAGGCTCTGGGGCTGCTAGTAATCATTTTATAACTTTTAAAAAAGAAACTTGCATTTTTCACTTTATTGACATCTGTGATTATATAGCTACTGTGTCATTAGTTAAAGTTGGCTAGCCAAATTTTTGGACAAAGTCAAGGCTGCTACTGATTAAAAAAAAAAGAAAGAGGCTAACTGTTAAATTCATATGCCGTGGTGGCATTGTGTGTGATGACTGTACCATTTATTTCCAGGTCCTGATTAAGGAACTGAAAATAAATGCATGAGGAAGAAGGGAATTCAATTCCTTTTTTACTGTGTTAATATTTGCTTAAATGGTTTAAGTTACGGATGCTCATCTTCTTTTGGCCGGGGGCCACTTTTGCAAAATGAAAGGGGGCCAGGGGTCTGTCGCAAGAGCCCCACAAAAGTCAGGTGTATGCAGGGATGTTGCTAAGATTTGAGGACATTTACAGTTTAGCGAAGCTCTATTTTTATGCTCTATATGAACTCTGGCATCTTATTTACATTAAGGATACAGAGAAAAATTCCAGTGTGACTACATTTATTGAATTAGAAAATGTTCAGGGGGAGGGGCACCCAGCAGTCTATCAGAGGCCAGATTTGGCTCATGGCCTGTAAATTAATTATCAATGATTTAAGTGTTTCCAAGGGGATACACTGTTGCCTTTGGTATTTCCTGTAAGTTGTGCAGCCTGTAATAAGACTTTTGCTTTGCATAGTTCCACAATCAGGAGGTCTATGTGTGGTGTAAAACTGCGGTTGTTTCTTAAAAAAAACGAGTGCATAGTGTGTCTGCATATGTATGTATGTGTGTGTGTGTGTGTGTGTGTGTGTGTGTGTGTGCGTGCGCGCGCGTGCGCGTCTTTCTTTCTTTCCCATTCTCCCATCATCCATTGCGGGACAGGAAGCGTCCCCTGCTTTTGGCGCGGTCTTGATAGCGGCGTCGGCCATCTTGGAATCACATCAGTGTTTCAGGTTACACTCTGAGACACTGCATGAGCACGCGACTCATTGATTGGCCTCCTATTGCTAATTAACGAGATAAACTATTTTGCATCCCCGTTTACCTCGACAGCATACACATTTGTGTTTTTACTGCTCACGGAGCGGAGAAGCAAACTCAGGATTTTTTCAAAGAACCGTCATGGCGACAGCTAGCGCTACCCCGAGCCGTGAGGCTGGCCGGTCGGCGGCCTCGACACCGCTCTCCCCGACCCGGATCTCCCGTTTACAGGAGAAACAAGACCTGCAGCACCTCAACGACCGGCTCGCCGTGTACATCGACCGCGTCCGGTCTCTGGAGCTGGAGAACGACCGGCTGATGGTCAAAGTGTCTGAAAAAGAGGAGGTTACTACCAGAGAGGTGAGTCCAGCACCAGCTTCAACTATCCGGTCACTCATCCACATGTAGCCTCTCAGCAGCGGACCACTCACAAAATCCAGTCTGAGCTCGTGTGAGTCTAACTTAACAACACAAACGAGTGTGCTTAAGAAGGAATCGATAGAAACCTCTAAAAAGCAACATAAATCCTTATCTATAACCAGCCCACCGTGGTTACATTATCGTTAACGTTAGATATGGCTGCCAGCTGGCCGTACAAACGGTGACTGACGTTAATGAGCTGCTGGAATATTCTTTCCACAGTCAAATGCGCTAGTTTATGAGCGCGCTGTTACTTTACTGACATAAATGATAAGTACATTAACTTCGTTAACAGTAATAATAATAATACATTATAATACACACGGCATGCTAACGTTACATACTGCGTTTTCCTAATCTGCATTCAAATGTAACGGGGCCGGGAAGATTGAGCGGGTGGCTCTGCGCGCCAATCTAAAAATATGACCTCATGAGTTTTCATTTTCAACGTCAACGCGCGCCGCTGCAAACCGGTTTATTTTACATTAACTTGAAGCAAAGTTCATTGTAAAGCTTCTGGCAAACTTAGATTCATATGAATTAAGTCATACTGAGGCACTCTGCTGTGACAACTGTCCCCCAATTTCCCAACAGCCCTTCATTTTCTTTCTGAAATATTTTTATTTTTATTTTATTTAACCAGGACACTCCCATTGACACTGAGAATCTCCTTTTTTCAGCGGAGATCAGGCTAAGAAAGGCAGCAACATAAGTGCAAGCACTTATAGCCAGAAAACACAAATGAATTCAAAAGTGATAAAAATGAAGTAAAAATGAAGCACAGGGTATTCAGCACTGAAAAGATATTTTTTTGTTACTGGGTATTTTAATAAACATGGACATCTAAAGGAATCTACCTCTGATTGTTTCATTGTGGATTTAAAGCCTTTAATGAGATTATTGTCTTGAGTTTCAAGTCATTCTGCACCATTTTCCTCACTGAGGGTGCAGAATGCACAAAAATGCCCATTTCCCAATTTTCTGGACATTTGGAACAGAAAGCATAACGAAGTCTTTCAAATGCAAATATTGTAGTAATAGTGGTAATATTAGTAATACTGCTTTGAATCATCACTGCCAGAGAAGATTCAGGCCCATCTGATTTGGTTGTGACCTCCTGAGAGTGTTGTGTCTGTCAGTAATGTTGTTAAGGGGGGGTCCCGTGCTTCCTCTTAAGGCCCAGACAACATATTATTCTTTGAACAAACGTCTACCAGCAAATATCTGCAAAGTATCGCACATTGTTATTTAAATTACTGGGTTATTTTTATTTATGTATTTTTTGTTTTAATATGGACAGGAATGTGTGAAAATCACTACTATCATTGCTGTTTTGATTCTTGGTGAAATCGAAAATTTAACTACTTTCAAGTTCTTTGCATGTCCTGCATAAAAACAGTGCAAGAGTCAGTGGGAGCTTTTTTTTCGGTACGGATCCATGGGTTTTAAGATTCAACAGATGATTAAACATTGCACAATGGCACATAGCACTATGAGACAGGGTTTTACAACTATGGAAATTTTGTGTTTTGTCACAAGGTTTGTGGTACAGTAGTTAGAAATTATTATACTTCCTAGTAGAGCTGTGACTATGTTGATTTTATTTGTCACCGTGGTGATAGAGCTATGGATTACCGCGGTATTGCAGTTTCCAATATGTTGCAATATGCTGAATATTGATAGAAAACATATTGCAATTGCCAACATCTGCCTCACCTAAAGATAAAGGTTTAAGCATGTTCAACTAACTTAACTGCTGCTAAATGTATCTAATGGACTGGAAAAAAACAATTGACTGTATTATTCTATTGGGCTACTTTGCATTTAATTTGTATTCAGTATATTAATAATTTATACAATTTGGTATGTGTCATCCCTGTAATGATGCAATATTGCCACACAAAAATATCCCGATATTATGCGGTATTTGGGGAGTTTTCCTTCCACCCTAGTTGTTCCAGTCTTCTACCTGTATGGGAACTACAGTGTGAGTTACTGGTCATGCATGGCTGGAATGTCACTCGGTCTGCCTATAGACCAAGTGCTCCACTGAGCTGTTACTAATGTTATGTCTCATGATCTCCTCACTGCAGCACTAGCACCAGAGAAATCTTTCATTATCCACAATTCTGTACCGGCACAGGTCTTTAATAATAAAGCAGGCTGGAGAGCCTCAGTAGCTGAATGGTTACAGTATATGCCACATAACTGCAACTTTGCTGGCTCAACTCTAGCCTTTGATGCATGTCACACCCCTTCTCTCTCCACCACTTTCCTGTATGCCTGTGTACTTAACTGCCCAATAAAGGCAACCCTGCCCCCAAAACACACACACTAAAAAAATGACTTTTGTATATATTTAACATTTAGCAAGCTGCATCTAACTGTGCAAATCATCCATACATTTTAGTTGGGTATGACGAAAAGGAAACAAAGAACTTTGTTGTACGCCAGTAGGAAGTCAATGGGATAAAATAACTGTCCAATCAGAGCTGACTATGTAAATTACACTAACAATCCTAACACACCCAATAGCTTCAGGCTGGAGGGCCTTAACTGAGTCTGCGTGTGTAAACAACGTGAAGGAGTGTCCTCCCCCTTCCCACAGCTGTTTAAATTTATCAAGCAGGTCTCGTGTCTGTTGTAAAGCACATTCCTTTGTGAGAAACTGCTCTCTGAAATTTAAGTCAAAACACAGCCCCGGAATAACGGTCCACCTCCTCACCGGCCTGAGGACGTATGCTGGCAGTTGCCTGACAGCAAATGTGGCTTATGTGGTTCAGCGGAAGTGCTGCTGGCTGTCTGAGAGCAAGCATCAGGCACATTGTGCTTAAATGATTGTGTATACAGCTGACTAAAATTCAATCACATTATTGCAGGTTAATTTCAGTAAGAGACCTCAATTTAAAAAATAGTTTGCAACCTGCAAAACGTGACAGTGGATCTTTGCCCACAGAGGAAGCTGCATAAGCTCCATGCTCATTTAAAGAAGGTCTCTGGTAGCGTGCAATAAGCAAAGCAAAGGCATTTGTAGTCACAAAAGTCCTCGTCACTACATACAATGCTCTATGCACAGAACAAGACTAGACCCAAAAAGTGATCTGATTGATGTCTCAATGCAAGCCACACTCTGAAAGACCATTTAAACACTGACAAACTTCTGTAAACCGCTGGTATTGATAGCATAGTGGACAGAATTAAAGTACTTGTACAGACAGTGGTATTAAAATCTCTACCATATTGCCCCCAGCTGCCCTGTACTAAACAGAACAGTTAGTTGGCTTTACCACTGGCCACTAATGACCACGTAAAGTCAGCTCAGTGGCAAAGCATCTGGATCTCCTGCAGTCAAAAAGACTGCGTTCAAGAGATTATCGGCCCGATAATTGACAGATTATCTGGGCCGATGTTTGGCATTTTGTTGTTATCTCTATTGGCATTTCATTTTAATAATCGCCCATAAAATTAACTTCTCTAGAAGTGCAAAGAAAAAAAAGGTCTGCTTTTTAATTTTTTTATTAAAATTTTCACTTGACTATTAAAAAAAAACATTGCCTGTAACTTGCTGTTCATGACTTTGAACATTTCAGTTTTGATTAAACATTTCCTAAAGGCAATGTTGTTGGAGTTTGTTATATTCCAACCCCTAAATATGGACAGAGATTTTCATTTTTATTGTACATACATATTGGCTCCAAATATCAGTTATCAGTTTCATTAACTACCAATAATCGGTATAATCGGCCCTAAAAACCAGTCGATATCGGCCCACCCCAACTCTGGAATTAGCTAGATGGGGTCTTTAAGGGAACAAATGAGCCTTCAGGCATTAAACTGTAAACTAAAATCCAGACATCAGAGCACTTGATAAACAAACTTTACACGCTGTTAAATATATTTGGGATTGTCTGGTTTTAATTTTTTTTTTTGTGATTATTCTTGTGAAGTAAATTAAAGTTAGCCCTGACAATTGTAGAAGACAAGAGTCAGTTAATTGTAATATTTCTTTTCTTTTTCACCCATTCAAGACATCTAGTAATGAATTCATGTGTCCTGTTTCTTCAGGTGACGGGTCTGAAATCTCTGTATGAGGCAGAGTTAGCTGATGCTCGACGGGTTTTGGATGAAACTGCGAGAGAGAGAGCCCGGCTCCAGATAGACCTGGGCAAGGCTCAGGCTGACCTGGAAGAAGCCACACGCAGGTGATGATACTCCTAATTATCACACAGGTCACACTGTTTGAGATGGGATTAATCAGGGTGAAGGGGAGGGTCAGTGGCCACTTTGAATAAAAATAGCTCTCCTCCTACCTCTGTCCATGTGTTCCAGTGCCAAGAAGAAGGATAGTGATCTTGCCGCCGCGCTGTCCAGGGCCAGTGGTTTGGAAGCCCAGCTGAACAAGAGTGAGGCGTCTCTTGCCACAGCTTTGAGCCAGAATGCCACTCTGACCTCTGAGCTGGCCGATGTCAAGAGCCTGCTGGCTAAGGTGAGTACTGCAGGGTTTTCTGTTCTGAAAAAAACTAGAAAGGGTTAAATAGCCTGACAAAAACAATGAGTAATGTTTTAAAGAAAGAAGGCGCCTTAGTACCTTTCTGAGAAGTTAAGAATCCTATAAACTTCCCGTGGAGCAACTTTATCGCCCAGCCAATGCTGACCGTAAGTGGAGTACACGACTGGAACCATTTCCTGTTCTGCAGGGATGGGGATCGTTCATTTTTATTGATATTGATGACATTATCGAGACTCCTTCACGAACCGAGTCTTCATCGATACCACTATCGATAATTTTCTGTTATTTTGTGGAAAGACGAGGCAGCAATATGTTTTGAATAGAACAGCTTTTGCTCTTATTGCTTAACGAGTATTTGTGAACAGAGCAAAAATGTCTGGTCTTTAATAAACATGGCTGATATAACAGAGCTCCTTCATTGTAACATTAAACTAACAATAGCAAAAAATACATCAGCAGCACTAAATGAAGGACATTTTTCTATCTCTACAATCCATTTAATATTGATGGGAAAAGACATTTCTTAACCAGACAAATGTATTATTCAAGTTCCCCGTCAAAACTTAAGTTTCTTTTTCTTGAGGTTTACATTTGAACACATCACGATGATGTTTTATTTACCTTTGCCTAATAGTCATTTCACTCAGCCAATCTTGATCCCATCACAGTGAAACCTTATGCAACCTTGTTTATTTCGCTAACTAGCTCTTATCCTCCCGATTTCAACATTGGATTACTTTTTTTAACGGACAGGACTTGCCATAAGGTCGGGTGAGCTTAAATTAAAGTGACGTCGTGACTTGACGTGAGATGTAATGTTACGTTATATGACTCATAGGAATCGCTAGCAGCATTGCTCATGATGGGTCAGTGAGTTAAGCCAGGTGCTTATATTTCTTACAGGCGGAGGACAGCCATGCTGTTGCTAAGCGTCAGCTGGAGGCAGAGACACTGATGCGCGTGGACTTGGAGAACCGCTGTCAATCCCTGAGTGAAGAGCTGGAGTTCAGGAAGAGCATGTTTGAAGAGGTAATGTGTGCGTGTGTGTGGTGTGTAAAGACGACAAGGCAGTGACCCTTGCAGAACCAGAATCATTATTACCATTTTCAACTAATCTTTTAGCAGTTTTACTAATTATCCATGTAGAAATAATGCCAAATTCTCCTCCAAAGTTAATCTCACCAAAGTAAGAATTCATGTACATTTCTGAGGCATCTCACAGTTGCACTCCAATCCTCTTTGCGTTCAGGAGGTGCGCGAGTCTCGGCGTCGACAGGAGCAGAGGATAGTGGAGGTGGACTCTGGAGTGAGACAGGACTACGAGTTCAAACTGGCACAAGCTTTACAGGTAATTTGGGGGATGAGTGTATGGTCGTGGAGCTGAACAATCTGTGTTAAGTAGGAAAACAGTGTGTTGTGGCAATGGCAACATGGTTCTCTTGTTTTATGAATGGAATCAGTGCTGCCAAAGAGGAAATTAGCTGAATATACCATGTGAATACGATAGTAATGGAGTTTGTGTGATCCTGCCAGGACCTGAGGAGGCAACATGATGAGCAAGTGTCTCTTTACAAGGGAGAACTGGAGCAAACTTTCCAGGCCAAGGTGAGAAACAAATCTTTTCTCTCTCTCTCTCTGTCACTGTCTCTGTCTCTTTTATCTTTTATCTTTTGAAACTCTGACTCTCACACAAAGTGTCTCGTTCTCACTCTAGTTGGATAACGCCAAGGTGTCCTCGGAGATAAATGACAAGGCAATAAGCACAGCCAGGGAGGAGCTGCAGGAGTCCCGTATCAGAATAGAGGGCCTTGGATATCAGCTCAGTGCCCTGCAGAAACAGGTACTGCTTCATGATCCCCTGTACACACACAACTCACAGTTTCTGATCCGTAGCTTTATGAACTGACAGTAATGCTGGTCGGATGTGTTTGCAGCTGGCCGCTTCAGAGGATCGCATCAGAGAGCTGGAGGAAATTCTGTCTGGAGAGCGAGACAAGCACCGCCGCGCCATGGAGGCAAAAGAACAAGAGATGACTGACCTGAGAGAAAGGATGAACGCTCAGCTCAGTGAATACCAGGAGTTGCTGGACGTGAAGCTTGCTTTGGATATGGAGATCAATGCATACAGGAAACTGCTGGAGGGAGAGGAGCACAGGTATCACACACACACACACACACACACACACACACACACACACACACACACACAGAGGCTTAGGATGCACACTTACATATGCTATGTGAAACAGCTTAATGTTGGAGACGAAAGGGAATATTTGATAATGCATACAGGCTATATACTACAACTTATTCATACAGTGGCCTCAGAAAGTATTCAGACCCCTTTTTCACTTTTTTTCACTTTTTTTTGTAAATTGAAATAGATTAAGATGCTGCTGTGGTCCATTGATCTGCAGTCTATAACTTAAAATAGCAAAGTGAAACATGAAAAATCTAATGTATGCATGTATTCAGACTCTTTGCTGTGGCACGCCATATTGTGTTCAGGTTCATCCTGTTTGGGTTAGTGTAATTTGTTTTGATAGTATTGTCACGTTAATAGTGGGGTGGTTATTCTGTGTTTTCTGCCGGCCTAAGGCAGTTTAGACCCTGCTGTGTCTCAGAGAGATGGATGAGATTGACTCACTGCTGACTGGTGTGTTTCTTTCAGACTGAAGCTGTCCCCCAGCCCACCTAGAGTCACTGTTTCCAGGCTAACCGGATCTTCCTCCTCCCGCTCCTCCAAGAGGAAGAGAGTGGAGGCGGAGGCTAAGGATGTGCCAGAGATGGGCAGAGGAGAGGGTCAGCTGCTGGTGTCTGAAGAAGCCACAGCTAGCGGAGCAGTCACCATATCACCCACTGACATGGATGGAAACGCGGTCACACTGGCCAATGAAACCGAGCAGGTGTGTAAGACTGGACAGCAAGAACCAGCAGTTGGTGATGAGAAGTTGCAACAAAAACTGAACATGAAAGCCTTTTTGAACTTGGATATAATAAATGCTTATCTTTAAGGTTCAAATAAAACCTGAGAAAGTCGACACAGAGGTTTGGTGTTAGAAGATCCTGCGTGTTAAGCTTTTCTGTGTTTTGCAGGACCAGCCGTTGGGCAACTGGAGGTTGAAGAGACAGGTTGACAATGGCGAAGAGATCATCTACAAGTTTTCCCCAAAGTTTGTCCTCAAGGCCGGACAGTCAGTCACGGTGAGAAATTTCAAGTATAAGAGAGTGTGTGATTGTGTCTTTAGTTTCAAATATTTCATATAATTTCTTTATTTATTTTTGCTGTGTTTAATAATTAACAAAGCTATTTATTAATGTGTAAAATAAGTCTAATTTTTATTCAGTCTTTAAGGTTTATTTTATCCAAAACACACACCAGTATTTTGTCACGATTAAACTAAGTGATGTTTTGTATTTTTATCAAGATATCTGCTGCCACTGTATGATTAGAGTAAATGTGATGCATTGAAAATGCAGGGTTCCCACAGTCATGGAAACCTTGAAAAGTCATGGAATTTCACAGTTCTGCTTTCCGAATGAATTTGGTCCAAATCACTGAACATTTTTGAAAAGTCATGGCTTTTTTGTAGTGAAATCATTACCAGTATCCTCTGTTGATAACATAAAGTAGCATAACTGCAGATTTATTATCTGTATAGCCGTCACCATAACGCTCTTACATGTGTTGATATGTGACGTTTCCCTCACCGTTAAGCACATTTCTCCCCATCTGTCTCTTCCAGCATGCCAGCTAGCTGAAATTATGTTTGAATATAGTTTGAATTTGGTATGTTAAAAAAATGCCAGGGAAAAAAATGTTATTGTGGATCCTTGAAAAGTTTCAGAAAAGTTTTGAGATTTGAGAAGTTTTCAAAACTTGTTTGAACCATATAATGGTCATATCAGAGACTCAACAGCGGGATCTACACAGTTCAATGAAATAGTGCGAAGCAGAAAAGAAACAGTGCTGGGAGATGAACCACTTCTGACCATGACGGAGCTGAAGATGATTGGTCTAAATGGCACCTCTGTCTCAGTTTTGCCTTCTGAGCTCACGTCAGTTTGACAAAGTCATGGGAAAAGCTTCTGTGCGGTGTGGACTCCCAGGGGTCCTGTTTTATAGCGGTGAAGGTGATGAGCGTCAAAAAACCTTTCTGTGCTTTCATTGGTGTAAAATCCAACATAAAAGCTGACAGTTTTGATGGGAGTGTGCAAATCCCGTGAGTGTTTCGGCTGGTGTCATTTCCCTGTCAGCATGTTTGAGTGCTCCTGGCTGTTAACTCTTTGAATATGTGATGTATTTATGGCACTGTGTGTATACAGGTTTGGTCTGCTGATGCTGGTGTGGCCCACAGTCCACCAACTGACCTGTTGTGGAAGAGTCAGACTTCCTGGGGCACAGGAAATGACATAGTTACCACTTTGATCAACGCTGATGGCGAGGTAAAGACATCCACGCACGACTAATCGTACTGATGCATCGGTGTGCGGACAGCTACGTGCTAAATGTTGAATGATGTTCCCATGTGATATTCTTGGTAAAAGCACTTTGCAATATGGTGTTTCTGCTTTGAATCATGTCTGACTGACTGTCCTGCAGGAGGTGGCCAGACGGAGCGTAACCAAGACTGAGATGGAGGTAGAGAATGGAGAGGAAGAGGAGGAGGAGGAGGCACAAACGGTGAATATATTTGTTATTCATACCAGATTCACCTGTGTGAAAAGCATCTGAAAACTGTCTTTTACAGGTGTTTCTATGTGTTTTCCCCAAACATTTATAGCAATGAAGGCACATTAAATAACTAACTAAATAACTAAATAACAGATGTTTTATTGCACCTAAAAAAAGAATAATTGCTCTATGTCCTCTTTTTATTAACATTTCTTGTTTTTAAAGTCTGTAAATGCTTGATATTATTTTTTATGATAATCCGAATCTTCTTTTTCTCCTTTAGGGAAAAGTGTCATCCAGAGAGTGTGCCATTATGTGAAGCCTTCCCCCTCTGTTGGCTTTCACTTCCCCATTATATCTATTTTTCTCTAGAGCCACTCAGATATGATGTTATCCATTGCCTCATTGTTATGTGTTTTTTATTCTTCAAGACAATATAAGAATTTTTGGACTTATGGACTCTTTCTACTGCCCTCCACATTTCTGGACCTTCTTTGATGAATCATTTTCCTAAATATTAACTAGCCAAGTCTGTGGATCATGATGAGGATGGATCCTAATATTCAGTCAGACTGTGGTGTTGAAGCTGAATATTTCCCACCCTTATTACTAACAGTAATCTACATGTCGATGATTTATTCCACCGGCTTGTCTTTCATTCATCTGCGATTCGTTCATCTTTCATGCACAGTAGAACACAATCTGTGACCCTGTTGTGTGACTTTTCGAGATAAAGGACCTCCGCTGTATAGCCATTGATATGATGAATTCAAAACATTGAACAAGTAATGAGCAAGTCTTAATTGGATTTTGGAGAACATTTTTTTACTCCAAAATCTAGACTTTTAAGTGTTGCCCATTTAGTACAATATGTGTGGTTACGGATAGATTTTTTTCAAGGTTTTTATTTATGTCTTCTGCTTCAAGGTCAAGTCTGTTTTATTCATATAGGCCAAATGTCATGAATCACAAATTTGCCTCAAGAGGCGTTACAGTCTTTACAGCATGCGACACCTTCTGCCCTTAGAATTCAAATCAGGAACTGATTTTGCGAATTGAACATGATCGAATGAATGCTTGTAAATTTGGTGCTGGTGGGCAGTCAAATGTCTTAAAGCTTGGACTTCAGATCATCACATCTGAACTCCAAACCTTTGGGACACACTTGGTTGTAATGAGCTGTTGCTAGTACCAGTGGGAGCTCCCCGAAGAAGGGCCAACTCATCTTGAAAAGAAACACTACAGGTTAATTTTGACTGACAGCCTCTGATTTCTGATGTTATCTGTGCGGTCTGTAGTGGAAAGAAAATTTGCTCAGTAGCCCCGTTTGCATAGCCTGTTCAAGGCGGGAATGTTGCGCCATTATTTCAGCTCGCCATTCTGTATAAAAAAAAGTACAAACACAAAATACAAGGGCATTGTTTTTACGCCGGCAGCAGAGGTAATAACAGAGCCAAATCCATATCCGTTGTTACACATCGCTTCTTTTGCTTCCATGACGCCGGCATGCTTTCTTAAGTCACACACTGGGGGCAGCGTCATTTGGGTCAGTGTATAAAAAGCGAAACCAGCGTAATGGCAGATCTTATTTATGGCAGTATTGGAGAACCTCTTTTTAAAAAGGGCTTCTGACTCCTCCGTGCAGCCCGACAAATCTTTGAGCCTCAAAATATTAACGTGAGCAATTTTATTTTATTTTTTTGAGAATACTGTAAGCTGTTTGACGATCTGTTGTGCAGAGGGGCGAGTCTGTATCAGTGGTCAGTTAGTAAAAATATTAAAAAATATTGGAATGAAAACCTTTAATGCACACTAAAATGTGAAGTGTAACCTGCTTCAGGAACAGGTCTCTTAGCTGATGTGTAACCGTTGATTGTAATGAGACGCTCAACAGTGACGAGCAGGGACAGCATCTCCTGTGTGAAATGGGAGTTGTGTTAGTAAGTAGCTTTACAGCCATAAAACTAGTTAAAAATCTCGATTTTGTGTTCGCATCAGCTCTGTTGGAATATTAGTCACCAGGTCGTCTGCTTGGATCATCACGGGGCAGACTTTTCTGCTTGACCAGTGCAAAAGCAGCATGACTGCTCTATCTGATGGATGTGGGTTGTGGGCCACTGAAATAATGTGCATAAAAGGAACGCCTTGTGACTGGCAGAACATTGTACGCACAAGTAAAAGAGTGAAAGCAACACTACGATAACATGAGGTGATACACTGATTGAGTGCATTATCTCCGTCTCTGTAGCCTTTTTGTTATTACAATGTACGAGTGTTGCTCTCACACCTTGTGTGCCATCTTGGGAAACTCCATTTTTCTAGTGTGTCTATGCTGTGCTTTACATAGCTAGTTTTTTGTTTGTTTTTTTTTAATAGAGTGCTTGTCTATGTATAATCAATTTGTTTACACAAGATATTTCTTTTATTATTTAGCGTTAAGGATTTCTGGGATGATTAAGGTTGGGTGTTTATTACCTTAAATATATTTCAGGATTCTGAGAAAACGATACCGAACACTACTCCCTGCAGTGTTTGGCAGTGAGTTTAAATGCGTCACCTGGTCAGTGACTTTCATATTGGCAAAAGCAACAACTTTTTGTCTCGTAATTGATAAGTGACCATCTTTAAAGCCTGACATTTTTAGGCTAAACTGACTATTAAGTTAATACTGATCTGATTTTGATCGTTGTAAGGCTCTGAATTGTGATGGTGATTCAGTCCCTCCAGGAAATTTCTGGATTCAACCCACAAGAATGAATGCTTATTTAACTGACCCTTGCAATATGTATGTATTTTTTTAAATTACCTATCCTAACTTTTTTACTTTTACCTTTTTCATAAAAACTCAAACTGCAAATGCTAATGTTACCAATCGGTGCAATTTTGATACAGAACGCTTGTAGAACTCTTTTCCAGAGGCAAATAATCCAGATAACTTTGAAACTACATGGTGGAGTTATTTTTGCATACAAGTATGCATGCACATCAGTTTGTTCTGTTGCACATGCATAAACCCAAAAACCTCAGTTCCTGGAGGGACTGTTACATGACTCGGGTCTGACCAGTTGTCCTACAATATAGATGTGACTGTTTGTGATAATGTAGGGGGAGGGGGGAGGGGCGGGGCATGCTAAATGTGAGTTTTCATCCATGATTAACTGATGTTGAACTACTTTTTGTATACACAATAAATGTTTTACATATACACATTTAGTGTCTCGGTGGTTATTAGCGGTGCTCTTTGTAGTAAATATCTGAAATATGAGGGAAAACAAAAAACAAAGCCTATCCTTTTTTTATTACTACTATTAGTGAACATGAGTATTTTTTTATGTTGAAAATATGCAGAGAAGACAATGTCTGACCAATGTTGGAGTCAAGACCCCCTTAACTTAGAGAGGGTGAAACCAAGCCAAGACTAAGGCAGGGCGGGACTAAGTAAACACCGGAGCAGTGCGAGTCCCTCAGTGCATGACACACTTATGATAAAATGTGGAACATGCAAACCATAGGCACTCACTCCTTAAACTGACCTGAAAGATCCACATTCCCATAGAAACACCCACAGAAAACACAAACACTCCTCTTCATTCACCTTTTTCATTACCACACTCTATATATGTGTGTAGATGTTTAATTTAAATGACTTGATGAAATAAACAAAAATCGGTGCGGGTTGGTTAACTTTTTTTTATTGAAGTTTAAACTGAACATAAAATATACTCTGTGTGTGTGTGTGTGTGTGTGTGTGTGTGTGTGTGTGTGTGTGTGTGTGTGTGTGTGTGTGTGCGTGCGTATACATACACACACACATACATATGTGTATATATACATATATATATATATATACATATGCATATTGAAAACTTCATAGATTTTTAGATTGCATGTCCATATACAAATATACATCCCCTCATACAGTCACACACTCCCACAGACAAAAAAGAACAATAACAATAAATAAATAATAATAATAATAGATTACAAATAAACAAAGATACATAAATTAATTAGATTAGATTTAATGATAAATAAATAGTTTTTTTAGTATTGCAGGGGTAAATTTTATGTCAGTTTGTCAGAGTGAAGTGGCTCCAAACTGTTCGTCTTAACTCACCTATAAACAAACCCTGGGGGAAAAAATGAAATTTTGAGATAAAATCTGGAATTAAACAGAAATTAGCTACAATAAAGACACATACATATCAGAACATTTCATAAAAGCATATTTGGTTTCACATTTTTTCAGTAGCAGTGTCTTATTTAGTGATATTGATATTGAACACATTGGGTTGACTCTCTGCTTGTCAAAGTCCTAAGAACAGGAATTATCCATAACATGAAGGACGTGATTAAAGGGGAACACCACCTAAAGAATTACAGTATGTTACTTTCATGGTCTAGAAAGTTCAATCAAAATGTGTGAACAGGAGCTTATTTCTCTTAAAGCCGGAAACCTGGGAAGTATATCTCAAACTTGTGATGTCAGTAATTAGAAAATAGGCGTTTCTCCATAGACAGCGAATGGGAGCCAAATAGGGGTGGACCCAAATTATGTTTGTTTTCTGTTTTATAGCCAAAATAACTTTATTCTATTATAGTGATCTCATGTCTGAAATGAAACAAAAATGCCCCTACACTCAGAGCATCCTCTGGGTGCTCTCAGTGTCATCTAGGACATCTTTCACCATTCACTGTGTATGGAGCAGCTCCACACTTTATACTCTATGACTTCACATATTTAGCACTTATCGTTTTTGTTTTGTGAGGTCAGTTGTTTATGTTTTCTAATATTTTTGGACTGTCTTGGACAATAGGAATAACGTGTATGAATTTTGAAAACGGGCGTAGTTCCCCTTTAAGTCCAGGAGACGGCAGTAATGCAGGTCCAGTAAAACACCACTGAAGAAGAAAAAGAACCGTCCAAGTGGGTTTTCCGGGTTGATGGATCTGTGTCTCTCTGACTGTTGAATCTGTGATTATTTGGGACTCTGCTGGTTCAGGATGCTGCTGGTTTTGTCTGAAGACCATAAAGAGCACCTGGCCTTCCTGCCGAAGGTTGACACCGCAGGTCAGTGACTGATCCTGGATCAGGAGGACCAGGGCAACATGTTGGCGGCTGTAACGTTACATCGTGACAGTCAGCTGATTGTAAACCAGCAACAATATAAAGTATTTAATAGTCTGTATCGGTAGCACGAAATATTTAGTGTCCTGCGCATGTCAGTATTGTCAATGACCCTGTCCAGATGCAGGGATAACGCTAGAAAATGTCCATAAACCAGCAACAGTTTTGTCAAGTAATGCGAAAGACATTGATTGGAGCATTTGTCATTGGGTTTATCATGTGTTGTGACCGAGAGCTTCAGTAAAAGGTACGAAAAGTCACGTTTACCTAGCGACAAATGTGCGGGGGGGAACCTGTGCGTTTTTTGGATGTTGTAATATCTTATGTGTTGTCTTCTCCTAGTTTTAAAGGCTGCATTACACTGAAGTGATGTAAAATGTCTGAATGTAGCAGGCTGTTCTAGCTGTTCTGTTATTTGCCTTTTTACCGCTTAGTCATTATATCCACAGTACTGGTGATAACTTATCAAAAATCTCATTGTGTATCTATTTTGTGAAAGCACCAATAGCCAGCCCTACAATATGGCTGCAACATTGATATTGAGGCATTTGGTAATATATATACTCTCTCCACTACTTGATATATATATATATCATGTAGTAGAGAGACGTTAACAGCAAGAGAAGTAATCTACTGTATGTAAAGAATAAAATTCACATTTTTCTTGCGCAATTGTAGAGAAACATAATTTTGTGACTGCATTTGTATTCAGGTGTCAGTTAGCACAGTCATACTGAAACTAATGAAGAGAGCAGATAAATGATAATGATACATTTGGAACACAGACATAAATAACGGTTAAATATTCCTGACCAACTAAACATTCTGTAATAACACAGCGGCCCTCTGCATCTGGGTGACACCAAAGGGCCATTTCTATTTGATAATAACAGACCCCTGTCTCTTGAGTAAGGTCCATGCACTATATAATTCTCAGTTTGTCAGGTGCTGTTTCCGTTTCTAAATATCAGAATAATTCCTTAGGAGAATGGTGACATCCCATCTGACTGTATGTAAGAACTGAACACAGTGGTTTTTGTAAATTGAGTGGACACATCCATGTGTTTTTTGTCCTCAGTGGTTGGAGAGTTTGGTCGCATAGCGCTGGAGTTCTTAAGGAGAGGAACCAGTCCCAAAATCTATGAGGGAGCAGCCAGTAAGTCTACAGCTTTTATTACATCCTCTTAGACAAGCAGCTGATTGGTCCAGTGCAACTGCTGCTATGGGTAGGAGTGGACTACCCATGGGAAATGTAGTGTTAAACATTTCTTTTATCTGGATTTACACATAACACATATACAGTATTTATTAATGTTTGGGGTACTAGCAGCAGTATTGTCATAGCTAATGTTGCTTGAAAAATGTATTTATTGCTCATTATAATGTATATCTTGGCTAAGTAAATGCAGCCAAACACAACAGCTCACACACTGATAATGTTTCTAATATTGAGTATAGATGTAATTGATAAAAGTGGAATGATATTGGAAACATGTGACACTTTCTCACGGTACAGTTCAAGAGCCTTAATGAAAAATGTACATAATTACACATAGTCATTCAAACCATTTGCTTGATTCATCATTAATAGTGCAAAGAGACAAAGCATGTTGGAATAACGTGGACTGACTTCTGTGTTCACTGACCAATAAATGCCACGATTTTAAGGGTGGTTTCAGTTTATTATCATTGGGGACAAACAGCACTGAACAAATCGTCAGGACTTTTTTTCCGCATATCATGCAGTTTTGACACACATGCTACCAAACTTTATACCTCCTGCCAGCACTAACGAGGTAATGCATAATGACCCACTGCTTGCAGGAAAGCTTTCTGTTCCTGTGGAAATGGTGCAGCATGGAGTGGAGGGCCTGATGTACCTGATGACAGAGAGCTCTAAACACATGGTGACACACACACACACACACACACACACTCACACACTCACACACTCACTCACACTCTCTGTGTTTGATATGGCAGATGTTGCTTGACCACTCTGACTTCCAGGATCCACTGTATAGATCAATATCATTGTTCACATGCAACAGTTTATTAAAAAAACATTGTCTCATGAAGACTGAGACAAAACACTGGTAAAGGTGAATAGGTGAATGACGTTGAACCAAGACTGCGTGTACAGTTGTGTGTATCGACAGGTTAATAGACTTTGTTTCCTTCAGCCTTATAGCAGGAGAAGCATCAATATAATAACATTAAAGGATGGTGAAAAAGGGATATTTAATGATGGCTTTGTTCTGTTAAATCTGAGCACATCATATCAGCATGCACATTATCAGGGCCTGGAATGCAGCGCTGTAGTTAGTATCGCACTTTTCCACCTATCACATGCCACTGTTTGTGTGTAACGTTTCCTCTGTGTGTGTGCGTGTGTGTGTATGTGTGTAGATCTCTGAAGTGGACTTTCTGGACTCAGTACTGGTTTTAGGGTTTGGCGAAGAGCTTAACCAGATCCTCTTACAGGTGAATTTGAATCAATTTTACTGATCTGAGATGATTTGCAGATACACTTTGAATGTCAGTTCCCTGCTCTCCAGCTGAATGTGTGTCTGTGTCTGTGTGTGTGTGTGTGTGTGTGTGTATGTGTGTATGTGTGTATGTGTGGATGGGGGTGTGTGTGTGTGTGTGTGTGTGTGTGTGTGTGTGTGTGTGTGTGTGGGTTTGTTTTGCAGCTCTACCTGCAACATCACAGTCAGATCCGCAGCATCCTGAGTCAGCTGCCCTCCAACCTGCCTGCCTACCACAACCTGGAATGGAGATTGGATGTACAGGTGTGTGTGTGTGTGTGTGTGTGCACGTGTGTGTGTGTGTGTGTGTGTGTGTGTGTGTGTGTGTGTGTGTGTGTGTGTGTGTGTGTGTCTAAGCCTGCAGGTATGAAATGAGGAAAGGAGGAGGTCAGGTTACACTACAAAGTGAAAGACCAGCATAGATATATTTATAGACAGTTTGCTGTTCTGTTGCTTGGGCAACAGTTTTGATTCCTGTTTACCTCCTGTTAGCTACCAAGGAAACTATAAAAGTTATACACTTTGCTCATATGTGTCATGTCTTTGGCACTAGGAGCTGTAAAGGTTTTGTTCAGATTTTAACTTCCTCTCCCATTTATTTCTCTTTCACTTCCAAATGTGGCTCCCTCCACTCATTCCCACCAGCTGGCGAGTCGTCCAGTCCGTCAGCAGGTCATTCCCATGCTGACGATGCGTCTGCTCCTGACAAAAGGTTCTGACAGCCGTGGTGACTACAGCAGAAGGGTTCTCCAGACAGACCCCAGCACGCTCCTGCACCTCATCTCCACACTAGAGGCCGCTCTAGCTGCCATGAAAACAAGTCATGCTCGCCGCATATGTCGCAACATCAAATAACCCCTCCTGGTCACTCTCTACGTGACCTGTGCCTCCCGCCACCTGCCGAACATCACATTACTGCCTCCATACCTGGACACAATAAGCAGCGTCTCTGCGTTCTGTGGTGTACCGTTGATCTGGTCCTGGATTGTAAACTAGGTTTTTACCCATCAGATTGGCAAATGGTTGTCACTTTTTTTACCCTTGAGTCACGATATGTGCCAGATAGTATTGACTGTATTGTAAATAATGTTTCTACAGTGCTGCTGATATTGTATTAAAGTGTAAGAAAGAAATGAAATGCCATTCTTGTGGTTTGTCAAAGCCAGCAGTGTAAAGGCAGAAAGACCCTGACTTAATCTGTTTCAGAATTTGAATGGACCATACAGTGTTTACAGGAATACTTTGCCCACAAAATGATCATCTGCTCAGGACTTCCCAGGCTTGATTGAGACTGCTTATGATGACTCTACGTCGGCTTTATGAAAGAGATTATTCATTAGATGCTCGGTTTGTTGGGTTCATTGAGCATGCTTGTCACAAAAAGTCTTTAGTCAAGTCAAGCTGTTTTAAACCTCCTTTAAACAAAAATTTCCTGAAAATAAACCTGATTTATTGAAGCAAGCCTGGTTTAACTGGTAATCTGTCTTTATGGTGATTGTTTTGGTTAACACATCTGACAAGCAGGCCTATCATAATCCTGGAAATGTCCCAAAAGTCCTAAAATTCTACAAATGTCCTGAAATCCCAGAAAAGTCCTGAAATCCTAAAAATGTGCTAAAATCTTAGAAACTTCCTAAAATCCCACAAATGTCCCAAAATCCTAAAAACATGTTTAGGACAGCTGCAACTGCCCTCTGGCCTTCCATCATTTTGCAAAAATGACCTCCATGCAAAACAAGTTGAGCATCTGTGTCTTAAAGCTGCTGTAATTTTTTTATGAGATGGTTTAATAATATTTTTAAGATAACAATGGCAGACACAACAGCAGAAGAGGAGTTGTCCTGCATAAAAGTGAAACATATAGCCCCAGTTTAATGAAGGCCTATTTCATAACAAGTTTCTTTGTGATATGCCCTTTAAGTCATGGAGAATATAACTGCAACGAAACATTTATAACATAGAACAGAATATTGTTTTTAAAAGATTTTGCCTTTTTAAATTAAATAAGAATTTTTTTTATTTTTATTCAGTGTCTTTTGTTTTTTTGATGCGTTTTTTTTTTCATTAACCCGATCGTATTGATCTAATGCAAAGATACACCACACATTGTTGAAAATGTAAAATCAAAAACAGCAGGAGGGGAACAGGAAGTATCTGTGTGTCAGGCGCGTCACATGACCGTCTCAGCTCCACACAGGAAGTCGGTTGGCGAATTCAACATGGCCGCTGTCTGCGAATAGAGGAGGAGTAGTCTGAGCTATGAACTAGTGAGGCTTTCTCAGTCTACAGGACAATTGACTCGGTTCAGTGTGTTAGCTGGTGTTGACGCTGGTCCGACATGGCCCAGTGTGTTCAGTCTGTGCAGGAGTTCGTCCAGGACTCGTTTGTCCCGATGGTGGCCGTCTTATGTAGTGAAGAAGCGGAGAGAGTGACTCGCAAGAACAACCTGAATTTCGCCGAGCTGCTGCGGCCTTTCTGCAGACTAACGTCCGAAGGTAAGAGCTACTGTTTACAAACCACCGTGAGTCCGGACTGTCACTCTCATAGCTGTCACGAACGGAGCCTTAGTGAGATAGCTAGCATCTTTAGCCTGCTAACGTCAGTTGACATTAGCTCGGGGCTAACAGAGTGCTAGCAGACCGGGTTGTGTTGAAGCAGCTGTGTGTTGACCGGAGAGGAGACCAAGTCCTGACTGACACCTGAGAGGGCCGACTGACACCTGACCATTGAGCCTCTGGTACTGATAACTTTCAGACAGACAGTTAACATTTCTGTTGCTCTGGTTTTCGGTTAAAATATAGCTCAAGTTGTAAGCAAGTTATGTGGTGGATGAGCTTAAGTAAACGTTAACTCCACAGAGCCAAGAGAGCCCGAGATCTGATCCAAAGCTTTGTCACAATAACAGATAACAGGAGATGAGCTGCGCCTCGGTTGTGACAAGAGCAGGGCCCCGTTTATCAGACATGGTCAACAGCCGGGTTATCCATATTTTAAAATCGATGATTTGACACCAGCCTGAACACTTTGGCTCTGCGAAGCAGGTTTCATTTATATCTCTTGTTGTGCAACAAGTCCAGTAATCCCAAACCTGCTTAAAGGGCAGGCTAACTGATAGTTAGCTGGATTATGACCAGGACGTTTTACTGCCAGTCAGGTTTGCATTAACCTTCTCGGTATCATGTTATTATTGAGTCGTTATTATTATCCGTTACAGTGATCCTTAAATGAATGTAAAGAAAAGGTTTTTTTGAACAAATATTTTATTACTATGATTGAAATCTGAAACCATGGGAAGAATGTAACGAGCAACAATAGAGGAAATGACTCGGAAATTAGCAAGAAACCTGTGAAAATTACCTGAAAATTTGCACACAAACCCCCCCCAAAAAACAACAACCAACAAATCAGAAACATGAGACCAAAACCAAACAAACAAAAAAATTGAAAAAAATGCCTTAAAATTTTAATAATTCTGTAAAATAATTTTAAAGAAATAATTATAAATATAGTTCATTAGAGATTTTTCCATAGCTTTTTAAAAAAAGAGTCATCTACCTCTACTAATCTCTTTTTTTTGCATCTCGTTTATTATGTCGGTAATACCGTCTTCTTTGGTGGTCATGATGTCACTAAAATTGACTGAAAGTTTGAATTGTAGAGATTCTTCCCAAGCTAACATTGTGTGTAGCATATCCATACTGACAAAAGGCTAAACATATACCAGTATTTGTGCCTAATCTAAACAGCTAATTAACATTAACTCCAGCGGGTAGCCAACAAACTTCTATAAAAATGAACTGCATGGAAAGTAGACCGGACCTCTTATTGAGAAGGCCTTTATTTGTCAAAATGTGTTGCCACACCTGGCTAGTAAAAGGGACTGGAAGTTTAATTAAGACTAGGTTTTTATGTGAAGTTTTTTTATATGGCATGTGTGAAAAGTATTCCTTTTGAAAATAACTAAAATAAAGGGGAGATCCATTTTTTCCCATACTCTAAATAAGTAAATGTACATGGTATGACCTTGAAACCTTTGGCAGCAGTAATTCATATGGACTTGGTTTGAGAACCAGAAGGTTGCAGGTTCAAGTCCCCGTACAGACCAAGTATGGAGAGGTGTCCGTTCACTTCCTGGGGACTGCAAAGATGCCCTTGAGCAAGGCCCTGAACTCCCACCCGCTCAGGGCGCCTGTCCATGAGCAGCCCTCTTGCTCTGACGTCTCTTCATTTAATGCATAGATCCTGTTCCTCCTGTCAATAGAGTGAGAAAATTGAATTTTCCCATGGGTGTTAATAAAATATGTCTTCCGTATGCTGCTGCAACCCTACAGCCAACAACATACATGAAGTCATTTTCAAATGCAGATGTTTCGCTTTGTTAGATTTATAATGAAAGTGTTGATTGTGATTTTAGAAGCAAACATGCAGGTTACTGAGAAATCATTATGATCTGTTGGTGTAACTATCAGTACTATATTTTCACGATGGAGTGCTACCTAAACTTACCATGAAACCTGATGAAAATACCAACAAAATAAAGGTCTGTATACACACAAAAAAACAACCAAAAAAAACAATCCAAATGTAAACTGCTGATATTGTAAACAAAAGTACTTAAATGCAGCTTGAAAACTCCGACTGTTAAAAGACTGATTTAGAAAGAATGGTACTTAATTTGTGAAATGCAGAATTCACTTTGCCAAAATTGTATATTAATTACCATTGATGAGGTTTTCAGTAGGATTTCATTTTCATAGTAGGCTCTGAGTATCACTCAAAAGTATCTCCATTGAGGAGATCCTCATCTCATCATGCACCAACATCACTTGTAGTATAACCACATCCACTGGTCATGTCTAATGTTCAGCAGCCTTGAAACATGATGGAGCACAATGTAGAACCAAATTACACCCGTGACAGTTCAGATTTACACATAAAATTAGACTTACCCATGAGTCTTTTGCCGTAGTGCAAGCTGGGAAGGTTCCCAACAACATTATGTAACTGTTATCACCTGATCAGCAAACAGCCAATCATATGAATTTCATGTTTTCAACTCTCTACTCATTTTACTTTTTTTTTTTTCAGATCCTCAAACTGTTTCCAAAAGAACCAAATTAGCTGGATGAGAATAATCAGGATTATTGTAGTCTGATAACATGTTAAATGGAATTAGTTAAGCCATATTTGAAGAGCATAGACCAGGGAGAGAGCGCTGCAGTCAATCACAAACACTCATATTCCAGTTAAATCAAATTTTAAATCAAGTTTTCAACAGCTGCACAAACTGCAACCTTAAAATGAACATACAGTTGAATCAACACCTCTCTCAAAAAGTTTAAACTAAATATTGGATATATATTATAATCAGAGCTTAATGTTTAATAAGCTCTGAAAAACAGATCGCCTCATGTTCTGAGATCATAACATTAAGTACTGAAAGTGAATGAATTTTGTTGTTTGTTTTTTTTCTGAGTGCGACAGTGAATAGGGCAAGCAATAAATAAATGTTTTATCATCTTCTTCACTAGGTCACATCCGGGACCCCAATAACCAGGTGCAGGTTGTAAAGAACCTGCGCATCTGTGTCAACAATGTGGTGACGAGCCCAAACACAGCATCTGCTGCCTTCAGCCCCGCCCAGCGCCGACTGCTCAATGAAGTGGTGTTATCCTGCCAGCCACAAGAAGGCACTGCAACCAACGTGATCACAGCAGGAGACTATGACCTCAATTTTAGTGGTAAGAACTAAAGCAAAGGCGAATGGCAGGATTTTTAAGGTCCATGCAGATTACAATAATCAGATAACGATATAATGGCCAATATTAAGTAAATTTGCTAACACTGGCAGGGGCTTAAAAATATTTATGTTCACAGACCTCTCTTTCACAATGTAACAATGTAAAAGTCCTTTTGGTGTCCATGGCAGCACTCTACGGTGTAATCCACTTTTGATCACTACAAGAATTGGCTTCAGAGCCTGGTGCTGTTCCTAGGGGCTTGTACTGGCTGTCTTGTGTTCAGAAAAGCATAAAAAGAGAAAAAAGACTGCAGGCTGTCAATCCATCATAGAGAACCTGTGGTCAAATTAATTGTTTTTTTTAGCAAGTAGCCAGCTAGTTACCACAGGGTATTTCACAAAAACTTACTGTAATGGAAGACATTGTGTAATTCGTATATGTTGGTCTGTCTGTTGGGATGCCACTTGTCACTGAGATACAACACAAATCGAATGTCCAGTGTCATTCCTGACCCGACACCTTACGACTGTGCTATAAATGGGTCTTAACCCGGCATCGTCATCTCTTACATTTAGTTATTGCAGAGTCATTAGTTGAAATTGTTAGCAAAATATACTCAAAATAACAGTTATTTCATAAAATGTCCCCTGTGAGAGCTTCTAGTTTTAACAGCTGCATACTGTTTGGCAAAACAGTTTATAAGAGCACATCATGTTTGATCAATTTATACTGGGGAGTGTCTGACTCAGCGTTGCGCATGTTGTTTTTCTGCTGGACTAATTATCCCTCTAACATCAACAGTTCCTGTCATCTGCTCTGACTGGGGTGTTCAGACATTAGTCACCCCAAAAAGACACTGTGCCTCAGCTGAAGACTTTTGAGACAGACTACTGGCATCATTTCACAAATAATCAGATGTGATTCTAATGTGCCGACTCCACTGAAAAGCCATGACATTAGCTTGCTTTGTGGCAAACTGGGGAACTTATTCAGCAACAGATTAATGAAGTGCATGTGATTTACGGCAACTGGCAGCGGTCTACTGACAGGGGAGACAATGATACAGCAGATGTTCTTGTTAGAATTGTCTTGCTGACAGTCTCATGAAGAAATTTAAAATAAGTCTATCAACAGGTTATGCAGCACTATGAATGATGACCATTCTCTCACACACACACGCACGTGCAGTTTATCATGAAGTCACATAGCAGACTCTGTTGTGCTCTGTCAGTGGTCTGCTCAACTGTAATGCTTTCAGGCTACTAACATGGATCAGAGTCGCAGTGCTCTCTGGTGGACAAACTGCAACTCTGGGAATAACACAAAGCAAGCTCGAATCTTTGGCTCTCCATTATCTTGTTAATTATTTGCTGTCAAAAAAATAGATACAGTTGCAATTATGGTATGAATAATAACTTTATTTATATAGCACCTTTAAAAACAGAGTTTACAAAGTGCTTTGGCAAGGAAAGTTAAAGCGTAAAGAGGATACTAAGAAGGCAATACAGCAACAGAAAGCCGAACCGTTCGACTGAACACAAGGGAGACAAAACTAGTGTATAGTTAAGATAAAATTAAAACAAGGACAAATAATGCAAAACACAGGTTACAAAATGTTATTATTAATTAATACAAATTAATACACAAAAAAACTAAAAGCAATACAGCCACAAATAAAAGTAAGTAAAACAACTGGTTTTTAAGACAGCAGTGACAATATGGTCAGTAAATCCCCCCAGGATTGATAGTTATTTTGACTTTAAGTGAGCGTTACAGACACAGGTTGTCATTTGATGACAACATTTAAGAAAAATGACGATTAAATCTACCTTGTACAAGAGCATACACTTACAGTTTTACCTCCAAATAAAGACCTGGACAGACTGATGTCTCAACACTCGTGTTTCTTTACCAGCTCTTTGCAGGTATATTACCCTTTTTACACAAACTGGAATTTTTGTATAATTATTTTCAAATTTAAAAATCTCGATTATGAACTACAAAATATATTAAATCAAATGACATCAATATATGTAAAACAGAATTGGAGTCAAATCTGAAGACCGTTCATTTGTCAGACAATTACTTTATTACGTCTCAATCTGTTCTCTTTAAATTAAAATGACACCATTAGCATTTCTAGTAGGTTCATTGTAAGAGTTGATATAATGAAAGCCCCTTGGACATTGGGCGAATTAATATCTTCAGACCTTTATAATGTCTGTCCTCCCTGGTTTTTGTTCTTTGATCATTTGTAAATCTGAGGAGACCTTAAAGGTAATTGGATGTTGCTAACATTAGCCCTGGCTGTCTGCTTCCACCTATCAGATAACTCTCTTAAAGCTAGCACCCCCTGGTACAGTGCCTGGAGAGAAACACTGTTGGAAGTCAGCACCTCCAAGCACTACACAGGTATCACTGTCTCCCGGCTGATGTGTGGATAGCTTTAGTCCTCTCAGTTCTGCCACACCTGCCCTGCTTCTCTCCTTCTAGTGTTTTCCAGTAGCTGCACTGTCTCTCTGCTCTTTGTCACAATGTGGTGGGTGCTCTCTTGTATGTAACGAGATTGTATCACATGATAACTGGTTACTCTTGACCTGGGGCCAGATGTATAAATGATGTTTACACACAAAAACAATGCATACACCTTTTCCCACATGTAAACTCATATAAAGGATGAATGAGTAGTTTTCTTAAGCCAGCTGCTGGTGAACTAGAATGGACATGAAATATCAGGTGATCTTATCTTAAAGTAGAACATAGTGTGTTTCCATTGTTTCCCAGTTTCGCTGAATATGTTATTATTTTTACAGTCTACACAGCCTTCTGTAAAATGTCAATCAAAGGAGCATTTATAAAATTAATTTTAAACTAATTATAAGTGATTGATTTTCTTTTTTCTTTTTAGACATTTTTTTTTTACTTTAAAACTTAAAGAAAAAAGTTTTTCTTCTTTTAAATGCGTGTGTCTCCCCTTGTATCATTCTGTCTCCGTATCTATTTTCGGATGTTTTGCAGGTCTGTGAACTCAGAGCAGGCGGAGCTTCTCATGAGTTCTTTTCCTCAGCAGCAGTTTGTGACTCAGTGTTAATTAATTGCACTTGTTTGATTAATTAATTTATCTGTCGATCCGTTCAGCGCTGATCAGATGCATGGATTAGAGAAACAGCTGATGCAAGTGAATTCAAACTTACAGACCCAGCATAATGAACGGTTAAATTACACTTCCACTGCGTCATTTTGCTGCTCCATCTGTGCCCAGAGTACGCTCTGTGCTCCAAGAGTGTGGTGTAAAGAATAACTGAACAGTATACTATATATTTTAACAGTGTTCCTAATGAGTGATCCAGCTCCAAAAATACAAAATTGCACAGCACATGTTTTAGCTGTGGCAGGCTGTCTCTTCTAAAAGAATGTGAGGGAAACTCCAGTATCAAAATGCCAACAGATGTTTAAAGCTTTCCCTACATGCATTCTAAGCTAGGCTCGTTCAGGTGCGCCCAGTTCAACAAAAATTGAGATTCATAAAACAAAATCAGGTGTAAATGCAGCTTTATAAATCTGGCAAAAAAATATGTATGCATATTTGTGTCTTTCTGTGTAAATAGAGTTTTATGCATCTGGCCTCTCAACCTAATTTTCCCATTTTTTCCCCGATTCATCACTTCACATAGAGCATTCTGTACCTTTAGTTCTCAGGTTATGCTGCTGTTGAATACATATCCAAATGTATATAAATGTATATTGCAGTCTCTTATACCATGTATCCATGGTTAGGGTGTCTGCTGCACTGTGCTGAGTGCACTTATCACCAGATGCTGTGATGAGTGTGTTCTGTATGACACAACAGGAGCTGTGCTTTTAGTGACACAATAGTGGTTTAGGATTCACCGGATCCTTTACAGTGGCTTCAGACCAAAAGTGCAAGAACAAATAGTTTGAATATTCTGCCAGACTTAAGAGCCATGTAGATCCTAGAGGATCGAAGAGTGGAATTACAGAGCTGTGAATTCAGAGACAAAATTTTTTTACTTTTTAATCATTTTTCTCCCATTAAAGCCGGAGGCCCATTTGATGTTCATTATTTCAAGAGAGTGCGGCCACTCTCTCTGATGGGAGTAATGGCCGTGTTCACTGGGATTGCGCTTTTGGTGTGAAAGCGCTGTGAAGGGGGTGGTTCACTAGCTCTCTTAAGTCCAGATGTACAAAATCAAGAAGAGGCTGTATTGGTGTCACACACATTTAATTCTCTTCTTTTAGCACTGTATTTCTTCAGCTCTTTAGAGATCAAGTGGCACGGGAACTAAACTGTGAAAAAGACAGTTTTGTTTTGCAGTCATTGTTTTATGTGCAGTGGTTTGCCTCCACCCTTTTATCTTGGTGTGCAGTGCTAGATGGAAATCTCACTATAGGACCGCAATAAACATGATGTAGTGCAACAACGTCTGTCTATGTCTGTCTCAATGTGGTGGAGAAGTTAACCCTAAAGATGACACTGTTTGGTAAAGGATCAAAGCCGTCCGATCAAAAGGATAATTTGGGAGAAGTTACAATGCCATGCCATCCAATGGAAATGATGACAACTAATAATGCACGCAATCACATCACCCTTCTTTGCAATGGAAATTAATAATTTATGATTCTGTAATTTCCATTGCGGTTATATAATAAGTATGGAAATACCAAATTGAGATGCATCAAGATGCATTAAGAATCAAAACAAATCATATGGGTAGTAGAAGCAATCAGAGCGCCGTCATCTAATTTAACTGATGATGTTGCAGCCAAGACGTACATGCTGATCTATGAGCAATCAAAGCTTAATAGCGATCTAATAAACATCATAGGAGACAGTGACTGATTTTTTTGTTGGATGAAATCCTCTATTTCATTTTGTCTTTTTGTTTCCAGCAACCACGCCCTGGTTTGAAGCCTACAGGGAGAACTTCCTGCAGTCCATGCCTGCCTCCGACCATGAGTTTCTCAATCACTACCTCGCCTGTATCCTTCCCACAGCACGCAAAACTGGTTATAAGAATCAATATGGTCTGGTCAGGTCTTTTTTTTTAAGATAATGGTGAGGTTAAACAGTGTCCTGGTTCAGCAGAGTGAGCTCATGCCATTTCACATTGAGCGTTTGCTATTTATTAACTAAAGCAGAAGTTGAATTGTTCTTCCCTTAACCAAGTCTGAAAACTCCACTGTGGGGAGGGGAATGTGAGGGAAAATGAAAGTAAGACATTTTACTGCGTGCATGTTGTAAAAATAGTGACCAGTACTTAGAATCTTCCTGGCAAACTTTTAAGGTCTATCACCATAAAGGTGCTGAAAAGGTGGATTAAAATATTAAATATGTCCCTGTAACTCTAAATAATGAAAAGCTAACAATCCTGAATGTCATCTGTCAGTGTGCTAACAGTAGATCGTCAGCCTGTACAGCTAAGGTTAGCCTAGCAGCTAAACTGCAGAGCTGTCAGCAGAATCATCAGCGGTTGTCTGTCATATATCTTAACATTGTCATGATCATCTTAAGGTGCCACAAGGAAAATATGTGGTGTGCAATAATAATAATCAGCCCTGCCTTCAGTATACTGCTAAAATACAACAATTTGTTTCTTCAATTTAAAAAAAAATAGTAAATTATTTCCATCATTCTTTCCACAAACAAATTGAACATCAAATTAAACACAAATTACACCACTGTAAAAAAAAAAAAGATTGTTACATGTTGAGGTGCAGTTTTTAACTGATCCCCTTTTTCAGCTTACGCAAATATTCCCTCATAGTCTGACATGTATACGACTACAGTAACTTGGCCATAAATACATGATTTTATATAAAATATTGAAATATTCAACAATTATGTTAATATCTTTCATTTGTTCAGTATATATTGGAGAGAAAAAACAGCACTAAAGCTATGGAAGATGGTTTTGTTACTGAAACTTCCATTTTAGTCTGTTTTGCCCACATTAGATAAGTGCGGATGTTCTGTTCAGCTCTACAGTAACTCTTATACAGTTACACTTCATGTTACTGTAAGACATGAAGGTTTTGTTTCTTTATTTTAATTAAACTTTACATGCAGAATCTGATGTGTCACCTGTTGACTAATGACATAACATTATTATTTTAAGTAGTAGTAGTTGTAGTAGAAGAAGAAAACGATATCTTTGGCCCCTATAGACCGTCTTTCAGTGAATCTGCACCTCTATGATGGTTGTGTGTCCTTGACGTCCTGTCCTGACAGGCCTGCTGGTGGTGTCCTCCACTGAGGCCGTCCCTGTGGAGCAGTTCCTTAAGCTTTCTCAGGAGCAGCACAGGATTCAACACAGCGGAGAATACACTAACCCCAAGTGGTTTATCCCCAACACCCTCAAGTACTACGTCTTACTGCATGACATGAGCGAGGGGGATGAGAAAAGGTACTGACAGGAGCTTCGATGTGTATATGTAGATTTGTGTTGTAGTGCAGCACAGGATAACATTACACCATCTAAAGTTGTGTAACATTAGCTTCATTTTCTGGGCATCAGTGCTATATGAGACTTAGCTGTGATATGTTTAATCAATGTCACGTTTTCCTCTCCAGGGCAGATTCTGTGTATGAGGATATGAAACAGAGATACGGTCATCAGGGCTGCTACCTGTTGAAAATGAATTCTCGTACCATCTCAGCTGAAGAAGACGAACAGATTCCAGACCCCTGGAGTCAGTACCTGCACAGGAATAACCTGCAGAGTCAGGTAAGCACTGCAGCTTCCTCCACATGCAGGCGACTCCGTCACAGCAGTTATGGAAAGAGCACTAGAGAGCGAAACTCTATGTTGTGTCCCATCTAAGATGTGCCTTGTGTTAACATGTTGACCGTCTCTGCAGGAGACGCTCGATGACGTAGCTGCAGCAGCGAACAGTGCTGTTGTTGAAAACAACATTGGTGTAGCTGACGTGGAGGGCCAACACTCAACAGAGAAAGGTCAGCCAGTTCAACAGCTATTCTAATATATCGGTGTCTTTGACAAACATATGTTCTGTGTGTGTGAGAGAACACTAGATGTTAAGATTGAGCTTAGTTTCAACTCTCCGTCTCTCACCAGACGGAGCATCCAACAGCCTGGACAGTCATCCTCTCCAGCTGGACACGGTGAGCAGCTCAGGGAGCATGCACACCATCAGCGCTGTTAACACTGACTTAAAGAAAGGTGGGAGAGATCCAGAGAGCACGTTGGGGGGAGCAGGGAGCCACGGCGCATGTCTGACCCTGAATGACCACGACCACATCAGACAGTTCATCCAAGAGTTCACCTTCAGAGGCCTGCTGCCTCACATAGAGAAGAACATCAGACAGCTCAACGACCAGGTACAGCTCCGAGCCTTGAGCCTTGTCATATTTAAGCCTATTTGATTGCGATAATGAGCATTTTGACAGAATCACCAAAACTGCTTTCCAAACTTCAAAAATGTTTTCAGTGCTTTAGGTCTGGCACAGATTTCCTTATTAACCCAGGGTTTCTAATTTGGGAATGTCCGTACATTATTCCTTAGTACAACGCCACTGATGAATTTGCTGATGGAGTTAATGGCCGGGTCCATGTGTATGTTTGTCGTTGTTCTGAAACTCGCATTACTCCATAGTGTTGTAGCAGTGAGGATGGGCCAAGTGTGATTGGTCAGACTGGCACCAACAGCATCATATATGAGTTATGTTTTAGTTTCTGTCCATAGGTAGAAAGAAGGAGGACAGAGATGTGATCTGTTTTATCCAAAGGGGAGCGAGAAAGGGCCTTATATACTTCCTGGAAAGTAGTGAAAACATGGTGAAGCGTTTAGTGCCTACAAGACTCAATAAACATGCGTTTGATTTGTACTAGTGTAGACGAATCTGGACATATGTATTCAAAAAACTGAATGTAGTTGGCCTCTTATTGATAAGTCTGATTTTTCAGCTTCAAGAGCTAGAAAATCAGACAAATCCTAATTTTAAGCTCACATCTTTTTACATGAGACTTTGCTCCACTTCTACTGTGTCTGAGATTTGCATGTGTGCGGCGGGTCAGGGCTTATTCCCAGAGTTAAGGCTCACAGGCTCATACTACTAGACTGAAGCTTCTTACTGAAGAGCTTCCGCTGCCAGAGAGAAGCGACCAAAACAACGTTCGCAGGGTGCAATGGGCATCAGTTTATTATTTTCAGATTTGTGTAGCACTGAGATACAGCTTCACAAATTTGCAAATAGTATTGAATTTTAATTATTTAATTTGATACAGAGTATGCAGTTTAACATCATACCAATACAGAGCATAAGTGATGTGCTGCACAGAGAGTTTATAGGTATTGCTGATTTTCACCTCAGCTCAGCTGGACTGGCTCAGTTTAGCCTGACACCCCTTTAACACCCTCCCAGCATTCAGACACCTGGTCTGCCTCTCTGTCCACAGCTGGTCTCCAGGAAAGGTCTCAGTCGGTCTCTGTTCACTGCGACCAAGAAGTGGTTCGGCGGAGGGAAAGTTCCAGAGAAGAGCATCAGTGAACCAAAGAGCACATGTGGCCTTCTGTAAGCACCACACTTCATATGAGGTTTAAGCAGAGCTCCCACACATTAAACATTAACACCATGCTGCACCACGAACACTACATATATTGCTGTTTAAATCTTTCACTTCTGTGATGTCAGATATCCCCCTGAAGCCCCTGAGCTGCAGATCAGGAAGATGGCCGACCTGTGCTTCCTAGTTCAGCACTACGAGCTGGCCTACAGCTGTTACCACACTGCCAAGAAAGACTTCCTGTCAGACCAGGCCATGCTATATGCCGCAGGAGCACTGGTGAGAACACACAGCTAAGACACACCTTTCTATCTGTCCTTGTGAGCACCATGGGTTGTCTGCATTAACTCCCAACCCAAATGTTAAATCTGCATTAAGGCAGCTTTGTCTCAAGAGGGCCTTTCTAACAGGAAGTTCAGTTTCAGAGAAAAGTTTCTGCCAGGAATGCACACCAGTCTGCTGTGTATGAAGCTTGTAATCTTCCCAGAGGAGGGACTGGTTTTATTGTTTATCATGTATGCGTGTTATATCATAATCATGACAATTTTTTTCTCGATCGTTCCCTCCCCCTTCTTCTGTCCTCATCCTCTGTCCATTCACCCTGATTTCCTTTACAGGAAATGGCTGCAGTGTCAGCGTTTCTGCAGGCTGGAGCTACCAGACCATATCCAGCTCACTACATGGACACCGCGATACAGACGTACAGAGATGTCTGCAAGTATGACCTCATTACTGAATGTTTTTCAGTCTGCTGTTTTAGTTTAAGGTTGCTTTTTGCCCAAATGGAATGTCATGGTTGAATGAATCATTCGTTGTGCATTCCAGTGGAAGTTTTGGGTGGTTAATACATCTTTTTTCACGATTTCTAGAGTGTATATTAATTTAATCTCCTGAGCATGACAGCAGGCTCACAAACAGGCTTTTTGTACAGCTACAGGTATTTTTAGGAGTTTGGACTGATAAATCCTACGTGAGAATATGCAGTCTTGAATAAATCAAATAAAAACAAATAAATGTTGTTTAGGGTTGAACCAATGAGCGATGCCATCGTCCACCACAGATGGCTGTCAGTCATCAAACACTGAGCCCGACATTTAAAAGCCCCTGCCGTCCCGTCCAGGGGCACAGTTTACATCAGTGCTAACGACATTCATAGTGTGCCTAAAAAGTAACAATTCTGATTTATTTACCAGATAAACTGTAGGCTGCCAGGTGGACAAAGTGGTACAGTTTTTTAGCTTTGTCGCTGCCACTGTGAAGGTTTGCCATCACTTAAAATAAAAAATCACTGGTAACATTAGTTATACCAGTTCAAGTTGGTGAGTCAAACAACAACATCCTCATTCATCAGGATGTTTCACTGTGGATACGTAGTCTAACGCCAGTTTGATCGACATTGCCCAGCCCTAATGCTGTTTCTATGCTGTACCTGATCAGGTGCACCCTTTCAAGACCACTTCCACTCCTGGTTCAACATTGGTCCATACAAGTTTTTTTTTGCTGATATTTCTGATCTAATCACATTGAGCCTTTGAAGAACAGCACTTTCACGGTTTGGTTCCTCACCCAAGACCAGTTTAATTTGGAGAGTCCATTATGGCCCAGCCTGAGGCATATGACTTAGCTCTATAACTGTCATTATTTGACAACTGTGTAACACAGCTTTCCAGAGTAATATGTACTTTAGAATATTTTATTTTAGTTTAGCTCATCCTTTGTTCCTAATCCTTGTCTGTGGCTTTTAATCAGCATTTTAACATGTTTTTATTCCCTCAACAGGAACATGGTGCTGGCTGAGCGCTGTGCGTTACTCAGCGCCGAGATACTCAAGAGTCAGGGCAAATACTCAGACGCTGCAACTCTTCTCATCAAGATGACCAGCGAGGTGAGGACATCCGCATCATTATCAGTCCTGTTGTATGCCCTGAAATGCCCCAGCTGCACTGCAACCTTGATTTCACTCATGAAAATCAGACTACAACGTGTACAACATACTTGAGTATTCTCATATGTACAAGGAATCTGTGGTAACTATACTGTTAAATTGAAACGTCTACATAATACATTGTTTGCTTTAAAACATATTGTTTATTATGTAGCAGATTGGCCATTTTATAGTTTTGTCCAAATGAGAATTTTTATACCTTATAAAGTGTAGACAAATGATACCACAATTCAGTGTAAAAAGGTTGTATTACAAGAATAAATACTGAATTCTGTGGAAACTGCTGTTCCCCCCAGCTTACAGTGGTGAATCCAGAGGTCTGAGTGTGTCCTGAATCTGTTTTTTTTTCCTTTTTATGCAGATGAATGGCTTCTTTAAAAAAAACAGAATAGTCAAGTGAAATTGCAGTGGATTAATTCTGCTCTTTATGCTTTATATTTTTGTGCAGGACTCTGACCTGCGCAGTGCTCTGCTGTTGGAACAGGCTGCTCACTGTTTTATTAATATGCGTAACCCTATGGTGCGCAAGTTTGCCTTCCATATGATCCTGGCTGGTCATCGTTTCAGCAAAGCAGGACAGGTGAGCCTTTCAGCCATCACTGATCTCTGAATGTGGTCCAACCTAACAAACACTAGTGTCTAGATTTATACATGTGATCTATAGCATTTCAGACACTCACAGTGTCAGGTTTGTTTGTGTGAAGCCTCATATTTTGTTACAGTATCATCAATTCTAAAGTACTGTTTCAGTTGAGTCATTTTTCATTGTTTAAATTCAGAGTTCTTAAGCTAATCATTGCCTGTCTTTGTCTTATCATGTCCTCACACTCTTGTGCTCCTATTTCTCCTTCTCTTCTACTCCTTATTTGTTGCCTTACATACTTCACAACCTCCTTTTTCTTCTGTCCTTGGCCTTTCTACTGTCTTGTTATACAGAGGAGGCACGCACTGCGTTGTTATTGCCAAGCCATGCAGGTGTACAAGGAGAGGGGCTGGTCTTTGGCAGAGGACCACATCAACTTCACAATCGGGCGTCAGTCCTTCACACTTCGCCAACCAGAGAATGCTGTAACAGCATTCAGACAGATCCTGACCAATGACAGCAGGCAGACGGCCACACAGCAGGGCGCCTTTCTCAGAGAGTACCTCTATGTTTATAAGGTAACTACATCTGTATGCTGATATTGCTGACTTCACAGGAGAGGGTCTACTTTGTGTTGCAAGGGAACTACAAATCTGAGTGAAAAACAGTGATGTGGAGTTCCTCAAGGCTTTGTTCTAAGACCTCTTCAGCTTAACATCTACATGCTAGGTAGATCCAGCTAAGAATAGCACTAAAAAAGCACTCTACATAGGCAGATAATATAAAATGAATGAATGAAACTCAAATAGGTGTCGAGTCAAGTTGAATCTCAAAAACCAAGTAGTGTGTGTGATTGTTTTCAGAGTGTTATAGGGGGAAGTGAAGACGGCCTCCCCCAGTTGCCTCTGCCCTGCATCCACAGCTCAGCCACAAGGGTCTACTTCGGACATGAACGGCGCCTTGCAGAAGGTAACACACAGATGAATCGTCTGTGATCTCTGCCCAGCTCGACTAATTCTAAACAGACTGGTTACTAGTTATTCTTGCCAAGTTGCTCATTAGAATTTATTCCTCATGTTTTCAAAATAAATTAAACTATTTTCCCAGATTTCAGAGGTTTAAATGCATGTGAAATATGTTTGAACTTGATACAGGTTTTAAAGGGTTAATGTAGGCTTCAATATGAAATCAGTTTAAGAGTCCTTATGTTATATTATATAATAAATGTATTGAACAGCTAATCATCAGTTTGAACCTGATGTGTGCAGGGGAAAAGCAGGCAGCCACTCATGTGTCCCTGGACCAGGAGTATGACCAGGATTTGGCAGCTATGTGGTGCAACCTAGAGGAACAGCTCGTGGCTGCTGCTAACAAAGGGATTGTCCCAGCAAACTTCCAACCAACCCAGTGCTGCCTGAACAGCCAGACAGACAACCTGCGCCACCCGCTGGCTGTGGCAGAGGGTAAGAGGACCTCAGGAGACAGTGAAACTGTATTTAAAATGGTACCTGCTATTAATTAGTACTTGTCTACAAATAAATACAAGGTATTCTGACATACAGGTGTTTCCAAACTCAGGAATCCCTATTTTCTTAAACCATAGTATGAAGAATCATAGCATGAGCCCTCCCATCACTATCTGCTAACTTCTCTCTTTCTGTCTCTGCAGAGCCGATCATAGTGGAGGTGACATTCAGGAACCCTCTAAAGGTCCCTCTGACTCTGTCCAGCCTCTCACTCCTCTGGAAGTTCACTGCCGATGGTGTGTCTCCATCAACTGGGAAGAAGACTGACGAGATGGCAGGAGAGGTCATCTCCAACGAGGAGACTCTAGCTCAAGGGGTGAGCTACCTGGCTACAGTTTGACTGATGCTGTTAAATACAGACCTAAGATTTGCACAGTTTCTTCAATTTCTGTTTCCTCTTGCAGAAGACACAGAGGGACGACATCGTCACCACTGAGATCATCCCAGAGTTTCTCATGGGTCCAGAGGAAACCAAAACGGTAAAGGCTGGAATCATGTAATCAGTTGCACTTTCATGTAAAATAAAAGACACCTCCCATTCAGTTAAACCATACAACCATGTCTGAGTTTTTTTACATGCAGGAGGTCAGTAATCAGACTTTTTCTACCCTGAACTTATTTTTCAACTTCTATATCCCCATGTTGACTGTCCATTTATCTTGTCAAATGCCATACATACTGTATATATGTCAAAAAATCTGAATCAGAGTATTTTTACATCAAACTCCCTCTGTTTCTTCTTCCTGTTAAACCACGTAAGCCAGTTTTAAATGTGTCATGATTTATTTTGTACTTGGGAGTTTTATGTGTTTGGATATCAGTGAGCAAAAACTTTGTTTTCATTTCCAAAACAATGTGGCGGTGGTACTTTGGAGGCAGCTACCCTTTTCCGCCTCATGATCTAAGGGTGAGGGAGATGTGCGCCAAACTCTAAGCCTGCCCACTTTTTAGCAGTTTAATCAAGTTCAAAGGATGTGATTTAAATCCCGCTTTTAACTGTACACCCCTCAAATATTCCATTTTGCTGGGACTTTAAGAGTTGAAGATGCAGTAAGAGGAAAGGCTGTTGTATCAGCATACTTTGTCACTACAAAGCAAATGTGTCTGAATTTTACAACATGAAAACATTCAGTGGCACAAACTGCTTTAGGACCTTTAAGATCTTTAATTGTTGGACTATATGAACATCTTGCTAAATGTAATGATCTCTCCTTTCACAGCAATACTTTCCCTTTCTGAAATCTTTGTCTTGCACTTTTTTGCATTTAGAAAGGCCACAAAAAAAACAGATTACATGTATACCTGGCAAACACATCAGCGCAATGCATAAAGATCATAAAAATTACTGTGAAGAATATTTTAAAACTCCAGCAAATGTTATTTTGGACTGTTCATTTTTTTTGGCTCATGAGATACTTCAGGCTACTAACAGTCTCTGTGACCTTTGACCTCAGGCTCGTCTCCGCCTGCTGCCACACAGAACTGGCCAGCTGAACATTGTGGGTGCGGTGTACAACCTGGCTGCAGCCTCTTCTGGAGAGACAGCTCCCGGCACTGAAGGTCAGACACACGGATTCATCACATAATATTTGCTTTACTTATTATTGGCAGCTTCTGTATCAGTTCATACTCATTTTGGTGTCAGAAGATATGTCTGATATGTCTAATATGTAATTTACCTGTAGTTTAGCTTCCTAAATGGATCCAGATCAAACACTGTTGATTCCTAATGTGACTGAATTGTGTTGCATTTGCATTTAAAAAGTTTGGATTTGCTCCTGTCTGCAGGCCAGCAGACGTTGGATTTGATGGTGGTTCGTGGCAAACAGGACCTGAAGATCCGAGGCCCACGGCTCAACCAGACCAAAGAGGACAAGATGGTGATTCGACATGGTCTGGATCGACGTCTGGATCCTATCATAACACCACCCATGCCCCTGATGGAGGTACCACTGACTCACTGACTGGTAGCATTGCAGGATGGGATGAGTGTCTCCACATAGTCTTGAAAATTTAATAACTAGGATGATCTGATCAGTTTGAGTCATCCAGTGTTGAGTGTGTGCTCATGTAGTCATTAACAGCAATTTAGTACCGATTTTGTTACATAATACAACTGCACAGTACACAATTGGCCTGTTTCACACTCAGGAATGCTGTTACAGTTGTCTGACTGCTGGTTAGCTCTGCATTAAGATGCAGATGCATTAATGATTAAAATAATGCACATATCCTTTAATTGAATAAATTAATTTGAATTTACGCAGAGTAATAGCCATAAAATCATGCTCAAAATATAGAGAAGTCAAAATAATTTCATGTAAATTTAATCATCTTCTGACTCCAGCTTCGTATCTCCTCCAACTCTTGGCAAGAGCATAAATTATTATGTTTTCCAAAATGTCTATCGTGTGTGTGTGTGTGTGTGTGTGTGTGTGTGTGTGTGTGTGTGTGTGTGTGTGTGTGTGTGTGTGTTTGTGTATTAGGTTTTCTTCCTGCAGTTCCCCACCGCTCTGCTGTGCGGGGAGATCAGGAAGGCCTACGTCGAGTTCTGTAACGTCAGCAGTGTTGCTCTGTGCGGCCTTCGAGTGGTGTCCACACACCCAGATTTCTTCACCTTTGGCAGCCAGACCACCACTCCCCTCACGCCGCTCACCCCGACGTCGGCTGAAAACTGCTCGGCCTATAAAACCTTGGCCACACCCCGGCAGCCAGGCTCGGTGGCGTCTGAGATGTTGGTTTCAGCTGAGGATTTCAGCCAGCCTTCCGGTGTGATAGAGATCCCAATAGAAGGCAGCACGTTGCAACCGGGGGAGTCGACCCAGCTTCCTCTCTGGCTCAGGGGACCAGACCAGGAGGGAGTCCATGAAATCAACTTCCTGTTCTACTATGAGAGCACAGAGAAAGGACTCAAAATCAGGTAAAACTGAGGTGACAGACATTTCCTTAAATGTTTAGTGACATTAGAAACAAGTTTACATCCAGCTGATAAAGATAGAGTATGCAAACAGCAACGCTCTGTGTTGGATTATTATGGTGTGTGAGCATTATTAATGCGTTAACAAGGCCGTTACAAGACTTATGGAGCCACAGAGTATATGTTATTTTGTCCATCTCAAGTTCCCCTGCTTTTGTTGTCAGATGTGTTTTTTTTTTAAGCCTTCAGTCCCATCCGAGTTAATTAACATATATCTGCTGAATTCAAGTCCTCAAGTCCAATAACCCTCGTGTATAGACAACCCATCTCCATCACCTCTCTTTCTCCTCTCTCTTCATGTGAAGTCACCGGGTGTTGCGTCACACAGTGTTTATCTGTGCCAGTCGCTCTCTGAGCGTGCAGGCATCAGCCTGCCGCAGCAGTGTTTCTCCACATCACAGTTTGGATGACAAAGGCAGCGGTGGAACGCTGGTCTTCATCGATGTAGAGAACATCAACACGGTGAGATGCACAGCATGTCACACGCCTCCAGCACACACTTATGCAGCTTTTCCTGTTAAGTTTAACAACCTGTCACTGTTCAAACTTTAATCTGCCTCCTCTGGGCTCCCAGAGTGAAGCTGGCGTGCGTGAGTTCCACATTGTCCAGGTGTCCAGCAGCAGTCAACACTGGCGCCTCCACAAATGTATCAATCCAGCCAAGGATAAAGGTGTGTGAGTCATCTGTGCTTCATTTTCTTTGTAGCCTGTTTCAGTTTGTCCATTTATGCTTTACTGTGTACAACCGTGTGTAGCAGCATGAGTGGTGCACACTGTTTGACTGTATTGCAGGCTGTGTGTGTGTCCATGTGTACTGTACATTTACAAACAAAACAGGAAGCCACTTTTAAAAACACAGTGCCTGTTTGATGTGCATATCAATGACAGCTTCTCTCTTTGCCCTCTTCCCTTCCAGACTGTAAACTTACCAGCAGAGAAAGGGCAAAGCTGTGTTTTAGGGCCACACGATGCAAGCCCCAACAAGGTACATCATCAGTCTGCTCTAAATAGATAAACAGTTTTTATTGAGCACCAATTTGCCTGTGTTTTGTGTGTTTCTAGCTACCTCGGATGCCGTAGAGAAATACACCTTTGCGGACTTGAATCTAGGAAATGAACGGGTAAATTGTCAGCAAAATTAGGTTTTCCATTTAATAATTAGACTGAATGTATGTTCTCATGTTGATACTTCATTATAGTTGGTTGCAATATGTCATGTGATCCTTGGAGCTTAGTTATCAGACACAGAGTAGATTTCAGTTTGTCTCTGTGGATACCAATGCTGTTTGATATGTAGATAAACAAAATTAATGTTTCACGTAAATCAGTGTAGAAAGTTTTCTCAATTTCTCTGTAGAGGTAGTACATGTGATCTACTGTGTAAAGAACTTCAACGACTTTTTAGCTACTTTTATTGAGCTAATAAGAAAACGACTTCTAAATGCTCCTCTTTGTTCACCACCTTGGGAAAGATTATGAATACATTGACAAAGCTGGTGTTAAGTTCATAGTGGTAGCTTACTCAATGTCTACTCGTTCTTTTTTGTATATTTCTGTTGGCTGTGTCAACCCTCCTCTTCCCGCCCCTCATCTCTCGCTGCTGTCTCCGTGCAGATCATCAGTTCTTCAACACCCTGCGGAGAGTTCTTCTTCCATGGCTGTCGGACCTCGGAGTCTCAGCGAGTGGATGGGGCATCATCCAGGACACCATCCGGCAGCAAGAGTCAAGGGTGTGTCCCAGCTGATGACAAATCCTCTGACATCACTAATATCGTCAAGAAGTGTAATGAGCTGGACCTCAACATAATCGTCATCTGGAAGGTACACAGAGAGAGCCAGATGCCACACTGTCAGGCTTGGTGAAGCCAGATAACAGATTGTTTTGTTCACAAAGTCTTAATGGGCTGCAGTGAAAGTTTTAACTGCTTTCACCAGCTAAATGATTGTCTTCATTTTCTGAATCAGCACTTTTTTAAGTTTACTCACACTCTTACATCATGAACTGGCACCTCCGCCCTCTTGATATTCACACCTAATCAAGCCAACACCCCAACACACTGCCACATTTATCATTCTGTTCACAGAAGGTAAAGCAGGCAGAGGTGGTGATTCACAGATGAAGCCAATGCTTATAATCTGCCACGACTTAATCCATCTTTTATTCACTTCTCTGCAAATCCAGAAAAACACTATGAACCTCGTGCCAAACTGTGTCACATCACAGAAACAGGGCTCTTGTGACTATTTCACACAACAACTGGGTTTTAATGTTTTATTCACAGTTTGAAATGTAAGAACTTTTATTCATTTCTAAATAGACAGTCATTGGCTGAGTTTCCAGTAAGTGATGTGTGTGTCTGCAGGCCTATGTGGTCGAGGACAACAAACAGCTGATCCTGGAGGGCCAGCTTCATGTGGCGCTGCAGACCATTGGCAAAGAGGCCAGCTCTCTGACTCCTAAAGAGGTACCTTAAACATACACACACAACCTCACACTCTCTTTAACTAACAAAAGAGTTTTAATGGGGAGATAACATTGATTTGGTCCTAGGTTCTATGTAACGTTTTTCCTCCCAAAAAACAAACATTGAAGTATCTCATCTGAAAGCTAGGCAACAAACCACAAAATGATATGAACGCAACGGGGTTATGCTGCAGTCGGCAAGATAATACTACATGTGTGGACCATGGTAGATTTAGATGTTAAGCTTTGAAACTCAAAATCTGATGCGATGCTTCATGTCTAGTAGTTTTTTATTTTGAAAACGGATTGGACGAGGCCATAAAAAAAGAGCTGTGACCTCTGTTCTGTAACTTTGAGAGTGTGTGTGTGTGTGTGTGTGTGTGTGTGTGTGTGTGTGTGTGTGTGTGTGTGTGTGTGTGTGTGTGTGTGCACTTTTGTTTCAGGAATCTCAGGAGATGGTTCTGCTCAAGTTTAAATCAGAACTACCTACTCCAGTCGCCCTGCCCTCTGCAGAGCTGTCCCAACTCATCAAAACCAACCTACACTACCCCGAGACCTACACACATCCCTTTGTCCAGGATAGGTGAGACACACACACACACACACACACACACACACACACAGAGTAAAGCGGGAAGTAGAACTTTTTTCTTACGTGCCATTATCTAGAATGTTTTACGCCTCTGCAGAGTTTATACTTCTAACTTGCTTTGGACTAAAATTTGAAACGGTTCTATCCTGTGGGCTGTTTCCACCAGTTGGCCGGTTTGGTTCAGCTCAATTTGGTACGCATTTTTTGCGTTTCCATCGTAAAAAGTTCTGGATGGTACCTTTAGTACCTTTGGAACAGTACCCATTTTTGGTCACCCCTCTGTTGGGGTACCTCGCACACAGATCTGGTACTAAAAGGAAACGCTGCAGTCCATTGATTGGTCAGTAAAGAATCAACGCTCTGTGCTCAGAGTTGTGGATGTGGAAGTTTTTTATTCATTAGTAAACTACAACTATAAAATGGAAAGATGTTTCTCAGCCTTAAGCAGCAGCTGTAGACTGAAAAATAAAAAAAATTCATTCACTGGGCCAACTGCAGGCAACTTTTAAGGTGAAACAATTACTTGTAATGTTACTCAGTGCATGAGCTAACGACATGAATCCAGTGAACACACCTTAATTACAAGACGACAGCTTTGACCACTCCATCTGTTTTTATCGTCTCTCTTGGATGACATACACTTTTAGTAATGAGAGGATGTTCAAGCCTTTTATAAAATGTATATTAATTGCAACTGGATTTTGTGAACTGCATATATTCTAATCCTCTCTTGGAGATAAAATGTGTTGGAGTTTCGTTCCTGCGCGCAACACTAAACCCCTGCTCTTGCCTGACAAGGAGTCAATACACAAACCCACTATTTGTAAATATCCCAATGAGAGAGACGTCACTCCAGCCCGCAGCGTCGTTCTGTGGACGATAAACAGGGTGCAGACTTCATTCTGTGTCATCGGTGAACAAGGAAATACAGTGAGTGTTCCTGGACAGAGCAGTGATTAACAACAACCCTGCCCACATGTAAGAGTACTGTCTGCAGTGGAAACACTTAAGAGATCTGGAGTCCAGGTACCTCTTCATAGGTGTGACTTTAGGTTCCAAAGGTACTATACTGAAAGCCTTTGGTGGAAACGCAGCTTTAGTAGTAGAGATAAAGATTACCTCAGTGAGCTGTTTAGGAGCTGATTAGTGAAGCTGCTTGTCTCCGTGTCTCCAGTCTCTGTGTGGTGCCGGTTACTCTGACTCTTTCAAACTGCTCTTTGGCTCAAGTGGACGTCGTCATCGACTTAAGGCACAAAAGCAGCAGGTAAGTTTCAATATACACAATGTATTGTATATAAAGTATGTTAGTGTTTACACGGTACATTCAAAAAGTATTCATACCTCTTCACTTTCTCCCATTTTGTTATATTTATTAATGTAGATGTGCAATGTTTCGTTTCCCATCAAATATGTTTCGTAATTTTCTCCTTGTGTTCCGTCTCTCTCTTTATGTGTGCCATCTAGCTGAAATTATGTTTGAATAGAGTTTAAATCTGATATGTTTGAAAATGCAAGTTAAAAAAAAAAAAAATCAACTTTATTCTGGGTCCTTTAGAAGTTGTGGAAAAGTTTTGAAATTTTGTTCATGAAATTTTTGGGAACCCTGTACAGGGGAAAGATATTGACTGCAGGACTTGAATTTGATGGCCAGTGAAGAATAACTAAACCTCTCTAAGTGAAGTTGTTTTCTAAGCTCTGCTTCCATGCGTGCCTCTTTCAGCGCGGAGTCTCTGGAGGTTCACAGCTCGTTCACCTGGGTGGGTCAGAGCCAGTACAAGCTGCGGCTGAAGCCTCAGGAGGTTCTGTGTCTGACTCTGCGAGCCTGCTTCCTCCAGGCAGGAGTCTACAACCTCAACACGCCACGAGTGTTCGCCAAGCCGACCGAGCAAGGCGCTTTGTGTGAGACGAGTCAGCAGACAGCGAGTCCTGCTCTTATTATCATCAACAATGCTTGAGTGGAGAATCATGGTCTGCAGGCAGAAGGATCCGGACTCTGGGTCCTCCAGATACTCCTCTCCACACACGACCATACTTCTTGACTGATACTGGACAGCAGGTGACGTAGGTGTTTGTACCAATTACTAAAATAGAAAAAGGGTGTATTCAAAACAAACAGCTACAGTTTATAGAGACTGGTGAGTCTATGGGCCTCAGAACTATTAAGTTTCGTCATCCAAGCATCAGAGTTTCACTTGCATGATATTTTTTTCTGTACGAGGCCCTTTCATCCACGCACACTTTTACCCTCCAGCCCTCCACCCCCCTGTTTCAGAAACCTGCCACCAGCATCTCGAACACACACTTGTGTTTGGAAGCTAACAAAAACTCGGTCATCCGACAGACACGTGCTGGTGTCAGACCAGACAGTTGACTCTGTCTCTGACTTCGCTTCAAGGCTTTAGATCAAATTGTTGCATTTCTTTTGAACAGGGTGCGCATCCACATTGAGCCAGAGCGATCACATCACTCGACTGGCCTTTAGCTCCAGACTCTGAACTGATGCGACGACGTCAGTCTGCAAGTACGCTGAACTCTGCAGGAGTCAGATGTGTAAAATTCCTAAACGGACCGAGCAGTAGTTTTAAAATGTCAGTTACTGTGACATTCTAACAAGAGCTGTTTACATCCTGAATATTGTACGCCTCAGACGTGTTTTCACTGAGTCGACGGCTTCTCCCCGGCAAGAGGCTGACGACTGACCCCCCCGTCTCACTGCCCATTCTCTGTGTGATTTTAACTCTGTCCGTACAACAGACGACCATGTCCTCATGTGCACGCAGTTGATTTTCTAGAGTCCGCCAATCAAATCAGAACACCCCCCCTAACCTGTGTATTTAACCTCACCGTATTGTGATTGAGCTCTTGTATGCATTGACAGCTTTTCTGAAAAGTATGTATTATATTTATATAACAAATTGGTTGTAAATAGAAAATAAAAATGTAACTAATGATACTGTATGTACTGCAAGAGACTGTCTGATATCTAAGCAGGGAACAATGGACATTTATAGATACAGAGTGTGGTGTTGTTGTTCCAGGTCTTATAAAGTATACAAAATAGAAAACATTCTGCTGTGGAAAAGTTACAATTATTTTCCGAAGTCGCGACATGACACGTCATCCTGACTGAAAATTGATGAGTCAAAACCAGGGCCACAGCTCTACTAAGGTCCTCTCTTTCTGTGTCCTACATTAGAGAATTAAATACACAAACATTATAGGTTTTACTGGCTGATTGCAATTTTTTTCAGATTCTGCATATTAAAATCTACCGTGAATTCTTTTTGGCCTATAAAATAAATAAGAGATTCAGTGTTTTTGCAATCAGAATTTTTGCCAGGCAGTGTGGAGAAGCCTTTAAAACAGGGAAACAGAATTTAATTTATCACCAGGTTTTGAATTGGGGTTGTATGAGCCACTTATCCATAAACCAAGAGTATATCACATACAGTAGATGTCAGCCGGCATGCTTCCAGTTACAATAAGCAGGATAGAATCAGCCATGGAAGATAAACAATCTACTACTGTGGAGGGGGCAGCAACAAGACATATTTTAGCCACCTAAAAAAAAACAGTCAATACCACTTATATAAGTGTATGCTTTATTGAGAGTATTTTCACTGCTTCAACTCATTGTCAGACAGTGATTTCAAACAGAAAAATGAAGCCATTATACTGCGCTCTTCCATTGAGAAAAACTGGGATTTTATGTCGCTGAGCACTGCTGTTGCCTCAATCAGTTGTTTAGTTTGTGTTATTATGTGATTTTGATGTTTGAACGGGTTAGTTTGGAGTCACCAAAGCCAAGGTACAAGGCAGATTTTTTAGTCATTTTATAAAGGTAGTTCAAAAAAGTAAATTAAAATCTGTCCTAAAGCTGCTCTGTAGACTGGTGGTTCAGCAGCAAATACTTCTGCAAATACTTCTGTATCTATTTCCAGATAACAGCAGGGTGAACAGACTGTGGCTGCTGTCTTTCAGTACCTTTTGGGCTCTGTGCAGACACTTCACTTCACTGAGGTCACTGATGCTCTGTAAATGGGAACCAGTGATGTTCTGGGCACTTTTAATCACTCGCTGTAGAGCCTTCCTGTCCTGGGCCGTGCACGAACCGTGCGAGTTCCTGATGTTTCCAGTCAGTGTGCTTTCTATTGCTCCTCTGTAAAGGTTAACCATGATCTTGCTCTGAAATTTAGCCCTCAGTGATGGTAATTCCACAGAACCTATAGCTGTTCACCTGCTCCACCTCCGCTCCACTGATGTAGACAGGGCTGTGTGTCTTTGCCTCCTTCTTTCTAAAATCAGCAATCAGCTCCTTGGTTTTACTATCGTTTAGCAGTGGGTTGTTCTCTGGTCACTCTGCAACATTGTTAATTTCCTTCCGGTATGAACTCTCATCGTTGTTTATAGTCATGGGTTTACAGTGTGAACAGGAGGGGGCTGAGTACACAGCCCTGGGGGGCTCCGTTGTTGAGCAATGTCACACAGTAACATAAATAAACTAATCAAGGCAGTGGTAGACCTGCAGCTTCCATGTTAATTGAGCTAAAACAAATATTTTTGTCAATGGAGTCAAAAATATTTGTTTTAGCTGTATGGAGAGGTTTTGACGAGAGCGTAGATTGGGAACTGAAACTGTTAACGGCTTCCCCATCAGAACGGGTAGTCTGTCGGAAAGGTGGTTAAAATTTGTTTTTATGCCTCTGCCTCTGACTTTTTTATGGCATAAAATACTATGGCATTTTAGGTAATTTTTTAATGACGTACTATACAATGATGTTTACATCACATTTTGGATGACATACGACACATTGATGTTTTCATCTAATTTTTCACGACTTACTATACTATGATGTTTTAATGACTTTATTCATGAAATACTGTACTATGACGTTTTTATAATAATAATAATAATAATAATTATAATAATTATAATAATAATAATAATAATAATAATACACTTTATTTGTATACCACCTTTCATACAAAGAATGCAGCACAACATGCTTTAAAGGAATGAAATTAAATGCACCAAGTGCGTCACATCAAAACGCATAAAAGACAAAAAGACTTAATAAAACCTGTATGTAAAAATAAAATAAAATCAGAATAGAATACATAGAATGCATCTCAAATTGATAAAATCCACTTGATAATACTAGTAAAGGATAAAATCAGGATAAAATTTATTGCATGAATGCATAACATAAAATGGAAATTAAAATACATAAAATAAAACCTACTGACATTATTAATAAAATAAGCATAAAAACAGAGTATATAAAATGCAATGGTTTTTTTCCATAACCTACTATAGTATGATGTTCAGTATGACTTCATTCATGACATTCTATACTATGACTTTCCTGTGACTTGTCATGGCATGCTATACTCGGACAAAAAAAACCATCGTAGTATAGCACGGTATCATCAAAATTCCATAGTATAGGATGCAATGAAAAGTGTCATTAAAACATCACACTATACAATGACTTTTTATAAACTTTTAATATGGCATACAAGACTAGATCATGGGTTTTTATGACATGATATATATATATATATATATATATATATATATATATATACATTCAATATGAAATACTTTACTATGACTTTGCATCACATTTTACTATGACGTGCTACAAATTATTAATGTATTTTATTAATTAATTTGTATTGTTTTGGATGTATTATTTTTTGACAACATGCTATAGCATGGCTTTTTTATGCTGTTTTGAGCGATATGCTACAGTAATGCCTTTTTGACACTATTTTGGACGATATGCTACAGCATTACTTTTTTATGTCATTTTTGATTAAATGCTATAGCGTGAATTTTTAATGCTATTTTGGACGACATATGATAGTATGACTTTTTTGTGCTATTTTGGCTGAAATGCTATAGGATGTCTTTTTGGTGCTATTTTTGACGACTTGCTATATAGTATGGCGTTTTGACACCATTTTGGATGACGTCATATTTTAACATTTGTCAACATACCATACTATTTTGTTTTCTGTTGAATTTTCAAGATGCTATATTATGGCTTTTTGGCCGTTTTTCAACATTTATTACAATAACATGTTAATGTGCTACACTGTGGTTTTCAGCATCATTTTGGACCTAGCAATTTTTGACATACAATACTATGTTGTCGGGTTTTTTTTGACATGCTACCTCTCGAACTGGTCCAGAATGCTGTTGTTTTTGTTCTTGTTCTTGTTGTCGTGGGCGTTGCTCGCGCCGATGCCGTGATCCCACTCAGTGCCACATTCTACTGCCATTATTAGTCATGCCTCCATTATGAATATACACATGGGACTGTTATCAACACTTTCGATAATTACATGTAACAACACATGCTATCATAAATTGCACTTATTAATTTTATGTCTATCACAATTGTTATATGATATGTTGTTGTTACCATTTATGCTGTGCATCTCTCCTCCTCTCCCCCTCTCTCTTCCTCTCTTTCTTTCTCTTTCCTCTATGTCATTACATAGTTTAATTGTTATTTACATCTATTGCGCATCTGCCCATCCTGGAAGAGGGATCCCTCCTCAGTCACTCTTCCTGAGGTTTCTACCATTTTTTTTCCAACCTGTTATAGGTTTTTTTGGGGGAGTTTTTCCTTAGTCGATGTAAGGGTCGAAGGACAGAGGGATGTCGCATGCCATAAAGCCCTCTGAGATGACTGTGATTTGTGATAATGGGCTACATAACTAAAATTGACTTGACTTGATGTTTTCAGCTGTTTTTTCAACATGCTAAACTATGACATGTCTCAACAAGCTACACTTTAGGATTTCAGCTGTTTTTTCACTTCATATTTTGACATTATTCAACATACTGTACCATGTCATTTTCAGTAATTTTCTTTAAAACTGCTATATACTGACAATTTTGCTATTTTGTTGATATGTATTACAATGACGTGCCTAGACATGCTATCTATGTGGTTTTCAGCCACTTTTTCAACATTTTAACATTTTTTAACATTCTATAGAATGCATGGTCCGTTGTTTTTTTGACATGCTAAATTATGGTGTTTTTTGCCGTTTTTGCAACATTCTCTGCTATGGCATGTCTCTGCATGCTGTTTTATGTTGTTTTCAGCTGTTTTTTGGACAAGTCAAATGTTTACGTTTTTCACCATGTTATACTATTGCATTTTCAATTGTTTTTTTCAAACTTGCTATATTATGGTGTTTCTGGCTGTATTTGCAACATTCTATGCTATGACGTGTCTCAGCATGCTCCTTTATGTGTTTTCAGTTGTTTTTTCGCCATGGCCAAAAATATCAAAATATTACATGGCCAAAAAACAGCTGAAAAAGGCATGACATAGCATGTCGAGACATGCCATAGCATAAAATACTGCAAAAAATGGCCAAAACACCCCAAAATAGCTTGTCGAAAAATCCACCAAAAATGGCATACTATAGTATGGCAAAATTGTCAAAATATGACGTGTCCAAAAGACTGCTAAAAACCACTTTAAACAACATAAAATAGCATGCAGAGACACACCATAGCACAGGGTGTTGCAACAACGGCCAAAAATATCATGATAAAAAATCCACCAAAAATGCCATGTTATAGTATGTCAAAAATGTCAAAACATGACATGTTCCACAAACAGCTGAAAACACCTCAAAAAAGCAGCTTCCACCTTATCGTGGTGGAGGGGTTTGCGTGTCCTAATGATCCTAGGAGCTCAGTTGTTGGGGGCTTTATGCCCCTGGTAGAGGCTCCCATGGCAAACAGGAGGGACCAGACAAAGTGTAGCTCACCAGACCCCTTATGATGAAGGACACAAATGGTCCAAATGCTGGTCACCGGGCCCCCCCGGAGCCAAGCCTGGGGGTGGGGCTCGATGACGAGCGCCTGGTGGCCAGGCCTTTTCCCATGGGGTCCGGCCGGGCACAGCCCAAAGAGGCAACGTAAGACCTCCTTCCTGTGGGGTCATCATCCATAGGAGGGACCAAAGGGGTTCGGGTGCGATGTGAGTTGGGTGGCAGCCGAAGGCTGGGACCTTGACGGTACGATCCTCGGCTGCAGAAGCTAGCTCTACAGACGTGGAATGTCACCTCTCTGGTGGGGAAGGAGCCTGAGCTGGTGCGCGAGTTTCAGAAGTTCGGACTAGATATAATCAGCTTCACCTCGACACATAGCTTGGGTTGTGGAACCAGTGTTGAAAAAATGACCTGAAAGGCAAGGCTATAGTATGGCAAAAATGGCAAAATATGACATGTCCCAAAAACAACTGAAAACACTTCAGAACAGCATAAAATAGTGTGTCAAGACATGCCATGGCATAGAATTTTGCAAAAACGGCCAAAAACACCATAAAAATGCATGTTGAAAAAATGACCAAAAAGACAAGGCTATAGTATGGCAAAAATGGCAAAACATGACATGTCCCAAAAACATCTGAAAACACCTCAGAACAGCATAAAATAGCGTGCAAAGTCATGCCATGGCATAGAATTTCGCAAAAACAGCCAAAAAACCACAAAAATGCATGTTGAAAAAATGACCAAAAAGGCATGGCAAAAATGTCAAAATATGACATGTCCCAAAAGCAGCTGAAAAGAACTCAAAACAGCATGAAATAGTGTGCAAAGATATGCCATGGCATAGAATTTTGCAAAAACATCCAAAAACACCATAAAAATGCATGTTGAAAAAATGACCAAAAAGGCAAGGCTATAGTATGGCAAAAATGGCAAAACATGACATGTCCCAAAAACAGCTGAAAAGAACTCAAAACAGCATAAAATAGCGTGCAAAGAAATGCCATGGCATAGAATTTTGCAAAAAAATCCAAAAACACCATAAAAATGCATGTTGAAAAAATGACCAAAAAGGCAAGGCTATAGTATGGCAAAAATGGCAAAACATGACATGTCCCAAAAGCAGCTGAAAACACCTCAAAACAGCATGAAATAGTGTGCAAAGACATGCCATTGAATAGAATTTTCCAAAAACCGCCAAAAACACCACAATGATACACGTTGAAAAAATGACCAAAAAGGCAAGGCTATAGTATGGCAAAAATGTCAAAATATGACATGTCCCAAAAACAGCTGAAAACACCTCAAAACAGCATGAAATAGTGTGCAAAGACATGCCATGGCATAGAATTCTGCAAGAACGAACAAAAACACCATAAAAATGCATACTGAAAATGACCGAAAAGGCAAGGCTATAGTATGGCAAAAATGGCAAAACATGACATGTCCCAAAAACAGCTGAAAACACCTCAGAACTGCATTAAATAGCGTGCAAGGACATGCCATGGCATAGAATTTTGCAAAAACATCCAAAAACACCATAAAAATGCATGTAGAAAAAATGATGAAAAAGGTAAGGCTATTGTATGGCAAAAATGTCAAAATATGACATGTCCCAAAAACAGCTGAAAACACCTCAGAACTGCATTAAATAGCGTGCAAAGACATGCCATGGCATAGAATTTTGCAAAAACATCCAAAAACACCATAAAAATGCATGTAGAAAAAATGACGAAAAAGGTAAGGCTATAGTATGGCAAAAAGTCAAAATATGACATGTCCCAAAAACAGCTGAAAACACCTCAGAACAGCATAAAATAGTGTGCCAAGACATGCCGTGGCATAGAATTTTGCAAAAACGGCCAAAAACACCATAAAAATGCATGTTGAAAAAATGACCAAAAAGGCAAGGCTATAGTATGGCAAAAATGGCAAAACATGACATGTCCCGAAAACAGCTGAAAACACCTCAAAACAGCATGAAATAGTGTGCAAAGACATGCCATTGAATAGAATTTTCCAAAAACGGCCAAAAACACCACAATGATACACGTTGAAAAAATGACCAAAAAGGCAAGGCTATAGTATGGCAAAAATGTCAAAATATGACATGTCCCAAAAACAGTTGGAAACACCTCAAAACAGCATGAAATAGTGTGCAAAGACATGCCATAGCAAAGAATTTTGCAAAAACGGCCAAAAACACCATAAAAATGCATGTTGAAAAAATGACCAAAAAGGCAAGGCTATAGTATGGCAAAAATGGCAAAACATGACATGTCCCGAAAACAGCTGAAAACACCTCAAAACAGCATGAAATAGTGTGCAAAGACATGCCATGGCATAGAATTTTGCAAAAACGTCCAAAAACACCATAAGAATGCATGTTGAAAAAAATGACCAAAAAGGCAAGGCTATAGTATGGCAAAAATGTCAAAATATGACATGTCCCAAAAACAGCTGAAAACACCTCAAAACAGCATGAAATAGTGTGCAAAGACATGCCATGGCATAGAATTCTGCAAAAACGGCCAAAAACACCATAAAAATGCATGTTGAAAAAATGACAAAAAAGGTAAGGCTATAGTATGGCAAAAATGTCAAAATATGACATGTCCCAAAAACAGCTGAAAACACCTCAGAACTGCATTAAATAGCGTGCAAAGACATGCCATGGCATAGAATTTTGCAAAAACATCCAAAAACACCATAAAAATGCATGTAGAAAAAATGAACAAAAAGGTAAGGCTATAGTATGGCAAAAATGTCAAAATATGACGTCCCAAAAACAGCTGAAAACACCTCAAAACAACATGAAATAGTGTGCAAAGCCATGCCATGGCATAGATTTTTGCAAAAACGGACAAAAACACCATAAAAATGCATACTGAAAAATGACCAAAAAGGCAAGGATATACTATAGCAAAAATGTTGAAATATGACATGTCCAAAAAACACCTGAAAAAACCTCAGAACAGCATGAAATAGTATGCCAAGACATGCCATGGCACAGAATTCTGCAAGAATGGACAAAAACACCATAAAAATGCATACTGAAAAATGACCAAAAAGGCAAGGCTATAGTATGGCAAAAATGTCAAAATATGACATGTCCCAAAAACAGCTGAAAACACCTCAGAACAGCATAAAATAGTATGCCAAGACATGCCATGGCATAGAATTCTGCAAGAATGAACAAAAACACCATAAAAATGCATGTTGAAAAAATGACGAAAAAGGCAAGGCTATAGTATGGCAAAAATGGCAAAACATGACATGTCCGAAAAGCAGCTGAAAACACCTCAGAACAGCATAAAATAACTTGCAAAGACATGCCATGACATAGACTTTTGCAAAAACATCCAAAAACACCATAAAAATGCATGTTGAAAAAATGACGAAAAAGGCAAGGCTATAGTATGGCAAAAATGTCAAAATATGACATGTCCCAAAAACAGCTGAAAACACCTCAGAACAGCATAAAATAGTGTGCCAAGACATGCCATGGCATAGAATTTTGCAAAAACGTCCAAAAACACCACAATGATGTATGTTGAAAAAATGACCAAAAAGGCAAGGCTATAGTATGGCAAAAATGTCAAAATATGACGTGTCCCAAAAACAGCTGAAAACACCTCAAAACAGCATAAAATAGTGTGCCAAGACATGCCATGGCATAGAATTTTGCAAAAACGGCCAAAAACACCATAAAATTGCACGTTGAAAAAATGACCAAAAACGCAAGGCTATAGTATGGCAAAAATGTCAAAACATGACATGTCCCAAAAACAGCTGAAAAGAACTAAAAACAGCATAAAATAGTGTGCCAAGACATGCCATGGCATAGAATTTTGCAAAAAATAGCCAAAAACACCAGAACAATGCATACTGAAAAATGACCAAAAAGGCAAGGCTATAGTATGGCAAAAATGTCAAAATATGACATGTCCCAAAAACAGCTGAAAACACCTCAAAACAGCATGAAATAGTGTGCAAAGATATGCCATGGCATAGAATTCTGCAAGAACGAACAAAAACACCACAATGATGTATGTTGAAAAAATGACCAAAAAGGCAAGGCTATAGTATGGCAAAAATGTCAGAATATGACATGTCCCAAAAACAGCTGAAAACACCTCAGAACAGCATAAAATAGTGTGCCAAGACATGCCATGGCATAGAATTTTGCAAAAACGTCCAAAAACACCACAAGAATGCATGTTGAAAAAAATGACCAAAAAGGCAAGGCTATAGTATGGCAAAAATGGCAAAACATGACATGTCCCAAAAACAGCTGAAAACACCTCAGAACTGCATTAAATAGTGTGCAAAGACATGCCATGGCATAGAATTTTGCAAAAACATCCAAAAACACCATAAAAATGCATGTTGAAAAAATGACCAAAAAGGCAAGGCTATAGTATGGCAAAAATGTCAAAATATGACATGTCCCAAAAACAGCTGAAAACACCTCAGAACAGCATAAAATAGTGTGCCAAGACATGCCATGGCATAGAATTTTGCAAAAACATCCAAAAACACCATAAAAATGCATGTAGAAAAAATGACCAAAAAGGCAAGGCTATAGTATGGCAAAAATGTCAAAATATGACATGTCCCAAAAACAGCTGAAAACACCTCAGAACAGCATAAAATAGTGTGCCAAGACATGCCATGGCATAGAATTTTGCAAGAACGAACAAAAACACCACAATGATGTATGTTGAAAAAATGACCAAAAAGGCAAGGCTATAGTATGGCAAAAATGTCAGAATATGACATGTCCCAAAAACAGCTGAAAACACCTCAGAACAGCATAAAATAGTGTGCCAAGACATGCCATGGCATAGAATTTTGCAAAAACGTCCAAAAACACCATAAGAATGCATGTTGAAAAAAATGACCAAAAAGGCAAGGCTATAGTATGGCAAAAATGTCAAAATATGACATGTCCCAAAAACAGCTAAAAACACCTCAGAACAGCATAAAATAGTGTGCCAAGACATGCCATGGCATAGAATTTTGCAAAAACATCCAAAAACACCATAAGAATGCATGTTGAAAAATGACCAAAAGGCAAGGCTATAGTATGGCAAAAATGTCAAAATATGACATGTCCCAAAAACAGCTGAAAACACCTCAGAACAGCATAAAATAGTGTGCAAAGACATGCCATGGCATAGAATTTTGCAAAAACATCCAAAAACACCATACAAATGCATGTTGAAAAAATGACCAAAAAGGCAAGGCTATAGTATGGCAAAAATGTCAAAACATGACATGTCCCAAAAACAGCTGAAAACACCTCAAAACAGCATAAAATAGTGTGCCAAGACATGCCATGGCATAGAATTTTGCAAAAACATCCAAAAACACCATAAAAATGCATTTTGAAAATTGACCAAAAAGGCAAGGCTATAGTATGGCAAAAATGTCAAAATATGACATGTCCCAAAAACAGCTGAAAACACCTCAGAACAGCATAAAATAGTGTGCAAAGACATGCCATGGCATAGAATTCTGCAAAAACATCCAAAAACACCATAAAAATGCATGTTGAAAAATGACCAAAAAGGCAAGGCTATAGTATGGCAAAATGGCAAAACATGACATGTCCCAAAAGCAGCTGAAAACACCTCAGAACAGCATAAAATAGTGTGCAAAGACATGCCATGGCATAGAATTTTGCAAAAACATCCAAAAACACCATAAAAATGCATGTTGAAAAATGACCGAAAAGGCAAGGCTATAGTATGGCAAAAATGTCAAAATATGACATGTCCCAAAAACAGCTCAAAACACCCCAAAACAGCATAAAATAGCGTGCAAAGACATGCCATGGCATAGAATTTTGCAAAAACGTCCAAAAACACAAAAATATAGCATGTTAAAAAAATGACCGAAAAGGCAAGGCTATAGTATGGCAAAATGTAAGAATATGACATGTCCCAAAAACAGCTGAAAACACCTCAGAACAGCATAAAATAGTGTGCCAAGACATGCCATGGCATAGAATTTTGCAAAAACATCCAAAAACACCATAAGAATGCATGTTGAAAAAATGACCAAAAAGGCAAGGCTATAGTATGGCAAAAATGTCAGAATATGACATGTCCCAAAAACAGCTGAAAACACCTCAGAACAGCATAAAATAGTGTGCCAAGACATGCCATGGCATAGAATTTTGCAAAAACGTCCAAAAACACCACAAGAATGCATGTTGAAAAAATGACCAAAAAGGCAAGGCTATAGTATGGCAAAAATGTCAGAATATGACATGTCCCAAAAACAGCTGAAAACACCTCAGAACAGCATAAAATAGTGTGCCAAGACATGCCATGGCATAGAATTTTGCAAAAATGTCCAAAAACACCATAAGAATGCATGTTGAAAAAAATGACCGAAAAGGCAAGGCTATAGTATGGCAAAAATGTCAAAATATGACATGTCCCAAAAACAGCTCAAAACACCCCAAAACAGCATAAAATAGTGTGCCAAGACATGCCATGGCATAGAATTTTGCAAAAACATCCAAAAACACCATAAAAATGCATGTTGAAAAATGACCAAAAAGGCAAGGCTATAGTATGGCAAAATGTCAAATATGACATGTCTCAAAAACAGCTGAAAACACCTCAAAACAGCATAAAATAGTGTGCCAAGACATGCCATGGCATAGAATTTTGCAAAAACATCCAAAAACACCATAAAAATGCATGTTGAAAAAATGACCAAAAAGGCAAGGCTATAGTATGGCAAAAATGGCAAAATATGACATGTCCCAAAAACAGCTGAAAACACCTCAGAACAGCATAAAATAGTGTGCCAAGACATGCCATGACATAGACTTTTGCAAAAACATCCAAAAACACCATAAAAATGCATGTTGAAAAAATGACCAAAAAGGCAAGGCTATAGTATGGCAAAAATGGCAAAACATGACATGTCCCAAAAGCAGCTGAAAACACCTCAGAACTGCATTAAATAGCGTGCAAAGACATGCCATGGCATAGAATTTTGCAAAAACATCCAAAAACACCATAAAAATGCATGTTGAAAAATGACCAAAAAGGCAAGGCTATAGTATGGCAAAAATGTCAAAATATGACATGTCCCAAAACAGCTGAAAACACCTCAGAACAGCATAAAATAGTGTGCCAAGACATGCCATGACATAGACTTTTGCAAAAACAGCCAAAAACAACATAAATATGCATGTTGAAAAAATGACCAAAAGGCAAGGTTATAGTATGGCAAAAATGTCAAAATATGACATGTCCCAAAAACAGCTGAAAACACCTCAGAACAGCATAAAATAGTGTGCCAAGACATGCCATGGCATAGAATTTTGCAAAAACGTCCAAAAACACCATAAGAATGCATGTTGAAAAAATGACCAAAAAGGCAAGGCTATAGTATGGCAAAAATGTCAGAATATGACATGTCCCAAAAACAGCTGAAAACACCTCAGAACAGCATAAAATAGTGTGCCAAGACATGCCATGGCATAGAATTTTGCAAAAACGTCCAAAAACACCACAAGAATGCATGTTGAAAAAATGACCAAAAAGGCAAGGCTATAGTATGGCAAAAATGTCAGAATATGACATGTCCCAAAAACAGCTGAAAACACCTCAGAACAGCATAAAATAGTGTGCGAAGACATGCCATGGCATAGAATTCAAAAACATCCAAAACACCATAAAAATGCATGTTGAAAAAATGACCAAAAAGGCAAGGCTATAGTATGGCAAAATGGCAAAACATGACATGTCCCAAAAACAGCTGAAAACACCTCAGAACTGCATTAAATAGTGTGCAAAGACATGCCATGGCATAGAATTTTGCAAAAACATCCAAAAACACCATAAAAATCCATGTTGAAAAAATGACCAAAAGGGCAAGGCTATAGTATGGCAAAAATGGCAAAATATGACATGTCCCAAAAACAGCTGAAAACACCTCAGAACAGCATAAAATAGTGTGCCAAGACATGCCATGGCATAGAATTTTGCAAAAACGTCCAAAAACACCATAAGAATGCATGTTGAAAAAATGACCAAAAAGGCAAGGCTATAGTATGGCAAAAATGTCAGAATATGACATGTCCCAAAAACAGCTGAAAACACCTCAAAACAGCATAAAATAGTGTGCAAAGATGTGCCATGGCATAGAATTCTGCAAAAACATCCAAAAACACCATAAAAATGCATGTTGAAAAAATGACCAAAAAGGCAAGGCTATAGTATGGCAAAAATGTCAGAATATGACATGTCCCAAAAACAGCTGAAAACACCTCAGAACAGCATAAAATAGTGTGTAAAGACATGCCATGGAATATAACTTTGCAAAACCTGCCAAAAACACCTTAAAAATGCATGTTGAAAAAATGACCAAAAAGGCAAGGCTATAGTATGGCAAAAATGTCAGAATATGACATGTCCCAAAAACAGCTGAAAACACCTCAGAACAGCATAAAATAGTGTTCCAAGACATGCCATGGCATAGAATTTTGCAAAAACGTCCAAAAACACCATAAAAATGCATGTTGAAAAAATGACCAAAAAGGCAAGGCTATAGTATGGCAAAAATGTCAAAATATGACATGTCCCAAAAACAACTGAAAACACCTCAGAACTGCATTAAATAGCGTGCAAAGACATGCCATGGCATACAATTTTGCAAAAACGTCCAAAAACACCATAAGAATGCATGTTGAAAAAATGACCAAAAAGGCAAGGCTATAGTATGGCAAAAATGTCAAAATATGACATGTCCCAAAAACAGCTGAAAACACCTCAAAACAGCATAAAATAGTGTGCAAAGATATGCCATGGCATAGAATTCTGCAAGAACGAACAAAAACACCATAAAAATGCATGTTGAAAAAATGACCAAAAAGGCAAGGCTATAGTAAGACAAAAATGGCAAAACATGACATGTCCCAAAAGCAGCTGAAAACACCTCAGAACAGCATTAAATAGCGTGCAAAGACATGCCATGGCATAGAATTTTGCAAAAACATCCAAAAACACCATAAAAATGCATGTTGAAAAAATGACCAAAAAGGCAAGGCTATAGTATGGCAAAAATGTCAAAATATGACATGTCCCAAAAACAACTGAAAACACCTCAGAACTGCATTAAATAGCGTGCAAAGACATGCCATGGCATACAATTTTGCAAAAACGTCCAAAAACACCATAAGAATGCATGTTGAAAAAAATGACCAAAAAGGCAAGGCTATAGTATGGCAAAAATGTCAAAATATGACATGTCCCAAAAACAGCTGAAAAGAACTCAAAATGGCATAAAATAGCATGCCAAGACATGCCATGACATAGACTTTTGCAAAAACATCCAAAAACACCATAAAAATGCATGTTGAAAAAATGACCAAAAAGGCAAGGCTATAGTATGGCAAAAATGGCAAAACATGACATGTCCCAAAAGCAGCTGAAAACACCTCAGAACTGCATTAAATAGCGTGCAAAGACATGCCATGGCATAGAATTTTGCAAAAACATCCAAAAACACCATAAAAATGCATGTTGAAAAAATGACCAAAAAGGCAAGGCTATAGTATGGCAAAAATGTCAAAATATGACATGTCCCAAAAACAGCTGAAAACACCTCAGAACAGCATAAAATAGTGTTCCAAGACATGCCATGGCATAGAATTTTGCAAAAACGTCCAAAAACACCATAAAAATGCATGTTGAAAAAATGACCAAAAAGGCAAGGCTATAGTATGGCAAAAATGGCAAAACATGACATGTCCCAAAAGCAGCTGAAAACACCTCAGAACTGCATTAAATAGCGTGCAAAGACATGCCATGGCATAGAATTTTGCAAAAACATCCAAAAACACCATAAAAATGCATGTTGAAAAAATGACCAAAAAGGCAAGGCTATAGTATGGCAAAAATGTCAAAATATGACATGTCCCAAAAACAGCTGAAAACACCTCAGAACAGCATAAAATAGTGTGCCAAGACATGCCATGGCATAGAATTTTGCAAAAACGTCCAAAAACACCATAAGAATGCATGTTGAAAAAATGACCAAAAAGGCAAGGCTATAGTATGGCAAAAATGTCAGAATATGACATGTCCCAAAAACAGCTGAAAACACCTCAGAACAGCATAAAATAGTGTGCCAAGACATGCCATGGCATAGAATTTTGCAAAAACGTCCAAAAACACCATAAGAATGCATGTTGAAAAAATGACCAAAAAGGCAAGGCTATAGTATGGCAAAAATGGCAAAATATGACATGTCCCAAAAACAGCTGAAAACACCTCAGAACAGCATAAAATAGTGTGCCAAGACATGCCATGGCATAGAATTTTGCAAAAACATCCAAAAACACCATAAAAATGCATGTTGAAAAAATGACCAAAAAGGCAAGGCTATAGTATGGCAAAAATGGCAAAACATGACATGTCCCAAAAGCAGCTGAAAACACCTCAGAACTGCATTAAATAGCGTGCAAAGACATGCCATGGCATAGAATTTTGCAAAAACATCCAAAAACACCATAAAAATGCATGTTGAAAAAATGACCAAAAAGGCAAGGCTATAGTATGGCAAAAATGTCAAAATATGACATGTCCCAAAAACAGCTGAAAACACCTCAAAACAGCATGAAATAGTGTGCAAAGACATGCCATGGCATAGAATTCAAAAACATCCAAAAACACCATAAAAATGCATGTTGAAAAAATGACCAAAAAGGCAAGGCTATAGTATGGCAAAAATGTCAAAATATGACATGTCCCAAAAACAGCTGAAAACACCTCAAAACAGCATAAAATAGTGTGCAAAGATGTGCCATGGCATAGAATTCTGCAAGAATGAACAAAAACACCATAAAAATGCATGTTGAAAAAATGACCAAAAAGGCAAGGCTATAGTAAGGCAAAAATGGCAAAACATGACATGTCCCAAAAGCAGCTGAAAACACCTCAGAACTGCATTAAATAGCGTGCAAAGACATGCCATGGCATAGAATTTTGCAAAAACATCCAAAAACACCATAAAAATGCATGTTGAAAAAATGACCAAAAGGGCAAGGCTATAGTATGGCAAAAATGGCAAAACATGACATGTCCCAAAAACAGCTGAAAACACCTCAGAACAGCATAAAATAGTGTTCCAAGACATGCCATGGCATAGAATTTTGCAAAAACGTCCAAAAACACCATAAAAATGCATGTTGAAAAAATGACCAAAAAGGCAAGGCTATAGTATGGCAAAAATGTCAAAATATGACATGTCCCAAAAACAACTGAAAACACCTCAGAACTGCATTAAATAGCGTGCAAAGACATGCCATGGCATACAATTTTGCAAGAATGGACAAAAACACTATAAAAATGCATGTTGACAACATGACCAAAAGGGCAAGGCTATAGTATGGCAAAAATGGCAAAACATGACATGTCCCAAAAGCAGCTGAAAACACCTCAGAACTGCATTAAATAGCGTGCAAAGACATGCCATGGCATAGAATTTTGCAAAAACATCCAAAAACACCATAAAAATGCATGTTGAAAAAATGACCAAAAAGGCAAGGCTATAGTATGGCAAAAATGGCAAAACATGACATGTCCCAAAAACAGCTGAAAACACCTCAGAACAGCATAAAATAGTGTGCCAAGACATGCCATGGCATAGAATTTTGCAAAAACGTCCAAAAACACCATAAGAATGCATGTTGAAAAAAATGACCAAAAAGGCAAGGCTATAGTATGGCAAAAATGTCAAAATATGACATGTCCCAAAAACAGCTGAAAAGAACTCAAAATGGCATAAAATAGCATGCCAAGACATGCCATGGCATACAATTTTGCAAAAACGGCCAAAAACACCATAAGAATGCACGTTGAAAAAATGACCAAAAAGGCAAGGCTATAGTATGGCAAAAATGTCAAACCATGACATGTCTCAAAAACAGCTGAAAACACCTCAAAACAGCATATAATAGCGTGCCAAGACACGCCATAGCATAAATTTTCTCAAAAACGCCCAAAGACACCATAAAAATGCATGTTGAGAAAATGACCAAAAAGGCAAGGCTATAGTATGGCAAAAATGTCAAAATATGACATGTCCCAAAAACAGCTGAAAACACCTCAAAACAGCATAAAATAGTGTGCCAAGACATGCAATGGGATAGAATTTCGCAAAAACGGCCAAAAAAAACAATAAAAATGCATGTTGAAAAAATGACCAAAAAGGCAAGGCTATGGTATGGCAAAAATGTCAAAATATGACATGTCCCAAAAACAGCTGAAAACACCTCAAAACAGCATGAAATAGTGTGCAAAGACATGCCATGGCATAGAATTCAAAAACATCCAAAAACACCATAAAAATGCATGTTGAAAAAATGACCAAAAAGGCAAGGCTATAGTATGGCAAAAATGTCAAAATATGACATGTCCCAAAAACAGCTGAAAACACCTCAAAACAGCATAACATAGTGTGCAAAGATGTGCCATGGCATAGAATTCTGCAAGAATGAACAAAAACACCATAAAAATGCATGTTGAAAAAATGACCAAAAAGGCAAGGCTATAGTATGGCAAAAATGGCAAAACATGACATGTCCCAAAAGCAGCTGAAAACACCTCAGAACTGCATTAAATAGCGTGCAAAGACATGCCATGGCATAGAATTTTGCAAAAACATCCAAAAACACCATAAAAATGCATGTTGAAAAAAATGACCAAAAAGGCAAGGCTATAGTATGGCAAAAATGTCAAAATATGACATGTCCCAAAAACAGCTGAAAACACCTCAGAACAGCATAAAATAGTGTGCCAAGACATGCCATGGCATAGAATTTTGCAAAAACGTCCAAAAACACCATAAGAATGCATGTTGAAAAAATGACCAAAAAGGCAAGGCTATAGTATGGCAAAAATGTCAGAATATGACATGTCCCAAAAACAGCTGAAAACACCTCAGAACAGCATAAAATAACTTGCAAAGACATGCCATGACATAGACTTTTGCAAAAACATCCAAAAACACCATAAAAATGCATGTTGAAAAAATGACCAAAAAGGCAAGGCTATAGTATGGCAAAAATGGCAAAACATGACATGTCCCAAAAGCAGCTGAAAACACCTCAGAACTGCATTAAATAGCGTGCAAAGACATGCCATGGCATAGAATTTTGCAAAAACGGCCAAAAACACCATAAAATTGCACGTTGAAAAAATGACCAAAAAGGCAAGGCTATAGTATGGCAAAAATGTCAAAATATGATATGTCCCAAAAACAGCTGAAAACACCTCAGAACAGCATAAAATAGTGTGCCAAGACATGCCATGGCATAGAATTTTGCAAAAACGTCCAAAAACACCATAAGAATGCATGTTGAAAAAATGACCAAAAAGGCAAGGCTATAGTATGGCAAAAATGGCAAAATATGACATGTCCCAAAAGCAGCTGAAAACACCTCAGAACAGCATAAAATAGCGTTCCAAGACATGCCATGGCATACAATTTTGCAAGAACGGACAAAAACACTATAAAAATGCATGTTGACAACATGACCAAAAAGGCAAGGCTATAGTATGGCAAAAATGGCAAAACATGACATGTCCCAAAAGCAGCTGAAAACACCTCAGAACTGCATTAAATAGCGTGCAAAGACATGCCATGGCATAGAATTTTGCAAAAACGGCCAAAAACACCATAAAATTGCACGTTGAAAAAATGACCAAAAAGGCAAGGCTATAGTATGGCAAAAATGTCAAAATATGACATGTCCCAAAAACAGCTGAAAACACCTCAGAACAGCATAAAATAACTTGCAAAGACATGCCATGACATAGACTTTTGCAAAAACATCCAAAAACACCATAAAAATGCATGTTGAAAAACTGTATGGCAAAAATGGCAAAACATGACATGTCCCAAAAGCAGCTGAAAACACCTCAGAACTGCATTAAATAGCGTGCAAAGACATGCCATGGCATAGAATTTTGCAAAAACATCCAAAAACACCATAAAAATGCATGTTGAAAAAATGACCAAAAAGGCAAGGCTATAGTATGGCAAAAATGTCAGAATATGACATGTCCCAAAAACAGCTGAAAACACCTCAGAACAGCATAAAATAGTGTGCCAAGACATGCCATGGCATAGAATTTTGCAAAAACGTCCAAAAACACCATAAGAATGCATGTTGAAAAAAATGAACAAAAAGGCAAGGCTATAGTATGGCAAAAATGTCAAAATATGACATGTCCCAAAAACAGCTGAAAAGAACTCAAAATGGCATAAAATAGCATGCCAAGACATGCCATGGCATACAATTTTGCAAAAACGGCCAAAAACACCATAAAAATGCATGTTGAGAAAATGACCAAAAAGGCAAGGCTATAGTATGGCAAAACTGTCAAAACATGACATGTCCCCAATACAGCTGAAAACACCTCAGAACAGCATGAAATAGCATGCAAAGATATGCCATGGCATATAATTCTGCAAGAATGAACAAAAACACCATAAAAATGATACATGTTGAAAAAATGACCAAAAAGGCAAGGCTATGGTATGGCAAAAATGTCAAAATATGACATGTCCCAAAAACAGCTTAAAACAACTCGAAACAGAATAAAATAGCGTGCCGAGACATGCCACAGCATAGTTCGTTGCAAAAACGGACAAAAACACGAAAATTATGCTTGTCAAAAAAATGACCAACAAGGCAAGGCTATAGTACGGCAAAAATGTCAAAAAATGACATGTCCCAAATACAGTTGAAAACAACTCAAAACAGCATTAAATAGCGTGCCGAGACATGCTATAGCATAATTTGTTCCAAAATGGACAAAAACACCATGATATAGCATGTTGAAAAACTGACTGAAAAGGCAATGCTATAGTATGACTAAAAATATCAAAATATGACATGTCCCATGTCCCCGTACCTAGACACGCCATACCGTAGAATGTTGCTAAAATGGCCAAAATCATATTCAAAAACGCCATTACATAGCATGCTGAAAAACAACCAAACAAGTCATACTATACTTCGGCAAAAGAATGTAAAAATGTCCAAAAACAGGTAAAGACCACATAGCATGCCATAGCATAGGATGTTTTTTTCCACCAAAAACATCCTAATTAACATGTCGAAAAATAACAAAAAACACTGTCAAAAAAGGTCAAAGTAAGACATGTCCACAGCAGCTGTTAACCACATAAAATAGGGTGTAATGACACTTCATAGTGTAGAATGTTAAAAAAAACGGCCAAAAACATCATAATGTAGCATATCAAAGAAACGTCCGAAAACGTCACAGTTCAGTTAAAATATGACATGTCCAAAAGACAGCAGAAAACCACATAGTATAGTATGTCGAGACATGTCATGCTATAGAATGTTGAAAAAACATCAAAAAACATAACATAGCATGTCAAAAAGATGGCTGAAAATGTCATACTTCATTTTCTACATTCGTTTTTCGATATGCTTTACAATAATGATTTTTCTTGTTTTTTGTTTGACTTTTTGGCACTATTTTGACGACATGCTATAGTATGATGTTCCAACGCTATTTTAGATGACGTGCTATAGTGTGACTTTTTTATGCTATTTTGGACGACATGCCATGGTAAGACTTTTTGGAGATTTTTTGGACAACTCGCTATCGTCTGACGTTTTAACGCTTTTTTGTACAACATACTAAACTATGACTGTTTGGCACTAATTTGGAAGACATGCTATCTTATGATGTTTTGACCCTATTTTGGATGATATACTGAAGTATGACTTTTTGGCGTGATTGTGGGCAACATGCTATAGTATGACATTTTGGCATAATTTTGGGGGACATTCTTTAGTATGCCTGCCAATGCTATTTTGGACAATATGCTATAGTATGACTTTTTTAATGCTTTTTTGGACGACATGCTATGGTATGACTATTTGTTACTGTTCTGCACAACTTGTTATAGTATGATCTTTTGGGGCTTTTTTGGAAGACATGCTATAGTATGAATTTTTTGTGCTTATTTGGAAGACAGGCTCTGGTTTGACATTTTGGCAATATTATGGACGACATGCTATAGTGCTATAGTGGGGCTGGGCGACATGCCCCAAAAATAAAATCTCCGATTTTTTCACACCACCCCCAGTTTCTCCATCACCTGCACTCATCTATTTTAGTTACACTGAGGGTTTAGAAAACAGCAGAACATCTTCTACAGCTGCCAACAGCCCACCATCACTCCAAGTTAGAGAATGGGTGAAATCAAAGCAAGGAGTTTGGGCTGGGGTACCAGGCCCCCAAATTACTAAATCCACCCCTGATAGCAAGGAGAGCAGCAGAGAGCAGTTGGATGAGAGGTCTGTCACTGCGCTGCTCTCAGTTTGGTCTGATGGATGTTTCAATCAGCGGTGTGATCAGCCAGGTGTGATGTTTGTTTTTATTAAACCCACTTTTTGTCAGTCTTTGAAAATAGTCAAATTAATCTCTTTGGCTCAATTACTTTGGTTCGGACAGGAATGTGTGGCATGAGCTGCGAATCGAAATGCGCAGACACACCTGGCCCACAGTCTGTATCCAGACACCTTCCAAAAAAACAAAACAATAACTATGTTTATGCATTTATTCTCTAACCAGCTGCTGTTGAATGTTCCGTCCAATTTCCTTCTTTGGTATATTGGGGCAGACATGACCCCTGGTCTTCCGTGGAGATTATGCCCGTGGTCGGGGGCTCTAAATCGCAACACAATATCTCAAGAACACCTTGAGGATATCTTTGAAAATTTGGCACAAACGTTTGAGTGAACTCAATGATGAACTGTTTATGTTTGGTGGTCAAAGGTAACTCTGACTTTTTATTGGTTTTGTTCTTGTGAAAGTGATATCTCAATAACAACCTGAATGGAATTTCTTCAAGTTTGGCACAAATCTTTGAGTACATTCAAGGATTAACTGATTTGGTGGTCAAAGGTCATTGTCTAGGTGACTTTGAATTTGTCTCATTCTTGAGAAAGCAATATCATAGTTTGACACAAACATTCACTTGTACTAAAAAATGACCTGATTAAAATTTGGTGCTTCAAGGTCAAGATCACTGTGACCTTGCATACATCTCATTTTCATGAACGCAATATCTAAAGACAGCCTTTGGGGAGTTTCCGTAGATTTGGCACAAACAGCCACTTGGACTAAGGAATGGCCTGATTAGAATCTGGTGGTTAAAGGAGCAGGAATCAAGGTCAAGGTCACAGAAACCTCATATAACATGTCTTTGGCCATAACTCAAGAATTCATATTCTCAAATTTCACACAAATGTCTAATAATGTGATGATAAAGTTCTGACATTTCATATCCAAGAAATAAATTCTTAGTTGTGATGTGTTGGCATTTGGGTCTACCTGTCAAAGGCTCTGTCGCGATTTGACTTTTTATCTAGCTTGGTGTTGATTTTATTGACAATTTTAATCTTTTATGGGAATGCAAGGACTCTTTTGCACGTGATGGCCTCCATCTAAATCTTCGAGGATCGTGGCTGCTTTTCCTCCAAAACTTTATTTACTAACTTATTTTGCGCCACACCAACAGTCATCCACCATCCAACCATCATCATCCACCGCCTCACGTGACGTGACTGACTCACCACCTCACGTGATCCAGGTACACTCTCCACTACCCTACATAGCTCCCCCTGCAGTCAACCTACACTCAGTGACTATTTAATAATCCCAGTCATTATTACCAGCAGACAGAACACCAAAAAAATAATGGAATTAATTTTAATAACCTCAGACCTGTACACACACACAAGCCACCTGCTAAACCACAACACAAGAAGACCTCACTGGCACGGATGGACCAGCTACTCTCATTGAAACTTCACCACCAAATTACACTTTCTCATGCGCCTCCAGGACAGGCAGAAAAGGAGGAAGTACAGCAACCATCTTTACAACATCAATTGGGTTTAAATATATTACAATCAATGAACACTTCCTTTGAATAACATTGTTTTTAGCAAGTAATTTTAGAGTAGTTATTTTAGGTGATTTTAATATCCATGTGAACAATCAGATAACATAACTAATGCAAGGAGGCATAAAACCGCATGGCGGTATTAATAGTTTATTGCTGACCCCCCATCCACAACAGTATATTGCTTAGTTTATGTGCTGGACTTCAGCATGTTTCTCCAAACTGGGGGTGTGTTGACTAATGTCACTGACTATGGATATGTACCCTACACAACCCACCTTTAAAAAATCTCCTTTAATAGGATAAGCAGTTATGGATATAAAACCATATATAAAACAAATTTAATTGTATAATTTGTCATATCACAATCTTAACCTAACTAAAATGTTGTTGTTATTACTATTATTCATTATTATTACTGTTTTTATTATTATTACTATTGTTATTATTTTTAAAGGTACAAGACCAGAGGTCCGTTTCACAAAGCAGGTTTAGTGAAAACTCTGAGTCTGTTAACCCTGAAATGAGGGAAACTCTGAGTTTTCCATTTCAAAAAGGGAGGTAACTCAAGCCAGAGAAAGAAGTGTAACTCTAGCCTGTTTCACAGAGAGGGGTAACTTAAGCTCTCGGTCAGCTACCGTAGTAACAGACTCTGAACCTAACCTGGTCGGGACCAGGTTTTTCTCAATGAACCTCGAGTTTCTCTCTGTCTCCGCCCTCTTTCAGCCACATACGCTATTTGATTTCCTCATTCATTCATTCATTCATTCAGTCAGCAGGCGAGTGTCGGAGTGTAGTTCTGCCGTCTGTCAAAATGGCATGCCCTTTCATCAATGATCCAGTGGATGAAGGAGCAGCATTACTGCCCAGAGAATTAGGCCTAAATATTCGTCGGGAGATTGTTTTCAGATAGATAGGATAGATGATAGATAGATGTTCTCGCATTTCCGGACAGTTATCTTTTTGAGCGGTACCGTTTCACATCACAGTCCATATTATACATACACAACCTAATCCGTCCTTACATTTGCAACATTACCAACCGCAGTCATGCTCTCACATCGCATCAGATATTGTGTGTTGCGCTGCGGTTCTTTGCAAATGGCAGTTTCTTGTATAATGTCGGAGATGCAGAGCATTTAAGCAAGGCAACTGTATGCAGGGCGGTCAGAAAAGTGTGCCTGGCCCTGAAACGATTTTTACACATCTTTGTCATTTTCCCTGGACATAAACCTGTCAGAGCCATCAAGGAGGAGTTCCACAGGATTGCAGGTGAATGATGTAGAGATCTGTTAAATTAATTTTGAATCATATTCCGTTAATGACATTGTGCTGCAACCTCAGACTGGGATTAGTAATTTTAATTTCTTTTAGGATTTCCCAGTGTGATTGGCTGCATAGATGGCACACACATACCCATCCCCCATCTCCCTCGCAGGATTGCACCTAAATGAAATAAGATGAAATAAATTAATAGGCTACCATTCAAACAGTTTTCCCCTGTAATTGTATTGTGATTGCAAAGGACTACATTTAAACTTACGCACTGACCCGGGCAGCAATGTTCTCCCACGCCGTCTCCCTCTCTTTTGCAGCTGCAGTGGTGTTGCACTTCTTTCTAAAAACGTGTTCAAACTCCGCATATGAGCGCATTAAAATTTCCAATTCGAGTGGGTGAAGAACGCAGCCCTCCGCTTCCCCGTTGCCATGGTGACTCGTCGAATCGGGGCTCCATTGATGCTGTCTTTTTATAGTTGTGGTGCACGCGCTTAACTCCAGGTGAAACTACTCCAAGTTGATTAAACCAACTCAAATCAGCTCTTCTGGAACCGGAAACTCTGAGTTTCCTATCTCAGAGTAGATCAACACAGAGTTCAGGGTTACACTCAGAGTTTGTTGAACCTGCTCTGTGAAACGGACCCCAGTCATAAACTTTTTCAGTCACTACAATCTAAACATGATTTCAATAAGTGGACACTCAAAGTACTGCCAGTGAAATGGTGTGCTGCAACCAATGTTCCCCTCTCTATCATCAAATGGGTTAGTGAGCCTCCACGCAGTGGATGGGAACATTGTCATCTAGAAAAAATAATTTGTTTCAAGGCAGCACAAAAGTGTTCCCCAAGAATAAGTGTTTAAGCAAACATGCATCTGTACTGACAATTTTTGTTCCCAAAAAGGCAATATTGTCAGCTAATACTGACCTGGCAGTTTATCAATCAGGTTAAAGGAATGTACGCAGAAATACTATTATTTGTGTTGTAATATTGTTTTTAATTTTTTTTAAAAGTGTTTACACTGACATCATTCCACCCATTATTTCCATAACTTTAACCATTTTTATACAGTGGTAAAAAAAAGACAAGTGCATATCCTGAGAAAATTTAAGGCGGCAGCACACTAAACTCAGTACTGCTGGAAACAACTGGAAACCTGCTCATTGACCTGTGTGAATCATTTACTGGTTAATCTGATGTGCTCACTCTTGTGCACTGATGCAAATCAATCGCGTGGTCTTTTGTGATTTGTGGGTTTTAAGACAGTCTATGAGCATTCATCCTCTACTTGCTCTGTAACAGCTTCGTACTGTGGTGGTCGTCTGTAGAGACAGTAGTGCTGAGTCATGAAGAGGATGTCAAACACTACAGAGAACAGACCCAGACCAAACTTTGTAGGATCGCCGAATATCAGCTTCCACTCGTCTGTGGAGAAACACATAACATTATATTTATTTGTTGTGACAAATATACATTTGTTATCACCAGCAGGTGTAAAAAGTATTTAGACCCCTTCAGTTTTCCCACATAATGTTGCAACCTTAAAGAGATGGTTCAGTTTTATGGAAGCGGGGTTGTATATTTGACAGTATACTACATATAGTCATTGTCAGTCAGCACACGCCCAGTATGGGAAAGCAGGCCAAAGTCACGCAATAACAAACAATCTAACTGACTGCAGCTGCAGTAGACCAGCAGCTCCTGTGTTCAGCGAGCTAAAAGTACTAGTTTTCTCAATGGAGTCTGGTGGCTTTGACAAGAGCAAAGATGGGAAACTGAAGCTGCCGACAGCTTTCACGCCAGAAGAGAGGTAAAGTGGTGAAAATACTCTTAACATGGCAAACACAGATTGATATTATTTTTGTTTTTTTAGGTGGCTAAGATATATTTTGTTGCTGACCTTATCCAGAACAGTACCATGCTTAGCTTCTGTGTGGGACTCTGTATGCTCTATGCTATAAACTGACTATAGATAAATGCATCACACAATCCCACTCAAAAAAAAACAGAACTACCCCTTTAACTAAAATTGTTTACATTCATTGTTTCTTTTTGATCATCTGTAATTTAATTGCATTTTGTCAACTGACTAAATTAAATGCTACAAAGGACACCAGATGAAGTACAGGACAGAACATGACATAGTTACCATTGTTGTAAGACTGTATGATCATCTGTAGGATACTGAGGATTCCACCAGTAAAGTCCAGCAACACGTTGCCAATACTCCAGCCTTCAGTACTCTGTTTTTTGTAGTTCATGTACGCCTGGAAAAACAGCCAGAAAACCACTGACACTGTAACCATCTGTCACTGATCATTCATCTAACTGACAACAGAAAAAGAAACACAATAAATTAAAACTGAATTTTGTGGAACAGCATATTAACACTCTCATAGCATGTGCTGGGACTGGTCAATAAAAAAAAAATGTAAAGAAATCAATGACAGCTCATTGCATACTTTTTATATTTCCCTTCACACAGAGTGAACAGAAAACTACTGACACACATGTAGATTTTAATGCAAAACAACAGTCCTGTAACAGACCCAACCTGTAGGCTGTAGTTTGTGATGTTGCTGTATTGCACTGTAGTTAATTCTTTTTTAATACATAACGTAAAGTGAACACTTTAACAAGGTTAGTATTTACTGCACTGTTACTGTACTGCAATGTATTACATTGTCCAGACATTTTCATTGTGTTGTTCCCTCATACTCCTTTCCCACCAACATGGAACCAGTTCCATTAAGGTTCCCACACCTAATTTTAAGCTGTTTAAAGCATTTTGACCAAATATAAATTGATTCAGTGCCCAAAAAGTTGGTTCTCAGCTGGAACCCAAAAGTAGCGGGTTTTGTCTTGTTCTGAAGTGCAAATTGTGGCGACATCAGTGCACAATTCTGTAATATTCTCCAGGTTGGAAAGAGCGGATGGAGAAGTCAACAATGAAGAAGTTAAGTGAGATATTGTCAGAAAAGTGAAGAGAGTGCTGTGGTCTCATGAATAGTTAGTCTAAGCTTTTTTTGGTGTAAAAACAAATATTACTACTAACATTCCATTTGGCAGGTAATTCACGCAATCTGCAATCTATTGTTTACTTCCATTGTGCACTGTGCAAGTTAATGACACATCCTTGAGTACAATGGTTCGATCAAAAGTGGTGGAAACCATGGACTGTACGTAAAGATGGACGATGCACCCCCAATTACCCTGACGTGCTTAAGTGAGGCCAAAGTCTGTGTCTGTGCAATAGCGATATCTGCGGTGGGGAGTTCCTGCTAAAACACCTGTCCAACCAGTCGAGAGCAGCTCTATTGAATGTGAGAACGTGGACTGGCACACATAGCTGTCAATCATGGCAAAAAAAAACCTTTTTATAGAATTGGATAACTCATTAGAACTGAACATATCATAAAAACAAACACTTAAACAAACATCAGGGTGATGAAAACTACCTTCCGTGACAGAAACCATCTTTAGGAAAAAAATATATTTGGCGTGCACTTTGAGTTTTTAGTTTGGCCCATGTCCCATTTACTAACATTGAGGGGCGGGCTTTATGACCTATACTGCAGTCAGCTTTATATACAGTCTATGGCTGATTTGCTAAATAGCACCGAGGTTACAAGAATCCTAGTTGGAACAGTTCCAAGAATCAGATCTCATTTGTTGGAAAAGGGGGATCAGTGTGTATGGCTTACCTGCGGCACATATTTGATCAGAGTGACTGCAAGTTTAATGTAGGAGAAATAGTAGAGGTAATCCAGCCAGGTGATTTGTTTGGCTACAGCAAGAAACAAGCTGACCAAGGCAAAAATCCAACCAATCGCCAACAAGATCAAGGCCGTCCAGGAGACCCTTTGACCCCCCCTCTGGAAGAGAGTGGACACAAAGGATGGCACACTGTTACAAATGTAATGACAATCCTATCAGACAAACCGCAGCAGCACACACAGACACACAACTGATTGAATCAAATATTTAAATTCAAAAGATGCATTTAAACATTTTAAATTTAAATTCTCTCTACCTTAATGGCTCATGGTAAATTTCCTCTTTCGAACACCGGGACCAGAGGTATATATCTAACATTCAGTCTATTACAATCTGACAGACACACACCTCATACACAGCAGCCTGGCAGATGTAGACCAAACAGAGCAGGACAGCATGGAGACTGAAGAAGACATCATTAGCATTGACAGGGTTAATCCCATTCGGGTTGCTCTTCAGAAACTCCTCCTACAGGACACACACACACACACACACACACACACAGCTCTGAATATGGATATAAACACTCACACACATTTATGTCCCCTCTTGGCAAAATCTGAAAAATTTCACCAGAGGACATAACACATGATTTTATGATGATTTAGAGCATGACCAAGTGGGGACCTCCCCTGTTGGTTTTGCAGTTCCCTGTTGGTGACTGGGTAACAACGGGTATGTCCACTGTTATATATATGTGCACAAGTGCGCACACACACACACAGCAGACACTTTATATACTGTACATGCGCCGTTCCAAACCTAATGTAGGCACAGTTCAGCCATTAAGGAGCGGTAGGTCAAATGTGAATACAGGAGGAGGAATTCTGTTGTGCTCATTATAACGTGCAGACAGACGCTGTTTACATACTCCAAGGTCACTGTGAACGGTGACCTTGGAGCAAAACATATCAAACAAAAAATGTGAAACTGTGTCTGAACAGGAAAACATGACTATGACTATATTATTTACCATTAAGAATGGAACCGATAACCAGTTTCAAATTGTCTAATCTACTTTAATCGGATGCCTCTGAGCTTATTATTTGGACGTCAACCTCATGCATCTACGCTGCTGGAATCCTGCAACAAGAAGAAATCATAATGGAGACGAAGAAACAATCCAAAGTGCGGCTTCATTTCATAAGAAAGATGAACACTGCTGCTTGTAGTGTCTGTAAATAATTATTTTTAAATGAGGGTGGACAAACCCGTGACATGCTGAAAGATCTTTCTACACAGCATTGGCTTAAATTCAAGGGGCCATATTCACAAACTAAAAATTTCATCGCGTCCTAATGTAGGAGTGATTTAATACATTTTTTTAAAGCAACTCTAAGCAAGGAAAAGAGACAAACTTTTACTTCAGAGAGGAGGTGTGGTTGACCCTTTCACTATCACTATGATACATTCTTTTAACAGATTTGATTGGTTGTCACAGACACGCCTTTTAGTGAGCCTTTCAAGGTGTGATCTTAGAGGGTCTCTTTAGAGCTAAGACACTCTGTGAACAAATTCTATCTTTATCAGAGGGTAAATCTTTAGAAAACATCATAATTCTAACAATTTCCTTAGAGTTTAATCACTAGGATCAACTTTTAGTACTAGGAAGCTTTATAAACACAGCCCCAGGAATGCCAGGTATCTGAGAGCCACAACTTCTCGCTCAGCACGTCTGTTACCGGTACTAAAAATGCTATGGTATGATAAGATTATGTAACACAGGCCAGTAGAGCAAGTTTTTTCTTTGACTAAGAAACTGTTAAACAGTGGAGCTTTTGCACACCTGAGTTACATGCATGCCTTTTATCTACTCTGTCTACACTGTTGCTCAGATTCAGGGATAGACAGGAAATATTAACACCAGTATGTCAGTCACTCAATCAGTACTCACATTTAACACTGCATCCCCACACAACTTTCAGACTGAAAAAAGCAAGAAAAAACCCACCAGCATCATCAAGATTGCAGCTAAGATCACTGAACTTTATGGTCGGGTGGTAAAAAGAAAAGCAGAGTGCACCACTGAAGACCCTTCACACCCCCATCACCACTTGTTTCAGCTACTTCCTTCGGCCAAACATTTCAAAGGATTTCTGGCCAAAAGGAAAACGTACAAAAAACATGTTTATTCCCACTGCATATCACTTTTTAAATAAGGCAAGACAGTCAGTACTTTTTTAATGTAGCTTTTCACAGGTGTTTTTATTGATCAATGGAACTGATGTGTGATTTTACGTGAGTGAATGCTTTTTCATGTTGTTTGAGCCCCCAACAGAAGGAAATTTCTGTCACTATGTGATAAATAATAAAGTTTTTATGAATCTTTAAATTGTAGTCTTGAATCTTTAGATAATAAAACAATTGCATTGACACTGAAAACCTGTGTAGGCCTATTTGTTTTCCCCACAAAGTAAATTGATCAGGAATTAAATAATCTAATCTAATCTAATCTAATTAAATATCTAATCTAATTCTCAGTTAGAGAATTAATAAAGAATCTGACTGATAAGCAGAATCAATAATGGCATTGGTGTCAATAAAATCTTATCAATTCCCATCCTTCTATTCCATAATGATCCAGTCAGATAATATGGATAACAAGGATATGTTGCCAATTGTTTCTAATTTCACATTTAAAAATTTCACAACAAAACTCCTCTTGTAGTTTAGGGGGCATAATCAATTCACTTTTCCTGGAACTTGAATAAATCAAACTTTATGTGTTCCTGTACATCTCCTCTGGACTGTAAGGCTCATAGAAGATTCCTGTTCTGTAGTCACCATCTGTCATACAGCTGTGTTTGACTGTTGTTAAGTGGCACTCAAGTGATTCAACATTTCACTTCTGAAAGCTTCTCCAGACTCAGTAGTACTTGACATGATGGGCAGACTGAGCTTTATGTGTATAAACAGTGGAGTGTCCCTTTATAAGGATGAACTTACCTTAATGTAAGGCACCCAGAACAGTCCTATATTGAAGACACTGTAAGCGATGAAGCCAGTAAGGTTCAGAGCTAGGAAGTCAAAGTTGAGACCTACAACACTGGAAACATACAGGTTGATATTATTTGTTTATTTTTCTTCAATTTGATAACATTTTTAACATCAAGCCTAACTGGGAGGGTTCTTTGGCCTATTGCAATTGCCATTATTCATATATTTTGAATTGGATGTGTGCCTGCAGATAAATGTCACACTTTTATGTTCAGCTGATTTGCTGATTATTGACAACAAAGCAGTTGTATCAGTTCAGCATTTAAAGTTAATTTATTGAAAAGGTAGCAACTGGATATGGTCTTTATTTTATCTATAACTAGTGCCAATGATTTTGGAAATTTTGCGCAGGCATTATTACTGCAAAACTTTTAGAAGGTTAAGTTTGACGTAGTTATCACTATGACAATAATGTGGAGAAATATTCAGAGAGAACTAACTGTAAGCCCAACACAGGCTTATGAGATCACAACTGCATAAGGAAAACATGATTGAATGAAGAGAAAGGCAGAGGATGGACAAACAGAAAACTACCTTTTCCTTCTCCAGTTTTCCCAGGCTTGTGGATAGAAGGACACCGACCAGGCCAGAAAGTAAATCCAGCCAATCACGTCACTGATTACTGACACCACGTTGCTATGGATGACCATGAAGTGGATCCTGACGAGAGAACTAATGGAAAGAGAATCGGAGACATGAGGAAACTGGACAGTGACCATGTACCATCACACTCTACAGTGATTTTAAGCAAACAATACACAAACCATATGGGTGCTGCACCATCACCCATACCTCTCCACTGTCATTTTGAACAAAGGATCTCCAATGTGAGGTAAATAAACATGGGAAAAAAGAGCTTGGCTGTTTACATCTCACTGTTGTTCATCCATTGCAGTCAGAAAGGAAGCAAAGTAATGCTGGAGCTGTCACTTCCATCCAGCTTTTCTAATAATTGCACCCGTAGAGAATGTTTGGTGCATTTCACACGCTTTTCATTCTTCATTTCTTTATCATTTTGGCTGTGTTCATGCACATGGCATATATTTTGGCAAGATTATGTATTTTTGTTTAATATATGAATTTCCGGCTCAGCTAAACAAAACTGTAACATTCATGCAACGTAGTGTAAAAAAAAAAAGCCATTGAAACCCATTCAAACTGCATTTTTTGATCCCACAGCCATCAAAGCATTAAAACATTTTTTGTGGGTTTTTTTCATCAGAAAACATAGTGGCATCATGACAAAAACCTGGCTTTTAAAGGGTTAAAAATTTTAAAAATCATAAAAATTTGATATTTTTGATTAGGACTGATGTTGTTTGAAAGATCAAACTCAATGAAAGAAAATAATAATAATGTATAATATTTTTGAAAGCTTGATTCTCAACAGTGCATTTTGTGTGCAGAGCAATACAAGTGTGTGTAATATTTCAGTGTTAATTCAGGGGTTAATTCAAATAAAAATATATGGATGGAAACCTGGTGCGAGTGTGTAGTAGAGCGCAGAGTATGCAGTCGACTTTGGTCCAGCTACAAAGTCAAACACAACAGTACCATGTGGCATAAAATGATCAGAAAAAAAGATTATCTAATCATTATCGAAATATTTTCTATGACAATAAATCGTCAATTCAATTCATGACCGTGACAGCCCAACTCATACACGGATGTTCTTGACGCCTGTAACTCTGAGCACAGCCTGTAGTTTCCCAATAAATATTGTGATTTTAATGGTTATGTTGAACTGATGGAAAAGTGGATTTATGTTGACATTTTATGGGAGAGGGAGCTGATTCATTCTCCTGTCACTGCATGCTGCCTCCGTGCAGATACCCACCTGTTGAGGTCAGTATTGTTGCTAAGCAGGTGTGTGGTCACTTGACCGACATCATGGGCTGTCACATTGAAACTGACAGAGGTAGACGCTACTGGCAGCAACACCTAAACATAAACAACAACAGGAGCTTTTAGTCAATGACTTATTGGTAGATTGGCTCATGTTTGATCTTCTGTTTCAGGACTAATGTGTTGGATTTACTGGCATCTAATGGTGATGTTGCAGAAAGCAACTAACTAAAATTTCTACCGTGTGCCAAGCATGTATCAGAACTAGAGCCAGTGTTAAATTTGTCCATTTTGGGCTACTGTAGAACAACATGTTGGACTCCATGGACAAGGATCCACTCCCTATGTAGATATAAAATGCTGATTCTAAGGTAACGAAAACACAATTATTCCTATTTTAAGGTGATTATGAATTTAAAAAAACATAATTATGAATATTATATTCCATTTCTGCCAATAGATCCCCCTAAATCCTACACATCAGACCTTTAATTAATGAGTTCACAGAAATAATTATATTCCTTGTCTGCTGATATTTACTTTGGCTGATCCATAAAATTCACTTTGCACATCAGCATACACAGTGTTAAGTAAATATACATTTCCAGTGGTTCCTGCTCACAAAGATCTCAGCCCTGTACTTTGTAATTACTGCATTTCCCTATCTTTATATATATGAAGGAGCTCAATGGCACAGTAATATAAGCCACCTTTAACTAAAAAAATCATTGTGGTTTTGTTATCCTCAGGAGAATCTCTAATATTGTGTCTGCAGTAGATATATTATGAGGCATTTCATAGGATTCATTACAGAGATACACTGATTAATCTATTATTTGCTCACTGTTAGATTAATCACCAACTAATTTAATAATCAATTCAAGAAAAAAAAAAGCAAAAATTCCCTGATTCCAGCTTCTTATATGTTAATAGTTTCTAGTTACTTTACGCATCTGTAACACTAAACTTAATATATTTGGACTGATGACGTCTTGGGCTTTGGGAAACACATGGATATTTTTCACTTTTTTTAAAATAAACTAAACAACAAATCAACTAATTGAAAAAATAATAAACAGATTAATCAACAATAAAAATAATCAGTAGTTGCAGCCCCAATTCATATTCCAGATCTATGAATGTGTACAACTTGATATTTTAGCCTGATGATGATACAGGAGGAAAGGAAAAGAAACAAAAAAGACAGGAATGTTTCACTCCTGCAGCATGCAGCACAACTTGTTTTTTGATAGTTTTACCTGCTCCGGCAGTGTGATTACGGATGTGTAGTTCAGATTGGAGCTGTAGGTCACATTTAAGTGAATCACAGCTGTCTGGTTGACAGCAGCACTAGAGAAAAACAAAATCCAGTTAGGACAACACTAATCCTGCAAGCTGCTTTTACAAACTAAAGGAGCACTAAAAGCTCAGGTACAGTACCAGGGTGTGGACTTTACTTTCTCAAGTTACTGAGTGTATTTGCTCTTGTGGTATTTCAATGCTTCATATTCACACCTTTGCTCGGAGGCAAAAGCAGCAGATCAGTAGCTTCAGCTTTTAACACTGTGTGCAAAGTGTGTATGTACAGACAGTTTGCTGATTTAAGGTAAGTGAATAACACAGCTGACACGTGTCTAAAGCAAACTGCCGTTTGCTGCGGGCTGTTTGTACGGTTACCTTGAGGTGATGGTGACGTTGGCTTGAGAGTATTTCACAAGTGTGACAGATTCTGGAGCAGACAAGTGCACTCTGGATTCTGGAGGACAGACAGAAAATAATCGTAGAATGAAACCAAGATTCTCACAGAAAAACAAACAATAATTTGGCATGTGAACTGGCATCATCATAAAGCATATTTATTTAACCCTTTGAAACCTGGATCTTCAGCAGTTTTCTTGTGCTGTGTTCAGAGGCCTTTCACAAGCATTTAAACTTTTGAAACATTGGGCAAATATGTTTGATTTCTTTCAAAAACATAGGGAAAAAAGGCAATCAGCAACTTGGCATGAACGGTGACAGGAGAATGACCTGATGTTAGCTTAAAAAGAGAGAGAGCGAGAATTACTAGAAAATTATCAAATAACTAGAGAAAAATATCATGAAACTTATATTTATAAATATAATAATTTGATATTTAAGACTAGGTTATAGAAAAAAAATATTTATTTTTATTATTTATATTGATATTTAGCACTTTTTTCCCACTGATAAAATGCACATCTGCACACTTTTTTTTTTCTTTTTTGCTAATTTCAGGTAATTTTCTTGCAACTTTTTGCTTATTTCCTGTTGTGTTTGAAAGAGTCAAAATTGTTACCATTATTTTAATCACCAAGTTACTTAAGGGGAGAGTGAACATGTTAAATATTTTCAGCACCTGTACATCTTTGTCCCCATATATTAGGTGAGAAAAACAGTCAACTGTGATAAATAACCAGAACAGTCAGTCACCAGAGACGTTGGTCAGCGTCCAGAGGAGCAGCAGCTGAGCAGGTAGCCATCTCTTTGCCATGCCCACACCTGCCATCTCTGCTAAATGCTGGATGCTACCAACCTAAAGGATACAAGGCATTTCAATCATTTCAACATTTAAAAACAACATTTAAGTCATTGATTTGTTTTTTCCATTTTGTTTTTTTGAGATCTTTAACTTTATCTCAATTTTGTTTGCGCTCAGAGTTTGTGTTTGTTACAGTCTGGAGCTCTCGAGCTCAACTGAGTCTCACAAGTTTCACTTTGTACAAATTTGAAACATCATAAACATATTACACATTTACATCTAAATATTCCTGCGAGACCCTTCTCTGAGTTAACTAATAGGTGGCTTTTCTTCCATGTTTAATAAAAGAGTTTGTTGTTGTTTTTTTAAATAACGCTAAATGATGAATGTCGAAGTGTACTGTGTCTTTAGAGCATCCTCAGAGAGCCAAACTCACCGTCAGGCGTCTGCAACAACTGCACTGAAAAAACAGATCATTCTTTGATGAAACTACAGCAAGTTAACGACTAAACAACTCTGACGCTTGAAACCCCACATTTGCTTTATGCGGAAAAAGTAAACAAGATTAAACTTACCTCAGCTGATCAGCTGAGTTCCCTGCTTCCTCATTCCTCGCAGGCAGGTCACGAGACAATGTATTTTCTTCTTTTATTTCGGTGGATTGCAGCAGGTGGATCATTATCGCCCCCAGCTGGACAGTTACAGACCTCCCCTGTCCTTGTCCTCAGTCTTGTTTGGACATAATATGGTGAAGTCTGCATTTGATAGATAGATAGATATTAAACTTTATTTTTTTTTGCTGATTTTCAGCTACTTTTTCTCATAACTTTTAACTGATTTTTTGCTAACTTTTGGGTCATTTTGGAGCAAAATAAGACAAATTTTCTCAGGTTTCAAAGGGTAATCTGCGTACTTTTTTTAAATGCAGTATGAGGCTGAGGCAAGAATGAAGGCTCTGTGAATATAGCTGGTGTTCAGGTCTTCACTGTGCCATTATCCTGTAAGGTCTTTTTTGTTTGTTTGTTTGTTTATTTGTTTGAAGATTTGAAGATTCGAAGTTTGAAGATGTATGAAGATTTAAACAATTTTAACTTCAAAAAAATAACAATTTCATTTAGGATTCTTCACTGAAATTAGTGGAATTCTGAGATGGGCGTACTGCATATAGTTTTTTAAAGTTTTCTCACACCCAACGAGACACCCCCTTGCAAGGGTCTGGACCCATAGTTTTGAAACCTCTGCCACAGACTATATAATAATTTCAGAATGAATGAAATTCTGTGTGAAGTGCTCATTATGATGTGACTACACCACACTTAAATCTGGAAAAGATGTATGGATGTATGTGTATGCACAGACTTCTGATTTGTCACACTGGACATTTTTCCTTTAGAAACCAAAGATACACTACTTCTAGAAACCAGGCACATGCAGCTGACAAATGTAATATTCTTGTGTCTGCAGGCAACTGCAGAACTATTGCAAACTAGCAACTGCCATCTCATTTAATGTCTTTGACTCTAACTTTGTTTCACAAGGACTTAAAATAGCCTATGTTGATATTCCACACTGCTAATCTTGGTAGTATTTTTGAGAATATAAAGCCAGCTACCGATAAATTTTGGGTAGTATAGGCCAGCTGTCATTTTAGTGTTTAGAAGTCACCTTGTAAGTCAGTAAAAGATGGTGTCAGTGGTTAAATTGCAGTTTACCATGATCATTATTAGACAGTTAATAGACATCACACAGCAGCATTGTCTTAAATTTCTCTTATATTTTCTCTTAATTTTTGTAAGTAAGTAAGTATGCATGCAAAAAGGTTTCAATAAATTTATTAAATCAAAATAATTGAAACAAATAGAAGGAAAGCAGCAAGTCCTCATGCATACAGCATATATGAGATGCTGGAACCATGTTTTTTGCATGAAAAATAAAAATAAAAAATATTTGGCAATTACTTTTCTAATTAATCAACTGATTATTTTAGCTGCACTTTTTCATTTGGTTTGTATGCAAAAATCTTAATTTGTAAAGTGGTTATCTAAAAATAGTGGTGGAGTAAAAAGTACAATATCTCCTTTGAAGTGTAGTGGAGTAGAAGAAGAAAGTGGAGCGAGTTAAATCCTCAAGTAATGTAAAAGTTCCCTGGATTTAGTCCTAAGTACAGTGCTTGAGTAAATATACTTAGTTAAATATGCTTGGTTAAGATTTTCTCTCAACTAAGAGAAGAGCAAAAATAAGAAAACACTGGTGAATCCCAAAAATCATTTGGTACTTACAAAATAAGAACAGATCCTGGATACCACCAAAAAAATGTCTTTCCGTACAAGACACCTCTGAATGAACAGTCTGTTGGTTCATACGCAACAGATCCAGCACAGCATCTGATAGATTCAGTCACTGGACCACACGTCTAGTAAATCCATCTACTGATGACAACTCATTAGGCGAAGTACCCCCAAAGAAACACATTAACAGCCAGCAGTAGCAGGGCGTTCATGTTGCAGACTCTTCTCCAGAGCGGCTCCTCCTGCAGGGAGTTCAGTTCACTGTGTTCAGTCACTGGAGATGCTGAGCCAGAGCTGGCACCGGTCAGACCACAGAGCCACAGAGCAGCTCTCCGCCACCATGAATCTGGTAAGCGCTCAGAGTCTGTGCTGTGGTCAGAGTTCACTGGATCAGAGGTTGTCTGGAGACTTGGGAAGTCAATACGAGGCTCCTGGCTGTATCTGGACCACCATGTCAGCCTGTAGAGCTGGACAGGAGAGAGGAGGTGGATAACATGTGTCTTTGTTATTGTTTTGTTTGTCACTCCCTTAGCTTTAAAGCAAAAGTGTCAGTGCTCGTCGTGGTCTACCTTCTAATTGAAAACATTCATAATGTGAACTAGCCCTTTTCCACTGTAGTAATATGACAAGGAGCCATTGTTAATGGTTCTGCTTTTGTTTCCACTGCTCTCCACCTGTTTGGGGATGAGTTTCTGGAACTAAACCAACGTCGGGACATGCACATGCTGGCATGGATGGTTAGGATTAGGCTACAAGAGCAAGAATGATAAAGTATAGAGAAAAAAAAGCAAAAATATGCACACTCATCCAATCCAAACTTGGAGCAGGTGCTGACACAAAGATGAAGTGAAAAGTGAAAAGGCAAAAAATGGCTCGCACATTGCAGGGCTCCAGTTATCACTTACTTGATGAGCCAAAGTGACATTTCGAGCACAACCGCTCTTCATCAGACTAGATTTACACTGTGAGACACCAACCACGTACATATTTAGGATGGCGTCTCACAGAGTAAACCAAGGTGCAGAAAAAAAATCACAAAATCACATTCAGATGGGAACACCGTTAGATCTATCCACCGCCCCTCTTGCCTGCCCTTTAGGGCCCCTTATGCTGCTTATTCTATGTCATTATCAACAGCATTTAACCTGAAGTCATCCAGTGGCATATCATGCTGCTGTGGCGGGTGCTGTCTGCCGAGGTTTAATAACATCACAGATGGTTCAGTTTGGCTGCCTTCTTAGCTGGCAATGTCCAGCAGTGTATCATGCTGACGCGAAAGGTGGCTTCTGGCATCGGGATCTAACACTTTAAGCACTGCAAAAGTGGCAGTGTTGACGACTTCGGAATAAGAACAAGTTTTTTGACTGACGCTGTGTCACACCTTGGACAGGCATGCTGAATGCTTGTGCTCATGAGTGTATGAGAGGTCTCTTACATGTTCTTTAGGTATTGGCGCTGTGGCCAAGCTGACAGCAACAATGACGAGGCAGGTGAGAGCCAGCAGGATGAGAGCAAAGTACAGGTAGTGGACATCAGCCAGAATAGCAGGCCGACGATCAACCTGACCGCAGGAGGGAGCCAAATAGGTGAACTCCAGAACCATGCGGATCAGTCCCACCACTAGTCCAGTCATCAGACCCCAGAATGCACCCTGAGAAACACACACACACACACACACACACACACACACACACAAATGAAATATAAAGGTTGTGCACTTGTGGGCCTGTCTAATTGAGGTGCCCTGTGACTTTTGTTGAGCGTGATTTACGCTTGTATGTTAAGACTTTACAGCACAGCTAATGTGCACCTCCACAAATATTTAACTTCTTGTTGGGGTTTAACTGGCTATGGAAATACCAAGTGGATACCACAAGAACTTTAAGGGGCTGCTTGTGTGTTTGTCAGGTAGATCAGGTGGATAGTGGCTAAATTAAGCAGATTTCTTCTTTTTTCGTAACACATATTTAGCAAATCTATCTCCACTGAGAACTTTCTGATCACAGCTCTGTGTCTAAATAAACGCATGAAGGGACATAAACATGATAATTGCCTGCCACTCTAGTGAATAGTGGTAATAGTATTTGCCAGAAGTGTTTCTCAAATCCTCATCCCAAATGAAAAGAACTCGTCGAAATCAGTCAGATCAGTCTCCTGAATACCATTCATCATTTTGAAAATAGTTGTGTGTGTGTGTGTGTGTGTGTGTGTGTGTGTGTGTGTGTGTGTGTGTGTGTGTCAAGTCAAGTCAAGTCAAGTCAAGTCATAGACAGACGTGCAATAGATGTTGTAATAATAACAACTGAATTACAATAATGACAAAAAGGAAAGAGAGAGGGGGAGAAAGAGGGAGAGATGCACAGCAATAATGGTAACAATAGCATGTCATATTACAATAATGATAGGTGTAAAATTACTAAATGCGCTCTATGATAGCATGAAATGTTACGTGTAAATATTGTGGGTGTTGATAAAAGTCCCATGCGTATATTGATAGGGTATAGGTGTAACTCATTATAATGGCAGTAGAAGGTTGCGTCAAGCATGATCACGGCATCGACGCAACCAGGACCCACAACACTGGTGTAGATTCAGACAGGACCACAGCAACACAGTGTGTGTGTGTGTGTCTGTGTGTGTGATCTACCTGTTCGTTGGCACGTGGCCAGAAGATAGCCATTAGGAAGACAGCGGTAATGGGTGGAGCTAGAAAGCTGGTCACTGACTGGACATAATCAAACAGCTGACCACTGTTGGCTGTCTGGATGACTGGAATCCACAACAGACTAACACACACCAAGACCAGGATGAACAATCTGAAAAAGAAACAAAGAGGTCACCAACTAACCAATGGTGCCCTCAGGAAAGGACCATTGTCACCTCAATGCAACTGCTAATAAGTAGTATTAACTGTAAACTATGAAACCACAGTATATCAATATGCAATTCTTTATCTCCCAATAATGACATAGTTTTCCATTAGCCTATTCCTAAAATTCAGTAATTGCTTTTGGTTTTGTTGCATATCCCAAGATTTTCAGTGGCCCCGTCTAGCCACTCCTATCAATAATATCTGGAGGTACTTCTGCATCTGAAAGACGGAGAAATAATTTGAGTTTCTCTGAAAACATCTTTTACTTTTGGGAACATTTCTGGAAATATGCCTGGATCAGACAGGAAAATGTTATGATTACATTCAGAAATTCAGTCACATATCATTGTGTATTAATGCATGAGAATCTATGACTCCCGAATTGGTTTTCAAGTCATTCTGAAGTCAAATCAGTTTTATTTATATAGCCCAACATGACAAATAAAAAAGCTCCATCAAGAGGCTTTTTCTAGGATGTATCAATCAGTCTTTACATCCCTACCTTCCAACTAACATGAGCTCCCACTCTGAAGCTTTGGGTCGAGCTTTGTAGTAGAGGTCCAGTGTAAACAAAGTGGAGCTGCTGTTAAAGATGGAGGTCAGAGACGACATCAGAGCAGCTAACATCACTGCTAACATCAGACCTCGAAGACCTGCATAAAGAGAGGATCAAACCCCACAAATGTCATATTTTCAAGATATATCCATGGAAATTTGAGACTCATTAACAATCTATGTATACCACAGTAGTATACACCTAAATTTAATAAATGTTTGAATTTGAGGCACTGCAAGTTTTCTTCTAGTGATATGCGTTGAGGAGTAATAGATAGAGCCCACGCAATTGAGTACATGGTGCAAGATTTTGAGGTATAAAAACTCAAACATGACTAAAGGAAGGCTTGGCAAACTTGCATAAGTCCAGCACAAGTATTTATTTTAAAGCCACACCTTGTTTGTGTGAAACTCACCGACAGGCATTAACTCCACCACTAGTTTAGGATAGGCGATGTTGGAGCAACCAACTGAAGCTCCGCAAACACTCTGACACACTGCTGGATCCACACAACCTACCTCATCTACAAACACAAAAACAGAAAATAAAAGATGTAGTTTATTAGTTACAGTAAGTTCCAGTTTTAACAATTACTGTCCATCAAAACAGCTTACACAGTAATGTGTAAGTCACACATTACAAGATTATACCAGGTATATGTTTGCATTGTACAGGGTACTTCATGTACATGACTGATAACCATTTCAAAAATGCTCTATAGTTTAAGATTTGGAAATGTTAACTTTTTTTTACATTTCAGACAGCCATTTTTTTCATGACTCAAAACAAGTCAGTTAACCTCCAGAGATATCATCTTGCACTTTCAACATTATGTCTGTATTACATTTGGCTGCCAGTGTGGTGATACATCAAGTTTTACAATAGATCTGCACTTTGAAAGCTGGTAATTGAATATTCACTCCCCAAATTATCACTTGCATATTAGTTACTCACACTGTGTTAAACTGAATTAGTGAGAAAAACCTTGTTTTTCTCCCATGCCTCCCCATGTAACTGTTTAAAGACTATGTTTTGGGGGATTTTCCCTTTATTTTGACAGGACAGATATATTAGTGTGAAAGGGAGGAGAGAGGGGATGACGGGCAGCAAAGGCCCAAGGGTGGGAACGAACCCACAGCCACTGTGGCAAGCACAGACTTTGTACATGGGTCCCCTGCTCTACCAAGTGAGATACTGGGCACCCCAACTGAAAATACTCCTGGTGAATTCATTAGGGACTGCATTTTACAACAGCAAAACATCATCAACACATTCAACTCTCACACAACTCCTGCAGTATAATACAAGTCTCATTTATTCAATCATCATTTTCCAAGCCCATAGGCTACAGGTCTAACAATATAATAATTCTGCATACATATGCAGATATTTGTTAAAAGCGATTATTCAGTGTGTGCTCAGAACTTCCCAAATGTATACATTTTTGCAAAAACCTTGCTTTGCAAGCAGCATACCTGGGCAAGCAAGTGCATTTGAACTCTGCTTGTGCATTTCATTGATCAGAGTTCAAACACAAGCACTTACCTAGACACGCTGCTCGTCTGTGCATGAGACTGTTTATGCAGAAGATTAATAATATTTTTGGGAATTACTGAGCATACGACTGGATAACACACACACACGCAAACACACACACACAAACACACACACACAGTTAAGAGTTGTGTGAAACTTTGTAAACAGATGTTTTAATATAGTTTTGCTGTTTCTAAACATGCTGCCCTATGACATCAATTCATCAAGAATTTTCTCGGTTTTTGGATTCTTCTTTCAGGTGTAGGCATAAGAAACACATTTTCTTCACAGATTCAGCCTAACACGGGGTGAGTAAATGACATAAGAATGGAAAATATATAATGAAAGTCTTTCGGTTCACTGAGGTAATCATGATCAAATTAAAACGACGCATGCAATTGAACATAAAGAAGCATTTGACATGGTGGTCCAAAGAGAGGCAGACGGACTGACCTGGGAACAGTGCTCGGCTGATCATGCCTGGCATGACGATGAAGAACATGGGCAGCAGTTTGAGGTAACCTCCCAACACACTGCCTGCTTTGGCGTGAGACAAGGACTTGGCTGACAGAGACCTCTGGACTATAACCTGCATACACATACACACACATATTTGTTTTTCCATACTTGTGAGGACCCAAATGTTACTGTAATTCTTCGCACACAGTGCCCTGTGTTTTTGTTTATTATCATTTAACATTTGATTTTAACACACTTCATAGTTTGATCTCTGATATTTTAACAGCCTCATAGTGGCTTTTTTTCTGATAAAACTCAATAGACATTAAATTAATTTAATCAACTCAAGAGAGTAAAGTCATAAAGCAAAACAATCTGTGTTATGTGTGCATTGCACATCTTGTTTATGTACTTATTTTAACTAGATTTCACTGTTCATCTGAAATTGATATAAATATCCTAAGATTAAAGCTCTGTCTGCAGTTTAATGTGTACGTGTTTAGACCCCCCCCCCCCAAAAAAAAAAATACTTGCATACACATTTGAAATTACTGATGACCTAATCAAAAATGTGTAGAGTTATTAGTGTAGATAAAGTCACCTGATCTGTGCACCAGACCCATGTAGCCAGTACGGTGAGCCCAAACACCAGACCTGGCCAGGGTAAATCTCCTGACACGGGGTCTCTGAACAAGCGGAAGGCGTCACTACGAGGCAGGTGGCAGGTGGTGTTGGCAACTGTCACCGAGGGAACAGCTGACATATAACGGTCGACAAGGCCTTCATACCAGCCCACTTTGGAGAATGCTGGAAAAATGTACAAACACACACACACACACACATATTGTTTTAGTTGTAATATTATACTTTATTTGCCAATGAAACACTTCTTAGAATTAATGCGAGTCTGACAGGAAGACAAAACTTGGAATCAATTTTGTGTGTGTGTGTGTGTGTGTGTGTGTGTGTGTGTGTGTGCGCACCTCACCTATGAACATTAGTGCAAAGGCTCCCCCAACCATAATCACAGTCTGGAGCACATCAGTGTAGATCACTGCTGCCAAACCACCTACAGACACACGTGCACATTATATCAGAGTATTAGGACATTATGTAGACCTTTGCTATATATGAAGAGCACGTTGATAGGATCAAAACATTGTTTTAATCATTGTTTTAAATCACTGGCTTTAACTTGGAAAAAAATCCCAGTAGTACTGCCTACTAGTGCTGTAAATGAATGCTCTAAATTCAATTATAGAATCAAATTGTTAAAAATCAAAACAAAACAGAAATTCTATTGTGGAAAAAAGGCAGCAGCTTCCACAGCTGCCTGCCTTGCAAGTTCTTGCATGTGCCGAGGCCGCTGTACTGAGTCACACAAGGTCACTTTCATTGATTGAAAAAGAAATGTAGGTCAAGCTGAATGAGCAAATAATTTAACATTACTGAGTATTATATTGATTAAAAATCATTCATTTGATTTGACTCTAACACCAACCATGGTGCAGAGAGAGACAGAGGTTGTTCCAAGGTCAAAAATGAACTTTCACACCCATTGATTTGATTTTAGATTTACCCCTATACTTCCACTTTCACAACACAATCAACAGAAACTAATTTTGCTTTTGAATTATCATTTATGATACAAATGAAACAAACTTTTAACAGCACACTAATAATGTAGGCAACTGCATATGAGAGATCAGTATGACTTTATTATTCTGGAGACTAATGTATCACAACAACACTGAAAATATGATACTGATGTGACATGATATTATATTCAGCTGTTATTAACCTTTCTGCTTTCCTGTTCAGTTCAGATGTGTCCCAAAAGCAGACCTCTGAATCACCACCAACATATAACATTTTTATTTATTCAGATAGCTCTGATGTTCTGCTTACTGGCTGTTTCCCACAGGTGGACAAACAGTTGGCCAATGAAGGAATTATTAACATATACAAAGGCAGGATGGGATTATCATCAGAAACAGTGACAAAATTGCTACAAAGTTGGTGCCAAACATTAATGAGATAAACACAACTATGCAAGCCATTGTAAATAAACTTACAAAAAGAATAACTCTCATATAAACTAACATAGCAACAGAATAACAGCAGCAGGACAGATAACGTCATACACTACTACTGCATTGGTTAGAGCAAAATAACGACCCCGTCAAGCAGAATGGATAAGACTGAACGAATGAAGTAAAATCAAATAAAAAATTAACTGTTTTTTCATTTCTTGTCATGATAATGTAATATAGAACAAATACGTGTGTGTGTGTATGTGTGTGTGTGTGCGTATGTTTACCTGCCATAGTGTAAGCAGCAGTGACCAGCAGCAGTATGCCTGTGGACAGATAGAGATCCCAGCCCATTGACACCTGGATGAACATTGCCCCTGAAAATAAATCTGTCTGCATAACACACACACACACACACACACACACACACACACACACACACACACTAATGCATTATTTGTGTTACTTTGGATGAAAGTGTGTCTGTGTGTGTGTCTTACAGATATTTTGGTGAAGATGTAGAGGATGAGCGACAGAACAGACATGTATAAGCGTATCCTTTGGCCTCCAAAGCGTTTGGCCAAATATTCAGGCATGGTCACCACACCAGCAGAGATGTAGACGGGGATAAAGATCCAACCCAGAGCCACCAGGACCCACGCTGCCTACACAAACACACACAGGCTCAACAACACGTTGTAATAGTCATCTGCTATTGTACTGTTTTTGCGTCATTGACAGTGTAGTAAATACAGCACACAAAGTTGAGATTATGCAAAATAAAAAATACATGTACAAAAATGCACCCCCTTTACTGAAATATGACACAAAAATTCAAAGAGTGTGACAGTCAGTATCATGGAAAAACCTACACAAAAAAATGAAAAAACACTCAAACCAACTGTGCAAAAGCGTAATCACGTCAAGCTGGTCTGAAGTCTGTGTAAGGGACACACATTCCTATTGCAAACTCTTCTTTTACAAATACCAGTTTCTGTGTGGGAAAAGGCGTATGCATGGTTTTTGTGCAAGCAAATGGGTTATACATGTGACTCCAGGGCTCAATCCAGCTTGAGAATTTATGTCTGGATCTGAAAAATGCTTTTCGTTCACAATCAACATGCAGTTTTACGATGAAGAATACGGGCGAATGTCTCCATGTACTAAGAGGCCTAATCACATAGATATTTACAGTATGCATACCCTGTGTATATATAGACATACATGGAGACAGAAAAGGAAATAAGAAGAGGTGAACAAGTCACCACCCCATTTCTCTCCCAAAATCCCACAAAAACTGTTTTCCTTACATTCCATTCAAATCCCCCAACAGCAATTCCTCCAGCTGCTCCTGTTCCCGCCAGGCCGATAAACAAACCGCTGCCAACATTACTGGACATCAGGGATGCTCCAATCTGTAAACACACACAGAAGATTATACATGAAAAAAAGATCTTACATTTAAAAAATAAAAACAGGGTGCTTTTTTGTTGAAAGATCAAGAAAATATATCTATAGTTTTTAATAACACTTTAGATTACAACAGTGTTCAGGTGTATAGTTATTACGCATGTAAGTGAACCAAAGAATTGTTCGATAATGTTACAGTAACTCTTAACTATTCAATACAAAATTTAACAAAACTTAAGACAAAAAAAACATAGTATATATGGCACATGCACATTCGAGTACATAACATTATGCACTTCACTCAGAAGTTTGTACTCACAGGCCACCAGGTCATTGAACGGCCAGCCAAGAAGTATCCCCTCACAGTTGTGCGATTGGCTCGCAATGACGACTATACAAGAGTCAGAGGTAAAGATTTAGCCAGCAGTACTTCAAACTGAAAACTGATGTGTTTTCATATGTAATATAAAACATGTACAACCTATGAGCTCCCAGAAACATTGTAGTCTTTACATACTAAACTGCACATAATCTTCCTAACAATATTTGTACTTGGAACCGCGCCAATGAGTAGATAAATGCAATCATAATGGGAGACAAAACCTTTCAGGTAGCCTAGTTTATGAAAGAACTCATTAGAATCCATGTATAGAAACTTAGCTTAACACGTAAAGAAACTAAGAGACATAAAAAGGACTTGAAACACAATCATCTGCTCATGTACTGTAAGGCTTTCTTATTTTTCATCTAAAGGAAAGTACAGTCAGAGCCCAAACTGGCTCTTCATCATGTACTTGATAATATTCAGGGTCTTACATATTTCCACTGAGTGTGTTCTTTGGGAAACTATATTAGCATCAGTGGAATCCAAAAATAGTAATTAGCTAAATTTGACTTGGACAGTTAACTGAGGTATGAGAGGTGCAGCCACGCGATTGGCGGGTGTACTTTGATAGAAAGAAAATAGTTCCTACATGAAACTGCTCAGAACAAGGTGTGTGGATTATCTCTAGTAACCAGATCATGATTTTTATATGGAGACATTGCTGTTGAGTTTTTCAGATGTTTTTTAGGGTTTTGAGGACCACAAGCTGAGTGCCATCTAGTTCCATTACACTGAAGAAAAGGTAAACATTTCTACAGCCGATATCTCCAATAATCTGCAACTCACACCAAAACTATTTAGATTGATAAATAGCAAAACAGGTAAGGGGGAAAATATGTATTTTTTATTTTAAAGTGAACTATCCCTTTAAGGTATTTGAAAGATATTATTAAGGTAAATGGTGGAGGTTTACGTGTAAGATGAGCTGAACCACTTACCCAGATTCCAACCACCATGACAAAGACAAAGTAGACAACAACCACAGCGATGTCAGCAGCATCCACACTGTTACCTGTGCCAGGAGGAGCTGCTGTGGTGACTCCAGAGGAGCTGCTGCCTGTATGCCAAAAACAGAATAGAGTGTCATTATATATAATAGCATTTTCCTCACTTAGACAGACACACTATAATGCAGCTATGCATTACAGCATAGCTGCCTCATCAGATATGTTTGAATTATTTAAACTAATCAGAACTGTCCATGTGGGGCTTAACATATTTAAGTCAGACTGCAAAAAAATGGATTATGTTTCTAAATGACAGTGTCATGTTTACAATGTAAGAATACAAGAGAATGTTGTGGACATTATTGACAGCTGGTGCTCTGCAGAGCTTGACCCAATTTTTCTTTATCTTCTCTTTTACTCCCTGAAATCTTTTGACTTTCCTCAATAAGAGTTCTTCTAATGTGCAAAATGTGAACACACTTAGGCCTATGTTGTAAAGGTTGTGCACAGGAAATGCACATACACATGCACATTTTTGATTTTGTCAAGTCGAGTCTACAGTCATGTGCCTCGAGTCCCCACCACTGGGAAGTGCCATTGACTAACCATGAAACTGAAGACACACGGTTTAAATGGTTGTGGATGGGATTTTTAAGCAGATAAACTACTAGCTTAAACAGCAAACAAAACAAAACAGAATAGTTACAGTGTGTTTTGTCTGTTGTGCGGAAAATCCACAAAACTCACTGCTTCACATCTATAAGCTTATGTTGGTGGCAGATGTCTCAGCTGAAAATGTGTTTTTTGTGACCAAACTTACTCTTCAAGATGTCTTTACCTCTTACAGGACCTGGCATCAACAGGCACCAAAGATACATCACTCACCTGCTTCTTCCTCATTACACCCCTTGATAATACCACTGTTGTTGTGGAGAGTTTCTGTTAAGAGCTGCTGAATCAGCTATTTTAACTCGTAGGCTCACTGTTTCATTTTTACTTTGTATCTCAGCTTCCTCCCGTGTTCTTGTCTGTAAAATCTGCCTGCTTGGTTTTGTATCAGCAGTTCTACCATTCCTGGAGCTTACTACCATAAAAATCTGATTTAAAGAAGGTTCAGACCTGTCGTGAAACTGGCAGACATGTTGATCCCAATCTTCCAGACCGTGTTAACTTCTCAGAGACACTCAGCGTTCCTCCAATGTTTGAGTTTTTGTGACTGTGAAGCAGAGTTGGTCGATCGTGCTGATAAACCTGACAGAGGTGTGTGAATCTGTGCAGTTGACCTGAAGCTTAATTATTAATCAGTTTGTTATCGAGACAGGCAAACTTCACTGGTTAGCTATAATTACTAAAGACTGACATACATGACAGCAGCCTACATGTGGGCCTACATGTCGAGAATAAGTTGGTTCCACATTTAATAAGTCAATGATATGCAGGTCAATAACACATGGACAAAGACAGGAATATGCTGCTCCTGTAAAAATACTTAGACCTGTATAGTTAAAGGTCCCATATTGTAAAAAGTCAGATTCCATGTCTTTTTTTATTATTATTATAAAGCAGGTAAAGGTGTTATATTAATACTGTGAAAGTATCAAAATGTTCAATCCACAGAGAAATGAACACAGTCGATATTCAGAAACTGTGCCTCAACGAGTCGTCAGGACTGTCACAATATATAGCACATAAAGGTATTAACTGCAGCCATAGTGCCATTACATTATTTTCTCTGCTGTAACGCCCACACAGAGACGCAGAGAGTGCAGATGTGGAACACCTGGAAATACTGACCAATCAGAGCAGACCAGGTGTTTCGGCAGGTGGGCTTTAAGAGACAGGCGGTCAAATGGAGCGTTTTTCCAACAGAGGGTGAATACCGATCATTTCAGGCAGACACTATTAGAAAAATAATGTGTTAATGGAACATTAAAGCATGGAAACGTTCTAGCAGTGATGTACTTGATTAAAGCCGTTTCTACGCAGGAGGCTTAATATTTGTATCAACAGCATTGTATATTAACATGTATTCATGCAAATAATGCACATAACCACCTACTCAGTGTATACATTGTAATCTACTACATTAAACATTCAATATTTGTTCCTTTGCACTGTTTGTATTTGTTCACAACCCTATTTACAGAAATGTTTGACTTTTATTTAGTATGTATGTTTTTGGTCATTGTTACAAATAATAAATGAAAGAATACTGCTGCTATCTTGTAGCTGTAATGTAGATATATCTTACCCTAATCACTTTTTTTAACCTCCCCACACTGTGACACTCATGAAATGAATCTCGGTATTGTTTCGAATAAGAAGACCCAGACTTCATTTGGTCATTTTCACAAGAAGTTTATTACATGAAGTATTTTTACAACAAACAGTTAAATTTACAGTCAACTGAACTCTGTTTCTCCTCATAGTTTGGGGGCTCCAGCGAGCCTCCATCCCTCCTTCTTGCCGATTTTTGTGAAGAAGGCCAGCGTACCCAGACCCAGACACGCTGATGTGCCGGTTATAGCACTGTGGGCTGTAAACACAAACACAAACACACAGTGGGCAACATGGCTTCAGTTCAACAAACTTTGGCATATTTTTGCACTTTCTCTGCCATAAAACGGTGCTAAACAACATTTTGAAAATATCACTTCAGTGGCTGATGATTGGAATGGGCTTGCTATGTTACCACAAAGTGACTATGCTCATTCCTGCAGAGTTTAATCATCCAGGTCACAAGACAAATCTCTTCTGTGAGTCTTGTTCATCAAGGTGGTATCATGTGCATAACACGTGACTTCTCTAGAGAGTAAATAAATATCCAAGCTTTTTCTTCATCTTACTGTTTTCACTGCCAGCACAGTCTTCAAGTGCAGGTCTTGTAATGTGCTTCTGAGCATAATCTTAAATTAAGGCTGTGATGATTTGTGTATTCATGTTTGAAATGTCCCTCATTTTCTATGATGAAAATATTTTACAGATAAAAGCAGATAAAATGTTACCTTAGTCACCACCAAAAGGATTTTGTCTGTCTTTGTCAAACAGTCAGAACGCACAACATAAAGACACATTTACTACCACTTCACCGCCTCAAGGGTCAATATTGTGTAGAGTAATAGCTCTGAAAAGTGAGTGTGTGGTCGCGCGAGAAAGAAAATGTGACGGTGGTGTTCAGAGCTACCCTGGTCTTCCTGACCACGGAGAGCAATTTAAAAAAAAATGTTGCAACTATGAATGCTTTGGTGTCCCAGTCTATAAATTCTTTGTATGAATTAAAATACAGTATATGATATATATATGTGTGTGTGTGTGTGTGTGTGTGTGTGTGTGTGTATATTTTATACATGTCAGCATGCGCGATGTGCATGTGCACCGAACTCTCCTCTGCCTCAACTGATACTTACTTTTGGCTCCCAGGAAGATCCCAGAGGCACAGCCCCCGATGAAGTAATTCAATGGGTCATCTGGGGCCTCACGAGCCTGAGCACTGAGACAAGTCGCCATGCCGAAAATGGCTCCCAAGGAGGCTGGTACAACACGGACAGACACCCGTATCAACATTACATTATGTGATACAATTTGTGTAAGCCATTGAACAATACTTCAACACATTCAGATTAACGTGTTTGAGTCACATGATCGGGATTGTGACAATGACACAGTCAACACTGTTCTCTGTACTTCAGCACTTTGGATTTAAAATGAAACAATGAGGCTGCGGTGCCTACTTTCAGCTTTAATTTTAGGATAATGCAGCAGAACATGATTTTTCAAAACACCTTTGGTTACCATTTCGACAGTCCTCAGATATGGCTTAAATTTGCCTTAAAGAGGATAGCTCAATGTGAAGTGTTCTGAATGTAGAAAACAACAGTACACATGCCCAAAGCTTTTGGTATTGGAGGTGGATCGAACAAAATTTGATGCTAAGTGAGACTGACTGCCTGTTGCTCCATTGTTGTAGTCATTTGTTCGTAGCTGGCAGAAATATTTCTTTAAAAGAAGACGGTATTCAATGATGTGGATTATCTCCTATGACGGGAATCTGAAAGTCTGCATTTTGAAAAAAATCTTGAGATGAAATACCGGTCTTGGGATATCGTTATAAACCAAACTGCTGGTAAAAATACTACTGTTTAATGTGGAGTGGTTCTCCAAGAAATAATGTCTAACAACTAGCTTGTCAGAGAAGAAGCTTTTTTGTTAATGGGAGGGCATGGTAACTGATAAAAACTCGGCTTTTAGGATCTCAAGCATCTTTATGAGATTACCAAACATGAAAGAGGTAAAATTGGACAAATAAAACAACCCAAAATGCATAGTAGGACTAAAAAAAGACCCCACATGAATGACATCTGCGGGAAATAAAGCAGTTTGAACAGATACTAACTTTCCCTATTGGGTTCATCAGTGATGGCAAATGTTCTTTATTTTAGGTTTGACGATACAATCAAGTGCTTTTTAAAACTTTTACTTGGAACAATTACATTGATTAACAAAGTTTTCATGACTTATCTAGCAGGAGAAATCTTTCACTTCATCGTTGTATTTTTAAACAATGAGAACAAGACTTATATTGTATGATCTAAAATAATGATGACTGATGATATGAATATTTACCCATGGTAACAGTGGCGTTGGTGGCCCTCTGTATCGCCACCAATGCAGACTCAGGCTGGAACGCCACTATGTGATAGGCTGACCCAACCAGGCCTGCAAACACAATAAGAAACACAAACACATTATCGACGTGAAATCAGGAAAAAAGAAAAATTAAGAAAAAAAATCACAACTGTAATGTAGGCTGACTCTCAGTTGCTTTTCTAGAATCAAACTGAACTGTATCTGTAGTGGTGCGTATGAGCTACTTTTAGGAACTGAAAATTGGTTGTGAATTCTTAGTCAGACTCAATCTTGACCTGATTTTTTTATTACCTGATTTTGATTATCATTTTGTGAATTTTAAATTGTACTTTAGTCAGGTAATCATGCTCTTTCTTAAGACATTGTCAAACACCAGTGAATTACAGGAGCTTGGTTTATTTTGTTAAAATAAAAAGTATTTAGTTAAAGTTTAAATACTCTGAGATTAAACTGGATAAAATACCATCCACAACAATGAACACCTTGCTGAGAGCCGGACAAAATGTGCAAAATGAACCAGCATTAGTTCATATGATGATGTACAGGGCATGGCGATATGGAGAAGATCAAATAACACAATTTTGACCAGATTTCTTGATATGAGAATTGCAATAATACTGTAAGGTTGACTATTGGTGCCGTCACAAAATATTCACACAGTGAGAGTTTTGATAAATAACCATCAATAATGTGATATAATGACTTAACAGATACAAGCAAATCACTTTACTGAAACCAAGCCTTTAAAAACAAGAAAAGACAACTCTTATTGGGGTTTCCAAAATCCAATAAGATATTTAGTCTGATATCACGATATTAGCTATAATTGATAAAATCGGCATGTCATGGGCTGATATAAGCTTTAAAATGAAATGTCGGAAGTGGCCAACATGCTTATTTCAGCTGATATTACAAACCGATCTTTTTTTTTTTTTTTATTGACCAAGTGAACTTTTACAAAATATCAACCCTAAGTTAAAGTATTTTTCTTATCTTGCGCAAGAAATGAATATTACACACACTGAAAAGCACTGTATTTTACATATCAATCTGCTGATGGGCCATTACATACACATAATATGATGTTAATTCCACTGCAAAAAAGACTTGATTATCACTATTATAAGGTGGATTAAATAAAGAGAATATATAGATATCGTTATCAGATATCAGCTAAATGGGTTAACATATATCGGCATATCGAATATCAACAAATACTCCAATATGGTGCATTTCAACACGATATCGAAACAATATCAATATATTGCCCATCTCTTACATATCGTCCAACCATTAAAGTGTTTATAGCTGGTATAAAAGACCCTCTTGTGATATATATATATTAATGAACTGGCCCAAAAAGACACCATACGGCCAAACAATAACAAGTTACATTTCTCTACGCATCAACAGTGTCAATGTGTGTTGTTAACTCACAGCCTGCAGCAGCATCTCATCAGAATCACAATACATACATTGCCTTTGTGGCTTCAGAAATCATTCCCAATCATTTAATTAAAAAAAACAGCTCTCAGTCAACTTCACATACAAAAAGGAAAAACAAACTCAGTTTGTCTAAACGTCAGGCTGCTAGCGTACTAGCGTTAGCATTAGCTCAAACACACAGTTACCCATCACGGTCCAGGGCAATACCCTGTATCTATACCCAGCATGACTGACAGTTATTTCAACATTATTAATATTTACCCAAAGCTGTGGCTACTTTGGTAGTGATCCATGTCTTTTGGACACAGTCTGTGCCCTCTGGTGAGTCCCAGTACCCCATCTCGAACTTAGCAAGGACACACAAGCTAAGGAATGGAAATCTCGCGAGAAACCTTTTCCTCGTGTGTTTATGGCTGCGGGAAACCCAGTTATAATGCATTACTGCCCCCAGTGGAGGGGGGCGGTGAGACCAGGACTGGCACTAAAATAGAAAGGAAACACAAACCTGTGCTCATCAACCGTTTCTTTAATCAAGCTTAACAAATGACTGCCTGTAACCAAGGAAGCTATACTTTTATAGCTTCTTTGTAACAATATGAATAATGTTTTATATCTTACCTTCGCCAATAAGTGTATTGTTACTTGCTTTGTAATTGAGTGCTGTTATTTTAACCTTTAACACATGATGATGCCCTGCTACTGCTACCACAGGTGTAGATTTCAGCAGGATGCAGGGGACAAGTCCCTCTCAATATTTAGACCATGTGCATTTTTCTACCCCAATGAAAACATAAAGGTAGCAGAGGACTTGTGCTTCGACAAAATTAGAGATATACACCCTAAACTGATATAGAAAAGGCACAAATTGATGCCTAAAGTGCAGCAGGATGCAGGAAATGAAGTGTTTGATGATCAAAATTTTCTGGCCAATAACCCCTAAACCTTCCCCTTGTTTGACTTGTCTACTCAATATTGAAACGAAATCCACGCCCTTTTGTATTTTGCAAATAAGAGTTTCCTATTTTCACACCAATCACAACAGTACTGTTTGTACACACCAGTTTACTGATTCCAGCAGGATACAGACAGTCTGTACTCTGTCCGGTAAACCAAGGCTCCAAGAAGCCTTAAAAAAAGCATGTTTATGATTGCAGGGTTTCTTTCAAATGTCACCTAGGAGCAGAGAGCTGACAGACTGCTGCAACACATCAGTGACAGTGCGCTGCCTCTGTCTTCTTAAATGACCCGTAAACCACGACATGCAGCCCAACCAGCCCATCAAAACTTAAACAGCAGAATTCGGAGCGCTTTATATGAGTTTGTGTGCTTTCTTAAAATTCACCACACTGATACACAGCTTTAAACCAATTTATTAACTGAACGTCATCACGATTTCCAGCTTTAGCAGATTATTTATACTTTAAGAAAAGTAACAGTTGAAGCATGTGGCAGCAGATCTCCGCCTGCTACACACGCCGTTCAGTCTGTCATCCTGCCACACTAATGATGTTGGCCTGGGTTTCAGTGTCCCAACATTTAGTCTTTTGGAGGAATCACTTTTTTGCCATGACAACAATCCAGTTAAAACATACTGTATATGGACAAGCTTCGAGTGAGAGTCTGATGTTCAGGGATGATGGCCCAGATATTGTTTATATTCACAACCAAACACATCATTTCTTCTTCCAGAACTGGCTGTATTTGTCAGCTTGGAAATCGTCTTCAAAGTCGACTGCAGTCTGTTTTGTCGTCTTCTTCACTCCTCTCTTTTTCTGTCGAGCTTTGCGCTCTTCTTCAGACAGGATGGACAGATTGACTGGCATCTTTTACAACACACAAAAGAACACAAATAAATGTAGTGATGGATCAGAGTGCTGTTTTCAAAGGAAATATTTATATAAATATCATACATTTCAATTTATTTATAATGGCAGTAATACTTGGCAAGTGAAAACAATGTTTTGGCTTGAGGACTGAACACGTCGGGGGACTAAAGTGTTTAATAACATGCCACTCTTATTCTAGTGGCACATGTCACTGTTAGTTTGTGGTATGCCACTGTTGTATATCTGACATATGACATTTAAGAACAGTACATCACTTCTCACAGGCATACACTAATTCTTACTGACATATGACACATGACATGACAAACATGCGCCATGAAATGACAGTTCCTATTTCACTGGTAGATACCACTGTCCACAGATATGTCTGCATCAGGAATCTGCGGGTGGCAGATCGGTGGCACACTGTTTTCATGTGGCAAAAAAATCACCATTAGCGGCTTAGGAGTTGTATACAGCAGTGAATGAGGAGTGACGTGCTGTTTTCATGTGCCATACACTGATACTGAACTACATATAATGGAATCAATACATGACTGTTATAAGATGTATAGTGTAAAAAGATATTTTCAAGTGTCACAAATAAGTAAATGACATTGGTATACCACAAACCAACAATGGCATATGCCACTCATTATTGTGGCATATGTCACTGTTGGTTAGTGTGTGATTTTTCTAGCATGTGGTATTTAAATACAGCATGTCAAATACCATTGTCACATACAGCTTCTCACAGGCATATGCCAGTATCATTATTGTTATTGTTAGTAATCTTAACATGTTTATTGTATGTTTAATATTTGCACCAAACATCAAAGCAAATTCCATGTAAAGTGAAAACCTGCTTGGCAATAAATCCTTTTCTGATTCTGATCGCTGCCCAAAACTATCAAAAAACTGTCATGTTAAAACAAGTAGGAAGAATTCATCTCCTTTTGTTTAGGAAGTGTACAGACATATAGCAGAGAGTGGAGGAGATGGAGAACTAACCATGAGGATGCGCTTGGGTTCTTTGTATCTGATGTTGACTGTAGATCCATCAGGTCGGACCAGGATCACGGGGTACAGCCTCTCATATTTATGCCGACCATAGCGCGCCACTGAGGACCTGTTGGAGTTGAGCTGCGGGGTGTGAGTGTGGAGCAGTGAAGCCTGGCCGAGCCCTGCCGTGTGTGCTGGAGGAAACACTGTCTGGACACCTGTCCGGGTCAACACGGAGCAAACACACCTGCGCGCGCGCACACACACACACACACACACACACACAAACGTGACTGTACATGTCGGATGCACCACTGTCAAACAGGCAAAAGCGGCACTAAAAGTCGGTTTCCTTCATTGCAAGGACAGAGCGCGTTTACAGACATTTAGCAAGTTCGCTACCATTATTTGGCAATAACAAGTTTAATATTTGACTGTGAAAAATGACGCCCTCCATGTTCATTTCCAGACGGTCTGACAACATTAGCGCGAGCCCTTCCTTACTCGTCGCGAGCGCTACTTATCAGAACTCTACTATACATTTCCAAACATTATTCAGCGAGTCTTACCGCGATAACTGACTCTTTGTTGTGCACAGCTTCGTTAAAAACATGTTTGCGACGAGGTAGCTCTAACCATGGATGTACTCTGGTGAAGTCAGATCTAACCGGAAGTACTCAACTAGAAGGTCAAACTGGAGTTTACAGAGTAAATGTCCGGCCGAAACAATGTAAGGCGCAGGTTCGTTCCGAGGTTCAAGTGGGAAGTTTTTTGTTTTGTTTTGTTTTGTTTGTCTGTATACATTTTATTACGGTATTTCACATATCACATATCTCACGAATGAACAGATGATGTCAGGGGATGAGAGCACTAACAGACTCCATAAATTAAGTCATAAAATATTTCATCATGTATACAGATTTAAGATTTTAGTAGTTTTTTAGAATTATTTTAAGCATTTCTTAAAATGTATTCAGTTATTATTATTATTATTATTATTATTATTATTATTATTATTATTATTATTATTATTATTATTACTACTACTACTACTACTACTACTACTACTACATTAAATATACTTTAAAATAAACTGCAGGAGCACAAAACATAAATGAACAAATAAAACCATGGAAAACAGAAATCATAAATCAGCTCATAAAACGATATATAGGGGAGACAGATTCAAGGTGTTAGTAGTTTTTTTCTCATTTTTTAAATACAGAATTGAGGTAATGTATAGATGATGAAATTAACATGAAAAAGAAATGTTCATGATTTATGAAATTTATTAGATTTTCCAAGTGGTAGATTCATAGCAGGCCTTTTTACCTTGGAAGAATTGTAAGTAAAATGCCACACAATACTTTTTTATAAGAGAGGGGAAATTCTAAATCAGTATATTGGAAAATATATATACAGATATCTTGCCAAAAAAACCTAACACAAGACTAAAATAGATGGCATATCTATTTTGGCAGATGGCAGATTTTAATCATAAAAGTTGCAGAAATTATATTTCATAATATTAACACATTTTAAAAATAAATTCAACTGCACAACAAATTAAGATTGTAGGGAAAATAAATATGGAAACATAATGAAAACAAAAAAACATTTAGGGTCTAAACTGATAAAATACATCTGATATGATTAAAACTCTAAAATTGAAAATGTGAAAAAAGTATTGGAATATTTAAATTCTCAACAATAATCAAAAATATAAACGCTGAATCGTTGTCTGTAGGGTATATAACATGTTGCTAAAATAATAATCAAGTTAAATAAGTACTTTTCATCAGCCAAGAAATAAGAAATAAGTAATATATGTCTTTATTAGTGTGGCATCTTTTTCCAAAATATTGAGCTCTTCCAGGCCGAGAGGGGGCGCTGCTCCGCCGACGCGGCAGAAGCGTTTTCCGGGTCAAACCTTTCATCCCCCCGCCTCTCCCTCCGCACCGTCCTTCCGGCTTGACCGCCATCATAGACAGCAGGTAAGATCTCAATGTTGACAACTATCAACCAAAAGCCATGTATAATCTCCGCCATCCGTCAATGTTTACCGAATAAACGGAAAGTTCTGAAACCGACTGACTTCAGTCAACATTTGTGTCCAGTATTGCACCTCGATAACAAGCGAAAAAGATGGAAAGTTGCAGCCGCGTCAGTGAGGAACCGGCATCCATGTTTCTGTTGGTTCAGCGGCTAATTCATGCTCATAAACACTTACGGCGTTTTATTAGATTTACAGTCTCAGTATTAATATACAAAGACAGACAAGTAGAGTTTAACGCCTTCTTAGGCCTCTGTTTGAAAAGCTGCTCGTAATTTTATATTGTACAGACGTGGTCTGTGTTTCGCCTGCTGCTGTATCGCTAACGTTACCGCAGTCTTTGTAACTCTGACAGAGGCAGTCTGATGAGACAGAAAGGCTTATTTCAGCGCAGCTGCTGAGCTGAAGTTATCCTGCTCTGCTCTGCTCGCTGCTGTAACGCTGTGCTGCTGTTTACAGTAAAATGTGGGTGTTGTTAGATGCTGTCAGGGTGTCTGATAGTTTGAAATGATGTCCTCCGGCAGCTGATGAAACGCTGTATGGTCCTGATGTGTGTGTGTGTGTGTGATCTCCTGCAGACATGGCTATACGCTACCCTATGGCTGTGGGCCTTAACAAAGGCCATCCAGTGACCAAAAATGTGACTGCTCCCAAACACAGCCGCCGGCGTGGGGTGAGTATCTGCTGTAGAGAGAGTGCTGATTATCTCCTTATTATGAATTATTTCACTGAGCAGGTTCACAGGCAGTTGGTATGGGTGCTTTTTTTTGCAACCACACCATTGCATCTCATTTCTCAAATATTTTCTAGTTTGTGTATAGATGTGTGAAATTGAAATCCACAGCTTAGAAGGATAATAGGGATTTTTTTGAAGAGGGGTGTATTGCCTACAGTAGATGTCAGTCGGCACACCCCCAGTTTGGAGAAATCAATACCAGTCGTTTTCCCGCGTTACTTTTCTGTTTGTAAGCCTGTTGTAGTGGGAAAGCTGTTATTGGCTTCAATTCCTCATCTATGTTTCCCTCAAAGTCACCAGATTCTGTTTGTTTTTTGTGCTGACAAATCCCATGAAAAACCAAAACCAAAACATTACTCAGCGTGTATGTTTCTCTGTGCCACAGAGCTCTATTCTTGTCTAAAAACTATTGAAAATAAATAATTGAGCCGCATTGTTGCACTAGATATGTTTCTTGATGAAACACACTTTAGAGTTGAAACGATAGGTCGATTCACTGTTTGATACACATGTTGGCACAACGGCAAATTTACAGGTTTCAGCTTCTCCGGTTTGGTAGTTTTCTTGTCTTGTGTGATATCAAACTAAATGGCTCTGGGTTTTTGACCACTGCTTGAGCAATAAATTTGACTATTTTAGCTCATTTTAACTCAGTAAGTACACTGACATCCGCTGGCTTCCAAAACATAAAGCAGTCCTCCAGTCAGGCTGGTTTTGGTCTTGGCGTGAGATTTGTCGATGAGAGAAACAAGACACAAACTTTGCAGATTCTAGTCTGCAGCTGACCATTAATTTCTCTCTAAAAAATTGGCACCTACTTCAAAATTTGAAGATCCTCAGATAGCCATCTTTGACCTCTTTTCCACCAAATTAGCTCTGGTTCTTAAGCTGGATCTGTTCGGGATTCTTGGAGCTATCAAGCGAGCCCGCCTGCATCTCCACCAGATTTGCACAGAACCATTTTTATCAAGGTGCTGCATAATGCACAACAGAAGTAAACAACGGTGGCACCGATGGCCTGCAAACTTTTGAGCTGTTATCACGGATATTTGTTTTTACTCCTAAAATAAGATTGCATTAACTTTTATTGTAACTATTTCACACTTTTTTTTCTTTCTCATATTTCTCACTTGACTTGTCTGTCCTCTTTCCAACCTGTCGATTAAGACGTGCCCGCTGATGTCGTCACGTTTCACACTTCAGATCCAGGAAAACCTGCTATTTTGCGGTCCTAGCTGATAACTGAGTTTTGGTGTTCTAAACCAACTCATGTTTTTTCAAAATGCTCTGAATTGTTAAAAATTAAGTGCAGAAACCAGAACATAACATGTTCCATGCTGGTGGGAAAAGGTGGTACGTGTCCTCTGTCGTGTACAGATATTAACTGAAAATGATTATTGTAGCATTTCCAGTCTTTGATGTCTTCCCATTAAAATCAAACTGTGATCCATTTTTAGAGAAACTGTGATCCATTTTTAGAGCAACTGTGTTCACTGTGGTGAAGCTACCAAAGCTGAATCTCTGAGGGCTGATCTAAAAATGTTTGCTATGATGAGTGAAAGAAAAACAGACGTCTGGGCTACAAGAAAAATTACAGAGCGAAGCATGTGAATATCACATTATAACTGTAAGACTTGGATATTATTTCAGTGTTAACGTGCTGGAGATATGCTGCTAAAATATAACAGATGAGTAACAAGGGTCATCTCAATGATCCAGAATTTTTGCCATAAAGAGTTTTAAAGTATAATGTTAAGTACATTGGATTATGTTTGGAAGTTTTGTCTTCATTCGTCTTTTCTTTCCTCCGCAGCGTCTGACCAAACACAGCAAGTTTGTTCGGGACATGATCCGCGAAGTGTGCGGTTTCGCTCCATATGAGAGGAGAGCCATGGAGTTGCTCAAAGTGTCAAAGGACAAGAGAGCCCTCAAGTTTATCAAGAAGAGGGTGAGTTTGTATTTGTATTGTCAGTGCACTGCCAAGACTTTAAGTTTCTGAGATTTATACTGAGCACCTTGTACACGCAGCTTTATGAACCCGCTGCAGAGGTTCTGTGTATATATAATCTGGCCGCTACAGAAGCCGTGAGCAGCAGCAGCCCGCTGCACTGTATGAGTTGGCTGACATTGTGTCTTTTTGAGTATGCTGAAGGGTGCAGCATCATTTTGAATCTGTCCTTTTGAGTAACGTTGACTCAGTCTAATGTCGCTGTATTTCCTCCACAGATTGGCACTCACATTCGCGCCAAGAGAAAGAGAGAGGAGCTGAGCAACGTGCTGGCTGCCATGAGGAAAGCCGCCGCCAAGAAGGACTAATCTGTCACTTAATAAACGTTTGATAAACTTTAAAATCCAGACTCTTGGTCAGTTTGTCGTCTGCTGTGGTTTTTTTAGCAGTGATCAGGTCTGGATCGTCAGTCCAGCATCTCTATTAATCACCAACCGTTAATGAGTTCCACCTCAGCACTGTTGTGTGGAGGATATTGTGCTTTCTTTTTGGGAAATTCATTAAACATGCTTTAAAATATCATCATAGCACACTGAAATTCACAGGGTGGTGTTGAAATTAGTGTAGACAAGTGAGACTCAACTTGCAGCCCATGGGTCAAATCTGGCCCCTGATAGGGTGCTGGGTGGTCCAACCATTTTGTAATTCATAAAAATATTGATTTACACTAGGACTTTGTATTTTAAGTATATTTAAAGTGCCAGCGTGCATAAAACGGCATCAAAATAGAGCTTGTTTATGTACAAAAAGTGTCAAGTATCCCGTGCACCCTTGACAGGTCTGAGCTAAGCCCCTAATGTCCTACAGCCCAAGAAATGTCCTATAATCCTAGACATGTCCCAAAATCCTAAAAACGTGTGAATCAACTGGTCCCTGGTCTCCTGTCATTTTGCAAAAGAGGCCCCTAAGCAAAGCAAGTTTGGTATCTGTGCTGCAGTCTGTCCCACTAACTGCTGAGGGAAGTTGAGGCAAAACAGATATAAAATGTAAACCTAACAGGTCGATCACTGAGGTGATTAATGTTACAGCACTGAGATCCAATGACACATTACCTTGGTGTTATAGTGAATTTTAAGAGTAGGCCAGTTATGCTGCAGACCGTCTGTCAGACTTGTAATAGCATGAGGTTATTCATGGTTGGCATCATGGTGGTCATTTTTATATCAACCTAATGTTGTCCTTGTATATAAATCTTAGCACGTTGGTGCCATAAAAAACTACAGTCCCCAGCTTTGGCCACCAAGACTGAATTAGGTGAATATTAAATCAGCTCTAAAAGCATCTCTGCTTTCCAGCTGAGCATTAATGCTTCAAACATAATTTATTGTTTACCCTTCACCAACACACACAAGCTATCAAAAACAAAGACTACTGTCTGTTACATATCAGAGCGGTTTATTTAAAACACTGCTTCCAAAATGTTTAGAATAGGTTTTCAGGTAAATTAGGAGTAAAATCACAAAATATTACATGACTATTCACCTGTCACTCAGGAACAGCATGCTGAGAGAAATGCAGAACAGCGCTGTAATAAATGCCTCCTAAGTAAGTGGGTAAGTGAATAATATTAAATATGTTTCTGACCTTTCTGATGCCACACCGACAAAACATGTAAGCAAGAGTCCATGCACAATAAAATACCCAGTCTCCAAATGCGGCAATTTGCAGCTCACTCAGCATCAATTTTCTCTGGTTCAGGCCATAATTGCAAAAGAGAATCACGACTCTTTGTCAATTTTGTTTCATTTTTTTAACCAAACAGTTGGTGATTATGTTCAAAGAAAATGTGTCTGATATGCTTGAAAAATGCACGGCAAAAAAAGAAAAAAAATGATTATATGTCCCTGAAAAGTCAAGGAAAAGTTTGGAAATGTGAGTGAACCCTAAAATACAAAATACAACCATTTAAAGTAAAGCAAAACAAAAATAAAAACATTCCCCCCCCCCCCCCATTAACATTTCAACATTATTTGTAGTATTATTTTTAACTTTAATTTAATATTTTTATTTTAAGAAAAAATCACTTGAAAACCAAATTAGTATTGTTTTCCAAGGTATAATGTTAAAGTGCAATATTCATGTATACATTTTAAATGAGAAATAAGAGGAATTTCACACGCACGAGCCGTGTCACCGTGCCCCCGATCAGTCTACACAGTGTGCGCGGCGTTGCCCCTGGTGACGCGTCTCTATCCAGTGTAGTCCCACCCCTGCTTCTCATTCTCTACCTGTGATTGGCTGTAGGGCGCTTACCCGTGCCATTGATTGGCTGTGCCAGCTGTCTGTTAGTTAGCTGGGTATATTTAGCTGATTGCATTATCGGATCAGATTTAACCTGCAGTCCAACAATATAGAGTTAAGTACACATAGTTTATGCCATTTTCAGGCGAACAGTAGCCGACAGAGTAGTTAGCTAACTAAAAGCTAACGTCAGCAGCAGCTTTGTGATTTCGGGGATCCTGGATTTTCCGTAAGGAACGAAAACAAACGATTTCAGAAATGTCTTCAGACGAAGACAGGGCCAAGGAAATTTTGAAGGGCTTCAAACTGTATCCTTGATGCTGTTATTTTGCGAAGGTTAGACACGTACTGATATGCGGACTCTCCTGTCCTGTTTATTACTAATAGATAGCGTTATCTAACATTAGCAAAAAGGTAGTAACATCTTAAGTCTAATGGTACAGTGAGCTGTTAGCTGCAGTGGCTAACCTGTCAGTTTCACCTCTCTTTTGAGAACGGCAGCTACAGAGCTTTGTTTTTATGTTTATGTGAGCAAATGAAAGTGTTCTTGTTGTCATGAAGCAGCTCGTTAAAGTCTGAATAAGGGCCTGTCAGATAAATTAAGTGGCCTTGGGCTGTGGCTAATGTGTCCGGCTAACTGTTCAGCGCGCTGTAATGATAAATACCCTGAACACTGAAGCGTCGGTGACAGGCGGTGCACACGATGTTCAGCTTGGTGCAGGTGATGGATACAGATTTCTACTTGTTAAAGTTTTACCGAAGAATTCACTAGTAACTTCAATTCTCATCTGAAAGGTTGCTGGCATTAAGTATAGAGCTTGTTTACTGTGTGAAAGCTAACGGTACAGGGGGCTTTAGGAACTTGTCAAAACCAGGTGGGTCCCTTTCTTGTATGGAGGTGATGCCAGACTTCATTACAAGCAGTGGTGGAATGTAACGAAGTACATTTACTCAAGTACTGTAATTAAGTAACCTATGAATTCGAGGTATTTGTACTTTACTTAAGTATTTTAATTTCATGCTACTTCATACTTAAACTCCACTATATTTCAGAGGGAAATATTGTACTTTTTACCTCATTACATTTATCTGACAGTTTACAGTTACATTACAGTTCAAGATTTTTGCATAAACATAAGAAGGATTTAGAAAACATGATGCTGGTGTAAAATGTTATTACCAAACAGTTATGCAAGTACTGTTGCAACACTTGGTCGATTGTTCAATCAGTCGATTCAACATTAATTTCCAACTATTTAGATAAACAATTAAGTCTCTGTCTTTTCTTTTTTTCTTTGTAATAATTTTTGAGGGCTTTTTTTTTGAAGGGGGCATATTTTAAATTTTGTTAATAATTTTGAGTGTTTTGGATGTTTTTCCTCTTCTTTTTTTTAGGTAATGGTGTTTTTAATCATTTTTTTTATTGTTGACGTTTGGGGTGTTTTTTTTTATCATTTCAATTTTTATTCTTAAATAATTTTATGTTCGGGGGTGGTTTTTTTTCTCCTATTTCTGTTATTCTGATGTTTTGGGTGAGGTTTTGTTTTTTCTTTTTAAATAATTTTTGAGTCTTTGGGTGTGTTCTTTTTTGTTTATTTTAAGATCTTTCTGCATTGGGTACTTTTACTTTTTATATTTTAAGTACATTTTCCTGATATATACTTACTTATTTAAGTACAATTTTCAATGCAGGACTTTTACTTGTAACATAGTATTTTCACAGGGTGGTAGTACTGGAATAGACACTTTTTAAATACATCTTTTGGCAGTTGACCTTATTAGTATACTGAGGAAATGCCAACAGAAAACACATGAAGAGAAAAAGTGGGGTACAGCATATAACAAAGGTCCCCACTGGAGTCAAGTTGCATGCATATGGTTTGTGTTCAGAATGCGCTGGCACTTGTTTATACTATTCTGTTAGAGACTGTTCTTTATTTATCACAGTAGGGGTGTGACTAGTTTGTGATTTAGTTTTTTGTTTGTTTTTTTATATAAATATATCATTATTCAGTTCCTGATTTTTTTTCCCCTCAATTTTTCTCCCTGAGTGACTGGGGCAAAATGCATGACCCTCCCTTCATCATAATCAACAATGTTTCACAGTTTTTGGCTATGATCAATTCTGTGATTTTGCACATTTTTTTGAGAACATGCTTTTCAGACCCAGTTGCAACTTCTGGGGTTCAGAGGGTGTTTAGAATAAATACAAATATGACAATTTAAAGTTGACTGTCTCTCCCCTAAACCAAATCAAAAAACACAACTTCCTCCCCAGTGCTTAAAAAGATATTTCATTTTTTAATTCATATTTTAAGCGCCCATATTGCCCCATACTCTCCCCTCATATAAATCAGTCTTCCAGTTTGCTGATATTGTTCCTTACGCAGGGTAAAATCATCTAAAAAAAATACATAAATCATTTCTGGCTTTGTTGAACATATTAATGCTCTACTCAATATATTTTACTAGGTTTTCCATTTTATTCAGAAGCACAAAGCGATTTGTGATGTTGTGTAGTTAGAAATTGTTAGATTTACATTTTAAAGTGTGTTCATTGTCATATAAGATGATATGACAAAACATGTACTCTTGCAGTGTTAGTAATGGACTTAAACAGCAGCATTTGCTGCAAATCTTTTAAAATGACATTTGGAGTAACAAAGCTTATAATTGGTGTTCATTGCAACAGTCAGAGTTTGCAGCAGAAGCCCTGCCTGTCAGTTAATCAATGGCTTGAAGACCTCTGCTTTCACACCTTGAACACACTTAAGCTCATATGATACTTTTCACACCTGCATTGGTCCACCATGGTCTGCATGCTTTTATCATCTGCCCATGTCCAAAGTTTGTGAACGAGCAGACCATATGTGGCAGAAAATGTGAAAACATTTGTGTATGCAGACAACTAATGTAGTGAAAGCAGAACCTTGTCAGTGTCCGTTTTGAAGTATTTAAGCTGATCCAATTGAGCTGAACAGGAACGCAGGAGGATGATAGGAGTAGGCTGACCTTTATCATTAAATGGACTAACCCCAACCCATCTCTCCGACCTTTTAAACCACATGTCCTCACAAGGTCATTGAGGTTTGCTGAGTTGCTCCTTGTTGTCCCGAGATCAGGGTGAAAGCACAGGCGAGACTGCCTTTTGTCAGTTGTAGCCCTTAAACTCTGGAACAAATAGCCTCTACATGTTAGGCTGGTCCCTGCACTGCCTGTTTCTTAAACTTATTGTAAAACACATTTTTATTCTCTGGCCAACACTATGAGTGTTGCCTTTCTATATTATTGCCCTTTCGTCTTTTACACTGGTCTTCGTGTTCCCACTGTTTTGGTTATATGGTCTTTGTGGGGTTTTTTTAGCACTTTGGTCAACAGTTGTTTTTTAAATGTGCTTTATAAATAAATTTGGGTTGGATTGGACTGGACACCTAGACATAATATTACATCAGTTAAGTTTTCAGTCCACTGCAGACAAATAGTCACATTAACTAAAACCATTGCTGGAAAATACAACGCTAAGGCAGAAAAAAGTTGTTTCAAGAGCTCCACTCACCGACAGCATTCTTTAAAATCATTTTAGTTTGTTAAATGTTAGTTTGTTGTGCATAAGAAATGATTGTGCTGGGGCCCATGCGTTTGCGTCACAGTATATTGGTTATTAGGTTGCAATAATTGCACATTTGCACTTCCCCATTGCTATCGCTTGTCCCAAGTTTGTTGATTTTTCTTTTAAAAAAAAAAAGCAACTGTAGCTTGCTGTCCAGTATATTAGTGTGTATGTGTTTGTGTGAAGCCAACATGGCAAATTGATGCTTTCCATATTACTGGCTGGACTGTGTCTTCATGTGACAATGAAGGACCGATTTAGCTCCAGTAATACCTCCTGAAATAAGCAGCTGAGCACTGCAGCATGCTACACTTTACTCTATCACTGACCCAGTTCTTTTTCAGCCCAAACTTTAGTTAGTTTACTTATTTGAAAAGGCATGAAAAGAGTCCCGCTTATTATATAGTACCTTTCCTAACTTATACAGAAGATGAAGGTGTGACTTTGTGCATGTTTCCTGGTAAGATCAGGCCTCTTGCAGTGTGGTAATGCCTAAATCCATGGTTTAGTGGAGCAGGGATTTACTACCTTCTGTCCATACTTTCCTAGTCGAGTCAACACAGAGAGCAAATGGAAATTCATTTTCTTTGGTTTCTAGACTGTAGAGGCAACAATACTATCATACCAAAATCCTTATAAAGAACACGAAAAGCATTACAAAACTAAAGCAAGATAACTCATTGTCCAGCTGTCCAAGACTCATGTCGTTAGTCAGTGTTTCTTAACAACAGAACATAGAGTAAGATGCTCAGTAGCACCTGCCATTGTCAATTATTGGTCACATATTGAAACCCAAAGTCTGACCGAATTTTTTTTTTCCATTCTAAGATAGTTTAAAGTTTTCCGAACAAGAAATATCATGGCTAACATTAATAGAAAATGCACATTATACTTTTGCTCCCACAGTTTTGATTTATCATTGCAACACTGACAAGACAAGCATTTTGTGCCCTGAATTTCTTGCACCAATCAAAAAGTTAATTGTGTGCCTAAAGCAAAGTTTTCCCTCATTAGCACGTCCTTAAAAAGGATGAGTATAAAGAAGTTTCTTGGTCAGGATGTTGATGCAGAATGCAGTTGTTGAACCAGAGCATGCTAATATTCACTGAGTCAGACTGAGTTATAGCAGCGGATGAATCATGGTGTGTTCTGGAAAGGCTTCATTTGTGGCCTGCTCCAAGAAGCAGAATAAAACATTTGTTGTTCAATAAGCGAGTCAAACATCACCACCAAACACAGAGATCAGATGGAATATAGGATATCTCTGATGAGAGAGACAGAAATCCTTTTTTAAACAGTTTTTCCAAGAAAAAGACCTGATTGTCTAAAAACCATAAGCTGCCTGTCAGCTGAGCAGCATTTGACTTCTTGATATACATACGACCTGAAGACATGTTGTGCCAGCAGAGCATATGATTATTGTCAATAGCAAACATGATTTCAATATGACCTGGTTTAACACTTTCCAGATGAGCAGAATGAGCAGTGTACAGTAATTGATATTACAAAAAAGATAAGCTAATATTTACATTCAAGTTTAATTTAGTAATAAAATGTTTATCTTAAACTTTAGTTTCTTTCACATGATTTTGATGTCTGTTTTGTAAAACCCCAAACTCCTCAAACTGGCAATATGGTGTGGATGATGATGATGCTCTGTCAAATTTCTTGTTAAAACAAGGGTCAGATCTAGTTCTGACCACTTCACTCTGAGGACATCCTCTGGTTAACATAAACATACTTTTATTAATGCCTTTGCGCCAGGGATAGCCAAGGGCGGATATTTCTGGGTTGCCTGTCGATACGTCCCATTCTGGTGACCGTGACATCTCAATAAGGCCTTGTGGGAATTTCCTCAATTTTGGCTCAAACATCCACTTGGACTTAACAATGAACTGATTAGATTTTGGTGGTCAGAACTCAAGGTCACTGTTACCTTGTCTGTCTTGTTCTTGTGAAGGTGATATCTCAACACCTTGTGGGAATTTCATCCAATTTGGCACAAAGATCCACTTTGAGTCAAGGATGTGCTAATTAGAATTTGGTGGTCAAAGGTCACTTTGACCTTGCGTCAGTCGTTTACGTGTGCTCAACAATGACCTGATTTTATTCATTTATTCGTTTTTTATTAGCTGTAGGTTTAAGACATAAATCTATATCACTGAGTGTAGTCAATGTTAAAATAAAGTGTGTCACCACTGAGTTCAATTTAGGATACCTAATGTTTGTGTGACCCTCTGATGTGATGCGAGTGATGTCAGTTTACCAGCTACCAGTTAGTCCACTGTCGTTGCAGCCCGACATGACGTACAGTAATGGTAACCTAACACAGATGATGCCATTGCATATGTGCAGACTGTATGTTTTGGTGACACCCTGCCTGTCTGTAGTGTGGCAGAGTTGGGCTCAGTTTGCTCCATGGTTGGCATGCTTTCTTTTTAACTGTGTAGTTCCATAATACAAATATTACTGTAATATTAGAATGGCAGGTCTTGAAAACCAAAAGCATTGCCGTAAAATGAATTAAGGACAAAAATATATTCCACTGTTGCACATCCGTTCGTTGAGTGTGAATTGACAGCAGTGAGGATCTGAATGTGTTCTGCAGGAGTGTGACAGGACTGTTGTTGCACAGGTTTCGGTTAGGAAGCTGCCCATACTTGAACCATTAACGTGTCTTTAAAAATAAATGCAGACTAAACAGTGACAGCAGCTTTCCACTGGGGGCTCATTAGCGCGTGTGTCTGTGTCGGTGTCTGTGTGTGTGTGTGTTTGGACAGATTTGTGCAATCACCCTGGTGGTTTACACACACACACACACAGCCTGCAGCGGTGCCTTGGGAGGCTAAGGTTCAACCTCATATGATGTTGTCTGAGCTTAAATTAATTGCTGTACAAGAGTTTCTTGAGTTTGTGAGGAAGTGATTTCAGAGAATGATGGAATATGGTAGTTATTAATAAATGCATGTGTCTTTCCTAAAGCCGGACAAGTTGTCCACTAGCGTTACTGTCATCATGGACATCCTGCTAAAACGATGCGCGTTCTCTTTTGTTAGTCGTGCAACCTGGTGAAAGAGTGAGAAGGACATTGCTGCGTGGCCTGGATTCTTCTGGAGGGTGTGGAGGAAGATGAGTTTGATGTAGGAGGTTGGATTTAGTTAGACTTGAGAGGATTAGAGAGACCATTCAAGTCAGCACACTTTACGAGAAAGCCAGAGGAAGAGGTGGGGGATGGTAGAGCTCGGCTGTCACTGGGATCTAACCTGTGAAGTACAGCACTAATAGACATAGATTGGAGATGTCAGTCAGCACCTCACTAATTACTCACTAATCAAGTATTTTGAGATCTGCTGCTTCATAAATCTGCACTACTACAGGTAAAATTCTGTATTTGATGACATAAAAGTGGCGATAATTGAGGTGATGATTCTGAACTGCAAGAAATTTGAGTCTAGTCGAACATTTTTGGGCTTTAGCCAATTTAGATTCTGCTCATTGAATCCCAGATTAGCTTTCTATTATTGAGGAAAATATAAAATAAACTATTTACTTTGACTTTAAAAAGTTATTGTGCAGCGGCCTTAAAATTTTAAGTTGACTGAATTTGAGAAGGCAAGTCGAGCTGATTTTGTAGGGATTCAGCTGATGATGTTTAATGTTGCCATTTATGATAGTTTAGTTTTTTAAATTACTTTTAATCTATCCTGGCTGTTTTTCTGCGTCAGTATTGATGCAGATTTTTTAAAAAAGTCTTGTAGAAAGTGGAAGAAAGATCAAATGAAATAAAGAGATCTATAGTCTAAAGAGATCTATCGTTGCTAATTTTAGGAAATGCTTTTTAAGATACTGGTCATCATTGCAGTGGCACCAAGGACACAGGTTTTGTTTCAATATTGGTGATTTTTTTTAATGCACCAATTAATGCCTATCCTACATCAATATATTTTATAAGTGTCTACGTGTGTGTTTTTATCAGAGGGGGGCAAAAGCACATCTTCAAAATCTTGAGGTAGACATGGCCCTGCACCCATCCACTGTGTGTTTTAGTAATGTAATCATGTAACAGTGTGCTAACATGGCAGGGTCCGGAGCTTTAAGCTTTGTGTTTTGAGGCCGTTGGGATGGAGGGTTTCACAGATGGTGTGGAGTCGAGTGTGTGTGTGACACTAAGTAGTATTTGAGTGTCTCCTGATGCTGAGCGGAAAACGAGTGGAGAAACAGAGGGCCGTGGTAAAGACGGTTATTTAACAGGGCTGGGCCGATGGACGCTGCCATCGCTGATGGCTTGTATTCATTGATTTAAAAGCTTTTTCAGCGACTGAGTTTGTCACAGCCATCTTGGAAGATTTGATCAATATCCACTCACCTCTGCATTAGGCCTCTCACAGTCCTCCACATGACTTTTCTCACTACTGCAGCAGCAACAGTACATGACACACCTACAAAGGATATCACTTTGAGTGACTTTTGTGCCTTAAGTCTCTTCTTAAATTCTGTATATTTTGCATGTTTCACAGTTTTAAAATAGTGTGTACACATTGACAGAACAGTAGCAGTCATTTGATGCATGCAGATGCATTGGTGCCCCAACTGACTGCTGCTGATATTAATATGGAGATGCAGCGTGAAAAGCCATAATGTCCTGTGGCTCTGTGATTGACAGCTGTATTGTGTTTATAGTGGATGTGAGGGTCAGGAACAGCTGACCAGCTGACAGACTGATGGGACAGCTAGCAGCCAGCATCGTTCAAACAAAGGCTTCTTCAGCCTCCTCTCTCTCACTTACACACTGTTGTCTTTAGAAGCCAGCCATACTTTAGAAGCCGTATGGCCATACTATGGCTCTTTAGAAGCCATACTAAATACTAAATTGTGACCAATATGGGTTTCTAAAACATGATATTGACTTTCCTGGAATTTTATGGCCACTAGGCCTCATTCACCAAAATCCTCTTATGTTTTTTCTTATTCTTTTTCCTGAGAATGGCCTAAAGAAAAGCATGCTCTTAGACTGCAAAACTGTTCTCTGTGCTCTTACAATGATGAATCCCCTCGTTTGCGTAAGCTGAAAGCGCATGCCAGTTGATCCAAATTAGCACAGGTAAACACTCAGTCAATCCCCACTAAAAGGCATAAGACTGCAGGCACCATGTGCACACACACAAGCTGAAACAATGGAGAGTTAAGTCAAGAAAGCCCAAATATAGAGTTTTAAGGCCACATTGAGGAACAATCATTATTTTGAAAATTTGAGAATAGAGTAATATTATGAGAAATAAACTTGTAATATTATGCTTCCCTACCACCATTTAGAGATAGTTTGCTGGCAATATGTTTATATCTGTAATATAATATCCCCTTTCTCGTAAAATCACAACTTTTTTTCTCGTAAAATTACGACCTTATTCTCGTAATATTACAACATTATTCTCATATTATGACTTTACTCTCGAAATATAACTTCTTTTTTCTTTAACATGGCCCTAATCCTCCATCGTATGAAGCAATTAGGAGCCACTTGCATATTTTAGCAGCATTTGTCTGCTGGCTCGTGCTGATTTCTAACCCTGGTTGTCCTGCCAAGATCATGTTTGACTGTTGGTACTGTGTGTATGTGTTGTTTGGGGTTTTTTTTGCTTTTTTTTCGTATCTAAAGTGTTTCCGTGATTGTTTAAGGGCGTGTGGTGAATTATCAAATACTTGCTCAGGGAGGAGGTCAAGTGAAGGTCATCTGTTTAGATACATGTCAGCAGATGATGAGCTCCCCGCTAGTCGTCTGTGCAGATGGTTAAAGAGGAAATGGAATTGGATTCAAATTAGTTTGTTTAATGTTGGTAATATTAACAATACTTACTTAAAATAGGACTGTGGATGGAAAATGTTTGAGTGGTAATAGATGTTTAAACACTGTTCTGATTGTGTTAAAGGCATTTAAAATAGGCCCTGGATATTTCAATTCACTTTATTTAGCCTCCCTTATAGTTTGGTTGTTGTCCCTTAACCTTGCCTGACAGAAATTGGATGAATCTTCGAGATGCAGAGACGGGCAAAGTGCTGTGGCAGGGAACTGAGGACCTCTCTGTACCAGGAGTAGAACATGAAGGTACATTACACACACACACACACACACAGTAAATATGCATCTTGCACAACATGGGTCCTTTTTGGCTATTTTATGCCGTGGTTGGAAGCATTCTTCTCAAGTGGGCTACTAGTAATTTTTAATCAACATGACAAGACAGTGTGCACCCAACTAAAGCAACCAAAATATATATATATATATATATATATATATATATATATATATATATATATATATATACAGTCTATGCTTACCACAGTATACTGTACATCTCAATAACTCAATAATAAAAACTTTAATTCCTTTTTTTTTCACAGTTCGTTTCTCTCAGTTCAGGTAATATTTGCTCATCAGCTCCATAAGATGCATGGGTGGAGTACAGGGGGAGACAGACTGTACAAGCCTTCAGACAGATTTTAGATCAAACCATTTTACCACAATCATTTAGATACATCATAAATGTGCCATAACCCAAACCATTTTTGTTTTAACTTAACCAAATTTTATGATATTCTTGTATCTTTCTTTCACAATTCCTTTCCATTACTGTACTTATAAGAAAATATTTTAGGATTCAAAGGTTTGTTTGTCACATATTGAAACAGTATATTGTAAAATGCAACTTAACACTGTGCAGAAGGACTAGTGTTAAAATAAGAATTAGATATAAATTTAAAAATATATATTCAATGTACACTAAAACTTAAAAGCAAAGTATACAACAAAAAATTGTGCCACACAATGCGGACAATATACTGAGGGCATGTACTCAGTTTTACAATGCAGTTGAATTTTAAAGCGTATGCAAATATTTTTGGTTTAAATAGTCATGTTGTATCATAAGTGAAGTTGTTAACAGAAAAAATCGCGTCACGTAATGTAAACAAGCTCTGATATCTCAAGCACTTTTTTTTTTTTTTACACAGAGATATAGGGGTGCCATGAAGTCCCTTTATTATGCTACCTTTGCATTTTTACAATGAACCAAACAACAGCAATATCAGGCCATTCCAGAGTGTGATTTTTAGTCAGCATGCCAGCACTGCGGAATCAAATGCAGCGTAACAGCTAGACGTTTGACACAACAGTGTCGGCCTCTAGTGTGACATATAACATATGCGTCAGCAGCGTTTTCTAAACAGTAACGGTGGCATAACATGAAAAATAATTAATTTACTTGGAGGATAATCTAAAGCGCTCCTTCATGTCATTGTTTTCCCAATTTTCAGACATTTTCGGCTGCTGTTCTTCTTTGAGTTACCTGCTAGCTGCTTTTTTGCTACTTTTTAGATCACCAGCGGTTGGTTGCATGCAAAACATCACACCTGTCCAGCCAATAGTACGGTCCTGCTGAATGTCCCTTTTACACAGACATCATTTCAGTGCAAGACAACTCTGTTCCCCTATTCCACGATCATACCTTTTATATAGAACAGCAAGGTGGCATGACTGTGCAATATCCTTAACTTGAACAGGCACTGTATAAAAGCAGCTTCAGATTTGATGACTGTGTTAGGGTTGCTTAATGTCAGCAATTTTACTTTATGATCATAGATTAACAAAACAATTATGATGTGCAAAGTCTCCAATGGTCCCCATTGGCTGCAAGAAGATAATCATAAGCGGGTTTTCTGTAATGTTTAAAAATAAAGTTACAGGAGCTGTTAGTGGTTTTTTCAATAATGCAGATACATTTCTATAGACGTTTAGTATTTGGTCAGTAGGTCTAGCACTGATGATGTCCTGTCACAGGCCTCTTTCAGCTGGTGTCAGTTGACCAGTGCCAGTCCTTCAAAAAGAGGCCTACAAATCTCAAAGAGGGAAAGACCACCTCCCAACAAAGTGGTTAGTTTGGAGGTGGTGTTTTTTAAAAGCTGTGGTTGCTTCACTGACATTTTGCAACTGAGCAAGTTGCGGTCTTGAATCCGTAGCTCTTCTCTCAGGTAATCCTAGTTTCTTGCTGTCTCTCCAGCTCGTGTCCCGAAGAAGATCCTGAAGTGTAAAGCAGTGTCCAGAGAACTGAACTTTTCTTCCTCAGAGAAACTGGAGAAGTTCAGACTGGAGCAGAAAGTTTTCTTCAAAGGACAGTGTCTAGAAGGTAATCTGAACTTCTTAAAGGGACAGGAACCTGAAGGTCTGCCAGTTAAAGCTACCAAACACTAGTGGCTATGGACCCCAATGATTTTATGCTATTCCACTGATCTTGTCCATCTCTGTGTGTCAGCCCTGTGAGAGATTGCTCAAACTGGATTTCTTGGATTGTATTTTATCTCATCACCTGTACCTGTGCAATGCATTTTGGCCCACTTCCTGCTGCAGTCAAATGATTTGCAGTACATAATCTATGATGTTAGAGAAGTATAGAAGCATGGAAGTTAAAACTCTTCACTCGATGCTAACAGAAACGGATTCTCACATTTTCAATTAGCCAGACACTTAAAAAGAATGTGTGCACTTTTCGTTTGAAGTCTAATTGAGCATTTACTTAGTAGGATAATTGTATAAAAAGCAAACCTGGGACATGAATATATCCCCAAAGAACAGTGAAAACATGGCCCAATGGAATCTACCGAAGGCATCTACATCTAAAGATATGATGACTTCAACAAGTTCACATTGATGTTTGGTCCAAATAATGTTAAGAATGGTAAAGAACAAGTGTCTTTAATAAAGTCTGTCTGTCTAAAATAATGTCAGATGAGGGGCTGATTCCTAACCCAACAGTGTTACATTGACATTAATCAAAATAAGTGGAGGGAGTTTCTGTTGGGCAATGTATGCTGAGATATGTCCCAAATTACCCTTTTCACATATGTCCCTCCTAATTTGGAAATGAAACATAAGTCTTTGAGCAAAACCATACAAATAGTCATTTTTTGCTAGATTTGGGTACAAAAGGACTGACTGGAAAGTTTCGATACACCTTTTTACTAGATTATTTCTGACATTTTAAGAAATTTAGTACTGATGCCCAGTTCTAAGCATAATACAAGCCCAGAGGTTTTTAGTGTATAAACTCTAATGATTTGATAAAGGCAGCCAAAATTTGCCACATTTCAAAAAATACTTTATAAGACAGAGCAGTTATTATATAACCCCCTCAGGTCTTCAATCCCACTGTTAGCTTGTTAAAGCATCGTCTCTGGTCCTCCAACAGACAGCTCAGTTAGCTGTTGTCTCTTCCCTGTTACTGTGTGTTTGGACTGCTGTCCCTGAGGCCCCGCTGTACAGAGGTGAGGTTACAGAGAGCCCCAGGGGACAACACACCAACACAACATGTTTATGTTGCTGGTTTCCAGGTCTGAAAATGTCTTTGGACCATTCAGATACACTAACACACTGTATAAAGCGGATTCCTAATAATTATGTTAATCTCGTAAAGAAGGCAGCACTAAACTCTGTGTGTCTGTGTCTCTGTGCAGAATGGTTCTTTGAGTTTGGTTTTGTTATCCCGAACTCCACCAACACATGGCAGTCTCTGATAGAAGCAGCTCCAGAGTCCCAGATGATGCCAGCCAATGTTTTAACGTGAGTCTCCACTCAGCTCATTTTCATGTCTTGAACTGCTGACACAGGCAGTAGATTTTTTAACTCTATACAGCTTCATCAAAGCAGCGCACAGTGATACAAGAACAACTGTGTAAAAAAAAAAAAAAAATGTAAATGTCAGAAATAAGATGTTTAATGTTAACTCGATGCACCAGTTTATTCTGATTTATTATGATCAGATAATATGATCATTTATTATGTCACTATTTGGACTACCCTAGGATACGCAAATTTGCACTGTAGACTGCGGTGGTCTGTGAGGCCATTAAATACATTATAACACGTGCTAAATTAAAGATTTGTTCCCTTCCACCATTTTTAAAATGTTCATCGTGTTTTGCCTGAACTACACTACACTGCTGCCACGATTTCCAGTGGTACTATCCATAAACTCAGACCTCTTTATTGACTTGGCTGTATGGCTGGATGTCACTTTAACTTTGTGTTGATTCTTGCCGTCTCAACAGCACACATTCATAGATTCCCATTATCTAGCACATGTCCTGTGCTTCGGTTAATGTCGCCATGTGTCTTTGTCTTGCAGTGGTAATGTGATCATAGAGACCAAGTTCTACGATGACGACCTTCATGTCAGTACCTCCAGGGTACGACTTTTCTACGTCTGACCTCTGACCCCTGACCCTACCTTCCAAAATGCTGATGTCCTGCCAAGGTCTATAAATTTCCAAGGTTAGCTACAATTCACAGCAGTAAGCAGCTCATTGTTGACTTGGGATCAGCACATTTGGATGAAACCCAGCTGTGGTCCCACTGTCAGTGAGGTGAGCTTTGTGTTTGGTTGTTCTCTTGTTTTATGTTGACCTGAAAACTTCTTCTAGACCTTGGGAGGAGAGGGGAGAGGAGGAGAGGGCACTCTGCTGTTTCCTCTGTTCCAACATCATCTCTCTCTGTGCATTTCCCCCTCCAGACTGTTCCACTGTAAATACATTAACACTGATCTCCAGTCAGCCAGGCAGCCACCATGAAATGACACAGTGTGTGCTTTTTTAAAATTCTGCCCTCTCTCACTCCAAGGTTGCATTTACTCAGGAACAGAACGTCAGATGTGTAACCTGTCTGATGTGATCTTCTCCTTTCTGTTTGAAAACACTGCTCTCCATGTGTCGTCAGTGTAGAAGGAAGAAGCTCAGCGTCACTCCTGAGCTATGTTCAAGAGATCCTCATCATGAAACACTAGATAACATTTCCTCTAGCTGTGTCCCACTCCAGAGGCTTCCTCCTGTGAAGTTCACATTTTCTGATAGAGGATGACATCATGGGTAAATGAGGCTGTCCTGTTCTAAAGTCTCGGTGTACACATTTGAAGAACACGATGTGTGTACTATTTGTTGTCCTGAACTTCCCAAAATCCCTCACACTAGTCAGTTTTTGTCTACTTATCAAGTCAGAAAACTGTTCTCAGAGAAATGGAAGTTATACAGATTTATTTGGACAACTTAACTCAGAAATGTCCACTTCTGCGAGCTGACAAAGACAGCCTGAATGCTTGTTAATGGTGGTCTCTGTGAGGCCAAGTATGTGTGATATATAACTTTAGTCCTCTGAAGGACACACCGCAGCAGGCAGCCTCTTGAGTAGGACACAGCTTCAACCAAGCAAACCTTTCCTGTTTCCTGACTCCTCGACCCAGTGTAGAACAGTGGTTTTCAGTGGGGTGTGATGGAGCAGTAGTTCTCAACCTTATTTGTGTCAGGGACTTTTAGATTGATACACATTAGATCACAGACCCTCATTTATTACAATTTCACTTCAGGGACCCCTCAAAAATGTATCAGCTGTTAGATTTAGGATAAACTGTTCATTTTTCCGGGGACCCTGGGGGTCTCCACACCCCTGGTTGAGAACCACTGTGATAGAGGACCAAGCACCTGTTTTTATTCCAGTCCACCATGAGAGCCACGCTTGTCTGTATTGTTCGGAATGAAAAAGCTGCTGTCATAATGACACATTAGAAAATCACTGTTTGAGGGACAATTATCAGCAGACAGGAGGGGTTTTATTACATCCAACTGACATGCTTGTACTTAAAATACTGAACTTTCAACTAAGTCATTGTCAGATGTAGACCAAGACCTGCATCATTTATCCTCAGTAGTTCACTTGTTTACAGTTTGATCCCAGTTAGACCCAGAAGTTAACAGCTGCTTAAAGCAGCTCTGCTCTGTACATTCTGGCTTCCCATCTAATTCACTGCGTGAATGTCATTGTTTGGTTTTTTTTTAGCGGCTAACTGAGCTGTGTAAAATAGACTTGTGTTTTAATATGACAAGAGTTGTGGATTAAAGTCATCCAATGTTGTAATAACATGATGTGCGTGTGTGTGGTCTTTATTGTGTTGTAAGGTTACATTCACCTGTATAGGCTGATTGTGTTAAACACAGTGACTCAAGTAGCTATGTTCTTAACTTTTGGAAACGGGGGTGGGCTGTGTGTCACAAAATATTGGTTTTGCAGCAGCATGAAATTAGTTGAACTAAACTGCCATCTGCAGGAATTTAAACACAGTTGCACTGTTATTGTACTCGTGGTTCAGCTGAATGTTCAAGGCTTATTTGTACTGAAGATGTTCACTGGTAGAAATAAGTAGGCACCCCAGTTATTTAGCCTTCACTGATTTATTGTAGGACCTATTTAATGACTATTTGTCTGTCAGTCAGGAGGGTAGACTGTGTGGATAGCTGTGTGCATGTGATGTTTCCATAGGTTTCAGATGACCTCTATATTCCTCAGTTTGGCCGAGTCAACAGTTAAGTTGATTGTTTTCTTTGCATTTAAGATCCACTTGTATTATTATAGCATGGTGTAAATAAATCACCTTTCTTTCATCTTTGAGAAAATTTCCAAGTCACCATCACAGCCACAGTATATACAGTAATTCTTTAAATACTATACAGTACAATTTTATATGCTGTGAACCTTTATATAAATTTTAATATTCAGATAAACTGTATATACGGTGTATGTGCAATAACACAATATTCAGTTAAGTATGTATTCAGTAAACTTTTATATTGCCTTGTATATATGGTAAACCCTTATATACAGAATATGTTCAGTAAACTTTTATATATAATATATATAGCAAATCTTTATATACTATGTATGTATATAAATAACCCTTTATGTAAGCTACATAATACTTTCAGTAAACATTTTCATTTAGTAGATATGGTGAACCCTCATACAGTTTATATTCAGTAAAAACTTTACAGAATATATCCAATAAACCTTTATATACAGTATGTATTGTAATCCTTATATTATATACAGTAGACTTTTATATACAGTATATATGATAAACCTTTATATACTTTTGTATACAGTAGACTTTTATATACAGTATATATGATAAACCTTTATATACAGTTTATATATGGTAAACTTTTGCATACAGTACCCACTCAACACAAAAATGATGGCTGACCAATGACAGCCCCTGTTACTGTTCTGTGCAGTATATTGAGGCACACTGGATGTTTAATATTAAAAATAGATCTTTTGAATATCGTTTCACACACTAATAGAGGGAACCTACGATAACTAAAGTGGGATTATTGATCGCTGAAGAAGGTGGCCCATATAAGACGTCAAACTACATTTCCCAGTAGACTTTGCGGCCGACGAGGAGGAGGATTGTCTCGACCTTGGAGTTTGACGTACAGCAGCATGGCGAGCAAGGAGCCCAACGTAAGTGCTCAAATGATAAATGTTTTTTTTTTTTAAATGAATTTCATACTGCACTCAGAGACATGTTCACCTTCAAACGTTACTAAAGCTGATAACTTTATGCTCTGTTAAAGAGTTAACGTTTACCAGCCCGCAGTCAGTGAACTGCACGTCAGTTAGCATGTCGCATCAGGTTAACCGAGGTTGCTGTAAGGCTATGTTAGCTCGTGTATGGCTAAACTTCACAAACAGCCGCCGCGTGCTATGCTAATGTTCTGTTACAGTTATAAATGATGACGGAAAGATGCTGCTAATAGGCCTTTGGGTTATGTTATTTCTTCAGCTGGCTGTGTCATAATGTTAGCCCACACCGGTAAATACTCAGAGAGCTTTCAGACTCCCTGCTAAAGCCAGAGCGGGACAGCCTTGAGCTTTAACAGTGTCCAGTGAACATGTAAAGGGGACATTGGACTTGGACTGAGACGTCCTCTCCTGAATAGAAGGCAGAGCTGGATCACCAGTCAATCTGCAGGTGTTAACTGCTCTAAATGCCTGGGAGTTTTAACAAGTTATATGTGCTGTCCAAATAATATCAAAGGTGGACAGTAACTACTGTCAGCTGTGTCATGATGTCCTCTAACCTGACAAAAGTGAAAATTTTTGCATATTTCTAGTTTGTAAAGTTCCTGCTCAGACACTGAAAGCAGCAACACTTGTATTATGTATTTATTTATTAGATGCATCTGCATTTATTGATATTCAGCAATAATCCAGGTTATGATGAGAATGTATCATAATTTGAAAATATAATTTAGTTGCATTTTATGTTGAAAGCAGAAATTATATATGCATATATCACCTCAAAATTCCTTGATGCACTTTTGAGCCTTATAGAAATTGATATTCAATTGTCATCAATGTTTTATAGACTCTTACTTTCCTTAACTATAATATTATTATCCACAATAAAGGGACAGTAAAAAATAATACGCATCCTTTATTCACAAGAACTACAGTTACCACAGAGCCACATGGTGAATCAGAACAAAAATAAAATTTAACCTTGGTAGTGAGATTCTCTCCCAAGAGAAATAAAGCAACTGAGATATCTTCCATGATGCAGACCAGTCCAGTTCCTTTGCCTGAGGAGGGAGAAGACATGAATTAGGCAAATGAGAAGCACCTGTGGTTGAAAAAGACAGTTACTGCTGAATGTCATAATGGGACAATTTCTGTTACAAAATCAAATGTCTGTCTTAGTAAACAGTAACACTGTTAACATTAAGGAATATGACAGTTAACTTAATATAACTAATGGTATTGACATGCAGCCTGACTTTTAACTGGTCCACATACTTAACATAAGGACTCACTAAATTTCTACTTTGTTTTTGTCTCCTGAACTGTCTGTAGATATATGTTTATCCTTTGTGTAGCTGTGAATAACAGAGCTTTTAATTTAGACTTCAGTTAATGATTATTTTCATTATCGAGTTTATAGTTTATAAAATTATGAAAAATAATGAAAGCAATTGTGAAAAGCATCAAAATCATAACATCATAACTTCAGTGTTGTTTTTTTATTACTACACTTGTAAACCTCAGATATTCAGTTTACAGTGACGAAAAGCAGCAAACATTCATGTCGAACAAACTGGAGCCTGAACATAATTTGTTGTTTTTGCTTTACATAAATTCAATTCATTAATCAATTTCTAATTATTTCAGCACTATAAAAAGTAGCACATTCCTGCAGGGACAAGACTGTGATCTAATTTTCATTGTATTTCTGTCACTCTCTTATCCACACATACACACACACACACACACACACACACACACACACACACACACACACACACACACACACACACACACTGATAACCTGTAGCGCTTCATCCAGCACCTGAGGGATCTGGCAGGCCGGATGTCTTCATCCGGTGGGAAAGGAGCAGGATTAGGACTGAAGCTGCTGATCGGAGCTGGTGCTTTGGCATATGGCGTTAAAGAAGCTACCTACACAGGTAAACACACTTTTACAAAGCTCTCCATGTGTGACAGACACAGTCAGACATTTCCTGCCCCCAGACAGCAGCAGTGCTCCACAAAAATTACCAGAAGTTTAGTATGATTTTTCATCCAGCTTTGTTTCATAGCAGTGTAAATATATGTAAATGAACCATGGTTAACTTCCCCCCTTTTCCAGTGCACTCATCTCCCTGCTGTTGCTTGAACTACTCATAGTTCTTCCACATTTCAGTTCTTCCACAGACTCAGATAGTGTAGAAGCAGTTCGAGAAAGAGAACTTCCTTAACTTGAAGAAAAAAAAGCAAATTTGCAAAACATTTGTGGCGTTTAAAAAAAGTAGATATCATTTTGACAACATGGATGCAGAATAAGAAATTCACTCTAGAGTTAGGACACACAAACAATTAAAGGCACACTTTAAGCCATCGTGCAATCACACTGTTCGACACCCACCACCAGAGCTGATCTGAGGGTTACACGGTTGTTGCATTGAAATTCAGTACTTGTGTGTCTGTTTGGACAATATACACATTTTTTTCTGTGTAGTTTAGGTAAATTGTCTTTTCTTTTGTCTGCTGTATGTGTATTTTCATTCATTGTTCTCAGACTGAAAAACAAGGTATGGCATTTTAGGTTATGTTTACATCAATCAGCTTTTAATCCTGATTATATTTTTCATTATAGCTGTCATTATAAGCAGCATGTCAGAACAGATAATCATGTTGAATCTTTTCCAGGACTTTCTTTTTGCATGAGTTAATCGCGTATTGTGTGTGTGTGTGTGTGTATATTTCAAGTCATGTCATGTTTATAATAGTAGTGGAAGAGTGACTAATAATAAATGCAGTAGTAGTAGTAATAGTAGTAGGTGTCGGGCAGGACCACGGTATCAGTGCAACCACGACCATGATCCAGGCTTAGCCACGATCTGAAAAATCTATGTGACAAGGGAGCACAAATGCTCGAGGGAAGAAGCCGTTTATGATATGCAGTAATAGGACATGAATGTTTGAAGATGGAGAGAAAAGAAGAGAGGAGCTCACTGTATCATAGAGCCTATATCAGCCTAAGTAGGGGCTGGTTCAAGGCAAGCCTGAGCCAACCCTAACTATAAGCTTAATCAAAGAGGAAGGTCTTAAGTCTGCTCTTACATGTGGAGACAGCGTCTGCCTCACACCCCAAAACTGGAAGATGGTTCCACAAAAGAGGAGCATGATAGCTGAAGGCTCTGGCTTCCATCCCTCTTTTGGACACTTCAGGAACCACATGTAGCCCTGCATTTCAGAGCGCCGTGCTCTGGTAGAGCGATAGGCTATTATGAGCTCTGAAAGATATGATGTAGCCTGACCATTCAGAGCTTTGTAAATGAGAAGGATTTTAAATTCAATTCTGAATTTTAGCTGGAGCCAGTGCAGAGAAGCTAAAACAGGAGAAATATTGTCTCTTTTCTTGGTTCCCATCAGTACATGTGTCGCAGCATTCTGGACCAGTTGCAGAGTCTTTAGAGACTTCTTGGAGAAACCTGATAATAAGGAATTACAATAATCCAGCCTACAAGTAACAAATAAGTTTACTAATTTTTCTGCATCTGTTTTGCAATATTACGCAAGTGAAAGAATGTACTCCTTGAAGTTTGCTTTATACAGGAGTTATGTCCTGATCAAGTCTTGATCAATATAACTCTGAGGTTCCTTAAGGTGGCGCTGGAGGCCAGGGCAAAGCCATCTAGAGAAACTACATCTTCAGATAAAGAGTTACTGAGGTGTTTGGAGCCAAGTACAATAACTTTTGGTCCGAAATTGAACGTCAGGAAATTGCAGCTCATCCAGGTTATTATGTCCTTAAGACATGCTCATAGTAAGATAACTGATCACGTGTGTGTGTGTGTGTGTGTGTGTGTGTGTGTGTGTGTGTGTGTGTGTGTGTGTGTGTGTGTGTGTGTGTGTGTGTGTGTGTTTGTGTGTGTGTGTGCAGTGGAGGGTGGTCACAGAGCCATCATCTTCAGCAGGATTGGAGGGATGCAGATGGACACTGTTCTGGCTGAGGGGCTGCATTTCAGGTAGGATGTTGAGTATCTGTACCAGTCAGTCTGTTGTCTGTCATGACTTTAATTAATGTAACACTCACAAGTCATGTCATACATGTCATTTGTCATTTTTGATTGATTGTAAGCCTCAAGAAGGCGGCAGAGCTCAGTGTTAATGTGTTTTTTTTTCACTTGCCGTGTCAGAAATCTACTTGCCCAAAGTCAAATTTTGCTTGGCTCAACACAAATTGTTTTAATGGTTTGAGGAATATTAGAAGTTATAAATAACAAAGTTGATTGACATGAAAAACAATCCAATTTATCTGCCCAGCTTTCAAACTTGCGGCAAATTGCACATTACGTAGTTGAAGTTTGGCCCATATCCTCTAACGTCACCCAGCTTTCCAGGCTAATTGCAATGCTCTCCTGCACGTCTGGTCATAAACGCTGTCTTTACTCGGAAAGAAAGTCAAAATGTCTCACTCCTCAGCTACTTCCATCATAAGCTCCAGAAAAAAATAGGTGTTTAATTAATTTTTACCACTATCCAGCAAGTAAGTTGGTAGATTTACTGTAATGCAGGCCAGTCTGGGGACAGACGCCAGGGGGAAGGAAGTGAAGGAATGCATGAGTGGTATGTGTGCACACAGATCGTGATGGACAATAACTCACATCCCTGAAGTATTATGGTTTAGTTTCCGTCTGCATTTATTTGTTGATATAATGAACTGAAACCAAAGCAGAGCTCAGGGCATTATTGGCATCCCAACAAGAGGACAGGAGTGGGCTGTCCCATTGTTCAAAGGACAAGTGAAGTCACTGCTGACAGTGGGCTGAGCACACAATGATTCTTCCTTTTCCTTGTCATTGGCAATCAAGGCTTTAATGTTATGTTGTGGCCTGTAAGTAGCTGGTAAAGTTAAAAGGCTCAGTGAAAAAAAATCCACCAAACCTAAAAAAATGTTTTTTACTAGTAATAGCTGTGTCGTGACATTGGCGTCTGTGTTTTAGGATCCCATGGTTCCAGTATCCTATCATCTATGATATCAGAGCCAAACCCAGGAAGATTTCCTCTTTGACTGGCAGCAAAGGTAACACACGCTGGACACACACAAACACTCAGCTGTTGCTTTTTTGATGATTATCAAAGTGCAAGTGTTTGTAATAGTAATGTTAATAAGTAATGTGCTGAATGTGTCGAGGTGAAAATATAAAGACCGTGCTAAAAATGCTCCCATGCATGAAGAAGACTTGCAGTGACCTGAGGGATGAAAATTGTGTATTACATATTGACACTCTTTAATTAGTATTTTAGGGCACTTTTTAACACTTTAAACTGTAAACTGCCACAATCTCTCAGCCATCCTCACCAAAACTCAGAGCCTCTTTTTAAAACAGAGATTCTGTAAGATGCCATAAGGCTTTGCTTTTTACTCTGAACCACACAACACAGCGAGCCGTCAGCAGTAACCTGGCTCTTTTCTCTGCGCCGGTCAGCAAGCAGTTCTGTGTCTCTGCTTTGTTCTAATCACATGGAGAGCTCTGTCTCTGCTTGCTTGTGTGTCTGTGTGTGTGCATGTCATAATCACATCATTTATATCATATCTAATAGTGGCGTTTATGTTATTCATAATGGATTTTTAGTGTCTTTTCCTGCCAGAGTCGCTCGCAGCTCAGGGGAAAAAATAGACCAGATGCCAAAATAGCACGTTCAGTGTGAACAGCCCCATTTCTCAACATTGGTGCCGAAAGGAAGAGGGGCAGCACTCCAAAAAGAAAATCATAGCATTTTGTGGCGCTTCAGTGTCCTGTTTGAACCTGGCGTTAGATAACATGCTGGCATCTTGGAAGCAAACGAGGTGTGACATGTACATGTAACACAACGGCGTCGGCTTCCCCATTACACAGATGTCATTTTGACTCTGTTACTACCTCCGCTGACGTCTAAACGGTGGAACAACATTGCCCTGCCCGTTCCATGTTCATGCCTTTTATTCAGCACCATGAGGCAGAATATCACTCCCGCCCTGAACGGGCTGTGCCATATGAAAGGGGTTCAAAAAGTAGCCCACCTTTGAACTTAAAAACTATGCACATTTTACGTTGGTTACATTTCACTATCCAGCTAGTTCAGCCGTAAGGAGCATACAAACCAGTCTTACAAAATTGTTACTGGCAATCATAATGTAGAGAACTGGGTTTTAAATATGCGATTATTGACTTTTCCACATAAAGACATAATCTTTCAAAAGGGGTCTTTGTTTTTTGCATTTACTGTTGTGTTGGTATCATTGTGGTCCACATTTGGAATGAAATAAAAACAATGGTGATGACATCTTGATGTAAAAGACTTGTTAATGAAGTTATGGGTGTAAAGATGGTTTGCACCAGAAGAGGGCACTAATACGTAACAATGAAAGAGATCATAGGTGGACAGTAGGTAGCATGTTAATCACATGTGACACAGACAGAGGATGCTTTGGAGGACAGGAAGCCCGGTGTTCATTTAAACAATTTAAACAGCATCATATAACAGAGGTAAATTTAATTTCTGTAAAATATGTCACCTCTGTGTCTAATATCTGTGTGTAGATCTGCAGATGGTAAACATAGCAGTACGGGTGTTGTCCAGACCCCTGGCATCCAACCTGCCGGCCATGTACCAACAGCTGGGGAAGGACTACGATGAGAGAGTCCTGCCCTCTATTGTCAACGAGGTCCTCAAGTCAGTTGTGGCAAAGTTTAACGCCTCGCAGCTCATCACACAGAGAGCACAGGTACTGCTGTCACTACAGCCTCACATGTCTGCACCCTCTGCTGGGACGATGAAGGCCTGAGGTGTTTGCTTTATCCCAGTATATACTCATAGTAAATCTAATGTACAAATCAGTTGTTTCAGGAATATCTGTTACAATTAGTGACTATTAGACTGTGTCAGATGTCCACACACCTCAGAATATTGCAGTTTTGTCCAGTCCGTACCTGTACCATATTGTTAGTAAAGACCTGGATATTATTGATCTGTATTGTGGTCTAGGTGTCGCTGCTGGTGCGCAGGGAGCTGTTTGAGAGAGCCAGAGACTTCAACATTATTCTGGATGACGTGGCCATCACTGAGCTGAGCTTCAGCAGCCAGTACACTGCCGCTGTGGAGGCCAAGCAAGTTGGTAAGGCTCAGCGAGTGTACGACACTCTCAGCTGACTGACAAGGTGTTTAAGGGTCCTAACAGGCTCAGTGATCTCAAACTATTACCTGGTAAATAGGGATGCACTGATTTATCAACCGCACATTGGTGTCAGCCAATATTTACCTTGTTGACTGTCATCGGCCTAACTGTAAATAAGATGACATCAACAGATGGCAGTGGCTGATGTTTTTCTGTTGTGTCACATCAATTTTGCGTAGGCCCGTGACGGCCACAACCCTACCCGTGTCAAAATTGCCAGGAGCAGAGCTATTTAATGTTAGCTCTAAGCAGCGGGTGTTGTGTCGAAGTCTGTTCCCCTGTTGATATGTGTTTCCTCTACTTAAATCTTACTCAAACCTTCAGCCCTAACCCCAACCACCTATGGGGGCACCACCCATTAACAGGAGGGAGACACGTTCAAGCTCGATTTGGTAAAACTTAGTTTTAGGTGAAGGTAACTTGTAACGTTACGTGTTCAAATGTAATCTTATAAAATGTAGTGTTTGGTGAGAATAAATGAATAAGTAGAATTGTTTGAAGGAGAAATTTGTTGATATTTCCACAGCAATGTAAAATATGAGAGGGAATTATGATATATATATATCATAAGAGGATTTTTAAGTTGTTTTTTAAATACATTTTTGTGTAAAAGGTTATATTTAAGGTTGTTTTATGCATTTGAATGATTTAATTCATGCTCTTTCAAAGGCGGTGTAATGAAGGGCTTAATGAATTTAAAACAGTTCATCTATTTTTTACAGTGTAGAATTCTTTGTTTCCCTGGCAGAAAAGAGGGAATAAATTGGCATCAGCTGTCAGCCAAATTATTATTTTAAACATCAGCATTGGTATCAGCCCAGAATTTCCTAATTGGTGTGTCCCTACTGGTAAACATTTCACAAAAGTTTATTTAAAGGGAGGCCGCTGGGTATCATCACAGCGACTCAAATGTAAAAGCGTTCTTGTTTAAAGCCCCGTCCAGTTTCAGTATTGTTGCTAGGTTTATTTGAGCCGAAGACGATCAGATATGTTTGTCTTGACCGCTGTTGGCACAACAGTACATGTGGCTGCTATCCAGTGAGGTGCCTTGTAAAACATTTGTCTTTAAAGTCAACATTTCTCTGGTACATGATATCAGAAAATCACAAATAGCACTGCTCCATCTGAAGGCCCCAAGTGTGAAAATATTCCATCTGAGACGATGTGAAGGAAACTTGTGAATTTTCATGTAATGTCTAAAAGAAAGTTAACAGTAGTGCGCCCAGTGAGTCATTCAACTGCTGCTCGTTTGTCAGCTGTTCACAGAAAGGTGTCAAATATTTTACAGTATTTGTACTTTATCAGTAATTGCGTGTGTGTGTGTGTGTTTGTAGCCCAGCAAGAGGCCCAGAGAGCCCAGTTCTATGTGGAGAAAGCCAAACAGGATCAGAGACAGAAGATTATCCAGGCTGAGGGAGAGGCGGAAGCTGCCAGAATGGTAACCTGGTTTTCACTGTTACTATGGAAACAGCAGCACTCCACCTCAGAGTTTCATCCTACTGAAAAATGAAGACAAGTTTGTGTTTTGATGTAAACTTGAGTCAGACAGTAAAACAAGGCCGTAGCATTGTTGGCTGTTAGGACTTCAGATGGATACATCTGCGTCATTTAATATTGTCTACCTCGCGTTACATTTCTGGTCATCTTGTTTGAAAGGCAATATTTGATCTAACAAAAAAAAACTGTGTGTGCGTCTGTGTGTGTTTGTCAGCTGGGCTTAGCAGTGACTAAGAACCCTGGTTACCTGAAGCTGAGGAGAATCAGAGCGGCGCAGAACATCGCGAAGACGGTCAGTACCTCACTTTATCTCCTGAGACTTCGTCCCTCTGTTCCACTCTGATTTTAAGTGATTTTGATACAAAACACACATGCTGTTCATTCTCTGCGGATATGAACATGAATAAGTGGCTAAAAAAATAGTTTGTCCCAGCATTAGTGTTGGTGGTGGTGGTGATGATGATGATGATGATGATGATGATGGTGGCTGTTGTGTCTGCTTCCAGGTGTCAACATCTCAGAACAAGGTGTACCTTAATGCTGACAGTTTAGTCTTGAATCTACAAGACAAGGAATTTTTAAAGATGTAGGTTTGCACACACACACACACACACACACACAAACACAATAATCACTGGTGCTGTATTTGTTAAAGTTATTTTAAAATCTGTCTGTGTTCTTATCTTGTTCTAATGACAGTTCAGAGCAATTAAGAAAGAAATGCTCAGTTTAGAAAATGTACAGCTACAGTAACAAACACGACCTGATGGCCTTCTGATTCTTACTTTTGTGTTTCAGCCTGGACCAAAAGAAGTGATGAAGAGGACACAGAGAACGGCAGAAGAGCCGTCTCTGTTAGTAATTTGATCTGAACATACATGACTGTGGACAATTGTGAATGTGGACAACAAAAAAAGAAGCTTCTGTTTTGTTTTTTACTCTGTATTTGGGATTGGCCTGTTTTATCCCCAAAGTTCATCAATGAATTATTGTAGTGGAACAAAATTGTGATCTCATTTCAACTTTACAATCAACGAATCAGTAACTGAATTAAGCAGAACGTGAGTCTTGCTGGGGTCATTTGTGACTAAGAATGAATGCAGCAAAACTTCAAAAATTTGGCAGCGTCCTCTGTTAGGAGCAGCTGATCGGTCAAACGAGGCATGAGACATCACCACAGCACCGTCCTCAGTGCCAGTCTTCCTCCTCCTGGTCCCTCCAGGTTTGACCCAGCTCCGTATGTTTGGTGATGTGTGTGACTCACACAGTAAGACTAATAATGCAGCCACCAAGTTAATACAACCTAATTTATCTGTCAATAAACTTTTATCATGAGTACAGTTTCTCATGTCGTTCCTGTATCTGAATTTCATTTAAAACCACCACATTATTGCAAGAACTAAGAAAAAAACATAATTCACTCTCAGCTAAAGTTCCTTATAAAGTGTCAGAGACAGTGTATGTCAACGGGTGTCTGCAGGTCCTTAAAAATCTTCAAATGTCTCAAATTCATTTTTATAAATACTGGGCCTTAAAAGTCACTATGTAGTCTAAGGTAAGAATTTGTGATGACTTAATTGACCCCAAAATCATATCTAATTTGACCCTTTGAAACCTGGATCGACATCAGTTTTCTTGTGTTGCATACAGACGTCTCTTCCAAGCATTTAAACCTTTGGACCGTGAGTGAAATGGTTTGATTTCTTTTGAAAATGTAGCTAAAAGGGCAATGAGCAGTATGGCAAGAGATGTCCTGCAAATTGCAAGAAATTAGAAAAAAGATGACAAGAACATGACCAAAAAAATTAGTTTAAAACAACAAAAAGACAAATCAGAAATGTATATACATAAAACAAAAAGATTTTAGAAAAGGGAAAATGTCTAGAGAAAATATGCATCTACACAGTGTGTATATAGTTGCATGTAAATATATACAGTACTAGATAGATGGATAGATAGATAGACAGGCAGATACTCCTATACACATTTTTTTAGATAATTTCCTTCTTTGTGTTTGTTTTTGTTTTTTCTCTTTTTTTGCCAATTTTCTGAGCATTTTCTTATTATTTTTCACTAATTTCTCACTAAATTTGGTTAGCTTCTGAAGTTATTCATTGCCTTTTTAAAGTTTTAAAGGGTTGTTTTATCTTATTTTCATTTTTTCAAAATGAGTCAAGCTCTTTTGCTTAAAAGTCTGTAATGGTAAGCCCACTACTGAACCGGATTCTGTACTCTTGCGCTTACATTGGCAAAAATAGATGAACCCAAATCACTAGCCCTCGGGTTGGGAACCAGAGCGCTAGTGCCTCCCTCAGGACAGACTTTATATTTCGGCCCCACTCCTTGAAGGACTTTTAGAAATGTCAGTGCTTTCATCTGTCCAGCACTTACACATTGACAGCTGTTATTACTTTTTTTTGGCCGGTACCCCCCCCACCCACACACACACACACATAACTTATAATAGAAGTCAAGGTCCACCGTAACCATCCGATGGATATTTGAATACACAACCTCAAAAGTGCAGCATGAATCCAGTTCTTCAGCGACAAATAATCTGTAACTGAAGCATAAACGGATGACAAAAAGTTGACGCCGGCATCAATAAATGAGAAGCCATGCACAGCGGCACTGTCACAGAGTGATGTGCAGGCTGCAGCAGGTGGGCTTCACAGGAATTCAGCAGACATGTTTAAACATGCAACAACATCACCCTCTCACTAAACAGCCTCCTCTGAGTCACTCTGAGCTTCACACACAATCACACACACGCCTCACAATCATGCAGTTCTGATAGTAAAGTTAGTGATCTGTGTCTGCTGTCACAGTGTGATATCCATCTCCTCCTTTACCTTGAATAAGACACATGTAAACAACGTAATGGTCTCTCTCACAGATTGGCTGCAGACTTCTGCTACAACAGACTCTTTAAGTGATTGAGTCCAAGCATTTCCTTTGCTTAATGCCAGGTGTCAGACTGTTTCTGACTGTTTGAGGATTTTCAAGGTGTAACTTTGTCAAAGATACAGAACATGTAACATAAACCAGGTGCTGAACATGAGTAATACCTGATGCCATAAATAAAGTTTTACATCTGCTGCTTTCAAAAGAGCAGCATGTTCGATACAAACCGGTGACTCATGCTTCACTCAGTAATTGTGTTGATGATACATGTATTCATTGCATCAGGAAGCTTCTGTGTCCGCACTTTATTAGCCTGCGAGATATAGTTTGTCAGCATTTTCTACCTTTGCGACAGCTACCGTCAGCTGGGCGTCTGCCCTGTACCTGCATCATGATATCATGATATCACGCTATTGTTCAATTATTTAATACAATCAGAAAAAAAGGAACAGAATAGCATTCTATTCCGTGCTGTTTTTGTTTTGCTTTTCAGCTTTTGTGGGTTTTGGAAAGGAAATTGACTACATGTTTCAACCTAGTCACCAGAATAAATGTTGGCATTCTACATCTCTGCAAATGACAGTTGTGTTACATTTGCGTGTTTCACATATAGCTGATATGTTGGAACTGAACATTTCTTCAGTTTTTAATTCTGTGTTGACAACACTGTATCTAAGGTGGAAAACATGTTTTGGCTTAAAATACCCAGTTTGGTTGCTACAAGCACAGCTGGACATGTCTCAACCTGTCACTGAAAATACCTGTTTTTGTTAATATCAAACATTGGTCTGCTGCTGTCTGAAGCCTGTCGCCTAGATGTCATGTCTGATGAGAAACTCAGCTCATATACATGTAATCTCAAATACATCACTTTAGAAATATTGATACGTATGAAAAATAAAAATGCAAAATATCTGTGATTTGCAGAAACATGCATGCCAACATTTTATTCTGGAGACCGAGCTGCATGTTTTCATTTCATTTCAAGAGTCAGCAAACAAGTTTGTAAGGCATATTTTTGTAGTGAAAATTAAGGAATACTGAAAAAGGGAGACAGACGGACTGTAGTTATGAATGAGAGAAGTTTACATAAATAATGTTATATTAAACCGGTGGAATGATTTTTCATCCTCACTGATGAGTTTTTAAGCATTAAAGTTTAGGCAGTGATCCTGCTTTGTATTATGAATTGTATGAGAGGAGACAATAATTGACTCTTTGATTTGGCACGCTCATATTGTTTAGCTATGGCTAGTGACCATGATCGTCACAGCAGGTTCATTAATAATTTAATGTGGCCATGACATTTGATATTTTAGTATATTCAAACTGCATAAAGGCAGAATCACACCATTTAGGGCTGTACGCTGTAACAGAATTTACTGCAAAATTAAGAAACTATACTATACTATACACATGGAGTTTGAGGTTTAAAGTGTAATTTTGAATTAGTGTTTTGCTGTATTTTGGAGGAATAAAAGTACATTTCTGTTAGAATTTGGCCATATATGGTTACAGTGTAGATTTCTGCTGAATGACATGTAATTGCTAACAACCTGCCATTATTTTACAGTGTCATTACTGTAACTTACTTCAATAGTAGTACAGCATTCACATTAGAATGTATAGGGTAATACTGTCTCCAAAAAGCATCAAGATTTACCGTGTTTTAGTGTATTTTGAAAAAACTTCAGGCTACATTTCTGTTAGAATTTGGTTGTATTTTTACAGCAGTAATACTGGCTCCAAAAAGCATCAATATTTACAACATTTAACTATGTTTTGAAAGAAAAAAAGCAGCACATTACTATTAGAATTTGGCCATATTTTTACAGAAATTTCTTACAGTGTAACATTTCCTTTGAAAAATGTGTAAATTAACTACAAAATGTGTCATTCAGGTGTTAAGAACTGTACATTTGAGTAGATTTCAGGCGTCTGTGTGAAAGATATGACAGTAATGGCAAAAGGACACAGTTCAGAGTTTGTTGCAACACATTCTGCAGCTGCTGAATTATTTTGCATGAGCAGAAGTCCAGTCCACTTTGCACTGCAGCTCCACTCTGTGTTTTCCCTGCAGCCGCTCTGCTGCTCTCCACTTCTCCTCCTCTGTCCTCCGCCATTTCAAACAGCCGCCTGCAGTGTGCCCTGTGATGGAGGAAGAGGAGAGCAGAGGAGGGAAGGAGGGAGGGAGTGGAAAGGGATCAGGCAGAAGGAGGAGGAGTGACCGGCTGTAGGGGAACACAAAGGAAAATTCAAAGTTTTCAGTTGAAGTAAAAAAAAAAAAGTCAAAGGAAAGTTTCATGCGTTTGCAATTTCCTTTGACCCAAACAAAACAACAGGAAGACACACAAACAAAAACAGATAAAGCTTGTGTTTATCACAGGCCAGTGTGGAAAAAAGTATGTTGTTTTATTGGTAGCTTTTGCTTTTATTTCTATTGTGAGATCAGCCAAAAAGTCAAGTTCCAGAAGAATCACACAAATGTCCCACACATAGGCTACAGTTTACGGGAATTAGGAGTTACTTTGAACAGGCCTGTGGGGTTACATGAGGTTCTTTTTCATCGTCAGTGGATAACATATGCTAGTAGATGTTGGTTGGCACGCCCTCAGTTTGGAGAAGCAGGCAGGAGTCACGGAAGCTCAATAATGTACTGCTGTGGATCAGGACAGGAGCAAGAACCAGATTTTCGCCACTTAAAAATAGTCACCTAAAAAAATCTGTATTGGTTTAAGTGTTTGCTGTAGGCCTAGTTATATATTTTCAGCACTTTACTGTACAACAGACAGTCCTTACTGATAAGAGGAAGCTGTTAACGGCTTCAGTTCCCCATCCAGGCTCTCTTCAAAGCCACCAGACGCCACTGATGAAAAACAGTCATTTAAGCTTGTTGAACACAGGAGCTGCTGGTCTCCGCTGTCTCTGTCAGTTAGCTTGTTTGTGTTATTGTGTGACTTTGGCGAGTCCAAACCAATCCTATTAAACACCACTTACACAAATTAACTAACTGATCGAGGCAGCGGTCGACCAACATCTCCTGTGCTCAGCAATGTTAAATCTCAGTGGAGTCTGGCATTGAAGAGAGCTATATAACAGCTTCAGTTTTGTGTTGGAAATTGCTGTTTGATGGCAAGGTAAAGCAGTGAAAATATTATAAATATAAACTTAAATTTACTAGTTTACATGTTGGTACTCCTGCCTGCTTCTCTAAACTGGGGGTGTGCCAACTGACATCTACTGTAAATAACACACTGATTATGGATAAGTGCCTCATACAATCCTACAACAAAAAATCCAAACTATCCCTGAAGTATTTTTAAGAAAATATAAGCCATGTTTCCTGTGATGGTTCCTGTTGAAGACCTACTTTGTGTTCCACAGTATTTATTTGTGGAGAGCGTGTCAGTGTAGATGTGCTGTGGCAAGAAGCAGCCTCTCCTCATCTCCATCTCAACGTCTCCAGCATGAGCAAAATACTGAAGTGCAGTTTGAAACCAACAGCAGAAGTTTCCAGTGATGTTTTCCCTGGAAGATACTTTAAGTTTCTTCCACTTATCTGTTGCACCAAACTCACTGCTGCTCCTGGCAAACTATCACTGTTCACCTGACTGCCTGCAGTACGCTCAGCAGAGACAGGTCACTGCAGGACATGAGCAGGACAGAGCAGTGTGTTTGAGGTGTCCACTTCAGGATGTCTGTCCACGGTCAGTCCACTGCTGCCCTCTGCTGTCCAGCTGTCACAGCTACACATAATGTAGACGTGACCCTGTAGTCAAGTGCTTATTGGATAAGTTGACAATTGCTTATCCCACAGGTGCACATACATACGTGTTGTTTGAGCAGCCAGTGGTTGATTCACATGGAAAATCAGTTGGATTTGCCTTCATATTTCTGCTTCTTCACAAATCTCCAAAATGCAGCATTGTTTTGTAGCATTGTAAACAAATTAACAGACCAGAAGAAAAGTGCGATAAGCCTGTTTTGATATTGATAAGATCAATGAGATTCTAGTTAAACATGAAAGATCTTATCAGTCAAATTTCTGTTATTATGGCATAACAAAAAAGAGAAAAAAAGAATTACATTTGAAATGAGCGCTTTGAGTTTGACTTTAGGAACAATGTGCGCGACAACATATGTCAGTCTTAACTCAATTTGAACTCTAGCCACTACCACATAAAAGACGAGGAGTCTCCACTGAGACAGCGTTTTGTCAGTCAGAGCACGGGCATAGGTTTTATTTCAAAAATGGGAGGGATGCATACGAAATAGAGTATTTTGGGGTCCTCTGCTAGAAAATTTTGACCATCAAACAATTAATTTCCTGCATTGTGAAGACTTTTTATGCACCAATTTGTCTCCTCTGCAATCATTATTAGTGTAAATGTCTTACTTTGCTAATAAAAGTCTGCTTCCATGTTTTTTTAGAATTTTTATTCATATTGACAAATATTGAGGAGGAAGGAGGAGAGAGAGGGAGGAACAGTACAAGGAAACATAGATTTAAGGAACACAGGACTAAGGGAACATATGGGGTGAGGGAACTCTGGGCTGAGGAAACTTACAGCTGAGGGACCGTAGGGTGAGGGAACATTTCTAAGCTTAGTGAAACAGCAAGGACCCTTGGTAAGGGACTGTATAAAAAGCGGGTAGCCTACTGAAAAAAAGCAAGTAATTTAAAATCACGTGAAAATGTGGAAAAGCAAGTTTTGCCATACTTATCTATTTGCTGTTTTCATTGTCTTTAAGATTTAAAAAAACAACTTGATATTCTGTGTCAGATATCATTAGCCTTTTAATGCTACAATTAATGTATCCCTAGTTGCAACAAATACTGGGTAAGAAGTAAAATTCTGTTATTCAAATTACGAAATGGGTTTTATTTTCATATTACAAAGTAGGCTAATCTTCAAGGAAATGCTGCTATCAAGTAGCCTATCTATTGGCCAACACAGACAATGAGGTATTTTTTTCTTTTTTCTTTTCTTTCCTTTTTTCTTTCCTTTGGACCTTCCAGTCCTCTCCGCCTCTGAGTCGCTCCTGTCTTTCCCTGCAGCCACACACCCCACCCACTTTCATAAGCTGCTCCGTCTGATTGACAGCTCTGACAGCCACTCATCGGGCGCAAAGCGTCAGCTTTATGTTCACTCCAGTTCACTAACCAATCAGCTGAAATGCTCAACAATCGCGACGCCATACGTCCTCTCCAGGCCGCCATGTTTGTGAGGTAATGGGAAGGGACCACAGCGCTGCCCGCACTCCTTCAGCTATCACCGGGACCACAGAGACTTCCCGACGAACCACCTCAATCACTTTTACAGCAGAAATATCGATCATTGACTTTAATAAATACATTTTGTTTCTTTTTTCCTTCATGTTGATGATTGTTTTCTATGCCCTGTGTTATCAGTACCTTAATGGCATCATTTATATGTTAGTTTTGTATTGAATAATGTGGATGCTACACATAATGATAATGTCGTTGAGAACAGTACACCAATAAATCAGACTGCTGTGACTGAACATCATTAAGTGCTTTACAGAGAACAGTATGGACATGATTTAAATATCTGTCCACACACCTCCTCCTCGACCCCTCCCATCTGTCTCCTCTATTTCTCAGCCTCTCTGTCCCCCCCTTCTCCCTGCTCTCCATCCTTCCTCTCTCCATCACCCACCTCCCATCTCCCCTGCTCCTCCCTCCTCCCCTCTCTCTCTCTCTCCATCCATCTCTAATTATGCTCTTTCTGTCCTTCTCCCACTCCCTGTTTCTGATTCTATAAGTGCTGTAATAGAAGAGCACAACAATAATCAATGAGACCACATGAGGACAAGAACACAAAAGCAGATAATCGAAATATTGATTTAACGATATTTCAGACCATCTAGCCTACCTACCTGGGCTATGCAGAGCCACGTTTCCAACAAAAACTTTAAGTATGGTACCTTTATAACCAAAAGTAACCCTTCGGACATGGTACCCTAGACCCTAGTTTAGTGTTTCCGCTGCACTCTTAGGCCATGAGTACAGTCTGCAGCGGACACTAGCTCAACTGCCTCACTGAGCTAGTTGTTGAAGTAACTGCCAAAACAGAGCTAGTGACTAAAAACAGCTATTCTTTTTTTACCATAATTTTGGAATGAAATCTTACTGTGAGGTAATATTTGTTATATTTCGATATTCTCCCAGGAACCATTATCCTGTGGAATTATCCTAATTTATCACTCAATATTTTTTCCCTTTTTTTTCCTGTTACTACTGACTTAGGAGCTGTTGAAATGTGTAATTTTCCAGCCGTAGGCCATATAAAGTCTTATCTAAAAAGTAAAAGCAGCACTAATTGAATTAGTAATAAAGAGGCACCCTAAGTGTCTGCAGCAGTGTAGTGCAGTATAATAGCAACAGTAATTGCAGTCACTTTATTGTTGCAGTATAGCGATATAGCTATTGAAGTAGCACCAGACTAAATTATTACAGTACCAATGGGTACTATGGATACCACTTGGTTTGTATTTGAATGAAAGACCTTTCACTCAAGTACAATACTTGTTTACAGTCATTCATTTTCCTGAAAATTTTAATCCTTGGACTCAACTAATTTCAGTGGACAACCGTCTGTTTATCTGGTGACATAGACAATAAACACTGCAACAAAGGCTCCACACATAGCCTGAAGATTATGGCAAGGTCAGTCTATTTAATATGATAAATGGTAGATCCAGGTACCCAACACCTGGATCTGTGTTAAACAGCGGTGTGGTGGAGGGTATATGCAGATATACAGAGTATACCCACCTCTTTTTCTGTCCATTTACAGTATATACACCTATATGCTAAAAAGCCACTGGAATACATAGGAGAGTATATCCACTTTCTCCTTGGTAACCTACCCATCTTCCTCGCAGCACACCCACCTTATTAACTATGACAACGCCACTGTATTTTATGGTTTGTTGGCCTTCTGGAAAACATACTTTGCTGCCAAGTTCAGTATTTGTTTACAGTCAATTTAAGGTACTTGCATTTTGCATGAGTAATCCCACTTTTTCTTCCCAACAAAATAAAGTGGAAAACTTTTTGCTTCTTCGATGATACGGATTACAAAGAGTTGACACTTAGTCCTAAAGAATATGATAAGGTCGGTAGATAGGTAGGCTATAGAGGAGAAAGTGGGTATATTCTCTATATATTTCAGTTGCTTTTTGGCTTATAGGTGTATACATTGTAAAAGGCCAGAAAAAGAGGTGTGTTTCTCCGTATACCGGCATATAACCCCCACTATTCCACTGGCTACAACACTGAAATGCAGCAGATTGCCTCCTCAACAGTCTGAAAAGAGTCACTGCACACTGTGCTTTTACTTTTGAAAAGTAGCTCCAATTCTTTTTCTCATACCTATTTTTATAGAAGTAGCTACATTTAAATGCAGAACTGTTACTAGTACCTGGGTATTTTTACATTGGCATATCACATCTTCCACCACTGTACAGTAGGAGTTGCAACAGAGGTGGTAAATATATTTACATAGCCTACTGTGCAGTGGTTTTCAACTGGTGGGTCACGGTCCAATAGTGGGTTCCAAATGGACCACAAGTGACTCATGACTGTGCCAAGTTTGGGAAAAAAGACTCTGAAGCAGAGTGAATTTCTGACACAGAGCTTTTATTTTGAAGTGCCGTCTCTATTAATTCATGCACTATCTTTTATTTCTTTGTGTTCTAAGCCAACATGTTGTTTACATTTAGTGAAATGAAATTGAATATGTGATAATTTATCTAATTTGTGGCCCTTTAACTAATGACTGAGGGAAATCTGCCCCCCCTGGCTGAACCAGTTGGGAACCTCTGCTATAGTGAGTCTGTTCACCCGATAGTAAATTGGGAACATGACTGGGGTTGCATTGTGTTCGACTGCGCGACTTAATTAACACACAGTAGATGTATGTGTGTGTGTGTATGTTAAAAACACAGGGAATGAGTTTTTAAGAGTGTGCAGATATCTGTGTGTGATTATCACAGAGAGAGACAGAGAGTGACAGATTAAAGATTGAAAACTTGTGTGGACACAATTTGCTCTATATCGAGGTCACACACACACAGACACACACACACACAGACTCACACACACACACACACACACACACACACACACACACACACACACACACACACACACACACAGACTCACACACACACACACACACACACACACATACGAGGGTGGGTTGTCTATTGTTTCCCTCTGGCCAATTGCAGGCTAAATATTTCCAAAGCCAACGGACCAATCACCGCGTCCTCCCAGACACCTTTCCCCGCCTCCTGGTGTATAAAGGCGGGAGCTCGACTGGTAGACACGCCGCTGGCAGGACAACGACTTGCTTCAAATTGTCTGGAATAATAACCACTGCGTCTATTTTTTAATTTTTGCAATACTCTGACTGGATACTCGTTTATTTTTCCTCTATCTAACATGGCGGACAGTAAAGTGGAGAGCAGCGGAGAACTGAGCGCCAAGGTAAGGACGAGAGAGGAAGAGACAGGGACACAATGCTTTTTCTAACTCCGTTTATAACGGTATTACTCATTTGCCTATTTTAGGCACACTGTCTGCATAAGACAGAAGACTCTCAGTTTGTTACACACTATCAAACATCATTGTTTTTGAAGAAAAAAATGTTTTATCACATTGTGACATTCGCGTCTATTGTGGTCCATTGAAGTGTGTAGGTGAAGCTGCTGTGTGAATGATGAGGCTGGTTACGGTACAATGCATGAAATACAGAAGCTTCCTCTGTGGGTTTAAACCTACACCGCCTCTGTTTAATCGACACCGAATCACACATGAACACATAACAGTAGGCTATCTGTCATTTTACTAAATAACTAACACTGCTGCTCCATCCAGGTTGCTTTAGAGAAAAAGTCCTTGCCAAATCTGTCGCCAAACTCGCTGAAGTTACTTTCATTGATTTCGTTGAAATAAAGATAATTTGTTAACTAACGTTACCGCCCACCAGTCAGTGTTTCGATGCTGTGGGAATAAAAGCAAACCATGTATAGACTAATAATAAGAATTTAAAAAATGTAGGTTTAAACAACTGCTCTTTATTTTATTTAAAATGAAATCTTTCGATATCAATGCTGATGTTTGGGACTTGGTTTTGTGTCACAGTTTATCGCCTGCTCTCGTGTACATGCATATTCATTCATTGCATATTAAATTAATATTCCGAAGGAGTTTTCTGTAAGGGACAAAGCTGTATAATGAGACGACTAATACATACTCCACATGGATAATAACTACACTATCCAGCTTAGTCTCGACAGCCTGTAACTCCTCTCGGTGACGTGACTGCACAATAATCTTAGTTTATTCACCTCGAGCTCTGCTAATCGTTGAGCGCGCGCACGCTTCCATGTTTATAAGTGTCTTTGTTTTCGTTGTGGAGATACTCTCACTCCTCCCAGTGTCTTTATTGCTTTCTTTTAAAGATGCACAAGTACCCCGTCGTCCTTCTTGTACCTGGTGCTTCTAGGGATGCCGAGGCGGGTTATTGTTGATTCCCGCGAGCCCCCAGGGTTTTGTTTGTGATCTTATTTCAAGTCTGTCTCCTTTAATAGACACGAGGTCACAGCGGATAAGTGTGAGTGGAAGTATTATATCCATATTTATATCTACTGTACAACCCGCCGCGCTCTCATCCGGTCGGTTACTTCAAGCAGCTTGTGCGCGAGGCACACAGGGTCGTGCCCGTCTTCACTGAGCCGCGCGTGCGGCAGCGCTCGGTTTGACTGCAGCCGCAGGAGGGCGCGAGACAAGCAGACTGCTTTGCGAAAAAAAGAGCAGCGTCCAGCAGGATGTCAGACAGATAGCCCGGAGTGCGAGAGGGCACTGGACTCTGGGTTTTATTGTATTTAACAAATGTGGTGAAAAACGGTCATACAGGCAGTTGAAATAATTGAAGTTAGAATCATGGAGGTCTGCTATTGATTTATCACGAGACGGCAGGTAGAGGGTAAACACGTGAGCTGATAAGTGTGTGCTTTCTTCTGTATGGTCAGGTAGAAAAGTGGCTGCAGCAAAGGAAGAAATTTTGTTACAGCATAAAAAAAAAGCTCCAAAAGCGCGTCCTGATATATTAGTATACGACGTGGTAATACTAATGTGTGGCAGATATGTGGAGATACAGGCAGCGTATTGAACTGTAGTCCCGTAGTCTTTCAATAGGGTTGTTTGAGGAGCTTCGTCAGTAGAAAATCATTTGCTTGCCTTGGCGCCTGCTCTGATTAGCGCACAGAGAATAATCCGCCGCCGTGCTTGCTGGGAGTTGTAGTCTCTGCACTGGTGTGCCTGTGGTTTCTCCACCAGCCTCCGCTCTGAATAAACTGCAGCAGTGACAGACGGTGTCAGGTTTCAGCCAGCCAGCAGGAGGTGGGAGGGACTTAGACAGATTTCACCAATAGGAGAGCTGATCTTCAAAGCACCACCTGTCTGTGGAAAGCAACTAACAGCCTAGCTCCATGAAGGTGAGGAGGATGGAGGGGAAACTTTCCCTCCTCTTTCAGCGGGATACACTTAAGTCTGCGACCAATCAGATAGGCGAGTTTTATCAACTCTGTGGACTGGAGCTAGTACAAAACTAACATCTGTTTTCCAACCGGAACTGGAGCAAACTGCATTTTCAAGTCATACATCCATGTTTGAAGTAACCTAATGTCTGGTCTATGGCTGCGGATGCGTGAAAGAGTCATTACTGATGAAATCTGTTGTGCCTATTTTGTGTCACACTGTGGCAACTGCTCCCTTCAGTCATCACATAGTTTTTTTAAAATACTGTCACAGCCTAAAAGACAACCACAACACAACAAGACATAACTGCTGGAGTTCTCCGCACAGCTCGCACTCTACATATTACTCCTACTTAACTTTTACTTTATTGATTTTGTATTAAAATATTCTTGTTGTTTCTTTATTGGCATGTATCTCTCTTCTCTCTCTGTTATATCTATGGAGCTGTCAATTAAAAAAAAAAATCCAAATACTGGTGACAATTTTGTGATGGGATCACTCCAGCTGTGATACAGGGATCCCTGCCCTGAAGCAAATATCAGCCATTGGCATAAAGTGGGACAGCCAGTGCCCCCAGCCTACTTCTGTCCCAAGAAAGTTAGAGAGAACACAACGAGACAATACCAACCACAGAGGAGTGTGAACATTTTGCTTAGTATTTTGATGCAAAGAAACGAATATTAAGCTTTCACGCGTGTTAGTAAAGTTCATCTGAAAACAAAAACCTTGTCATGCATTTGCTCATGAGGTAATGTCTTTTGTCCTTGTGTAATTTATGCTACATTCATAAAAGTGGATATTTGTGTGTCTTTGCTTTCAGGAGCTGAAGGAGAAGAGACAGGCTGAAGAGGCAAAGAATGGAGAGGATGCCGCTGCAAACGGCAAAACTGTAAGAAAATCTCCTCCGGTTCCTCTCTCAGCCGGTAGAACATGAGTGATCCTTTTCCTTCATGTGACCACTTACACTGCGTCTCTCCCTGGCAGGATGAGGAGAATGGCGAGCAGGAGAACGAGGTAGAGGATGATGAGGAGGACGTGGGAGAAGAGGAGGAGGACGAGGATGGAGAGGGTAGGTGTCTTCATTCATATATGCTGGACAACAGAAAGACAGACCACATTAAACCAGTACAGGATTTGAATCACAAAAGCAGTCACTCTGCTTATCGCTGGCACCCCATTAAGTGTTGTGGTTGGTGGAAATGATTTACAATGCAATTATGGTCTTGATCCAAAAGAAATATTTCTCTGGGAAACATTAGTCAACCAAACAGAACTGAGTTCTCTGGACCTCAGTCGCTGTCTACTTTTGATTTGACTTCAGTATTTTATAGTTTTGCAAATGCAAAGCAAGAAATCAGCACGACCATCCCACCGATGACAGAATGCCTTAGAGTTTTGAGAACTGTGGGCGTGAACTCTGTCATAATATAAGTATTCATAAACGTGCTACCTATGTTCAGAAATAATGCTGCCTTTTTGTGCTGTATTGTAAGTATGTAAACACTGTGCAGTTACACAAACAGATAACTATCCAGCTGATTTCATCTTCCACATTGACTCAATAGCAGGGTTAGTCTGCCGCCCGGTGGCCACATTCTGTAACTGCAGTACAAACTCCAGACTGTATTGACATCAGTATACTGGAGGTAAACCCATATGAGTTCATTTAAGTTTAATGAAATTCAAATAAAAAAAAAAAACATTCTGAGCATTTTGAAAACCCTTAAACACCTCACAGACATATAGCTTAATTTAGAAAAAAACCTCAGTATTTCCCTAAAACATTCATCACTGTAGTTTTTAAACCATGATACTCAATTATAGTGCCTTTGTTGACGACTGTTTTCAGTGGCAGATGTATACATATTTGTATTTTCTCTGTTCCCAAGCAGTAGTACATTTTCTACATTGTAAGATACTACAGCCAAATAAATTCAATTGAGAGTTAGGTTGAATAACTCTTCATACTTTCACTGGCAATGAACTTTATACGGTAATGTCCTGTATAAATGTATATACAATGCATGCATTCTTTTAAACGTGTGTATCTGTTTAGATCTTACTAGTGTTGTCACAATACTGTAATCTCCAACTTTGATCAAATATTTTGAGAAATATATCGGCATTTGATGTCATTTTCAATACCATGGGTAAAACTGACATTGAAGGCACAAAAAATATTTTTCTGTGTTAAAGATACATATAACAACGCTGTAACTTGATGACGATGATGACTTCTCTTTTCTTTTTTAGTAGCAGCGAACAGCAGAATGACTACAGTAAACAATAACAATGAGAGAGCGAAAAATGAGTATCCACAATCATTTCAAACAGGCAGTATGGGCAGTTAAATTGATATTTTTGACAACACTAGATCTTACAAAAACACACCAAAAGACAGATAATACACCAGACCTGATAAACACAGCTGAAATGCAGTAACATTACCCGTTCAAGCATCTCTGGATGATAGAGAAGTGATGGATAAGAGGAGTCCGCCGTAATATTTACTGTAAGGTCGGCGTAATCTTATATCAACTCTGTAATGAGGGGAGCAGTCACTGTGTCAGTCTAACAGCCTGCCATGACGTGTGCGTGTTCAGGTGACGAAGAGGATGATGAAGAGGAGGACCTCGATGGACCAAGGGGGAAGAGAGCAGCTGATGATGATGATGATGATGAGGTGAGGAAGAGTGCCATAATAACAGCAGCGTTCCCTGCAGTAGTGTCCTTAATAGTGTTATTTCAGGTGATCTGCAGAACAGGAGGTCAACACATTTTATTCTGGAGGGATTATTTGTTTGGTAGAAAGTAGTTCCCTTAAAAAAAAAAGTCTTAAAGTGACCTGATTCATACACCGCACCCCAGATTTCCATTCAAACACAGGTAATACAGAGCACGAGACACAGGAGCTCACCCTCAGGTCTCTAGTTGATGGTTTGGATCATGTGCACAGCTCAGCCATATCCAAGTCTTCACTAACATGATGGAGACTGAATGAAAAATCAATATCAATGTCCAGCAGAGCAGAGACTGGACATCACTCAGTCAGTGACAGCTGAGTGCAGCACCATCACTGAAAGCTCAGCTGCACATTAAAGCCTTATCACCGCTATTACAGCAGGGGAGGAGTGTACCCAAACTGAATGCAACGTGTTAATTAGTTCAGTCCACAGAAATAGAGCCAGCTGATCTGAATTGCAGGGAAACATGGGTAAAAGGCAATGAGCCGCTTGGAGAGAAATGTCTCTAAAATTGCAAGAAATTAGTTCATTAAGGAAATTATTGAAAAAAAAAAAAAGCTTGGGACAATGTCTAGAGAATTTTAATTATAATTATTATAATTAGACGTTTCTAATTATTTTACAGAATTATTATAATTTTTAATCAGTTTTTCCAAGTCATGTCTTTTTTTTATTAAATTGAATTACATTTTTTACATTCCTGTTTTTTGTTGTTATTGTAACTAATTTTCTTTTTTTTGTTGTTTTACTTTTTTGTTATTTCTTGCTAATTTTGAGCTAATTCCATCTGAAGTTGCTCATTGCCTTTTTCCCGTGTTTTTTTTTTAAATAAATCAAGCCGGTTTGCCCAGGTTTCAAAGGGCTAATGGAAACACACTCATTGTATCATTGTCATCATCTTCTTTATGATGCACAGACAGGACAGTGAATTTCTCTCAACGAGGAAGTGACTGATGACTAAGACACTTTTATGCCTCCACCCAGGCGACAGTCACGGCCGGAGGCACGATGCTTTCATCTTGACCAAACGTCCGTCCGTCCATCTGTCCGTCGCATTGTTGTGAATGTGTTATCTCAAGAATATCTTGAGGAAATTTCTTCAAATTCGGCACAAACATTTACTTTAACTCAACGATAAACTCGTTTAATTTTGGTCGATGATGGCATTGGTCTTATTCTTGTGAATGCAATATCTCAAGAAGGCCATGAGGGAATTTCCTCAAATTTGGCACAAACGTTCACTTGTGCCTAAGAATGAACTCAGAAAAAAATTTGGTTGCCGAAGGTCAAAGGTAAGGGTGACCTCATAATACATGTACGTGTCAGCTCAGGAACTGAGTGGGAGACATTTGGTCAGACTCTGAATTGGTTCGGGTGTCCACCTTGAAACTGTGTTGATTTTATACATCGTTTATGTCTCCGGATTGAAGATGTGTGTGAAGCATCCATGTTTTTACAAACACAGATGCAAACTGTAACTGTAACTCAACAGCACCACGGAGGCACAAAACCACAAGGTGGTAATTCTACACCAGTTAAGTAATCAAGACATAAATATCAGACGCATGGTAGCTTATCAATGCAAATAAATAGATGCTCACGTATTTCTACCCTACAACAAAAAAAAGCTGCCTATCTGCTTGTCTTTAAGGTAACTTAACAACTGAAGCTGGGAAATCTCGCAGCTGGAGGAATTAATTAGCACAACAAATTGTTCAAGACAGTCAGTGTAGGTGGTGAGCGAGCCAGCACGAAGACAAGGATGCTCAAAAACCTCCGGATAGAAAAGAAGAAGAGGTGAGCTGTCAATCACAGCTTTAGAGGACAACAGACAGAGCTCATAAACAACCAACACAGAATATGCTCACCTGTCTTTGACCTGCATGCAGCATACAGGAGCAGATCTATGGAGTCATTCATCTGCAGGGAAAGCCGGGCTGACGGCGAGACATTTCAGCCTGCCACCTGGTATTGATAGCCGGGACGTGTGGTGTAACTGTTTCTATCACAGACATCACCACTGTGTTCACAGACACAGGACGAGATGAAACAGAACGACAGTGCTTCTCCAATCATGTTTCTGTGTGCTTATTGTCGTATTTACCTGAGACGACCACTCTCACCTCGTTTTTTGTTTGTTTCCAGGACGAAGTTGAAACTAAGAAACAGAAGACCGCTAAGTAGAGTCTGTCTGGAGGACACCACCATCAAGAGACAGCCAGTTTTCCAGCAAACCTTCAACACCTCAGTCCTCCCTTCTTAACAAGAATACTTTTAAAAAAAAAAGAGAATTTGTTTGTATTTTTATTTACATTTTATATTTTTGTAAATACTGTAAGGAGGTCGGCCATCTTGCAACAGTGATCTTTCTGGGTATCAAGTGGTGCTTTGAAGATTTTTAGATCCAGACTCGCCATCGTCGTCAGCCGTCCACATTCTGTATGAACCGACCAGAAGCATCCGGCCTGTGATTCCACCCACAGGCCGGATGTCCCACCCCGGCTTTCTTTTAATACATTTTAAGACTCTAGGGTCAGTAGGAACAAGGTGTGTGTTGACCTGTAGTCTCATGGGATTGTTACAGTGACTCAGCGCTTCTCAGAGTGCCGAGTGTGTTTTAGCGGTAGTTTGTGCGCGATTCCACGGCTGTAGTTTCTGCTGTCCATCTGTCCCTATTTGTCCGTCCGTCACGGCCAGATCTGAATGTTTTTTAATGTCTGTGCTATTTTGTTGAACAATAAACAGCCATTTGATTTTATTTGTTTGTAACTGTGTTAGTTTCTACCTGTCAGTTGTGTGTAAAAAGACAGAAGAGGAGCAGTTATCAGTGATGTGTGATCTTTTAGACAGATTCAAAATGAAAAAATCAGATCAGCTGATTTTGAAGTTTGGACAGCCAGGAAATCACATCTACTTTTTTTGTTTTTTTGTTTTTAGATAACTGGTTAGTATGCCATGTGGTTGAGGACTGTAAAACACAAACTGACACAATAACTGTTGGAGACTCTCTTCATACTTTCCTTTTGAAAAATATTCAGCTTGCCGGGTTGCACCTGTCCTGGTTGACAGTTTCAATAAAGTTTGTTCAAAACAATCTGCACTGGTGGTCATGTGTTTCATGTCATTTTTGTGTCTTCTTAGACAGCACTGCAGAAGACAGGTGGGATGCTTTAACCCTTTGATACCTGGGCAAATTGGCTTGATTTATGTCAAAAACATGGGAAGAGGGCAATGAGCAACAAAAGAAGAAATGACCCAAAAATCAAGATATTAGTAAAAAAAAGTCCAAGAAAACTACCTAATTTTTCTACCATTTGTAAAAAAAAAAAAACCCAAAAAAACAAAAAAAGCCCAAACAAGTAAAACAAAACTTGAAAAAGTGCTTTAAAATATAATAATCATGTAAAACAATTTTAAATATGATTTTAACATTTTTTCTCTTTTTTCCCTCTAAAGATAATTTTCAAAACCCAATTTCTTGCAATTTGTAGACCATTTCTCACTAAGTTGCTTTATGCCCCCCATATGTCTGAAATAAATTGCACATACTTTGCTCAGGGTTACAAGGTTTTAAATACTTGCGTCTGAAAGCAGCACAAGGAAAGTGATGTTGCTACAGGTTTCAAACGGTTAAACTGCTGTTGGGATGAAGATGCAAAAGAATTGAATTAACTATGAAGAGCAAAAGCTACACTTCCTGTATGACTTGTTTCTCGATGTGTTCGTGATTTAAGAACAGATGAAAAAAAAAGTGAATAATTCATCTTTTAATCAAAGCGCTAAATAGGGCATCATTTAAGACTGCTGGGAAATCAGAAAACCAGTTTTAATTTGCCAACTGCTGCGTGTCCTTTCAAAGTGTTGTTATGTAACAGGCAGAGTTCACAGGCATTGATTATTTGTAGAGATATTAAATAAATACTTCTTACACAAAATGACCATTTGAATATCGATTACTCGCTACGTGGTCAGATGAATTCATGGAGAAATAATTTTCACATGACTGAATTTAAAACCAAAAACGGCAAAACTATACACGTTTACTAACACATCATGATTTAAATCAGAAAAAAACCTATACATCAATTTAAACTCGAGTTTTGGTGCAACAAAATTAAGTTTAATCAAGGGTTTAGGGTAAAAACTAACGTGAGATTTAAAGAGGGGTTTAAATTGAATCTTTCTTTATTTTAACTAGTTTTAAAGTTTGGTTTAACACAATTTAAAATGAAACCATGATTTAATCAAGTTTAATAGTCAATCTTTGTTGGCGCAAACCAGATTGTTAGTGATTATTAGAGCAATTTCTAGTAAGCTTTAATAATTTCCCTCTTTTTTTGAGCCACTTGAATGCATCACCTGACAGGACGCGCTCATTAACAGCAGGTGTGTGTGAGATGAGTCGAGCAGGAAGACGCTAAGAGGATACAGCCTTAAACTAGTTTTACTTTGACATATTCGTTTATCGGTCCAGTGTCATTGTTTTGAACTTTATTTTCGTAAAGGCCTCTTTATTTCCGGGAACTGTTTTTTTTTCCTTTTCTTTTTGACGCGACAACCAGACAAAACCGTTCAGCCGCATCCAGCAGCTCTTCACGCATCCTGCAGATCTATGGACACCCGCAGCATCCGGACCCTCAGACAGTGAGTACAAGACACTGTCATGGAGACAATTCCAAAACTCTTTCCATGACTTTTTAAGGAACCAAGAAAAAATTGAAAATTCAACAATAATTTGTTTTTAGGGTTTCCACCATAAATGGTGTAATTTTGGCTATTTTTAGCTTGAGGGTATTTCTTCAAATTTGGCACAAACCCTTGCGTCGACTCAAGGATGAACTGATTAGAATCAAAGTTTAAAAGTCAAGGTCATGCTGACCTCATAAAACATGTTTTTGGCCATAACTCAAAAATTCATGCAATCAAATGTCACACAAATGTCTCACAGGGTGTGATGATGAAGTTCTGACATTTTATATCCAAGAGGTCAAAGGTCAATTGTGACATTCCAATGTTCTGCAAAAAACACTTTTCAGGCTGTTAGAAACAGAAGGGGAGATATTTGGTCAGATATTGACTTGGTGACACTAATCTTGGGTTCCCACCTTGAAACTGTGCTGAATGTTTAGATCTTCTGTGCTGTCGGAGGGAAAATGTATGTGAAGTATCCATGAATATGAATATTAAGTGTAAGTGTAAATTGACAGGTGTGCTGAGGCATGCAATCATGGCATTATATTTACTGTAGTTTATACTTGCACCTTTTATTGATATTTTATATTTACTCACTTTCCTACTTTGTGCTGCAGCTGCTGCACAACAGCAACTTCCCTCGGGATAAATAAAGTCTCATTTTAAAAACTCATTTTGGTTTTATGGCTGCGTACAGCTGCTGTTTTAATGAGAATTGCTTTGTGAACTGAAGCTGTGAGAAATGGACTGAGCTGTGCATTGTTGTAAAATTCACACCAATCCTTCTAATTCTTAGCAACAACTTTATTAACTCAAGTGCCACCATCATATTTTCAGTCACATGTGTCAGCATGAATATATGATTGTACAGAAAAATTTCTCACATTCAGATCAGAGGGGAACTTTGGCAGCTGGTTTGTTTCTCAGAGCAGACCATATGATGACCTCCCTGTGTTACACAGACTGTGGATTTGGAATTGCAGACTTGTGTAGCATTAAGAACAACCAGGTTGTTGGTTGATGCATTTAAATGTAAACATTGATACAAAAGAAGAAAAGATGTGAGTGTGGAAGTGGAGCTGTTTTGGCTGAGGTCAGGGGTCACGTTGGTATGCGGTCTCGGAGGTACTCCAACACTGCATCCGTTCCTTTGGCCACGATGGCTGCTCTGGGTGTGCGGAAAGGATTCCCCTCCAGACTGAGACACCTGAGGAACAATACGGGTTTTACAATTACTGACTTTTTAAAATCCATTTTTTTCTGATTTTTTAAAACACAAAATAAACAGATAACTTCCTGGATTAAAAACAAAACATACTGAGTCCTAACCGAAATAACATGCAAATGGCATTGTGCTTTGAGTAGTGACTCACAGCTGAACTTAAAAAACGTCCAGTCTTCGTGATCGTAACAATATGACCCTTGCAGTCATAGATATACTTGGTATCCTGTATCTTGTGTCCATTTGGTATGTTGGTCATGCATGTCCTCAGAAATTAATGCTTCGCTTTCGCAAGATGCATCAACGTCAGCAGCGACAACAGTGGTGGAAGGTTTTAAAGACAAGCTAGAAGACCAGGTCCAAAATTACCCGCATGAGTGTGATGTATTCTTGCCGCTGCACATTGGCAAACATTTTTGGCGAAATAACCGGTGACACATCAGTACTATTTTAGACGTGGAAGCCTGTATAAATAAATGACTGACTAAATCAATGGAAATAACGTCTGTGCACTGTGGAAAATGTTTATAATAAAATAATTTCAGAAGTTCTGTCAGTTAGAGCTCTCTGGTGTGCGCTCCAGTGGAATCCTCCAGTAACATGTTGTGCTTCAGCAAGTATGTTATTAATTCTGTTTTCTACTTGAACTTTTGGTTAAAATGCAAGTGTACTCCAGTCTAACACACGATGAGACATTGTACAGGACAGCGTGTGGACTATTCTCCGTACCTGAGGCTGGTACACAGGCCCAGTTCAGGGGGGACGTTCAGCAGGTCGTTGTTTGACAGATCCAGTGTTGACAGATTAACCATCCTGATCAGACAATGAGGGTCCACCTTGCCCACCTGGTTGTTACCAAGCAACACCGTCTCCAAGGAAATGATCTGATAGAGGACTTCAGGGAAGGACTTGAACCTGCGATCAGTACAAAGAGTCTGAGTGGACAAACTGTAGGAGACATCGCCGCTGACTGATTTCAATAATAACACATAGATATAAATGATCTAGATGTCCAATAGATCTATTACTGTAGCAGCAGATCTTTATACACTTTATGGCACTGTTAATATGCTTTGTGTCCTTCATCACTGTCTCTTCCTCATCTCTCTCTCATGTCCCCTTCAGCTGAGACGAGTGAAGGAAGCGATGTTGGCCACATCACGTGACAGTGGGGCTCACATAACTGCCATGTGACGTCAGCCGTGAAACTAAACTTATTACTATGATCCCTCTGAGGTCACACTTCAGCTCAGTGTTTGACACGGTGCTCTTAAACAGTCTTACAGGATTAAAGGGGCCGTTTACCTCTTAATGCTTAAGCTCACACAGATTTGTTTGGTACAATTTTGTACGATTCTACATATATTCAAATATGGTATCAAAAATGGTCATAAAAAGGGTTTGCTTATCCCTCTGAGTGAATGCTGACACACACACACACACACACGCACAATCAGTACCTGTTGTAATTGAGGATAATAGAGCGTAGTTTAGTTAAATTCTTCATTTCTGGTGGTAAATCACTCAGTTGGTTATTCCTGAAAGAAAAAAAGACAGGACATAAATACAACATTAACCCGTAACTGATGGTTGTATATGAAAATCTTTCACACAGCTGACTTCATCTGTCTGATAAAGTCATGACTTTTTGAATTTAAGCAGGACAGGACCACTACAGATGGAGCTGCAGTGCTTGCACCATATTCAGAGCAGTGACACTGCCAGACATCAGTGGTGACGGTTTCTCTCTGTGGCTAAATTAATGATAATTGTGACATTCACGTCATTTCTCCTTTCGACTTGTCTAATTAGCTCTGTAAATCTTCTTTATGAGGATGTCCAATCCGTGTTGACGGTAAATGTTGTCAAGTGAAGCAATAAACTCTTCAGTGTGTGCTTTCTTCACTGAGAGCGCTGAATTTGCAGATGCAAAAACTGTTGTTCTTCCTGCATCCAGTGCTGTCACATGACGTGACAGTGATGTAGTTGGAAGAAAAGAGAACTATATGTATGATTTCGGCTCTGGGTAGCCACCAGGCATGCTCTATATGATGCTGTTTCTATGGCATCCCAAAATATGCGAGCAAAATATGTGCAGAGGATGTTATGGACAAGGACACATTTTACAGTGTTTTGATTGACTCGGATATTCAATCGATTTTATTCTAGCCAGGGTTCCCACATCTTAAGGAAAGTTAGATTTAAGACTTAAATTTTTTTAAAGAGCCTCTATCGAAACTCTGAATACAGTTATCATTAAATCAATATTCCTGATGAACGCTAGTACAGCGCCATCATACGTTATTAAGTTCTATGGAGCAGTCTTCACATGGAAATACACTGTAAATGTGTGTGTGTTGGATTGTGTGTGTGTTTGTGTACCTGAGGTCGATGTGCATCAGCTGCAGGAACTTGCAGACATCAGAACAGGAAGTCAGTCTGTTGAAACTCAGATTGATATCTGAGATCGAGGAGAGGAACTCCGCCAGCCTGCAGCACACAGAGCATGCACATGTGGTTAGCCATCTGTCTTCAAGACACTCTTTGACCTCCATCACATAGTGATGATGTCAGGGCCACCCTGCTCTGTGCGTGTGTGTGTGTGTGTGGGTGCGGGTGTGTGTATGTGTGTACCTGGGGGGTGTGGAGGTCAGCTGGTTCTTGCTGAAGTTAACAGTGGTGACACTTTGATCTGCTGCAGCATCAAACAGCTCATCTGGAATCTCACCTGCCTGCTTCTCACTGAACACAAACACACACTCTCATTACTCTGAAATGTACTTGTTTTTAATTTTCATGTTGATCAGTCATCATGCAACAACACAACATTCTCAGATAGATAGGAAACTAACACGCAGATTTTTATTTGAGGTTCGAGCCGAAAGTGAGCAGACCTGAAATGTCGCAAAAACTTTGCACAAAGCACAGGTGGCAGCTCAGAGTTGAAGCAGGACGGCCTTCTGGACACAAGTATCTGATAGCAATACCACTGGACAATATTTGGAATAACTCTTTATTGAAAACTTATGAATGAAATTAAAGAAAAAAGTGGACAAAGTCCACCAGCGACACTGTTCCTCCTTGACCTCCAGTACTTCAGTACATTTCTCTTTACTGATAAGTAGGTGAACATAGCAGCTGTGAAAAGTGTGTCAAAGTGCATAACTGACAACTGTGAATGTGCATGGTCTTATGAGGTTCAACACACGAGAGTGTCACTCACCTGTACTCTAATAATTTGAGCGTTTTAATGTTGTGTACATTGACCCTGGCCTGGCTGGGTAACGTCATAGCCGTCGTTCCTTCATCTGCTTTCTCTGGTTCCTCTGTCCCACACACACACAGAAATTTGAGGGTTCAAATATAAGCTCTTTATTCTCTATTTCATAAAACTACTATCTATAGTCCTCAGAACCAATTTTCAATATTTGCTTAGTAGAAAAAGGGTAATAAATCTTTAAGGTTTCTGTTCAGGTGAATTTGGTTTCACTCTGTAACAAATGTTGGGTGTTGAAAACAGTTTCAAATCAGAACAGGAAGTGAACTGCACCTTTAATTCTTCCTCTTAAATATTTCAGAAGCTCGTTGGTTCCTTTCTGTGATGAGGACGACAAGACGAGTAAGAAGTTAGAAATGGTTCAAATATTAAAAATGAATAAATAGCAACATTACCAACTCATACATATCATAAAGAAGCATCTTAAAACTCATCACCTGTGACAGCTGGAGTGAGCTCTTATCTCACTGACGTGTACGGCTGCAGTTATTGGGATTCACGCAAAACTACATGGACACTGTGCTACGTTCTTAGCTTTGGGCAGATTTTTTTACCAGCCATTTGAATACTTCCACAATCTATTTTGTTTCATATTTGTACTTCATTTAGATACTTTTGTTAAGATTTTTTGTTTTTAAATCAATCTAACATCAACATCCAGATATGATTTAGACACCTCTTTGCAAAACACTGTTTAGTCGTGTATTCTAGTTTATTACTGATATCAGACTGAATTACCACTGCGTCATATTCTGTATTACCGTGTGTGTGCTGTGTGCTGTGTGTGTGTGTGTGTGTGTGTGTGTCACATACAGTGAGCAGGTCTCTCCTGATTCCTCTCAGAGGGTTCCCCTCTAACAGTAACACCTTCAGATTTGGCAGCAGGCTGAGAGTTGCTGGAAGACTGACAGAGAAAAGTCGGTAACAGCTGTTAGTTGAACACATTCAACTGCAAGAGACTAGTAGTTAAATTGGTCACTGACTAGATAATTGTGCAAAAAGAGTCAACTGGTGTGCTGATGCTGGTGACCTACGTGGCGATGTCATTGTTGGTGAGGTCGAGGCGTGTGAGCGTGCTCAGTAAGGTGATCTGTTCAGGGAGGATTTTAATCTTGTTGTCTCGGAGCTCCAGGAGAGAGATGGCTGAGAGGCAGGCCAGCTTCTCCGTCTCCAACTGCTCAATCTGGTTGTTCCCCACATACAACTCCTGCATAAACGCGCGCACACACACACACACACACAAAAAAACAAAAAAAAAAAAAAAACAGACTTCATTATAACAACATAAATGAGTCCAGGAGCAGAATGTTTCAGAAATGCACAAAAAGCTCAGTCAGCATTTATACACACCACAAATGAGCCTTACACCTGGGGAAACTCTCATGTTGCCATGGTTACCTTGAGGGCAGGTGCAGGGAGTTTGGGTAGGAGGCGGAGCTTGTTGTGTCGGAGGTAGAGCTGCTCCAGAGCGGTCATCTCTGATATGCTGGCAGGAATGTCAGTCAGCTGGTTGTTGCTGCAGTCCAACAGCTTAACATCTGTCCAGTCAAGTCAGAACTGAGTGAGACGGACGCTCTGACGGGACGGTCAGTCAATGTTTCAGCGCCTCAGTAAACTGTAAAGTCCATCATGTCACGCTCACTACTCTGCTGCTCACACTTTCTCTTTTTTAAACACAAAAACTGTTCTCACTCACTAAGTATTTTCAAACATATTTCCTTTCCATTGCTGTTACAATTGAAAACATGGATGTTTCACACACATCTTCCTCCCAGCAGCACAGGAGATCTTAACAGTCAGTACAGTTTCAGTGTGGGAACCAAAGATTTATAACTTACAAGATTTAACCAAAGAGTGAGAATGCTGACCAATGGCTCGAAAAGTGTTTAGCAGAGAATTATGACGTCGCAGTGAAGTTGACTTTTAAACTTTTGGATATAAAATGTCATATCTTTGTCATTTTATTCTATTAGGCATTTGTATTTGTCATGTATAGCAAATGAATTGAGTGATGGCCAAAAACAGGTTTAGTGAGGTCACTTTGAGCTTTGACCGTCAGCCACCAAATTCTAATCACTTCATTCTTGAGTTAAGTGGATGTTTGTGCCAAATATGAAGAAATGTCCTCCTGGGATATTACATTCACAAGAATGGGACAGACAGACAATACAAACACATAATACCTAGAAAGAAGTAGAGTAATACAGAAACAGAAATGTACTCCGTATAATATGGTACTTATTTTAAAATGAGAGCGACAGAGTGATGAGGATGTACTGACTACTGATGGAAAATAACGGAAATGGACATTATACTAATATTTGGAAGACAATGGGTAAACATGGAAGATTGTTAACAGCAGACAGTCTTGCTTGCAAATTAAAATATGAGCAAATCATACTTAAGTATGAAAGCATATCAAAATCAGATAAGGTAGAAATAACAATCTTTCTCTCACACAGTCTACGCCAGTTTCAGGCGTTCAGATTTTCAGAAAAGCGACCATGCAAAGAAGCAGAAAAGCTGACACACACAGTAGCTGCGCTTACTTGAGAGCTGGGCCAGACAGTCAGGCAGACAGCTGAGCTGATTGTGAGACAGGTTCAGTGTCTGCAGACAGGCGAGACGTCCCAGGCTGGAGGGCAGACCCTTCAGATGGTTACTGGACAGGTCCTTAAATCAGCCACAACAGATAGGACACCTCTGTTAGCTAATCACACAACACAACAGAGACTGAGTGTCATACACTACACACAGTGTGTGTTAGTTACCAGCTGGGTCAGGTTCTCCAGTTGTCCCAGTTCTTCCGGCAGGATCTCCAGCAGGTTTTTCTGGAGTGTGAGACTACAGAGGTTCTTCAGAGCACACACCTCCACTGGCAGTGATCTCAGCTGGTTATGACTGGAAACACAGGAGAATAAACACACATCACATCAGACTGTCGCCCCAACGCTGCTGCCAGAGATTTAGACCAGTTAGGGCTGTGGTTATGTTCAGGCGTGTGTGTGTGTGTGTGTGTGTGTGTGTGTGTGTGTGTATACGTGTGTGTATACGTGTGTACCTGAGACGCAGTTGCTGGAGCTCCTGCAGTTCTCCCAAAGTGTTTGGTAAACTGCTCAGCTGGTTGTCGTGGAGCTGTCAGGGCAGCATGAACATTTAAGTTTCACAGCTAGAATTCAAACAATAAATGCTACTGATGTCATATAGGAAATACATCAGCAGATAATACCGTAGATGCTGTGTATTCACTCAGTGTGTTAGTCACTCAGTACATGGCATGTTCTTGAGTTAAAAAGTCGATGAGTTAGGCTGGGACTACTTTACAGGAGCTCTGAGTCATTTTATCCCTCTTCACCCTGGACCCAACTTGGGAACTGAACAGCAGTTCCCTCAACAAAAGAGCATAGTAGAGGATGTACATTCTGCCACAAATGAGAAATTTCAGCCTGCCTAAGATGCTGTTGGTGCACTTCCACACAGCCATCCCATAGACCTTCTTCACCTCCCCCATCACCATCTGGTTCACTACTGCCACTGCCAAGGACAAGGACAGACTGCAGCAGAGAAGGTGATTGGCTGCAATTTGCCGTCCCACCAGGACCTGATGCCTACAGGACCCTGGGGCAGCCAGATAAGATTGTGGCTGACCCCTCTCCTCTTGAACACAAATCATTTTCATTAACTATACATCTCTTTAAGTATTTTGAAAACAGAAATAGTCACTTATTTTTCATTCCCATAATTGCCATTTTTTCATTTACATTTCTTGACTTTTGCAGTGCCTGCGTTTATCTTTTATTTTCTCTTACTATATTTATATTATGCACCATGACAGCAAGGCAAATTCTTTCATGTGAAAACCCACTTGGTCATCAACCTGATTCTGATTTTTGATTGTTATTTTAGATCTGCTCAATAAAATGGGACTCCATTTTTACAACATTTCAGATTTGTCTCGTTTTTTTCAGTTTAGTTCTTATGTGGTTAGTTAATTCAGTTAGCTTTCTTCTAATAGAAGCTGTGGAAACTTCATAAAAACTTTTAGTCAGGCTTTTCAGAAGCAGACATAACAACAACGAGCATACTGGGAACCAGTGACTGGTGGGAGACGACGATGTGTATAACTTGGTGGAAGAGTCAGGCTTCTTACTGACCGAGCTGATGCTACTTACATCCAGTGTAGTTAGAGCAGGCAGCAGTCTGATGTCATCAGACAGTTTTGTGAGCTGATTGGAGGAGAGCAGCAGTTTGGTGAGGTCAGTCTGTTCCCACCAGCGATCTGATGCTCCGAAGGACACATTCTGCTGCGCTTCCTCTGGTGTGTCAATATTCAGACGATACACGTCCTGAGGGACTGAGGAAAGTGTTAATATGGTTATTACACACACGCACACACACACACACCATGTTAAGCTGGTTAAAGAGAAAGAAATCTGGTTTTTAGCATCATTTTTATTCTTTTCATCTCTTCTGCCACTTTGGCTTGAGCGGTTTCTAAAATATTAGTTATTAAGAAATCCAGGCAGTATGATTTTCAGTGCCCTCGAAAATACAGACGCTCCTCTTTCTTTAAAACTAATACAGCAATGCTGTGTTGAGGTGATGTAGTGCACAGCATGCACCACTAGAGGTCAGTCTGTACAGGTGGAATGGGCAGCTGAGCTGAGAAAGAGGGCCACTGCCAGTGGTGGGGATAACATTACAGGACTAGTAAAAAAGGAAAAAAAAAAACCCTTTGCCCCTCTTTCAGTGTATTGCCTCATATGATGTAACTTTATTTTGAGATTACTTCTTCCGTGTACAAAAGCATTTTTTATTAGCCACGTGATTTGTCATGTGTGATTTGGTGTGGCTGGAAGAAACCTGTCCCTAAGAACACACTCTAATGTAGACTTGAACATAACTTTAAATATTGACTTATATTCAAATTCATTCATAGTTTAGATTGGTCAAAAACTTTAAATAATTTGTCAAAAACAACAAAATTACCTGCAATATTTTGAAATGTAAACACTGGCCTACTAATGTGAACTAAAGTCTCTTTCTCTTTGTATTTCACACCAAACATTACATACACATATTTTAGCACCATTTGAACCTACACTTGGCGTTTGTCCCTTTATTTTATTGTCAGTGACACTATAAGTTAGTAATTAACGGCTAATTAGTGAGAGTTACCGTCCGTTAGTCCTCGGCCGGACAGGTTGAGCTGACCGCTCTTCCTCGCTGCCTTCAGCAGACCGTAAGGGACCGCCGGCTCCGTCTTCTCCGTCCTGAAGCCCGCCAGAGAGTCCACCTGACCCGCTCGTTTGAATCGAGACATATTTAGTGAAGTGAGTTCAGCGGAGCACTAAATGTTTACCTCTACACACCCAAACTGTCTTCCGCCCGCCAGCAGCAACAACAACAAGGCTTCCGTGCAGGATCCTTCAGAATAAAAGCACTATCCTTTCAATTGGAACAGATGTGCCATAAAACTGCCAAAAAATATGCCCCACTGGCAAATTTCATACCTTCTCTTCACACCACTTTTTTTTCAATTTAAGGAAAACCACATAGCCACTTGAAACTAGTCAAATGCCTACATTAATGATTGTAGATTTAAAGAAAAGTCACTGTCTCATTTTATTCTGAAGGGCATTTGAGCATCGCTGATGGGAAACCCGGAGTTGGTTCAAATATTCTTCGACAGCGTCATTTTACATTTATAGGGTACTATATATATTTGTAGGATCAACATTACATACGTCCTATCAACTTTGCAAAAATGGCACACAATGGTAAGGTTAAAAATAACAGCAGTTGCCCCCCTTATAACCCCCCAGGGGCGTAGCCAGATGTAAAATTCGGGGCTCAGCCCGAATCAGAGGGGACCCAGAGGCATAGCCTACTCTCTGTAGTGTTATAGGCATTAACTTTCAAGTCATTTTAGATAGGCCTATTAGAATGCCTAAAAATCTGTTTATTATTTTGGAAAAAACTGATAATTTCAGAGGGGGGAAAAATCCTATAGAGCCTGTATCCTAATTTGTATCTATTCTAATCGTTCTTCAGCTGTCTTCATCATTCTTACACCATAACAGAACAAATGTTAAGGATGATTAATGTAACTTCTGCCACCTGAAAAGGGGTAAGTGTCTGATGTTACTATTTTTAGTTGAAGAAATTTGGCATAAATAGCATTTCTAATCTTCAAACCTGTTTTTGTTATGCTGGAGTAGAGTTCACAGAATGAGTCTTCAGCTGAAAAATCTGGAACACCACAAATCAAAGATCCATTACAATGCAAAGTAAATGTGATCTTCAGTGCTTTGAATTGAATATTAGGCCAATGGATGAACATTTTCTAAGTTATATTAGATTTCTACAGGGAATAAACAACATAAGCATATCCTATTATCTCAGTGACAACACTGAAATTATTTTAGAAACTTGAAAGATTCTAGGCTTTTGGGAAAACAAAAGACCCCAGATGCAACATCGGGTCTTCAGGTGCCCACTTAGCCAAGTGTCTCACCTGACCTTGCCCAGTACTTTTTACCATTGTACTGGAAGTAAGTAATTTTTGAGGTAGTTATTAGTTACTAAATGAACAAGTAGTTACATAACCAAGTTAATCAGGATCCATTCATTGTAAAAGTGATAAACATGTTCATTAGGAAGTAATTAATTCATAATGATTAACAGAGTATCTGGCCTTGACATTACATACTGTAGACTGTTAGCCTGTTGTTCTCCAGTTAATTCATCATCCTGTTGTTCCTGATTTGTTTCTCACTCATTCATTGACAATACACAAAAATGTGGTGAGCTTCATCGTATTGTGTATTGTGTATTGTGTATTCTGTGCTTATACCATGAGAGATTGAGCAACTGCCTTTAATTACATAATTACTACTTATGTAATCTTGAAGGCTAGTCTCGTACAGCAGCTTCAGGTTAAAATCTAGTTTGGAGGCCTTTATTATTGGATTTTATATGGCAGACTTTCTGTATCACATGTAATAATGGAAATAATAGTATGCATTACCTGGCTTATATAGTCCTTGATACTGACATGTGGTCTGATAAAATGGTTCTGAATTCAGGAGAACTTCTGTGTGTGAATTAACACGTCCCTGGATGTTTGAACATAGTGTTTATGGAAATTTAATCACTTCAGATTCTTGCAGAAATTAGTCAATGTGTCACCTCCTATATTCCTCATGTTATGTAGCATGTACATGGACTGGTTGATGAGTAACACAGCAGATAACACACACACACCTGTTGATTGCAGATTATAACGACCTCTCTCCGGACTGTGTACTTCGACCACCATTAGCGTGAGGTGTGTGTGTGTGTGTTTCTCAGTTGAGCAGAAGGTCCGGTCCTGGCCTGTTGAGTCGAGGCGTTCTGTTATATTCAGGATGAATCTGTCTTTTCTTGTGTTGTGTGTGCTGCTGTCTGCCTGCAGCTGCTCAGCTAAAGGTACAACCTTTATATTCTGTTTCATCTCTCCAAATATGTGTGTGTGTATATATATATATAGGGAGGTTATGTTTTTATATGTACGTTTGCTTCAAATTCAGGTAAGAAACTCTGATGGCAGCCGGATGTATGTTGCTTATGTCGTTAAAGTTCTACTGTGTAGGATTTTGGGGGATATATTGGCAGAAATTGACTATATTAAGTTTTCTTTGGCGTATAATCACCTGAAAATTTGTGTTTTGTGTTTCTTCAGAACAAGCCTTATATGACTTTTTTAGTCATTAGTTTCTTTTCCTACTCTTGTAAATAACAATAGACCCTTTTTCTCTTGAAACTTTACTCAAAATCTCAGCTTATTCTAAAGACTGAGATTCAGTCCGGTCATGTTCAGACTAATGTTTGTCTTTAACATGGTTCAACGAAGAAAAGAAATACTTCCATCATAGGTATGACACCGCAGTTGTTATTTGTTGTCATAGAAAATGTGCATTATCAGCTCCCTCTTAAACAGTTTTGTGTATGTGTGTGTGTGTGTGTGTGTGTGTGTGTTTGTGTGTGTGGGTGGGTGGGTTCAGGTGTGCGGACTGGCATGCGAGTAGCAGCAGGATCTCAGTCAGTGACTCTTCAGCCGTGGTTGGTGGGTCTGACAGCTGTAGTTGGTTTCCTCTTCATCATCTTCACCATCCTGATCATTCGCAGAATCTTCGGGAAGAACAGGTCAGCTACACACACACAACATACGACACTACTACAACTCTGCTGCACTTGGTTCACACTTTTTGTTCGAGGTATTAATTATAAGAAATATTAACATGATGTGAGCCGAGTTTCTCTCTGTGGCCCTGAATGTCATGTGTGCAGCAGACACAGAATAATGGACTCTTACACCTGCTCCATTCTAGTTGTGTGTCATGCAGTATGAATTACTATTACTCTGATAAGTAGGGGTCAACTGATATTATTTTTAAGGGTCGACACCGATTATTAGTAGTTAACTAGACTGATAACCAATATTTGAAACTGACATGCATTTACAATAAAAATAAAAATCTTTCTGTCAATATTTAGAATTTGGAATATAACAAACTCCAACACAAAACTTTGTTTAAATGCCCTAATCATAAAGGAAACTTTCTACATCATATACAGCAAGTTCCCAGCAACTATTTTTGTAAAGTCAAGTAAAAATTTAATTAAAAAAATAAATAAATGAAAATAGCTCCCTGTGGTTTTACAAAGTGAAACTTCCTCCCATGCTTACACTTTCTTTGCACTTTTGAATTAATTAATTTTATTGCGATCGTTAAAATAAAACACCGATACAGATAATCGACAACATGCCAAATATCGGCTCATGCAATAATCTGTTGACCCCCACTGATAAGTGCAGGTAAAACATGTAAAAGTTAACTAACTTGTGTGGTTGTTGTTGTTTTCTTGTGTTGCAGGGAGGATGAAGAGGAGTGGGGTTATGACAACAAGGCACTAGAGACAGATGAAGGTGATACTAAACAGACCAGTCTGTAAGCAGCTGAAGAGAACCACTGCCATCACATCCAAGTCACCTGCTCAAAGGGTGCTCTTCCCATCGAAGAATGCTGCTTTGAATTCACTTTCGTCAGTTTTCTTGCACAAGACATGTAGAATAATTCAATTTTATGGAATGGTGAGCCATAGAACAATAAATAAATACAATAAATTCATTTTGAATATTACACAACCATGAAGTGCTGTAGTTCCATCTCACCACTAGAGGGGGCCATAACACAGAAGATATAATGACCAGAAACCTATGACTAACCAGATATGTCATATAGAAAGTAATTAAAGGAAAATCCTGAATAAATAAGTGAACAAACTAAATAAATGCAGCTGCTTCCATACACATCTATGGAAATAAATGATGCTGTTTATCCTATATGACATTGGAGGAATGCTTTAATGATGTGACCTTCATGGTCACCAGATCTCAACCCAGCTGAACACCTGTCCTCCATCACCACCATCACCAACACCAAACATTTGACAAGATGCACTGAGGCTGTTCTGGAGGCTCAGGGTGGAAACTTATCTGTATGTCTGGTCCTTTCATGTGTCACTCATCTACTGACTGACTAAGATTACTGCTCCTCCAGTTAAAGGACTGTGATACTTTGTTCATGTACCATGATACTATAAAGAGCTGTTATTGTCACAGTGTTCGCCTCAGCGTGTACTCCTTCCTCATGCTGCCTCTCTGTCCCTCCATCCAGCCTCATTCCCACTTCTCCATATTGTCATTTTCTACCCGTCCACCAGATTCTCTTGTCATCCCCCATCCTGCTGATAACCTCACCTGAGCTTCCCTTCCCATCTCCCTCTGCACCTCATTTCCTCATCAGCCGCTCACTGTACAGATGTTCCTCTGCCAGATGCCAAAGATGTCATGTGCTTCATGCATAACCAAAGACACACCGACCAATAAGGAAGAGACTCAAAATGACCACAAAAAGATGTACAGGAACTGCAAAGAAACCCAAAATTACCTTGAGGAGACACAAAATGACTACAAAGAGAATGACAAAGGGAAGTAAAACAACAAAAAAGAAGCAAAACTACCACAAGATATGTTTCTTGCTCCTATGTAAGAGTGGTGGTGGGGCCTTCTGCATATAAGTGCCCAGAGGCCCACTGTCTTACAATACATCCATATACTTTAGACTGTATATAAAGATTTCTTCTTCTTCTTCTTCTTCTTCTTCTTCTTCTTCTTCTTCTTCTACTTTATTATTATTTATTTATTTTTCTTTGTATAAAGTCTGTGGGCTTTACACAGGGGCGCTGTATGTGGGAGAAAATGAATAACGATTTTTAGGAGCCCATAGACATATAAAAATATTAAGATTTATTTTTTTAATAGAAAATTATTAACCTATCACCATTAACCGGATATTTTACTTAGAATGCACTAACTAATACTCATGTTTTCTTTTTGTTTTTTTTGTTTTGTTTTTGGCAACAAAAAAAGTAAACATTCAGAGAGTCTCTGTATTGCCTCGTCCCCCCTGTATTTTCATGAAATGGTTCAGTCCTGTCTCTACACCTGGTGTAAACGGAACTCGCTAACAGGGCGGAGTGAGGGGTGTCAAGTAAGGCTTAACAGTCAGTCTCGAAAAGAAAAGTCTTGGTACCAAAAACCAGAGAAAGACAGAAGACAGAAAAGAAAGGAGGACAACATGTCACCCAGTTCTTCACAAAAAAAGGTGGGTCACCGTGAGTGGTGGAAATTAACCTGTTTAGTCCATAGTGAAATAAGCTACGTTTCCTCCTTTGACATTAGCTAATATGTTTACAGAAAGCTGTGAGTGTTTACATTTTGCTTTGTTTTTAGCCGTCGTTTAATAAATACACATAAACTTTTAGCAGGTTATTCATTCTAAATCACTTGTCCCTGTCCTTACCTGGTAACAGGCCCAAGTACAGATGCAGCTTCATCCTCAGCAGCCATGTCTCCCCAAACCCATCCACCCACACACACACACACACACACACACACACACACACACACACACACACACACACACACACACACCGGAGAACCTGCCCGGCTCCAGGCTGAGGGAGGAGGTGAGCAGCACTCTGTCAAATGACATGTCGGTTAGTCACTGAAATTTGGGTTATGATATTATCATTAGTGGTGGAGAAAGTGCTCAAATGCTTTACTTGATTAAAAGTAGAAATACCACAGTCTAAAAATACTTAATTACAAGAAAAAGTCCTGGATTCAAAATGTTACTTAGTTGATGAGCAAAATAATAATGATAATAATAATAATAATAATAATAATAATAATAACAATAATAATGATAATAATAACTTTATTTATATAGCACTTTTAAAAACAGTTGTTTGCAAAGTGCTTTGACAAAAAAGCAAAGCCAGCAACTCAGGGAACAATAAAATAAACATAGACAAACACACCAAAGAGAGAAAGGGCTAAAACAGTCAAACTAAGAGCAAGAACAAGAAGTGTATACAAAAGTCCAACAACAGTACACCGCTAACAGGAATGAAAGTGATAGGGCTGGCAGATCTCAAACAGCAGTTTCTAAAACTGAATTAATCAATTTAAGAAAATGTATTTTAAGTATCAAAAGTTTTTTTTTGGTTTTTTTTTAAGTACTCATTATGAAGAATGACTCCTTTCAGTGTATCATAATCATACAAATATTATTTAAATCATAACATGACCTCCTTTCAAAGGTAGAGTCATTTAAAGCCTTGAATGGGTCAGCTGGGTCCTGGAGGTGTGGTTCCAGTATTCGCATGGGATTCATGTGGCATATGGCAGTGGGGCCCAATGTAGTATTTCTTCACTAGGCCCAAAATCCTTGGTGACACCCTTTGAAAAAAAAGAGACGCTAAAATCACCCAAATTATCACATATTCTGTGCAAATTGTTTAAAACATGTTTTGAATTTGGCAAAATACCATCTATGTGGCTTCAATCTATCCAACACCACATTCTCAAAGAAAGGACCTGAGGGTGCCTTTGAATTACAGAGAGATGAATTTAATGAGCACAGTTTACAAAAGGGATACTCGACTCACTTTGCCTGGGGGCCACTTTTGCAAAATGACAGAAGAAAAGTTAATAAACAAACGTAAGTAATATTTATCACTATACAGTAAATACTAAATAAATTGTTTTTATTCAGCCTTTTTACATTTACTGTCCTCACTCAAATTGACCAAGAGGTAAATTCAGTCGCAGCAGCCACCCTCAAGTCAGGTGTTTCAAGGATTTGAGGACAATTGGACTTTAGACCACATCTTTGTCAGGGGGTCTGGGGGATCCTCCACTTTTTTTAATAAACAAGCTCTATTTTGATGGGTTTTTTTCTGCACTCTGGGACCTTATTTACATTGAAAGTACACAACAATTTCCAAGTATAAATCAGTTTACTTTCACTGTGAATTAGAAAATGGTTGGCGGGCCACCCAGTATCCTATGACATCGCAGACTTGGCCCATAGGCTGTAAGATGAGTATCACTTGTCTGTAAGCTGTATTCTACCATAACTAATGAGAGGCTCAGAACAGCTCCTTATTGAAGAGCAAAATAGGTTCACAAGCCATAGACGTGTCGATTGTGACTTTGTACTGTTTGCAATATAAAATAAGCCAAAATATTCATGCTTTATTGACTTTAATCAGGCCTTTGTTATGATTAATTGCTTATAGATTTATTGGGGTAAATGGATAATTTTACAAGACTCTATAGGCTTTCTACAGGACTGAATGAGTAACACAAAGACTGGTTCCCTTCCTCATCATTGGTAAAACAGAGTGATTGATACCTTGTCCCCCACATTGTTTGCAATTTAGGTAAATGATTTGGACAAAGAAATTGTATGTGTAAACATATTCAGCCAGTAAAGCTGATTCTGATTATATGAAAACCAATATTGTGTTAAACGCACATCATAAGAGTACGCTCATGATACCAGAGTTTGCTGACTAAATACATCAGTTCCGATTAAACTCTTAAAAAGCAGTTTTTATGCGACATGTGTGTACAATGGCTAAGAGTGTAGCCGCACTGGGTAAAGGTTGAGCATTGACCGAAAAAGCACAGCAGATTCAGAAGCCACAGAGAGGAGAGAGGGCTGTTCTGCTCTGTCATTCAGTAAGTGTGAGGTCTGTTCAGGGGTTTGGGTAATATGGAGAGTGTGTGTGTGTGTGTGTATTCTGTCCTGTAATTTTCTCTCTTTATGTCCTGTTGTTCTTCTGGACCAACACTGTGATTGGCTCAGGGCTGCTGTGTTTAAGCCTGATTGGCTGGATGTTTACACCTCTGAGGGAGGTTAATTGCTCATTAACTGGGGGGGCGGGAGCTGGGAGTTGATTGATTGGACTACTAATTACAAGATTGTGTTTTAGTTTACGTGCATGTGTGTGGTGGGAGGTGGGCTGGTTCACATCACTTAACCCTTAAGCTAAAGTTTCAGTCCTGCAGCAGTAAACGGAACGTAAAAATCCTCCGAAAAAAGAACAATGAGCAGCAACGCCACCATAAATAATGATGCCAGTTAAAGGCAAGCCTAAAACAGCAGTGTGACATTTGTTGAAGAGTCCTGACCTTCTCCAAAGTGGGCTGTGGTTGGTCTGATCCAGAGACCTCAAGCCGTCAGCTGTAAGGCTCTAGCTCTGTGGGCTGACATAGACACTAACCTGACCACACTGTTACCACACCCTGAAAAACCAGTGGTCCTCTACACAAGGGTTCTCAGCTGAGGGTGAAGACACTGAGTTGAGCTGGTTTACAAAGAAGTGTTATGTTCCTGCTGGAATAGCTCAAAGGCCCAATTTCAGTGCTTGTGGATCTATTGAAAAGATAACATAATAGGTGGGTTTCCATTACAGATTTACAAATAGAGTGATGTTTTCGAAATGTCGTGATGACTGAGTTTCCATGCATTGATGTTGTGTGACTTTTCTCACGATAACATTCCTAGAAGCAAGGCGATCGATGTTCAAAACATGAGCAGGTTTATTTCTATTGCAGTCACTGCACTCGCCGTCATTATTTCCAATCAAAGACGACGTAGGAGTGTTATGTGAGCAATAATGGAAAGCTGGGAGGTGACAGTGCAGGAATTGTGGATTCAAAATGTTTAGATGATCTACTCATCTTTTGAAGAGTTATGCAATGCAATAACACCTCTTAAAGCGTCTACTGCATCATAAGGGAGCCAGTTCCTACTGACAAACCATAACCATAGCATCATGTGACCTATAAAAGCAAAAAAAAATTCCATTGCAGTTTTCCAAAATAAGGCTTTTTTTGAATCACCTGAAATACCACCTCATACAAGTGTAAAAAAATGTTTTTGCGATAAATGGAAGGGTTTTTGAAATTAACTTGTTTACAATAGAAGTATTTTACATTTGCAATTTCAATTTGCGCAGTTAGAGGGTTTATGGAAACTTGCCTAGCGTCTTCCAAATCTGCTACAATTTACTGTCACAAAAAAATATGGCCAAGATATACTTGTTGTCTTTGTTTGTTTGATTGATTAGGTTTAGGCAGTAAGATTGGTTAGGGTAAGAGGTCCAGGGTAAGCCAGTCAGAGGCAGAGTTAAGCACAGTAAGGTGGGCCACACAAATTTGCATCTCGTGTGAAACCAAAAGTCAGTATTGACTTATTGTGACTGACGTATAAGTTTATCTCGTCAACGTTGCGAGTTGTGTCATGTCATGTCACACCACATCATCTCATATCATCACAACTTATTTTAAGTTTTTTCTTAACTCACTTAGTTTTGGTGCCTAAACCTTACAAAACTGATGTGAAACCTAAAACAACAGCTCCCAATGACAATTGAGGGGCTGATAACAGCCCTCTGAACCTAGAGGCAGTGTAGCATGCCCCTACTAACCCATATGAGCCTGATTACCTCTGATTTCGTCCGTTTAATACGCTAACATTTTGGGCACTGTGCTTTCTTTTTAAGTATGAGCTGAAAAGATGGATAGTAATCTCATGTCTGTGTGTGAAGTTAGCATAATTACTGGAAACGGGGAAACTGAATATGCCTCCAGAAAAGACTTGTATGTGGACTTCAGTTTTCAAAAGTTTTCTCAAGTTTGATCTGGAAGGCAGAAATTTGAATTCTATCACGTGTTAACTCTCAGTGGTTCCCTGCCGTAGCTGTCAGATCAGTCCAGCATCATTCTTTTCAGCCATCATATAAAACGTGCTTAGACTGAGTCTTTTCAGTGTAGTTTGTCTTTGGCTCTAAACATCTACAGAGGTTTATTACATTTTTAAATCAGAGTATAGAAGTTTATGTTACGCCCCTCCTAACATATAAGAGGCTGATAACCACTGATAATGACCATTCAATGTGATAATATTCTAAGCAGGTATCAATGGTCTTTTATGCCTTCTTGTATTTTTTCAGCTGATAAAAAGGGAGATCTAAATTTGAGTGTGTTCCTGGCTGTGTATTACTGGAAGAGCTCTGCTCATTTAGGAAATCTCATGCTTCCTTGAAGGGTTCTCAACGGCACCCTAAAGGGTTCTTCTATAGGCCCTAAGGCACAGAATTATATGAGGTCTCCTGTTGAACCCTTTTGGTTTTGAGGGTGTGAGGAAGATGGAAAGAGGGAGAGAGAGCGAGTGAGAGAAAAACAGAAAAAGGTCAATGCCATTATTTTAAAATGGGCACTGAGTCACGGACAGACAGACAGACCATCTCATAATAAAAACGGGTTTGACCTTACTTGTGTTTTAACCATATATGATAAAACTCGTATACCAGCCATAAGAGTCCCCATGTAAAGCATTTGATGTGTGTGTGTGTGTGTGTGTGTGTGTGTGTGTGTGTGTGTGTGTGTGTGTGTGTGTGAGTGTGTGTCCCTGTCCCTGTGTGTGTCCAGTACTTCCTAATCCGCCTCTTCGCAGTGACGGCCCACTCAGAGGAATCAAGCGAGGGGGTGGCTGGCTGGTTTGGTTGGTTGGTGTCTGGTGCTTTTTTCCACTCTGAAGTCCCTCTAAGATAGAGGGACTGGAACTTGATTGGACTTTTTAAACTGGGAGTCCCTGTGTGAAGACGCTGTTGGACAGGTGCTGAGAGACGCTGGAGAATCAACACTGGGATCTATTCAGGACTCGCAGAGACTGTGGCACAGAGTGAGGGTGATCAGAGGAGGCCTGACAAAATCTGTGTCTTGTGGATTTTTGCTTGAATTGAAATAATTCAGATGACTTATGTTATCTGCTGTGTGAAGCTTTTACAACTTCTGTGGTGTGCAGGGGATTTACTGGAGGCTGTGGGGGACATGAGGACCACAGCTTAGGTTTATAAAGACAGAACTGCTAGAGGTTGAACACATGGTGGACTGGGACCTTTGTGAAAGTATCTACCTGGTAGTGTTTTGACTCAGAGGGAGTCCAGCAGGACTGAGAGGAGAAACGGAGCTGGATCAGGCTACAGATGGCTCAGTAGTTCAAAGGTATGTTTTAGGTTGTGTAGGCTCAGTGGTTAAATCTTCTCTGAGTGAATAACTTGTTGAAATTTGTGTGACTGGACTTAATGTGTCCAACCAGGAGCACAGACTGTCTGATCTCAGATGCATCTTAAAATTCTTACTTAAAATACATATTCCATGTAAATCTCTTTTATCCAACTGGAAGTTAAACGAAGGAGACCTTAATTTTATTGACACTGGAAACAAAAGGCACGTCCGAAAAAGTTCTCTCTGTCTTAGGAATCAGAATAAACTACAACTGCGATCTACAGGGACCAGGATCTACAGGGTCTGGGACTGAACTTATAGAGAAACCGATTCTCACCAACAAACTAAAAAAAGGCTGAGAAATACTGAGGAAAGCACAACACCATACTGCTCGGCTCTTGGATTTACCACAAATCCTGTGTTCATTTGACACTTCGACGGCTCCCCTCTGTTGTCATGGCGATGTCAGCTACACCAGGAGGCTGCGGTGAGGCGGACAGCTCGGTGAAGTGGCAACTGTGTTATGATGTCACTGCCAAGACATGGTGGATGGTGAGTTTGATTTCCAACTCTTGACTTCTTTAGGGGTCTTTTTTCTTTGTTTTTTTGCGAAAACTGATCATAAGGGATTTTTTTTTTTCATTTTTGAAGATTTGTCTTTAGAGCATAAACATTTTAAAGGTTTAGCCCCCCTAACAAGAACACTGACACCTTTGACTGCAGTTTTTTTTTTTACTTCATTTTTGGATTTTAACAGTGAATGAAACATTTTCTCTTACTAAATGTCACACTAAGAATCAACAGCAGCTCTGTGTCTGTCGTGCGGTTGAGTCACGCTGGCTCTCACTGCCACTGAGATGTGTAAGATTGCTTTATTTGCACCCCTTCGACACCTGGATTGTTTGTATAGTCGCCAGAGTTATTACAGCTTTGTTTTTCTGTCTGAAGCTCTGGCAGTCTTTGCCGTCAGAAATAATGACACTGTACTCACTGAGCTGAATGCTGAGTGAACACTGGTTAGCTATTTGGAAGAGAAATGGCAATTAACTCTTGCTTAAACTTACTTTACTTACTGTAATTGTGCACATATTTTCCCGGGGCAGTGAGGGATTATTAGCGGTATTTTAAGTGACCTCTAATTAAGTGGTTTAGACAGTCAACTGTTGGCTTGCGTATACTCTTTGCTCATCTTTCTTGCCCTGTTTAGCCTGTTTTTAAGAAATCACATGCAATTAAACCAATGAGCCAAGCTACAAAAATGAAGCTCTAGTTTGAATTAAGTAAAAGTTTGTTAATTACTTGCCATTTACTGTTCTGTCTGTGCCCCTCTGCCCTCTGGTGCACAGGTGACACTAAAGGCTATACTAAAATAAATAAATAAATAAATAAAAAATCTTGGATTTACTTCATCCAGTAATGTTAACAATTTCCACCATACTGAGTGTTGTGTTAAAAATAATATAGTGACACCATTAAAATGGCAACAACTGACTTATGTGAAACCAACATAACTTTGATTTGATAAACTGTGTTGATTAATGCCAACATAAAGACATTTCAGTGTACTGACGTAACTGCCTTTATGTAACTTAACAGTTGGACCTCCATTACTCAACCGTATTTGGTGAGTAAAACTACACTATATATTGTAGATCCAACTTAACTTATTTAAATAAGAATGGCACACAATGGAAGTTGTTTTACTTAACTGGTTTTCATTGTTATAATGATAGTAATTGTACATGGAAAAAAGAGAATTGTTAACCAACTTAAAATAATTACTTAATTTGGTAACACATAAATGGATGAACCTTTCTCAACTTGATTTCCATGCAGCTGTGTAAATCGAACTTGTTTTCTTGATTTGAAAAAACTTTATTCATTTATGTTATGGATTTAAGTAATTATTTTAAGTTGGGTAACAATTCTTTTTCAGAGTAAGTAAACCTGATTATGTTAACAATTTCCACACAGTGTAGTTCAGTAAATTCAAATTACACTACTTTGGTTTTGTGAAAAAATTAATTTGTCGTGAAAATGTTTGTATTACTTGGCTTGCTGGTTGTTATTTGTATAGATTAGCCAACATAGCTTATTTTGGTGAGAGAAAGACAGAGAGAGAGAGGAAGTGAGAAATGCAGCTGAGAGACTGAAGCTTCTAGTTATTGATTGTGACTCTGATTCATCATATTATTTAAAAACTGTGTGATAAGAAAAAACAAACAGCCTCTGAAACAGAACCAACAAGTCAGTATTTTTATTTCAAGCCCTGTGAAATATATATTATATATGCAGACAGACTTTACATTAACATCACTATGATATTTCATTTTTTATTCTACAATAACTCATATTTATAAGTCATGAGTGACTTTGTCCAATTTTATATTTGTAGTAACACACAAAGGCCTACTCAATAATGAGTTTGAGTTTATGAGGGAGTTTAGGATAATATTACAGCGGCTGTTGTTTGTGCAACATTGTAAAATGAATGATGAGAATGATGAAATATCACTAATTGGAGAAATAAAGAGTTTAGTATTTTTAACCCTCTCTGTATTATGGCTGCTTTTGGTTTGCTTTTGTGCATAATTATTTGTGTAGATTCAGTTTAGAATAGTGATGTACTAAACTGTGCCATGTCCTCTATTCTGTACAGTTGCAGTGTTGTTAGAAACCTTTTCTATTTCTCCATTTATCCTGTCTGTGAGATGACAGCACCACCATAATTATTCTAGTATTTATTGTTCACTTTTGTTGCAAACTAAAGGCCGAGTGCCTCCTCATAACTCGGTCACATCCAGTTAGTTTTAAACAACTCGCTGGGTGGCAAGTGATGTGTAGGAGGGCAGCAGGCAGTAATGATCTTTATAATGAAGGGGAGAGGAGGGGTCACAGAGAGGGGGCCGCAGATGCTCCTGGGGAGGAAGCCTCTCATTACCAGCATAAAGCTGCACTGACCCAAATACGCTTTCCTTTATATCTGCTACATGTTGTAACTTTTACCAAACAATATTTGTGAAAAGTTACTTTTTTCAGCAACTCGACCTGACTAGTTGCCAGCAAAATCACACACAAAAAGAAGGTTTGGAGTGTCATTCTTGTGGTGTAGATTTTGATTCGCTGCGCGGACCTGAATGGGCTGACTGCAATTTCTCAGAATTCCCCTGGGCTTAAATCAGGTCAGGTTCGCTCCAATTTCCTGGTGATTTATTTGGTTTTCTTTTAAGTCTGGACCGTAAAGTCTCTGTCTGATGTCATGAATAATGCATGGGCCATCAACTCTCACAGCATCACTCTAGCAGTTGATGGATGGATGGATAGATAGATAGACCATCCAAATAAATACTGGCATTGTTTGTTTCTGCAAACCATGGATATGTAAAATTTGTACGTTTCATATGCAGCAGATATGCTGAAACTTATGTCTCTATTTTTAATTTTATGTTTTGACAACATTGTAGATAATGATTGGTTAGGTTTAGGCACAAAATCAACTTGGGTAGGGTTAGAAAAACATCATGTTTGGTCTAAAAATACCCAGTTTGGTTACTGAAAACACAGCTGGAAATGTTCCAACATGTCATAAAAGAATTCCTGGTCCTGCGATTTGTTTGAAATACCTGGTTATGTCTGCACAAACATGGTTGAAAATGTCCAGACATGTCGCTGAAAAATACCCGGTTGTTGTTTTCTGATGTCTGCCATTGCCTAAGTGTTATACAATCCACCATGCCCTCTTTCTGATGAGAAACTACACTCATATACATGTAATGTGAATTATGTCACTTTAGAAATGGTATGTTATGTATGAATGTACAAATGTAACGTAACCTTATGGAGAAGAAAGGGGCTTGAGCCAACTGATCAGTTTACAGTCTTTACATTTCAACACCATCGTGTCTTTATCAGAGTCAAAGATAGAAAACCTATGTCCTCTAGCTGAGAAGCTCCTGATTTAGCCACAAATCTGCTGCATGATCTGCGGGGAACCCTGTTTCAAGTAACATATCCGTAGTTTGCAGAAACGTACAATGCCAACATTTTATTCTGGTGACTGGGCTGAGATGATAGAGTGCAGATGTCGGTCCGGCTGCTTTTAAAAAGGCTTACTGTTGTGGAAGACATCAGGTCAGCAGGCTGTTTGCTGGGAGTAAAGTGGCTAAAGGCCAGTTCTTCAGATTTGGTTGTAGGCATGTAAAGAAGGCCGGTGGCTGATGACCAGAGAGGTTCATGGTTGACTTTCATTGCAACATCTGACACATCAGTGTAGCTACAAACTCAACGGATGTGATCCGGTGTCCTTGTTCCAGTTAGAATACATGCAGATGTCAGTTTATGAGTTAACCCTAAAGCAGCAATATCCAGCTTTTAGTAAAAAAGGAGAAAAGAGTCGAGGTGAGAAAATGCTGCAGATTGCACTCTCAGATATTGAAAGGCTTCTGAAATATATCAGTGAGTGCCAGTTGCACTGTAATGGGTTCAGGTCTTTTTTATGTTGTTAAATTAATGATCCTGGAGAATAGCGAGGGTCTCAAAAAAGTCTTCTTCTTGTGTTAGTTAATCAGTAGATGTCACAGAGGATCTGAAGTTTGAATGGAGGCCATTTGTGCTCAGCCCTCTGACTGCCCCCTCTTAATCCTCTCAACAGCTCCCATTTTTGCAGGGAGGCTTTTTGCTTTCTGTGTTAAGAGCATCAGCAACATCAATAGTGTATTTCAGTCAGTATTTTAAGTCAGTTACCAAGGAGCCGAGGCAGTGTTGCACAGCCAGCAGTGCTGGAAGAAGTATTCAGATCCTCTACGTCAGTATACATTGTATACCACATTAAAAATAAACTACATTGAAAATAAAATCCCCGTTCTGAAAATGACAGTGTTCAGAAACATTTTGAAGCTGGTTTCTCATAATTCATCATATTTTTGATGAATCAAAATGTATGATGTACACTGTAAAACAAACAAACAACAAACAAACCGCAACCAACAAAAAACCCAGATTTGTTTTAACTTAAAAAAAGTTAGTTTCTAATTAATTTGTGCTCAAATCGTTTAGTTTATGTAACTAATAGACTTAAGTAAAACCAAATTAACATGGTTCATTTGATGAGAAAAGTTTATTTGTTTTGAATCATTACAAATAACCTTATCTTGTCTTCTTAAATTCAATCAGCTTAAAACTTTAACGCAGCCTGAACACTAACTTTTTTTTAGTTAAATCAAGTAGTTTCTTTTAGCAGTTTATGTAAAGTTGCAATTTAAAAAAAAAAAACCAAAACAAAAACACACTAACGAAAGCAGATAAATTCAGTGAAGTATACAGTACAATATTTCCTTCTGAAGCATAGTAGGCTTAAAAAGTAGCATAAAATGGAAATATTCAAATACAATTTAACTAAAATTTGTACATTACTTGATTAAATGTGCTTAATTATGTTCCACCACACACTGACAGACATATTGTGATTGAGAGCCTTGTACATAATAAGGCAGTACAGATAAGCCTGAGGGAAACACTGTGTTGTTCAGTCATAGTGCTTGCCAGCTTCACACTGCTGGACGACGAGGCTTTCAGGGAAGTCCAGTGTCACTGTGATCTCTCTTGTCAACATGAGTGCCCTCTCATTCATGGAGAGCACTTGTGTTACTGAGCAGCACGCCTCGGACAGTCTGAGAACAGCTCTCAGAGGATGAATGAAGTTTGGGGAAACCTCAGACATCACAGGACCAGACAGGGCTGCGATGATGGATGGCATTCAACTTTCCAACCTACTATTGTCGGTGCAGCAATGCTGTGTCTCTGACACCGTCCTTACTAAAAAACCAGCATCTGTCCTTTAAATTCCTATGTTTATGTTAACCTGACAAGGACCTCTATAGCCTATTTTTCGAACACATTTGCTGACTTAGCTTGGCTCTGTTTGGCTCAGTGCATCAGCCCCGCGCTGCAGGGATTTGTATCTCAAGAGGTACCAGCTTGAAGGTGTATCTTTAACGGATTTCACGCTTGTCTTGAGTCGATGTCATTTAAAAGCAGCAATTTTTTTTTACCACCGTTTATTTTTACACTATGCAATGGATGTTGGTAGCCAGCTACTTATCAACATGGATTTTCTAGTGGTTTTCTAATGATTTTGCTCTACATGTGCTGTTTGTTGCTTGAGAAGCAGGATGATGAAAGGCACTTGAAAGGCAAACATGCTGCTGAATTGTCCCTAAATGACGATGAAACCCATGTGACATCACTGCAACACACTCAGAGGTGGTTTGGTAAGCTTTGACCTGACTTGGGCTCAGCTCGGCACAGCTTGGCACATTGAACCTGGTAATGGAAATGCAGATCAACGTGGCATGGTTTGACTCGGTGAGGCCAAAAGCGCCAATTGAAATGCCCAACAGTGGTCGTCTGAATCATAACTCTGACGTCCTCTAAGTAGTGTCACTTTGTTATTAGGGAGGAGGCGGAGGTTGATCAAATAAAATGTCAGATTGTGACATGAGGGACTGCATCTCACATCCTGGTTATTGCTGAATGCTCAGTGTCATCAGGTTGCCAGCATACAGTGACGTCACTGCTCGGTGTGACCTGTCTATTGCTTTAACTGTCACAGACCATGACACTGAGAAAGACCTCCAACTGTAACTTTATCAGAGATGTTATCACAGAAAGTGTCTAACTGTGTGATGTGTGGATCCAGCAGGAAGAGGCTGAGCTCTGTAAGCCCAGCTGATGAGTCTTAAAGCAGATCATTCCTGCACCAACATCTGTCCTCTGGATGCTCAGAGAGGCACAGCTGCCCTTTATTACTACCTCCGGAGGTTAGGCAGACGGTACTTTGCTGCTTCTATGCACCATGAGTAGTGAAAGGCTGCCCTCTAGCAGCTGAAGAAGGAAGTGTGAAGTTATCTCTGATTATATTTCAGCCATACATAATATTAGTCAGGACATTCAGGTATACACAGGGTGTTTGAACAGGAGTGTCAAACTTTACTCGCTGAACTTAATAAGAATAAAAGTCATAAGGGTGGATTTAATACTCTTTAATCATCATTTTTGTGCACATGTGTTCCCTTGCCCAAAGAGCACCACTTTCATGCTTTGCCCCCTTTGTAGGGGTTTAAGTTTAAGTTCGCTCTTGAAAACAGTCTCACTATGAAGTCCCTAATCTTTTTTTGTAGTGCATTATTTTTACCCTGTATATTTTATTTGCCTAAATTCTGAGTGTGAAATTTATGCTCTTTATAGAGTCCTCATCAAACTCCCACAATGGAACAAGCAAAATGATGATGACTTTTAATTGTCTCAATTTACTGTACAATCTGCATGTATTCAGCATCTGTTTTAATAAGACAGCAGATCATTACAGAGTCAGCTGCTGGACTGCGTCTAGTGCTGAACTTCCAGGATGCACAATGTGAGTCAAGGAGAGCGCAGTTCAAAGGTTGGGTTTCTATGAGATCACGGTGCTCACAAAAGAAATTATAATGTAATAATCTCCCGAAGAGGAGATAGCATGCCTATTGGCCCAATCAAAGATGCATAAATATACACAAACTACACATGTGGGAGGTAGGGAGACAGACAGATGGAGGAGCTGGAGGTGGACATGGTGCTGATATACTGTTTTTTGCTGTTAAACATAGGTATGTGTAGCTGAACACAAACGTCTTTGCAAAATGTATAGTTGCAGCTTGGAGTGAATTACTGTTCAATTTCAAGTCTGATGACCCCAAATCACCACTACTGGTCTGTGTCACAGTAATCTGATTTTAGGTTACTTAATTTGTGTTTCAATCAGGTTTTAGTTATATACAAGCTGATATTTTATACACATTTCGTTTAATCACAACATATTTCCTTGTGGCTCTCGTAAATTCGAACTGTGCTATGTTTACATCTGCTCCTCTAACCTGCAAACTCGCAAAATTGACTGTCACAAATTGCCCAACCCCAGAAAATACAGCAGATTATAATCAATCTCTGCCACACATTTGTCTCCTACGAATACTATAAAAGAAATGGACAAAGCCGCAGTGGTGTTATGCTGTGGTTTGAGGACGACGTTTGCTGGACTTGAAGCCAGTTTGACATACTGGTCAAACTGTGTAACTACAACTTCCAGGTCGTTACATGATGCAGTTGGCACCCATAAAGACTTTCCCCCAAAGCCTTACATTGTGAAAGAGACGTCTCTAAATCACTATCAGGATTTGAGCCATTCAGATCAATAACATAGAAAGCTAAGAAAAACTGAACGATTGAATCATTTTATCTGTATTTACCAGTAAGTTGACTGAAAGTAAGTAGCATGCTTGCTCTAAAGGCCAAATGAGCTGGGTAATTTTACACCCAGTAAGTCATACTTTTTTGGCTTCATGCACCACTGACCCAGTGTCAGTGAACGGGGCCTCACTTTGGAAGCTGAATCAAGATCTCTTCATACATTTGTGATTTGAAGCCCAAAGCTGGGCATTTTGGCAGTTGCCATCTTGTTTCTTTGGAGCCAGAGGTGGCCATATTTGGACCAAAAGTTGAAGCTGACTGAGAACCCAAAAATGCTATGCACACCCAACTATACAACTTATCTGCCTGCATTTGGCTCATGGCAGGGTCTTGTCATTTACAAGGTAGTCACATCCTAAAGCATACCCTGCTTCATCATATATTTTATTGTGAATAGGACCTTAAGTTAGAAAATGAACATCATGTTGTATTTCAACTGAAGAAAACTTAAAACTAGCGATGAAATTTTGGGTTAGGGTTTAAGGATTATGAACTTCTTTTTGCAACCAGTTGCCCCCTGCTGGTTATTATAAAGAATGCAGGTTCTCCACAGGCGTCACTTTGCGGCCATGGAGGCTCCACTTTTTTTTAAATACAGTCTATGGTCTCCTCCAATTATTTACAGGAGCTTCCCTTATATGTTTATATAATGAGGAGAGAGATTTAAACAGCTGCATGAGTATTCAGTTAGTAGCTCAGTGCAGAGTGTGCAGGGTTTAGCCGAATGCATTGCTCCTAAGCCTTGTTAGCAACCATGCAAGATGCAACAGTAAACCAAGATGTTTCAAACTGTTACATTTATTTCTGGCCAGAAAATAATTAGGTGACATGACTAGCATCAGCTATCTCCATTACTTTCGATGCTCTCTACCTGTACCTGTTCACCTCGCGGTCATGCAGAGCCAGCTTGAAACATCTCGTTCTGTCTGCTGACTCAGTGGAATTATAAACTGTATTAGTTACTATTATTCTTATTCTCAGCAATGAAACCACTTTTAACTTTGGTTTGTAAAAAGAGCTTCGGGCACACTGTGTGCGTGCGTGTGTGTGTGTGTGCGTGCGCGCGTGTGTGTGTGCGCGCGCGCGTGTGAGGGAACACACAAGCCTCCAGGGGGAGTCACTATGCAGATTGAAGGAGGCTGAGTCAGCAACTGCTCCACTTCTGTTCTAGGACACACACACACACACATTCATAGTGGCACTGATCATGATGCCTGGTTGGTAAGGCCGATTATCAGTACTTGATAACCTTGTGAGTATCAACTGACATAATAACAGTACCAAGTAGTCTTGAAACTTATCTTGTCAAACGATACCTACATTTATTCCTTTTTGTACAATGATCTAGAAAAAATGCGTGTTTGTATTGTTTTTGCTTGCAGACAATCACCGCAAGCCTTCTTTAATGTAATGCGAGATGTGATTGGCCAACTACAGCAGCAGCTACAACCCATACAGTCTGTAGTATGGTGAAGTTGAGCTTGGTGTTTTGACAGAGTTGGCAATTCAGTGTGCAGAGATGCCCCCAAAACGTTTTAAAGTATATATACTACACGGTCTTGGTACTGGTATCGTAATATTTTAGACATTACCCAGCCCTACTTGTTGGTCTAGTGGGCAATTACATGTAATGATCAGGTCATGGACACACACATATCATGAGGAGGTTGTTAAGACTCTGTACGAGCTGGTATCAGCAGCAGCCGAGTCCAGTTAGGTTCAGTTGAGTATACAGGTTTGTAGTACTAAACAGTCTCAGCAGCGAGCGAATACATCTACAGTAATCTCCAAAGAGAAAATATGTATCAGTCTGTTACCACCTGCACGGTTTAAAACTAAACTTTGCCTCACAGTGCAAAAAAGATTTTGTAACACTGTTGTACAGTAATGCTTCAATTGATAAGGCAGGTGGTGTGGTAACATATAAAGGTGAATGGTCATTGCTATTGTTAACCATTAGCATGCCAACATATGGCTAATTCCTGGAGGCAGTGGAGACCCTTTTAAACTTGTTAAAATATCAGTATAAAAGAACTAATTTGGTAGAGACTCAAGAGACACAGAATGACCACAAAGAGGTTTAAGATGACTACAAAGAGACTTAAAATAACTACAAAGACACGTAAAATGACTAATAGGACTCAAAATGACTAAAGAGAGACGTAAAAAAATAAAAAAAAACAGACATGCAAAACCACAGAGAGATGGCTTACGACTACAAAGTGACACAAAACAAAGGCAAAAAGATGTGTGTCTTTGCTCGTATAAAGGAAAGGTGGTGGGGCCTCCTGCATGTCTGTGCCCAGGGGCCCATTTTCCCATAATTTGCTTATGGTAACTTTAATGAAAATCATGGTAAATCTGTTCATGGTAAATTTGTGCGTATTTTCTATAGTAACAGGGTGGTTGATATGTGCGTGCAACCAACAGCAGCAGCAGAGATGCAAATAGTGTATTCATGTAGGCAGAACCTGATCTAATGTAAACTGTTTCTTTTTTGTTAGTCTTGCTGATGCTGGTATAGATACTCAAAACAAGACATGGTAATATTGATACTTTAGTTACTGACCTGCTGAGCCCTAGCACTTGGATCTAGTAAGGTCAAAAAGAAGTACATTTAAATCTCATATATCTACTGTAGTAGTGCCCATGGTCACAGATCACATGGTCACAGCTAGAAAGGTTACCTGTACCAGTGGGCCTTTTTGGCACTGACTGTCCTAATATGGTTTGGTTTGATTTGTCTTATATTAAATTCATAGAATGATGCTGATTTTATATATTGTATCAAATATAATAAATTCTAAAGTAAAGTAAAGGAAATAGAATAGAATAGAATAGAATAGAATAGAATAGAATAGAATAGAATAGAATAGAAAGGCCATAAAGCACATAAATATGAATATTTATAAATATATTTGGAAAGAAAAAAATATATACATGTGTGTGTATATAATATTTATTGCTTATTGTCTCTAAATAAATGATGTGAAGCAGTATTTGTTGAAGTTGTTGCGCTTGCGTGATTCTGGGGGTTGAATGCACGTAATTTAAGTTACTTTGGATAAACGCTAAATGAATGTAATGTAATGTATTGTAATGACAGGTTTAACTCAAATCTCTGTCTAAAAAGATTAAGTCTGAGATACAATTGTTTGAAACAAAAGTCTTCTTTGTCAAAGATCACATAATTAAAAGAGCACAGTTACAGGAACAGGTTTGAGGCCCGGAGACACATGGGACTGATTTTCTTTTCATTTTCTGTATTCACACAAAGTCTGATGGGAGTCCTGTGATATTAAAACGAGAAGCTGAGCTGGGTGGTGGCTTATAGAGAGAAAGAGCCACTTTGGCTTCAGGCTGCTGAGCTGCTGGATTTCGGTGGCAGTTTGATGTTGCTGGTTAATAAACATTTTCTGCACTGGAGAGGTGAGCAGTATTCCAAAAGGTGATTAAAAAAAAACTTTCACAGAGCTGCTGATTCCAACTAAACTTTTTTTTTATCACTGAGGTGAGGTCAGTAGTGAGAAGTCTGATGACTGTCCTAAAGTGACTCTTCACGCTGACAGTGCTCATGCTTGATGCCTGTTCTTTGTTATACTTATAACTATTATAGTGTAGGCCACGGTGATATTTGCCGTGAAATGACACTGGGTCTCGGAAAATGTGCTACCAGGCTGTGAAGAAACAATTCAGCAAGAAATATTTATATAACTTATCTGTGCAAGGAGGAGAAAAAAGGAGATGTCAGTCAAACTCTGCATGCCCACACAATCCTGAAAAGAGGTCAAAATAGGACTGTGTGCAGGGCCTTATATAATTACGTGGTACAATAATATTGTTGCTGGGTAACAAGACATGAAAACAGAAAAAAATACCTGTGGTAATACAGCTATGGAATAACTAACACTATAATTTATTTATAAATTAGAATTTAATATTTACTTTGAAAAATTACATTACAACTTTTTATTTCAAAAAAGTAGTATGAAAAATTTTGTTGGAAGCTATTCATCATTCAAAATTATGCCTTTTAATCTGTGTGTTTGCCAATTAAGAGAAAAATATATTTTATTTTATTTTGTGTGTCTGCCTTTTTTTTGGAAAGCAGATCATGTGTTCTATCAGACTCAAGTCAGGGGACATTTTTGGCCAAATTATAGTTTTCACTTTTTGTGATTCAAAGACTTGTTTGTGATTTTGTGGTAGGTTTGACATGCTGGAAAGTCCCTCTCTTGACAACATTAAGACTGGGAGTCATCTTTTCATTCAGTAATTGGGAATACAAACTTGCTTTCATGGCACCATCTATAAACGTCATCTTCACTACAACTTTTGTACATGCTGCCCCATATCAACACACTCCCACCTCCATGTTTCACATGCCAAACATGCTGGACCCTGTCTGATCCAAACACATTTAATTTGGTTTTATCTGACCAAAGAATGTGCTGCCAATGATCATCACGTTTGTTTTCATGTTCTTGGGGCAAAAGTTTAATCTTGCAGTTTCGTGCTGATTTGTGAGCAGTGGTTTTCCTCCTGGACACCGTCCATAAAGTCTGACTTCATGCAATGTCCATTAAACTGCCTGACCCGTCACTGAAACACCAATTTTGACACACAATCCTTCTGCAAGGTCTGAGCACTTCCTTACCTTTTTTTTTGCTCTACAAGTGTTGAAATGTATTTTTATGATTATGCATCCTCCATGGTTAGTCTGTGTCAGTTAATCTGCGTTTAGTCTTGTCTCTGTCTGGGCTGACCCGAGCTCTTGTCTTTGTTGTACTTGTCATCATTTGTAGTCTTCGTTTTAGTTCATCTTTGCGCTCATCTTCATTTATGTTGTACTCGTTTATTGTACTCATGTTTGTGATTGTAATTTTAATTGTATACTCATACTTTTACTCATATTAAACGTGTGCTGATTGAAGCTTCAACAGGTGTCTCCATCCTTCAGAAGTCATGACAGAAAACTCAAATTGCAGGTGTTTATTTCTTAGAGATTAAGCACTGTGCCTCCCTTTTCAGAGCTTTTAATCAAACCTCAAGGTCATCAATAGTGAATGGAATGATGAGATGAGAATTATGCAACCTAAACCATATTTACTGATGGATTACCCTAAGCTGCGGTTGAAAACATCTGACAAAAGTTGACCTTAAGTTCTTGATAGTATGAGTTATTTGTGATGAATTCTGAAGGACGGAAACACTGGTTAAAGCATTAAACAGGAAACTTTTAACACAAGCAAAGGAATAAGTATATAATTATGATTACAATAACAACGAACGCGAGTACAATGAACAAGTGCAACATGAATGAAGATGAGTACAATGAACTTTAGACATGACTAAACACAAACTAACAGTAACAGAACATAAAAAGCTGGCTGACACAGATCACATAGAAAGGCAATAGTATTTATACAATGCTGTGACGTAGATGGTAGGTATCAAGTACTAACATGCCAGGTACTAGACTTCTTTTGAGGAACGAGGCATGTATTTGTGCTGCTAAATTTACTGGCACTGGTCCAGCTCAGGTATCCATGGTCAAGGCGCTCAGGCACTGAGACTTCACCATATATAGGTAGGTATTTCCTTGAGGTAGACACAGAGTTCATATGGAGGATGCATAATCATAAAAATACATACTAACAGTTCTCATAATTATAACATGTATTGGGGGAACACATCCCCAATAATATTAAAATTTACCCCATACTGATAAAAAAATAATATGATGGAAAAAAATTGCAATGCGATGAAAATCAACCACGCACTGGAGTCCATCATTTACTGATGTAATCATAATCATAAAGGAACTTGTCAACTTGCCATAATCACGGTGGTTCTAGTATAAGGGTGTACTGCAGTTTTGTGTGCAGTTTGTCCAAGTGGTGATGCCATACCCCAGCAGAAGCCATTGCTTGATTGCTGAGGAATAGATAAAATCAATGTCAAATACTGTACTGTCTCTGTTTTATTCTTTTCAAATGTTTTTAAAAGTGAAAAATTGGCTTGTCAGGTGAGTGCTGTACTGGCAATGTTACAATCGACTGTGACAGTTGTAAAGGATTAAAAAAATCATAAAAAAGATGAGAAAAAGGTCATAGTATAATATGTAATTTTAAAAAAGTCTGTATGTGCACTTTTCCTGTGTGGTCCTCAATCATATGCTGGCTCCCTAACATGGAACTCAGTTATCAAAACTTTAAGAAAAGATTTTTGTTTCAAAACACTCTAAAATGTTCTGCTGAGCTGCTAAGTTTCTAAAAATATCTGTGAGGAAGAATTCCCCCCAGTCCCCCCTGAAGAGTTGTGTTTCAGAAAGTGGTGATTAAAAATGACCCCCACCCCCATGTAAATATGTGATTACAGCCCTGGATGAGATAAGTTTGTATAATGCAGTGGACATGCTCACAAAAAAATCATAAAAATATGATATTTGAAGTACTAGTCTGCTGAGAAGAAGCAGGTCAGTGTTGAATCTTAATTCAACTTCTTAGGATGGTTGAAATGAGTTGCCTTTTGCCAATCATTTTTCATTTCCTTTGGGCCATAACCACTTCAGAATTATGGCAAGAGAATGGTGAGCCACAGCAGACGTTTCACCTCTACGTTTAACTTAGTATTCTGCTTGTTCTTGTAACCACAACCCTGTGGTCATATTTGTAGTTAATATGTCATTCTAATTAGACTTAATGTTTTTTTTTATCTGTGTGGATGAATGGAGAGACTAATTATGACATTGCAATAACATAGTTGCATCAGGGGGGGAATTCCCGGGGCAAGGGAGGTGGAGGTCCCAAAAGAAAAACTCCAGATACTCTTCTAAGTTTATTTTGGGTTATTCGTGAGTCACAGAGCCAGTGACGCTTTTAATAAAGGTATTTGCTTATTTGAGTGAGTGAAAACAGTAGTAATTGGGCTAAATATTTGGCAGGAAATTAATTTTGGGATACTAGGTCAGAGTTGAAACCAGTGGGACATTGCATCACATTCTGACACATTAAATCAAGGGTCCTGTTCAGTTTGATGGGGATGCTGACTCTGTTAGGGTGTAATAAATAAAACACAGCAAGAGAGAAAGTGTAAGGAGAAAAAGAAACTGTTAAAAAAAAGCAAGGGAAGAGGTAAAAAAAAGTAAGGATGAAAGGAACAGAAAGAAGCAGAGAGAGAGAACAGACTAACAGTGTGAGATGAGGGTTAGAGACAGACAGAGCCGGAGAGAAAGCTATAAAGAAGAGAGGTAGAAGGTGAATGTAGCACTATTCTCTTCTGCCGCAGCCTACCGGACGGGGGGGTTACTGCCGTGGAGCCCGAAGCTTGACGCGGGACGTTTCTGGTCTCGAGCACCGCGGATTTACTCCATCTGGCACGCGCATGATGATAGAAATTAATATGGAATGATAACGACCGACAGCGTGAGATGGGCAGGCGTTGAGATCAGCTTTAACTTCCCCCGGTGGCGGCTCAGCTTCGAAATGGTAGGACAAAACCTGTTCCGGTACAATAATGTAGTAGAGTGCCCCTTCCTATTGGTGTGCTGTTTCGTGTTTTCCCAAAAAGACGCAATGCGAGGAGTTGAGAGAGTAACATTAGCTACGCAGCTGAAAGTGGAGCAGAACGCGGCTATAGTTGCATCCATTTCTCTCTGTGTCAGCAAGCCTCTTTCTCTGTTTGTCACCGTCTTTTACTTTGTAGCAGCTTCCGAACATTATAGTCGCATAAGTGACGCTTGTCTGTGGAGAAAATCGGTGGCGCGGAATTGCATTTAAAAACCCGGCGAATAAAATATCAATTGCACGCCGGCAACCGTATTCACTTGGCAGAACAGAAATTGAAAACAATGTTGATTTATCAGGATTCGTTTTTACATTCGGCATTCAAGAGACACGTGAAACATCCCGTATTTGAATAAAATCTTAACTTTTAGAATCGGTTTGCCCACTCTTCCAATTGGCGTAATTTCGCGAAACACACTATGCAGGGCGGAAGCCAGCCTTGTAAAACGATTTTAAAACTTCATATTTTGTTGATATAAAACCAATTTTGAGTATTGTATTAGTGCCGAACTTGCCAGAAGACCATCAATAATAATACGATTTTATGTCACGCACGAGACGCAAAGTATGTCCGACAATAAACAAGTCAACTTTAAACTCCTGCAGTTTCAAATGAAGTTTGGAGCAACGTCGCCTCCGTGTGGGAGAGCTGGGCGTATTGGCGATACACTGGCAATTGTGGTTTCCGACCCCTGGCGGCGCGTTAGTTATCGGACAACATGCTTTGGTGCGTGTATCAGCGCGTGCAGTCGCGGGTGAGAGTTGTTGAGTTTGGGGATTTTGCAGGAGAGCGTGCAGCGGCAGGCCCGTCTGCCTTCGCTCCGTTCGTCACGCGGGACGGCGGAAGGCCAAGTTGAAGTTCAGCTCCAGCCCTCTTCTCCTGGTTTGTGTGTGTGTACGTGTGTGTGTTAGTCAGCAGAAAATGGCCGCAGTTAGAGCCAGCGGGCTGAGTTAGAATGACAGGCCGACAGAGGGCCTCCTGCCCCGGCACACAGCTGGGACAGAACCCCGCTACAATAAACACAGAGCTGCAGTCCTGTTGGAAACACTCACTGGAAGATTCCAGTTCAAGTTGGGAAGTGAGCCACTTGAGTACAGCTCAGATGCCACTGTAGAGAAGGAAGCAAACAAAGGTTGCCCCTCCATCACCATCAGCTCCATTAAATGAGTTGTGACACATATTACATCTGAGAATAGACTATTTAATTGATTGCTGTGGTAAAATTCTCCTGAACACAGCATGCAATGCCCACAAGGCTGAAATAAAATCAGACTGCTCTTGATGTCTTGATGTGACAGCGTCTGTTTGTTGTTGTTTCTAATTAATGTTGCTCTAGTTGAAGGATAAAACAAAACTAATTTTCAATCAACAACAGTAGCCTTATATGATAAGAGTAATGATCTGGTCATAAAAAGTCTACAGTTAAAAGTGAAATATTGTGTCACTTTTATTAAACCTGGTCAACACATTGATACAGATTGAATGTATTCTACCTTTTACTGAAAAACTGCATAGGCCTATGCAGTTTTACCTGTCAGTGGATAAACTCCCACACAGCCTGCTATGAAGAACATGGCAGGATTATGTCCAATGGTCAGTTAATGAGGTCTGTAGTTCAGTGCGGTGCCATATAGATGAAACTACCCAAAATGCTATATAAAGTAGCCTGGTTAAATTAGCTCCATCTTCACCAGCAACAGGATGAAAAACTGTTAAGACTTAGATGCATCTGTAACAATAAACCACTCATCTATATTTTAATAGAGTAGGGTTCACTCTGGGTTATGAAGTCATCATGTGACTTAGCCTATATATATATATATATATATATATATATATATATATATATATATATATATATATATATATATATATATATATATATATATATATATATATATATATATATATAATTATATCTAGGCTAGAGAGAAAGGGGTTCATTCTATCATTCTGTGCAGTTTGTTATATGATTCAGTTATTATATAACAGCAACATTATATGACTATAAATACAGGAGTCGGTATGGCAATATGTAGTGTATTTATGAGTATGGTTACATTTGCTAATTACTATTTTGGACAGCAGTACATGGTTGTACTTATATCATCAATGCATTGGAGGGGGACATTTTGAGTATATTTAAATATAAGGGGGGGTCTGCCCCAATATATATTCTAATTAGTGCTTTGCTATGAGCATGAGTACACAATTTTATTATTATTATTACTGATGCATAAATTTAAGTTGCGTTTTGGCGTTTGAGTTTGTCCATTGGAGTTTATTTGAAATATTTTACAAATTGAGTAGTTTCATATGTGCATCCCATTTTATTAGTTTTTTAATTGTGTTTTTTTAAAGATATGAAATGTTAACTTGTTCAGTAGCATAACCAGTGGGCTAACAATCACTGTCAAAATAATGTGGTGCAGTAAAATGTACAAAATCTCCCTCTGATGTTTAGGCTATTGAGGAGTAGAAGTATAATATAGTCAACAATAAAATGGAAATACTCATGTTAAGTACAAGCAGGCTACCTCAACACTGTAAAATCTGACGAGCTGATCTTAAAATTATCCATCTTAAATATAACTATCAATCTTCATTTATGTTTACTTTATATCTAAGTGTTATGTTTACTTGAAATTTAGCTGTATTTACTTAATTTTGTGAAGTTGTAACTTTAAAATGACAATTAAATTTACCTTGTTCTTTTTTAAGTGTTAGCAGCTTCAGTAAACTAAGATAGTCTGTCTTAACTTGATCATGACAAAGAAAACTCTGCCAAGTAAAATCAACCTGTCAGATGTTACAGTGTCATTTGTTCTTAAGTACAGTGCTCCAATAGGATAAAGGTGTTTAGTAACGCTCCACTTGTAGTTTTTAGAAGCACACCGTAGCCCACCACTGTATGAGTAGCACTTTGGGAGGTGGAAATGACGTGTTGCTTTGTTTTGGGGATGGATTCATGAGAAAAAAAATTCAAAATCATGCTCTGATGAGCATGTGTGTTAACTATTGTCAGACAAACTCTGACAGGAGAACTAATGTGAACACATGGATTGTGTCACATTGTACAGAGATGCTCTCTGTCTGCCCAGTTAGCCGGGAACGTTCCTACAAGTTAGATATAACATGTAACGTTTCGATTTAACATTTAATGTTTAAATTTAACAGTTAGCATTTGTATTTAGCATATGACATTTAGATTTAATATTTAACATTTAGATTTAACATATAACAGTTAGATATAACACTTAACATTTAAATTTAACATTTAGACATAACATTTAACATTTTGAATTAACATCTAACATTTAAATTTAATATTTAACATTTAGATTTAACATGTAACAGTTAGAAATAACACTTAACATTTAAATTTAACATTTAGACGTAACATTTAACATTTAGATTTAATATTGAACACTTTTGTTTGACAGTAAATGTAACAAAGTTCGCTAATACTGCTCTAAATGTAATTAAAAAGTGACTTTTAAAATTTCGATTTAACACCGATTTTTAATGACATTTTCAGAGTTTAATGTGGAGAAGTGTGTCTGTTACTCCCAGAGTGTACAACTTTACAATTTTAAAGAAAAATGTCTCTCTTGTGTGTGCATGGTATGAAGACCACAGCAGGCGGCAGACAGCGCACAGTAGTGGATGTAAAGCGGATCCTTGGATGAACTGTACATTGTAAAGGCCGGTTTGGGAGGCTCAGTGCAGCAGCTGCTGCGGCTTTAAGCCCGTCGTTTGGGATGGGCTAAATTCATAACGTCATTTCACTTCTCTTTCTTTTATTCTTCGCCCCCTCATCCTTCCCTCCCGAAGTGACACCGTCCCCCGTGCTCCGTTACACCTCCGGCCATGCTCCCCACAAAATGATTATTCCGAACTTTCTCTCTGTTTTTCCCCCTGCGGAGCATTTTTCCGGGGCCTCAACTTTTCTGGCGTGTCATCATTTCTGGAGTTAACGCGGCAGAGTCATCCGAGGCGACCACAGCTCTCTCGTATCTGGATTCTTAAAAAAAAAAGAGCCAGTGAAACAGCCCAGGAAATGCAGCGTTTTCTGTAACCCGGAGGTACCGCTGCTGAACTGAGTCAGCGGGGAAGAGCATGTAGAAATGTGCAGAAACAAATGGCGAGCCTCGGGATGTTTCTGTTAAAGCAAAGCCCGCTCTGATTCAGCTGCTTCTCATCAACATGATGTTTTCTCCTCTCTCTCTGTCTCAGGTAAACTGCACTGTGCTGCTGCTGTAGGAGAGCTCACCCTTCATGGATATGGAAACTAATTATCCGTGACACCGTGTTGATTTGATAATGCAGAGTGTGTATGGAGAAAATGTCTGCACTCAAAACTATTCTAACAATTCCTAGCTGCTGTTGCTGTCATTGTGCAGGATAGGGCAGACAGAGATATAAATCTATGATTCATATCAGGAGCAGGTAGTGGAGGGGTGGAGAGCTGAATCACACAGACTGCAACAGGCCTGCTGAACAGGCACTTGAATTAACATGTGGTTATTAGCTGGAACATGCTGAAAGGAGACTGATCCTCTCTCCAGTGGGTTAGTCAGCTCGTCTGATTACAGTGTACATTGTGCGTGCATGTGAATGTGTGCTTTCAAGTATTTTCTATCTGAGGGATTTGACAGAAAGCCTCAGATACCTGCAGAGTTCTTCCACTGTGCAACTAGTTGCCTACTTTTTTATTCCTCTCCTTGGTATGCTTAGCGTGCAACGTGTGACACATCAAACTGCATTTCCAGCTGTTTTGAGACTGACTTTTTAATACTCTGGATCCAGTCCCATCATAATATACACACACACTTGTGCCATATGCTGATCTAAATTCCTAAACAGCAGATCAAAGAAAGTGGGACATCAGTTTCATTATGCGAGATATGAGACTGAGAAGAGGTGGAGTGCAGTGTGACTGTGTGCGTTTTTGGTTGCCAGTACCAGTGTTTTTATTTTTTAAAGGAGCATTTCACATACCGAATTAGTTATACAACTTTTTCTTATTATTAGTGTGGCTATTTATCAATCTAGATAGTTTTTGGTATGAGTTGCAGAGTGCTGGAGATAGTGGTCGTAGAGATGTCTGCCTTTTCTCCAGTATAATGGAACCAGATGGCACTCGGCTTGCAGTGCTCAAAAAAAAATAAAAAAAAACTGAACAACTCAACAGCAATGTCTCTTTCCAGAAATGATGACACAGTTACTCAAGATGATTCACAGACCTTGTTGTGAGTAGTTCAATGTAGGAACTATTTTCTATCTACTGAGCTACACCCACCAAGCATCACAGCAAAGAAGGAAGCGTGCATCTACTCATGGAGATGAGGCTCTTGCTTGTAACAGCGTAAGACGTAAACATTAGCGGCGTTCTTGTCAGCTGAGCTGTAATTTTAGCTAGCTCAGTGGTGCTAGGTGAGCGAGCAGTCGATGTAAGTTTCCCTCTGTGATATAGTTTGAAAAAAAATAGTGTAGTGAGCAAATAAAGCTTAATCTACTCAAACTCAGCTACCTGCTGGCAACTCACGACCAAAATAAATACTGAGCGACCACTCTTTTACAAACTCATCTAAGATTCCTTGCGTAACTTTTCATAAGGAAGAACTGATAGTCATTTATCATACTGCTTAGATAATGTAGGTAGATGCACATCAAGCCAAGCATGCAGGATTCAAAAGCGTAAACATGATAACTAATTTTGCCTTTTGACCAGAAAAGGACAACTCCAAGAATACATAGTTCTGGATCTGTTATTGTCTTAATGCAAAGACATTTCCTTATTTCAATTTCAAACGAAGACCACAGCATTGTGATCTGAAGACGCCATGACCATATTAGATGGAAATTAGTGCCCAGAGTTTGTTTTTTTTTTTGTTGCTATTCCTGTACACTGCATAACATTAATCATAATATTTATATCTGCGTATTTCAGGGCTCACATGCAGTTTATGAATGACTTGATATTGTGTGATTTGTCTAATCTAGTCATTTACTGGGCACTGTACAAAACTTTTTTTTTTTTTTTTTACATTTGACATGGTATTGTCAAAGGGTTTTTAAATCATCTTGTGAAATTTGGGCCCCAGCCATATGCTGTTTAGGGAGCCTTGGCATGGAAAAGTTTGGGAACCCCTAATCTAGACCTATACTTTCCAAATCTTAAAAAGGTGTTCAGAGACAGCTTTGGCCAGATGTATAAATGATCAGTGCTCACAAATACAATGCACATGTCATTTCCTACTCATAAAGTGGTATTTATAAAGGAAGAACATACCTCAGACCTGGGGCCAGATGCATAAAACTCTGTGGAGATTCACGACTAAATCTGCGTGTTCGTACAGTCAGAAATATGCACACGTATATTTGTCAGACTTTTAAAGCTGCGTATATGTTTTATAAATCTCATTTTGACCAATTATATTAGCACTATTAGCACCATTTAATAACTATGACTGAGGTATCACTGCTGATGATGGTTTACAAGTACATGGGATAAACTGATGGTATGGATGCTACAAAAAGCCACAGCCGTGCGTCATGACAACTGCTTTGTTGGAGAACCTCACTGTTTTTACCTAGTCAGTAAAACTGCATTTCTTCTTTGCCGATCTTTTCACTCGGTTTTGATGAGAGCTAGAGCACAAGAACTGATATGCAAGCAGATGTTAAAGGGTGTTTCTACATACATTCTGTATTGTACGCCCAGTTCCACAATGATCTGAGATTTACAAAACAGAATCAGGTGTACATCTAGCTTTATAAATCTGATGAAAAGAATATGAATGCATATTCCGATTTGTATGTGTATGTGTTTACAGTTTTAGTCGTGAATATTCACAGTTTTGACATTTTACCCAACGCTGTGTAACATACACAAAAAATAACACAATCAATGAAATTACCAATAAGCCCCAAAACAGTGTTACTCATCTTTCAAGTTATATTCAAACTCCTTCTACTCATATTACCTGCAGCTTTCTCATCTGAAACCGTGTTAAGGCTTCTGGTCGTGAGTCTGCATGAGGTACGCACATTCTCACTGCACACTGTTAGTTATAAATAGCAATTTACATGATCTGGCGACAGTTATAACTAACATGTTGAGGATACAAATGTCTGTGTCTATGTTTTCTGTCAGTCTCTCTGACAGTATGTCTCTCTTTGACAGCCCTCTTATCACATTGACCCGCTCAGTCCTTCTTTATGTTGGCCGAATGGTTTAAATTGTTGTATTTCTGCTTGTCCTATGTTGTGCTGCACCTGGGACTCCATCTAGTGCTGTTAATAATAGTATCTTTACTTGTTACGTGATTTTATACTTGTTTGCACGGTAGCTGTTTCACCTTTGTTCATCAGATTTTGTCTTTGTCTCTTGACTTCTGAGTGGAAACAGACAACTTTTCAACTCTTACCCTCTTAGTGTTTCCAAGTGGTATTATTGTTGGCGCAGTTGGCGCAAAGACAACCGGATCACTTTCCGCTTTCCTCAGAGTCTAGCAAATACAACACTTTCCACAGTTATTTTGGTTGTTCCACTGTTCACCATTTCCACCACTGGGAATAGTAACTGCAGAGAACACTGATACTCTTTGGTAACTGGTGATAGCTATAGCTACCAGGGAAAACAAAAGCACTATCTTCTTCCTGTACTGGTTGCGCAATGCCTGATGCATTTCCTTTGTGCTGTAAATTGAGCATTCATTTTCTTGTGAGATCATACCCAGTGGCAGACGTAGTGAAAGTGAGGCTCATGAGGAACCAGTCTGAATGCAGACAGTGTCATTATTCTATACCCATTACATTGAACAATCAACATTTTTCATAATGATAAATGTCTTCAGTTAGAGTTATTCTTCTGAATTAAACATCTATTCTGTTATTTCCCTCTTTTTAAACACTGAAATTATATTTCCATTTAGCCACACACAAGGAGCACTTGTTCTGTTTCGGTTGTCAGACAACCAACCAGGAATGTGATTTTGACTCACATACACTTTCTTTTAACCAAAAGGCAAACTCATTTTTTGCACTGCAGACACTGTAGAGAATCACTTTCACACTTGGTAAGCCATTTGTCAACATAGACGTTTATTATATATTGACTTTTAAAATAAGGGAGCACGGGGAGGGATATAAGACACAGAAATTTGTCATCTTAAGGGAAATAACTAGTGTTATTCTATATTTTTCTTACTGTCAGCAAATCTTGTGAAAAGACCAAAATTTGATTGAGTCAGAACAAGGTACAGTGTGTGTGCTCACGATAATGAAGGAAAATGCCACCCAGTGCAACGCTGTGGCTCATTGATGTGTTTTTAATGGAGTTCTGTTGCACAGAGGGAGAGGATAAATCAGGCTTTGATACACACATAGTACTTGTTAGCAGGTGCATTCATTGTCAGTTTGGGTTAAGGGGGATATAGAACATAACTATTTACATTATTGCCAAACAGCACTCATGTCTGAGCAGTTATACATCTAGTACACATTCTTTATTGTCATATGCACATGAATTACAGCAAAGCAGTCATTGGCAATTGAATTATTGTTCTCTGGCTCCCTCAAACAATGCTATATAATATATATAAAAAGAGAAATAAGAGAATAAAATACCGTGGTAGACAGGTGTACAATAATAATAAAATGAATAAACTGTAATGTAGACAGGTTGTGTAGTATTTTGGTAAAATGTATGCGTAATGAGAACTGGTTATGGATAGGCCAGGATATAAACAAGTAGTGCTCATAAATGTGTATAAGTGATGGTTAAGCAGCTTGTAAACAGGCAGTAAAATCTTAGTGCTAAACTTGAGAACTCAAGTGTTGAAGAACTTTATGGCCTGTAGGATGGAGTTGTTATACTTTGACAGGTGGAAACCTCGCAACCCAACAACCTGCTCTCGTGCTCAAAGAGCGACTGAAACATGTATTGATTACCACTGAAGTGTATCTGCACTTTCGTACGGATGACTAAAAGCTGAAACATGTCTTGTATACTGCAGAGAGAGTAGACCTCCTGCTACAAATCGAAACTGATGACCTTGTGGTAAAGGTTGCTTTGGTTACTGATACTTGTGTGTACGTATGTGTGTGTGTATTTACGTTCATGTGTCTGTCTGTCACGTAGGATGAGTTCCATCCGTTCATTGAGGCTCTGCTGCCCCAGGTCCGTGCCTTTGCCTACACATGGTTCAACCTCCAGGCCAGGAAAAGGAAGTACTTCAAAAAACATGAGAAAAGGATGACTAAAGAAGAAGAGAGAGCTGTTAAAGACGAACTCCTAGGCGAGAAGGCAGAGGTGGGACGGTAGAAATTAATATTTTTTATTTTGCTTTACAAATTCAGTTAAATTCAGTTAGTTGTGATAATTAAACTAACCGAAGGCATTTTATTTTTTTTTACATTACATTAATAATACATTATTCAATACATTAACTGACTCCCTAATTCCCTTTACAATATCACTTTGTTCCCAGGTGAAACAAAAGTGGGCCAGCCGCCTTTTGGCCAAGTTAAGAAAGGACATCAGACCTGAATGCAGAGAAGACTTTGTCCTGTCAATCACTGGGAAGAAGGCTGCATGTTGTGTCCTGTCAAACCCTGACCAGAAAGGCAAAATGAGACGCATAGACTGTCTCCGACAAGCTGACAAGGTAAACTAAAAGTGCATGTTCAGTTCCAGTAGTTTGTCACAAAGGTACCATTTCCAATATGCAGTTATGGCTACGGAAGCCCTGAGAGGCAAGTGAGAATTTAATTTTTGTGATCTATTTTCTACGTCTGATCTAAATTGCTTTTTCTCCTGAGTTTATGAGTTAAGAACAAGTGAGAAAAAAGGTTTTACCAGGATAACCTTTTTAAGATCAATATTTATTTATTTATTTATTTTTTCTGTGAAATTAGAAAAGTGGGAGAAAACATTTTGCTGGGTTAAAAAAAGGAGTTTTGCCAGGACCGCTATGATATGTTACTTACTAAAATTTGTTGAAACAGGTGAAAAACAGATCTGTATCACAGATAAAAAAGAAAACATAAAAAATATCCTGTCAGAACTTTTTTCACTTTTCCCACATAGTTGACAGATGATTGTTTTCAAGGAACTTAGAAAGATTATTCTTGCAAACCCCCTTTTTTCATTTGTACTTAAGTCATAAACACAGGGGAGAAAAATAACTTAGATCAGAAGCAGAAAATAGATGACCAGGATTTCTCTCAGGGCTTCCGTACATGTCTCTGTGACAGAGTTGTCTTTTTCAATATTTCACATCAGCCATGTAGCTAATAGGAGAAATTCGTTTAGATAAACAAACTGATAAGTGATTATCTTTCCATAGATAATTTCTCACTAACCTGTAGTAGCATCTACCTTAACATTATTGTGCATGCTAAATGACAGTCAACTGCTAAAATTACTTGACAGTATAATGGAATTCTCATTCAACATCACACACTGGCAGCTACTACTTGTTGAAATCAAATAAGACATCTTGACTGTCATGGCTTAGTACAGATTTATGGTTTAGTTCTGGACACACTCTCTAGTTCACAAAGTCATCTGAACACACTTTATGGTAACTAAAGAAAATATTTAGAACGTTGTTTGCAGTTATGGTGTGTGTATGGAAACCATGAACCATTAATGATGATGATTAACGTGGGTTTTGATGTTTAAGTTTGTCCTGTTTCACACGGCTGCCTGAGCCACAGTCCCCCTCTGAGTCTCCATCACACGATGAAAGCAGTTTTGTTATGAAGGAAAGATGTGCACACACAAAAACAATATGTACACCATTTCCCACAAAAACTGGAGTTTATAAAGGAAGAATGTGTTACTCCATCTTGACCTTACATGTAAAGTGACCTCATCTTATAGTAAAAACATTTGTTTTTGTTGTTTCCCAATTTTTTTTTTAAGTCTACACAGTGTTCTGTAATATATAAACCAAAGGAACACTGACTGAGCACTGGAACAGTAAAAACACATGGTGTATTGTTACACTCACCTTCTCTAGACATAAATTCCTGTTGTTTACAGTCATTTAATATTGGGTTTTGTCTTTTCCAAGGTTTGGAGGTTGGACCTGGTGATGGTCATCCTGTTTAAAGGAATCCCTTTGGAAAGCACAGATGGAGAGCGGCTGGTGAAGGGAGGCCAGTGCTCCAATCCAGTCCTCTGTGTCCAGCCAAGACACATCTCTGTCTCTGTCAAAGAGCTTGACCTCTACCTCGCTTACTATGTACAAGAGAGAGGTATGGACCAACACAAACTTTCATCTTGTGCAACATTAAAATGTCGTATCCATCTACTCCTTCGTTTGTGAATTTAGATCCAGTAGGAGAAACTTGAATACTGACTGTGTTAGACTCACCACATCAATAGATGCTTGAATTGTCGAAGCTAAGTGAGATGGTGTTACTTCATGATATAGCTTTACACATTAAGATTACCTGAAGCTTTCAGCTGAAATAAGCAGAGCAGAAAACTGACTGCAGAACAGATAGGATGTGTCTGCAGGTGAACCCATTGGCAGTTGACCATGTCCCTCGTTTCCATAGTAAAATGTGCATCAGCTGGGGTGTGAAAAACTAGATGGTTGTTGGTTGGTCTTCCTGCGTTAGATGGTAGAGATTGTTTCTTGTACTGTTCATGTGGTATCACCACAGTGTGTTTATTTACATATCTCCCAGAGTTTTTAGAATATGTGTGTCTGTAGCTGACAATGTGTGTGTGTGTGTGAGTGTGTGTGTGTGTGTGTGTGTGTTCCTTTTTTGTCATTCTCTGTGCCCTCTCTAAATTAAACAAAGTTATGCATATTTAAGGTTGGGGCTGCTTGAGTGACAGGCTGTCTGCGAGGCATAGCAACAGTCTGTGAGTTTAATCAAAGACCACAGGTCACATCCCATGCACCTTCACAACTCCAGCCTTGCCCAGATTTGGTTATTTCTGGCTCCAAAAAGGTGGCAACAGCCAAAATGCCAAACTTGAGGCTTCAAAATGGCAGTCCACAAAGCACTAGGTGACGTCATGATAGCTCCATCTGTTATTTATACAGTCTATGCGCAATGACTGGTTAAGTTCCACTTTCCCTGCTTCTGACTTCCTGTTGCTCCATCTGTACCCAGAGTGTGGTGCAATTAACAACCAAACAACGTATATTCCTACTGAATGGTCTAGCTCCAGAAATATTAAATTGAAATGTGGTGGCAGATGTTTTAATCGTGGCAGGTTGCCACAAATAAATTAATGAGTTGGATACCCTGGAGTCTCCCATTCCCCTACAAGTGAAATATTCACAGCATGCACAACTATCCCACAAGTATACTGTATGTAGTACAGATACATGCAGCATGTAATTAGTAAAAAGACAGATTTTCATGGGGGGAAGTGAGAGACAGTTTCCTCTTGTTAGAAAATGATAAGTTAGATGAATGGAAGTGAAGCATTTGTCTTCATACTTGTATTATTCTTCCAGCTGCATTAATTGAATACTTTCTATACATTTCTGTTTTGAAAAATAATAACATATAATTTTTCTGCCTTTCACACACTGAGTGGTAGACTGTGGGTGTGTGTCAGTAGTGTGAGTGTTGATGTGGGTTCCCACGCTATTTTTAGCTCGGCTGCATCTCTCAGACAAGAGAAACAGTGATGGAAGACCTAGATCTGATTTTCTAACCAGGCTAACTGTGAGGAAGCTAACACAGCTGAGTTTCTACAAGAAAAGTGAGAGGATGCTGTGCTGTTTTAGACAAAACTATGCTATAAATGCTCACAATTGCCATTTACTGCATCACTCCTCTACACCTTTTAGTTAAATTCTCTCTCCCCTATTCCTAAAATTTACATGGTGTTCAGGAACATTTTATTCTTTATATTTATCATACATATATTGTTTTTTTATATTTCATGTTGAGTGAGAATCGTGTGGTTCTGACCATGCTATTTTATATCTTATATAAATATGACAGCATTAATGAGAGAAGGATCATTCCTTCAATTAATGAACTTTTGGTGTTTTGATATGTAATTAACAGAGTTTGATGGAACAAAGATGCCAGCAAAATATTTTGTTGATTTGAAAGTGAAAAGACCAGACACACCCAGCTACCCAAAAACGCTGTGGTGGTGTGTGCGCTCCCATCTGCAGTGACCACACTGTTGTCTCATTATCTGGTGTCAATGTTGTGAAACTGCCTATCGACTTAAACCAGGATAGAACTGCTGGAGAAATTCAGATGATCTATGAAGGGCTTAACAAAGGTGATTATACCTGATATGATTACAGAAACTGCCATGTTGGCCTCATGTAAAAGATCATTTCGCCACACCTTATTTTAATCAAATACAGTAAACATTGTTATTTCTAATACTGTACTGCACCCATACAAGCTCAAGCCCGATCAGCAGCGCCTCTCTGCAGTGGCTATGAGTGTGTCTACGATTACTACAGTGAGGGCTTCCATAACAGCTCCTTCTCCCTCCTCTTTTTCCTTTCCTTAATCTCAACTCCTGCCTTCATTTCTCCTCCTTCTCGCCCTTGCTCTCCCTTCCTCTCTCATTTTCCCAAACACTCTCCTCATCATCTGATCTCTCTTCTCCTCTTCCAACTTTCCTCCTTAAAAATAACTTTCCTTTGCGGAACAAAAAAGGCAAAAAATGTACAACACTTTTCATCGTGGGGGTGGGTCGGGGATTTCAATCCCCGTCTATTGTGGATTGGTCTTCCACTGATTCCTGGTCCACAACCTTCGACCTTCTGTAAGTGGATGCTGTGACTGGTTTCGCTCTGGGGTTCACACTGGTGATTTTGTCTTCTTTTGGTGTTCATTCAGTGCTTTTTCATATTAGGTGCAGTTGATTCATACGGTGCTTATACCTTCCACAGTGTAGAAAAGAGTGCCAGTAAAAGGATCTCAAGCTCACAATGGAGTCGACCTTTGCATTATGTCTACTATGGTTTATATTTTAGAGACAATGGGCCTCATACAAGAAACAATATACGAACAAATTTTGTTACTTTTGTTCGTATCCATGATTTGTTCTTATTTTCTCTTTCACAGTCCACAGATTGTTGTTGAGCACAAGGAAAAATAAGTTTGATGCTTTGGGAATATTTAAAACATGCTTGAATATTATTTCAGCAAATTTAGATAATGTTTTACAGCAATTCTAATAACTGGATTATTAAATTTCAGGTGGAATATAACTAAGTACATTTACTCAAGCACTGTAGGCCTAATTCAGTACATATCTGAGGAACTTTTACATTACTTGAGTATTTTAACTACACTTTAAATATTGCATTTTTTTTCCACTTTATTAATTACTACAATTATTTGTTTATTAGTTGCTTTAAAAATTAAGATTTTTGTGCACAAACTGTATGTAAATATACAAGTGCAGCTGACACAGTTAGCTGATAAATTAGAAAATGAATTTGCAACTATTTGTTTCAGCTATTTTTTACTTTTTACTAATACTTTTTACCTGTAACAGTATTTTTGTAATGTGGTTTTAGTGCTTCTCCTTAAGGAAAGGATCTGAAGTCTTTCTGCTGCTTACACTGATTCTGACATTGCTTGGTTTGGGATTTTCCTATAGCACTAGAACTGGCTCCCTGGAAAATCACATTCATTTATTTAAGTTTATTCAAAAGTAGGACTACATCAGTTTCACAAATGTTTAAGTTTTTCTTCTTACAGCCTTTCTTTGGTGGCATTTGTCCAGTCTTTGGCATGTGCCAGAGTCTAGTGTCAAGGGGGTGTTACCTGTGCTAATACGGGACTTTTGATCATGTTGAGGATTCATATTTGAGCACACCTAAATATGAGCAGATTTGGATAGTTTAGAAAGTTTGGTGCATCTGGAGTTGACTACTATTATATTTTCTCTTACCAGAAATGTAAGAGAAAATATAAGAGACATTTAAGAGAGTGTTGCTGCATGAGGCCGTTGTCAAGAACAACTCTCTCGCCTGCCTTCCTACCTTATCACATAATGCCCTTTAGAGGATAAGACTGGACTGTGCTGTGCTCATATGCAAAAACTGGAGGCGTTGAGAAATGCCTTTGCAACTCTGCTCACCGACTGGTACTTGTGTTAAATGGCAGTCCACGTCTGTGATTTATTACAGTTGTTTTTCACACCTGATGTGAACTGCACCCAAGTACATATGATCCATAGTCAAGACCACCTTTTCAGGTGGACCTGGGCATGCTTCATCAATCTGTCCTTGTGTCCGGTACACATTGCTCATACTAATCAAATAAACAGGACTCTGGTGTCAAATGTACTCAGATCCAGGTCTGGTTCCCTGATATGACAGCCTCCTCAGTCTCTTTTCCAGTGTCCTTGGCTGTTTCACTCATGTAATGTTCTCAACAGCTGTTACATGTGATGACATAATGATATCATACACCACTTCAGTCCTCCTCTCAGGGGGGTCCTGTCTTTAGGGTGGACCAGCAGAGATCTTAAGGTGTTGAATGGTTTGTGAGGAGTGCAGACTTCTTTTGATTTACAAACTTTGGCTAGATGTTCTAGTAGTTCAGTCATGTAAGGCAGTCTTACTGCGATGTTCGTGTTTGTTCTTGTTGATTTTGATGGTGAGCAGGAATTTTCGGTCAGTGTTTGCATATAGCATGGCCGGCAAAAGTGAAAGTAAAAGCCAACCGCTGATTAACACGCTTTTTCCGTGTGGTGTTTTGACTCGTTATATTTGCATTTGGACTCAAGGATGAACTGGTTAGAACTTTCTGGTCACTGTAACCTTTTATGTCTTTGGCCATTACTCAAGAATTCATATGTCAATTATCACAGAAATGCTTACTAGATTTAAATGATGAACTGATAATATTTTATATCCAAAAGGTCAACGGTCAACTTCACTTGGACATCATGTAATGTAATTGTAGATTTGGCGCTGTGCCCGTAAATTTTGCAGCTTCCTCTTGGATGCAAGCTGCTTATGGTTTAGCATCTGGCCATTATCTTTTTTATAAAGTCCTGACCTTACTTGCATGCTGTGCCCAGGAACATCCAGAACATAGAAAAACAAGAAGTTAGTAAGAAAATGCAGGCACAGGGCAGAGTCTCATATAAATACATGGCAAAGACTTTGAGTGGATTATACGTGATGATTGAGAGGGATTACTTTTGTTTTTTGTTGTTGTTTTTGTAGGAAAATCTTGTATAGTATATCTTTAACAGTGAGATTCTCATCATTCACTCATTGCGTCTGTAAGCCCCTCTTTCTCTTCCCGTCACTGATCAGATGTTGCGCTCTGTGTATGAGGGTCCTCACTGCTCATCTTTATGTTGTCAGTTGTGGTTAGAGTTCAAATCGAAATACTGGGTTTCCTGCACACTTGTCATGCTCACATCCGTGTTTCAAGGTGTCTAAGAACAACAGTTAAAGACCTTTTCTGGGTAACTAGAGAGACTTTAGAGAAGTTTATTCTTAAGGATCTGTGATGACAACTGACGTTGACCTTTTTGCTCACATTACCTTTTTACACACTGTTCAACAATGACATTTAATGCTCTAATAGCAAAAAAAGATATTTGGTAGATTGCTCTTCTTTGTTTGACATCAACAAGCTGATATGTTGCATTGCCACTGGGATAAAAAAATCTGATTTAACATTTCACTTAACAAACCATTACTTAGCTTGATTTTCTATCATTTACATTATCGATGGATTAGCCTACAAACACAGGGTTATGGATTTTAGGACACTGATAATCCCTCTTGTTTTAACAAGCCAGTCTGAGATGTTACACTGGTTGTGTTATTGTCAGAGAGAGAAGGACAAGAGAGACTAGAGAGAATCTAACACATTGTATAATGTAGTTATTGAACCGAGGGCATTTAAGGATAAATTCTTCATTCCACATCACAGGAGCAAAAACAAGAAGAAAGGCAGCGGAGCACATGACAGTGCAAAAAGAAAGGAGGAGGAGAAAGAGTGGAAATATAATAGAGGGAAGGAGACATTAGGACACCTTTTAAAAGGTTTCAGGGGGAATGTTTGTGGTAGAAGTTTGCTCGGACTGAGAAGAGAAGAAGTAGTCATGCTGCAGAAGGGGTAAGGTTTAGTAAAGTGCAACTCTTACTCAGACTGCTTCATAGTTTAACTTAACCATTTCAGTATCACTCCATTATTCATTTTGATATTCCCTCTTTTAGCTTTTTTTACTTGTCTTGTCAGAGGGGATGATTAACTAAGCATGCATTAGACGCAGGTCACAAACCTGGTGCCAAAGTACTCCAGACCAGACTGCCTCCCTACAGTTTCAGTTAGGTACAAAAATGCTGCACTTTTTGGAAACATGTTGCCAGTAAAACCAATTTCAAATATATGGTAGTTATATGGAGTTTTATCAGCTTAGCTAATCTCAATTTTTAAGCTTTTCAAAGTAAAACTAGTTTCAAAAAGTAGTTTAACAAGATCCAAACCACATAACAGGAAACTATCCCAATCTGAGTCTGGACTGCCATATTATTGCATAAAGGAACAACTGAACTGACACTTAATAAAGTTTAGATGTGTTTTACTTAGGGATTTGGGCAGGCCAATCCTCACCTAGGCAACCTTAGGATGTGTTTTAACGGGGGGTGGGGCAGCTGTTGGGCTGAAACTGGGAAAATGCTAAACTTCAAGGAGAATCAGAGTTGATTTTAGTCAAATAGCAGGTGATACTCATTAAATGACAACTGTGGCCAGTGGGCTGTGGCATTGTGCCATATTGTGTGGCCAAAAAACATCACGAGAATACTACGAATATGAAGTTTGTAAAAAGCTACATAAACAGTTGTCCCAAACATGTTAATTATTGAAACAGCTACTGAAATTCTAATGTAGATATCCCTGTTTCCCCTCCAGGAAACCAGTAAAACTCTGGAGGTATTATGTAAAATTTGTCATTTGGCAGAGTTTTGCTGGCTCTCTGGGCTGTTGCATAGACTACAGGCTGTACTTCCACAGTTTTGTATTGCCCGCCAGGCATGCCGCCACTGCAGACACAAAGAGACATCAAGAGACAGACCCAAACCCCCAACCCGGAGGTGGAAAAAACTGAGATCAAATGGTAAAACTAAGCATTGCTGATTCAATATAAACCAAGAATCTGTCACCGTGTTGCTTCAAATGTTTTCAGGAACATGTTTTAGCTTACATTCTGGCAGTAGAAGGTTCTTTACCTCTTGAGCAAAAGGGAATGCCACAGTCCTTTTTCTGTTTTTTCCTATGATCATGTAGCACCAATTTCAAAAGTATTTGCATATTTCTACTACATAGACAGCCAAAAATCTTTCCAGCTGTGAAATGCTTCTTCAACTGCTCACCGCATAATTCATAATTTCTTTGACTTGTCAAGGTTAAATATATAAAGTTCTGTTAGCAGCTGCTAGAAGCTGTGATGTCCATTATAGCCCGCGATGTGGAAATATTGGTTTGAAAAAAACAATGTAAGGGCAAGTTTTTCTTCTAAGACTCATAATTAGTCCAAAAGGGTTCCTCCTTTGGGGAGCATGAATGTGCTCAGGAAATGCCATGGCCATCTGCATATTAGATTATGAGTTATTTTGGGCTGAAGGTGGTGCAATAAGAAAGCTGAAGAAATGTTTAAGGGTGCATTGTTTAGGAGTTAAACAGATTCACGCTAATACTGAGGTTCTCTGAGTCTGCTTCATAAAGGCACCATCTACTTTTTTCTTTTTAGATATTTCAGTGTGGACAAAAGTGTCGGACTGACTGCTGAGCATTTCCAGATTTAGAGCCAAGCTGGCATTGTGGCTAAAAAAAATGTCCTGATGGTGGCACTATAGAGTAAAGGTCAGGGGGTCAACAAAAAACATCAGGTTTCATCCAAGTGGAAACAGGAATGATTGGAAGTTTTATCCCAACCATGTGGCTTCACAGAAACTCAAAGAATCATTAGGAATCATCCACTTGGAGACACAATTATTCATACCACATCTGCAATAATATGTAGGGAAATTCTGAGAAGTTACGTTTTGTCATGGCAAGTGGTTCTAACAGACTCTCAATGTGCTGTGGATGTTTTTGAATCATACTCAGAGCTGCTGTTAGCCGAGAACCTCTGAGCTAAGTTCTTCTCTCTTATTGGTTGCTTGAAACCATTTGTATAAATATATTTAATGCAGCTACGAGTTGAGTCCAAAAACAACTGAAAGAACGCAGTGTTCACATCTGGTTTTTATATTGTGGCTTCAGGAGCTGTAGGAGTCTCATTCACTAACACAATGAAGCGGCAGTTTGATGGGACAGAACAGCACGGATACAACAGCACCAGTGACACCAGGTCACTGCAGCAGTAAATAAAATATCAACCGGCGGCAGAATAAACATGATCAACAGCCAGCCGGGGGAACAGAAGAAAGTTTTGCAGCAGAATGTATTGAGGGCAAGCTCTGACTCACAGTGGTATCACAGTGTCAGGACTGTGGTTTTTAGTATTGTGCTTGTAGAGACAGCTGTAACTCAGCAACACACACTCTCAAAGCGTGCTCTAAAAGCCTTAGTGTTTCCAACAGCACCACTGCAGTAAACTCAAAATGTGCATTAACATTCTGTTAAAAGACATTTATTTCTGTCCTTATTAACACATTTCTAAAAGGAATGCACATAATAAAGAATAAATAATAAGGCAGTAAATTCAAAGGAAAAACAAAATGGAAAAAAAGAAAGGTGAAGGCTGAAGCTTCGGCTTGTTATACATCCCCCTTTTTACTTGGCATATTGTCAGCTTATACACAAATAAGTTGAGATTTTACAAAAAACCGAAACAAAACCAGAAACATAAACAATACGCCAATGCATTTCATGCAGTGATATTCATGTCCCAGATTTTGTTAACCACCTCATTCGAATTTATTTTTTTTTTAATTTGCAAGGTGAACTGATCATTTTTAATTAACTCTCACAATCATTCACAAGTTAAAGGTCCAGTGTTTAGGATTCAGGGAGATATATATGCAGAAATGGAATGTAAAATAATAAGTATGTTTTTCTGTGGAAAATCACCTGAAAATAAGATTTTTTATTTGTTATCTTAGAATGAACCATACATATCTACATAGAGAGTGGATCCCTGTCGATGGAGATCGCCAAGTTGCGTCGCCATGTTAGTACAGTAGCCAGAACAGACAACCCAAGCACTGGCTTCATACAAAGGGGCATTTGTGTTTTTGCATCAGCCCCTGTAGTTTGTAGTCCCTCTGTGACTAGCCAAACATGTTGAAAACACTGATTTGTAACATGAAACTGCTTCATTGTATGTTTTTATGCCCCTGCCCATCTTTATCTATGTACGTCCAGCGCATTCTTGTGAACGCGAAATCTCTTGAATGCCTCAAGGGAATTTCTTGAAATTTGATGTAAATATTAACTTGTACTCAGTGGTGAAGTGGTTAGGTTTTGGTGGAAGTAGGTCAAAGGTCAAGGCCCCTGTGACCTCATCTGTCTCATTCTTGTGAATGCAATATCACTAGGACACCTTGAAGGATTTTTTTCAGATTTGGCACAAACAGTCAAGTAGACTTAAGGATGAGCTGATTAAATTTTGATGGTCAAATTGTCAAGGTCACTGTGACCTTGCATTCCTCTCATTTTTGTGGAGGTGATATACCTCAAGAAAACCTTGAAGAAATTTGATCAAATTTAACACAAACATTCGGTTAGACTCAGTGATGAACTGATTAGAATTAGGTGTATAAAGGTCAAGGTGTCACTGTGTCCTTGCATCCATCTCTTTTTTTGCAAAAGCAATATATGAAGATTGCCTTGTGATAGTTTCCTCAAATTTTGCACATCCACTTGGACCCGGTGGTGACCTCATAAAATGCGTTTTTGGCCATAACTCAAGAACCTTGGGTGCCCACCTTGAAATGGTGATTGTATAAATCATCTGTGCTGGCGGGGGGGAGATGAATGTGAACCAACCATGTTTTCACAGACATGGATGTAAACTTTAAGTGCAATTTGACTAGTGCATGGAGGCATACAAATTCATGGTGGTATTATGGTAGTTATGAATTTAAATCACCTGGTCTGTTTATACTGTAGAGAAAGAAACCTCTACAGATAATTCGGCACCCGCTAAAAACCTCTTGAACAACGAGTGCTGAAGGAATTCTAATCGGGAGTTCACACTTGGCACATGGCAGACGTTTCAGCTGGTTGCAAACTGTAGTACTCAGTGCAGCCTGAGTCGCCTGATTTTACACAAGTAGAACTACACAGTCACAAATACTGTACTAGTTTTCCAAATGATCACTTGCACAAAGTGCTGAAAATGTCTTTAACTCCAGATTTGCCAGAACAACGGTGTAATCTTACGCAGCTACACCCCCAGCTCAGATGACTGAATGGAAATCTTATCAAAAGCTATAAGACCTGACTGAACCGAAGGGTTTGATGATTTACTCTGTTTGAAAAAGCAGTCATGCACATAACCGCAACACTTGTTCTACTTATTCTGTAATTTGGTTATTCAGTGGTTGAAACCACTTTACTTGATGCTCAGCTCATGACAGTGTGCACATAATGTGGATGCAGGATGTCCCTGTTGTTGGTAATTAGACTGCTTGTTTTGCAAACTGGTGACACCAGCTACCAACACATTAATCATGTACTGGTGGAGGCATACATTCTGGTTCAAATCTTCTCAAAAAGCTTTCTCACCAAAGACATCATAATGGGATACAACTGAAGCTAGTCACGGCTTGTGTTCCATTTAAGTGTCCCATTATAATACCAGTGAGCCAGCCTGCTCAAACCTGGAACACATTACTGAAAGTAGCCATTACTAATGTTATTTCAGTAGTTACAGTTGTGTAACAAGTCAAAATGTCCACCATGAAAATGGTTCACAGTGGCAAAATGTATTACTGTGCCCTGCCCTCTACTGGCATGAGTTATGTACAACACTTGATTAGCAGGACAGAACCTTGAGATATAAACACAAGACAACGTCAGACAAGATTGTCACACACCAAAGCCACCAGTGTTGGTTTCATTCATCAGTTTAGTGTTTATCACTTCAAAACGGCCACTGCATGCTGCTGCAACATCGCTGTTGCCACTCCTTAACCAAGCAACTAGTTGCTATCCAGCTGTACTGTAGAAGCACTGTCCTTGATGGCACCAGATGGACTCAAACTGGGACACTGTGGTTCTTTGGTACACATTCTACACCAGGATACACCCTAATGTCTCAGGAGACAGTGATGATAGCAAACAATGTATGAGACAAACTGGCTAACATTGGTGACCTGTGACAGTTGGGTCACAACTGTGTGCCCCTGTTTGCAACCAATGACATACTTTGTCCTGTTCTGGTTGTCAGCCACCCTGGTGGTGTACCAATTATATTGAAATTGACTATTTTCAAACCCCCATCTGACTCACTGCTCAACCTGTGCTGCAAAGCCGAGGGGGTCAACACAGTTTAACTCTGAATCTAAATCAACACTGGTTCAATCCTTGGTGACAATTGTATTTGACTTGTTTAAACTGTCCTGATTTATTGATTAATAATGAAATTTCTCTTCTCTCTCTCCAGAGGCAGAGCAGAGCAGCAGTCCCAGTCGCACGGGGGTGGGTTCTGATCAGGAGGACAGTCGAACAGCCACCATGGGTAATGCAAAGGATCTTCCATTATAGAGCCATAATGATGATCATTTTTGCATGTGCATAAGCCAGATATTCTTTTCTTTATTTACTGTCTGTTAATTTTCTTTATTAGTTGGTTCAATAATATGAACAAATACAATAAGTGCCTGATACATATATAGGCCATTAACTTGGTTTGATGTCAGAAATTAAATGAATACTAAGTCTCCAAGGATATTTAAGCCACTTGGAATAGACAAGAAAAGTAACACACCACCCATGTAACATAATCGTGTGGCATTTCTATGGAAAAGTGTATGATCATCTAATGTTGCTGCTCTAGACTCACACACTCACTAACAGTTTGAGTGTCTAACTCTTGTTTGTTTCTACAGATGGTCCGGAGTTCCAGGAGAGTTTTGTGACATCAGGAGTTTTCAGTGTCACTGAGCTGGTCCAGGTCTCAAGAAGTAAGTCCACTTTACCATTAGCTGTCTTTACCCAACCTCCTACCACCATTCACTGTAACACCAAATCTGTACTTAGGAGTTTCAGTTACGCTGAACATGTCACGCCGTATGTATGTAGAGCTGGCAGTTAGGGCAGTTAAGAACACTGTGCATTCTTAACACAGCAATATTCCATTAGATTTGGGAAACATGACTTTCCGATTCATGATTATGACTTACATATATACTTAGATATATTGATGTCAATGTCTCAACAATCCTGTATGATTTTGGACTGGTCTGGAAATATAAGTACAATTTGATGCCAAAAAGAGAACAGTTGTATGCTAAAACAAATAATCGACATAACCTAATCTGTGACCCCTACCTCAATGAAAGAGAAATGAATAAATAATGAGAAAAAACTTGGGCTTGCACCACACAAAAATGATCTTGCAAGTAAACCATTGTTCCCGTTACATTTTTGACAGCTTAAAATTTAAAGGCAAGTCAAGGCCTTGATTTGTGACAGCTTGTGCGACTTGGCTTCTGCAAACTTAAAGCAGATTAATCAGGCCGTTCTTAGTCTGAGGCATCATCCTTTCTCCAACTGCTGCTCTGAACTGACAGACACACCTTTCCCTGTTGTTCCATAATGTGATTAACTGATGTTGGATTGATGCAAAGTGCTATCAGATAATAAACATTTGATTATCTTTACACAAAGAGAGAAAAGAAGGCAAATGATTAAAAAAAAGCAGGCAACCTAGCTAGAATACCTGATGAGCATTTCTTGTTGAGTGTGATATTTTGCATTTAACTGGCCAAAAGATGGAAACACAATTATTGAGGGACTGATATTCAATTTTCAATATGTAGATCATAACCAGAATGTGTGTGTGTGTGTGTGTGTGTGTGTGTGTGCGCGCATGTGTGCGTGTGTGTGTGCGTGTGTGTGTGTGTGTGTGTGTGTGTGTGTGTGTGTAGCTCCAGTAGTCACAGGAGTGGGACCTAGTTTCTCTATGGGGGAGCTCCAGGGTCATTTGGCCTACGACCTCAACCAGTCTGTCAACCAGCCAGTCAGCCTCAGGCGATCACTGGCCAGCACCTCATCCAGCGGGTAAGCACACAGGCACACGCGCGTGCGCACACACGCACGCACGCACACACACACACACACGCGCACACACACACACACACACACACACACTGCTAATGGCTATGTATCTCCATTGACTTCCTTGTATTAACCTTTATCATCAGAACATCCGAAAGTACGTTACCAGTTTTGTTAATTATTCTTACTCTTATCCCAGTACTAACATTAGCAATTCTTACATGACTTTGAGCCCAATCATGATGGCAAAGAAATTCTCCCTCTGTGTCCCATTGGAAGGACTCCTCTCCCTCAGTTTTTGTTTTTAAACCAAATACGATAGAACACGAGGCTGTTCTTTTCTAAAGGCACCACAGATGCAGCCTTTTTCCAAATGTGGAGGACATTATTGGTGTGTCCTTTATAGTCCTCATGATCTGTATTCCACTACGTGCTGGTCACTAAGGAGTGCGGAGGGACTGATGAGGATGCTATTGTGAATCCTCAAAAGTGTGTATGCAGCAAATATGACAAATGGATGGATGGATGGATGAATGAATGAATGAATGAATGAATGAATGGATGGATTCACTAGAAATCAATTCAACTGATTAAAGACAGCATGGTTGTATGTTTGGTTTTTGGTAAGGATTAGTGTTTAGATTAGAACTATGAAGGAGATAGTCATACATAATTAAAGAATAACGTGTAGCTAATTGATATTTTCATTTGATTGATTTGTTTTCTTGTTATGTAAGCATTTGGGTTGTTAAACTTGAACTTCTGGTTCAAGCAGATGTGTGCCTGTAATGATCAAGTGAATAGCTACTCTTTAGGGTCAAGAGTTGTGCTATTGTTTAGTTAGTCATCTTCTATGCCATTAACAGCTTCTTTTTGTGCATAAAATGTCACAGGATGACCCATTAGAAGATCTCGAGAGGCACTGAAATATAGTTTTATTTTGTCTGTATTTCATTTTTGTTACTTGCCAGATCAGAAATACAGATCAAACTCTCAGCCACACTCAGGTAGTGTACTGCTGAATGCTGAAACGTCATTGTTCCCAGTGACAGTGTACACAGTGCCTACACATATTAACTGTAGCATTGTATAGCTACAACCATAGCCGTATAGCTATAGCCATGCTATAGCTATACTTACTGAAAGCCTTACTGTACGACCCTCCAACTTTCTACGCACGTACTGTAGTTACTGAAGCACTTTTAGCCATTGAACAACAAAACTCCTCAAGAGGACACTTTTATATTTTCTAGATTTCTGCTTTCATCACTTCACACAGTGCGCCATGAAATTATGATGCTAGATGTCTGAGCGTCTGTATATGTGTGTGCAGGAGTAAGCGTCATAAGTCTGGCTCAATGGAGGAAGAGGCTGACAGCCCAGGAGGGGAGTATTATCACTCGCCTTCCTCTCCTGCCAGTAGCTCCAGGAACTGGACTGATGACATGGAAGGAGGTAACAAAATAAGATATATAGCATCCACTGTCTGTACTGGACACACTAAAGCATGAGTATAAATAAATGTGGTACTTACATACTGAAATGGTCATTATCAGCCAACTTTGTTTGCCACCCTCTCTATGGTCAGAGAACGCCAGCATGCACAGGTCTGGATCAGCTCAGTCAATAACAGCTCAGTGTTAGTTTATCTACAGTAGATATTTAACATTTGTTAAAAAAAGGAATGTCTTTGTGGCAGATCACATTGCATAAACACAGCTGATTAATTAAACTAAACTAAGAGGCAGAGTTTAGTTTAGATGATAAGTTTGTATTTACAAAGTGAAGTCAATTACAAATGAATCAATGAGGTGCTATAAGTCATGACTCTCTCTGTCCCAAAACATGACTGAACTTAAAGTGAAGTACATTGCTGACTGTGTAGAGTGTAGTTAAAATAATGCAACTTTTTTAATTTTCTCCATTATTAAGCTTTTTTGTCTATTTTTTGACGTCATTGTAACTTTTTTTTATTATGTGTTTCTTATCTATTTTTTTTAAATATTGTAGATGGGTACTGGTCTGAGGCATAAGTCCGGGTCAATTTTTCATTCCAAGTCTGAAGCATCTAGTTTCACAGTGATAAACTTGCCTAAGGGCCAGTAACAGCAGTGGTTGTGCTGGAGATAAAAAGATAGATTTATAGCTGCTGTGATGCTCTTTAAACCAATAAGTTAACAGATTTAAAGGGTTCAAGCACTTTAGCTGCTTGCACCAATAAATATGTCAACGTGTGTGTTTTAGGTCTGTCTCCTCCAGTGAAGAAGGCAGAGCTGGACAGTCCCTCTCCCCAGGAAGACTCACCAAGACTGGGCTCCTTCACTCAGCATCACCGGCCAGTCATAGCTGTTCACAGTGGTCAGTTTAGTGAACATAATTTTCTCCCATAGGGGTGAAACCAAAAACAAAATGTAATTTACTGTGTTTGTGTCTTCTCTCCCTCTTGTGTCTCATCTCTCTCTGTCCAGGTCTGTCTCGGAGTCCCCACCCCTCCTCATCTATTCATTTCCCGCCCTCGTCCTACTTCCCCCACGGAGCAATCCGCTATCCTCCTCACCTGGCCCAGGACCCCCTAAAAGATCTGGTGTCATTGGCCTGCGACCCTGCAAACCAAACGCCCAGCTCAGTGAGTATAACTGTCTGATGGTCAGCTTTAAGAAGAAAATATCACAGAGCTTCATTAATAATTTGCATTTAATATATTTTAATTTAGAACCTAAACCTAAACAAACACACACACAGACACACAAAGAAACAAAAAAAGAAGAAACAGCACCTGAATGAACAAAGAAACTGCTATAACACTATTGCCTTTATGTAGATGGCATAATTATTATATTAGCAGCGGTTAATATTTGTTTAGACTGTTGAGGCAACATCAGGGTTTTTTGGTTTTTAGGGGTGCGTTCTGATTCACATACTTTTTCTTTTTTACTTGTCGTAGGTAGTACGGTGGCCCCTTCATAGTATGTACTGTTGCTCTAAGTATACACACAAACGGGACATACTACTTCCTCTTAATACTGGACACTGAACTTTGACCCTCTTGCTAATATATATGTTACCATGGAGATAAAACAGCTTGCCAGAGACCACAGTTGGCCCTGAGAGCTCTGTGGTTGGTACTTTGCAATGTTTGTAGTTTTAACTTTTAAGTTACAGCTGCATGCATTTTAGATTCTTACATTTTATATCCATGACAGTAAAATTTTTTTTTGTTGTTGGTAATCTCCATGATAATTTTGTTCACTTAAACAATTTATAGTCCTATTATTACCATTCGACCATTCCTAAGTTACTTGAATGTGCTGTCATGTATCAATGCATTTTATGAAAGCTCTTAATGAGCAGCCAGGTGTGACAGATTTGTCTGTATAGAACTAGTCAAAGACCAAACAGCTCTCCCTTGTGGAGAACCTGAAGACTGAAGTTTTTGACAAATTAGTGCCATACTGTGCTATGAATATAACTCTATAAGCAATTACTTACTGTTAAATGTGAGTCAGTGGCAACTACTTTTTTCTTGCATATTGCACAGTGCATGCATGTGTCACTCCCAGTGAGTTCCTGCCTACACATGGTAATGGTTTTCATACCCCAGAGTTGCAAACTTGATGGAAAACTGCTTCTAAAAGTTTTTTACCTTCAAAGTGTTCATGTAAATTCATGTAAAAAAATGATATTCACAAACTAGGGCTACAATGATCAACTGTATAGTGCAAAGTAAAACACTGTTGCAACACATATTAATTATGAGTGTATTTGGTTGTCTGTCTTTCTATTTTTTCCAGCTGAATGGCAGCAACCAGATTAAAGTGCCCAGTCACTACATCTCCTCTCAGATGTTGGCACCCCCTGGACCAGCACCCTCCCTGGCTCCTCCCCCCTCGTCCCTGCCTCGGCCGACGCTGTCTGCAGAGTCAAAGGCCACTACCACCTCCTCTGATGGGGGAGCAAACTCCCCCACATCACCCAGTAAGTGGTCATAACTAACTTCCACTGACAGTGTTGATGTGTGGCTTGACACAGAACATGTACCTGTATTTATATGCCTGTATTTGTACTTACAAATACAGAAATTGTTGGGATGAAAATTGCGAAGAAAGATATCACAGTTTTCATTTTTTAAAAATGAAAAAAGGCAACATCAACAGCAACTCAAGCGCAGGAGTGGATGTTTTATGAAACTGTTGACATAGTTACATTAATATGCAATGTTACACAACTTCATAGCTGTGCATTGTCTTTATAACTCATTTATCATTTATTTGATATTTTCTTTTATTATTATTATTATTAGTGGTAGTGGTAGTAGTAGGAGTAGAAGTCGTATTAGTAGCAGATGTAGTAGTAGTAGTAGTAGTAGTAGTAGTAGTAGTAGTTGTAGATGTTCAAAATCACAAATTATCCTCCTATCAAGTATTGTCTGTGTATCCACAGCTTAATATAGTTTATGCAATAGAAATCAATTATCAATTCTTGTCCACAAAGTATTAAAAGCATTGAAGAGCTATACTAATGCACTGGGTGACATGTTGCCACAGTATGATAAAGTGCTTCTCAGTTACACAGATATGAACTACAGTTGTACAGTGGTTTTAAAATAAAGTGATAAACAAGTGATCAACATTTAATTCAAATGCAGTTAAACTATACATGAGAAATAAAGTCTATTACTCATAGTGTTATAATATTATCTTCTTAAGGACCACTGACATTAATGGAGAAGAAGTCAATTTATAGTAAATTAAGAAAGAGATGCAATAAAATGTTTTGTATGGCTTTAAATAAATCAGTAGAACCTGAGCAGGTTGCAATTACATTAAAATATTCCCAACAACCTAGTTTACGTGACAAACCCCAAAGAACTTGTCTCACCTTGCATTTAGAGAGAGAGAGCAGCAGCAGCTCAGAGTGGAGGACGTAGAGGTGGAGGCTGACTGGTTTTAAAACTCAGGGGGAGAACGGGGTCGGCAGGGACATTTTGTATCATCATGAAATAGCCTAACATTACTCACAAATTCCTTGAACAACAATAAAAATAAATTGATATCTTAACAGATACAGGTTTCTGCTTATAATTTATCAAGTTTTAGAGCATAACCCAAACACGAAAGGCATCATTTTGTAAAATATACAAGGAGGGAATTTTCCCAAAATTCCACCTCCCTGAGGTGGCTGGGGAGCCCATCTCTGGGAAAAGGGAGACTAAAGGGGGACTCATGGGCTCATTTCTGGAGGTCAGAGGTCAAGGGACTCCTGTAAATTGGCCATATCGTTTTTTCCATCGCCAAATATTTTCTTAACATATTCAGCCCCCTCCTGAGAAGCCAGCATGACATGGTTGGTACCACTGGATTGCTTAAGTCTATTAGTTTCAGACAGGAATGTGGGCTGGGGACTAACGTAATTTAAAAAAAAACAACAACAAAAAAAAACGCATTATGTACGGACCTTAATCACATCGCAGTTAACATGTTAACGCTGACAGCCTAGTTTATAATAACAGCTGTGGGAAATTTTGCCAGTTTCACAATCAGGAATACTTCTCAGGACAGACGTTAACATATCAGCTGGGTGGAGTTTGTCTTCCTACCTGCAATAGAAAGATGGGTAGTACTCTGTCCAGTGAAAGTAGACTGACTAACGTCAGATTTGTTGCCTCTGTTGGTTTTTCTTGGAAGAAATCTAAACAAAGAACAACTAAGTGAAAAGATGTGACCTTGTTTCCCAGCAGTGATCACACAGACAGCAGAGTTGGCTCTGAGTTGTATCAGGATATATTAGTGACTCACTTTGATGCTGTTCTCTGTTGTAGCTCCATTGTGATTTGGACAGATTTTTTTAAAAGTGTCTGCCTCATGCAACTGTACAAGTGACATGGAATTATGAGGACATTATAAGACTGATGTTGTAACACCCTCAGCATACTCGGCCCCTGGGACGCCCCCCGCCAATCGCACCTCTTTCGTTGGAGTCACCCCTCGAGACCCAGGTGGACTCTACCAAGCCCAGGTTAGTAAGCTTCATTTGACATTGTCGAGCTTAAGGTAGAAGGAATTCAGTTGATCCTATAATACCCAGATAAAAGCCTCTAGAATATGTTAAGAAAACTAATCACTTACTCATAGTTGGATTTCGTCGTGCAATAAGTTACAGAGGATGCTTCTATATGCTGAGGTCTGTATATATCCACCTCTTAAATCCTCTGCCCCTCCTAACATACAGAAAAGGGTTAATATTTGCTTTGTAGTGCTCAAATTATGATTATTGTACTACATTTTAACATCAGTTAAATTTGAGTTCTAACTTAGAATGACTAAATATGATTTAATGCATCCACTCTGGACTGTGTACGCTGCTCTTTCACTGTCTTATTTACCTCTATAAGTAACATTTCACGTCATCTCTTTCTGTGAGTTATTCTAATAGCTTTCAATAACAAGTCAGTGCTCTGTGATCTCAGTGCTCTGTTGGATCAAATTGACAAAATCTTAAAAAAAAAAGACCTCCAATCTATCTGACAATAAAATGCTGGTTGGCAGATGAACCTTGTCAGGACTGTCTGAAGCTTCAATCCAAAAATGGTAGTTTGTCAGAGGCCTGTGTTGGAAAAATCCTGTATCAGTCAGGCAGCTGTGAGGTAGGTGAGTGGGTCAGTCAGTGGCAGGTTGAAGCTATGTGGGTGTTGTAGTAAAGTGGCAGCAATAAGTATGCAGTGAAGGTGGTACAAATGGCGGCGTGTGTGTGTGTGTGTGTGTGTGTGTCTGTGCATGTGTGCGTGCGTGCGTGCGTGTGTGTGTCAATAGGTAGTGTAGGTACTAAATATGTACTATACACAATATGTCTGGATAAAGAGGAGAGCTGTGGATTGTGTTGTTGCTGCTGCATTGCAGTGCCTCTGCTCCAGACCCAGCTCCGCTATTACTGCTGAGACAGAAGTCCTCTCTGTCTCTTTCTGTCTGTCTCTTTCCCCCTCACTCTCTGTCATTGTGTTTCTAACTCTTTGTCTCTTGCTGCCATGTAATGAAATGGATTTGATGATTCTCTCTCCCTCTCTTTCTTTCTCCGTCTCTCTAACTCTCTGTCTGTCTCGGTGCATTTCTTAAACAGCTAAATGCAAGTTCTTAGTGGTTTATAATTACAACTAGGTTGTTCGGGTATGAAATGTGATTAAAATCCGATCTCATTTTCAATTACTTTATGTTGGTTTTGATTAGCAACGCATGTCAAAACAAAAGGGAGAGGAAATAACACAGCTTGCATTTTGGACATTTGTTGAAACAGCCCTCTTTATTTAAAAAACTACAACGCAGCCTTACCACTTTCAAGCTGACAAAAGCACAGATGAATGAGTGTCAGTGCTTGCGGGTTCATTGCATGCCATACTCAGACGGATCTAAAACATCTTGGCTCAATCCTTGTAAGACTGTTTTGGCACAACAGATGATCAGTATGTCACCATGTATGTCTGGTGAACAATGTAAATAGTAATTAACTCAAGTGATCCATGCAGCAAAATGACAAGTTTTAGTCATAACATGGGAAATTTGTACTGATCCAGAACTGGTGCTAAGAACACTGTAGCTAACTAAATTAACAAATGGTATCCATGGGTACTGTACATAGTATGTGCACCATGTCATGATTAACCACTGTATCTGCATCAATTCAAACCATATTCTGATTGTTTGGTCTGTAGGCATTGCTCATTGCAGCAGCCACTTTGTGAAACTTTGGTCTGACATTTCTGACACTTTCAGAATTTGAAACAGCCTGTCTTTGGTCTCTGGACCTGTAAATCAGCTGTCAGCAGACGTGTCTCACAGTGAGGTGTAGGAGCAGCAGTTTTGATTGACGGCCAGAGATTTTCTCCTGCGATTCCCCAACTTTGATATGAGAAAGCCCAAACTGAAAGGTGTATAAGGGGCATTAAAATGTTAAGATGTCCACACACGACTCAAAGCTTGTGCAGAAGCAAATGACCCAAGTTCATGTTGTAATTAAACTGACTGAACATCATGAACACAGGAATTACTTTCTCACCAGAGAGACAGTACGAGTATGTGGCAGTGTTGGCAACAATTAATCATGGATCAATATAGGGGTCTATTGTTGTAAATAGCCTGTTGTAGATGAAGCTGCAGGCTAATAAGCTAAGCTGGATGATTACATACTGGTGTGGATGCCAGAGGAGGAGACACTGTACTCTTTTTTAAGTCCTTTAACTTTATCGTCGCTATCGACTAAGGTGAATTAGCAGAGTTCCATTTTCTTTTAAAATGTTTGATAAACTGAGTCAGCACTGTTTATAAATGAACCAATAAGTAAAATATTTATATGAACAACAGCTGAAGTCTGTAAGAAATCATAAAAGATGTCAATTTGTCAATAATGAATGCCTCATTAGGGATTTGAATTGTCTATAAGCATGACTGTCTCAAATGTCTTTATAATTATTTACTCAAATATTAAGGGTGCAACAAAGCATTTATGAAGTGATTGTACATATGTATATTTAGTGATAGATGGCAGTGTTTATAATGTCCTGATATAGGATTACAGTTTCTATGTCTCTGCACTGGCAATAGATAGATAAACAGAGGCATTATGTTTTTTGATTGTCTGGTAGTCCCATTCTTGTGAATGCAATATCTCAAGAGCACATTGAGAAAATTTGTCCAGATTTGGCACAAATGTCCACTTGGACTCAACGATGGACTGATTAGATATTGGTGGTCAAAGGTCACTCTGACCTTGTCTTGCCCCAGTCTAGTAAATGTAATATCTCAAGAAGGCCTTAAGGGAGTTTCCTGGAATTCGGCACAAACGTCCACTTAGACTGAAGTGACATAGTGACACTTAGACTTCTGTGATGTGATGAATGGACGTGAATAGAATAGAAATAGAAAAGAAAGCCTTATTGTTGGTATACAATGTATGATGAAATGAAAAATGCTACACCTATAGGTGACAATCAGACAGCTCAGTTAAGAATAGAACATCTATCAGAATGAACTACTACCTGTATAAATGTGAATTAGGTCATTTTGTCAGATACCGGTATCTATCAGAATAGTCTACAACATGTATAAATGTAGTTCAATGTAGAGTAGGTCATTCTGTCAGCTCCAAATATCTATCAGAATAAACTACTTCCGTATGAATATGGAGTAGGCCATTCTGTCAGGTACAAATATCTATCAGAATAGACTACTTCTGTATGAATGTAGTTAAATGTGGAGTAGGTCATTCAGGTATCTATCAGAATGGACTACTACCTGTATAAACCAAGTTAAATTTGGATTAGGACCATAGGCGCCATCTATGGAGAGGTACTGGGTTTTATGCCCCTTAAAGTTAAAGGTCACTCTAAATACTCTAAATAATTCCCAAAATCACTACATATCTTTGTGTAAAGAAAAATTCTGCTTCAACCCAGTTTAAAATGTGGTCATATTGTTATTCAGGCTTGTGACCAGGAGGTGGCACAGTATGAAAGATGTGTCAATATCACTGAGTGCATGTTTACATCATGTACATCATAACTGCATGTGTATCCAAGCATCTAAGTACAAAAACTGTATTAAACTATGTTTCATTTTCTCTTGTGAGTAACAGAGATGCAGGCTGAGGTTATTCATTTAGAATTTAACCAGGTCGATGCTAATTGTATCTTTGTCTCTGTTGCAGTCCTGGTATCTGGGCAACTGAGTGAACTCTGGAGGAAAGGTGATTGTCATGGCAGTATTGTCCTCGAGGAAAGTAAACAAAGTTGTCAAGACATTGCCGGAGGAAAGATATATTCCGCTTTGTAGAAGCAAAACGTGGTCATACATATATATAAATATACAGTGTTATATATTTCTATATTTGTATGCACCCAGAAGAGACAGCATGGACAGAGGAAGGATGCTGCTCTCACGCAGCCATTTTGCAGCCACAGAATGAACTACGCTAAGTGACACTAAATGGTTCTCACAAATGGCCGCTGACGTGAGGTGTGTTTTTCAAGTGAGAGCAACGGGACTACGCAGATGTCTGGTTGGTCCTGATGAACTGCAGACCAGAACCGGGCCTCGGCACACCGGATCCTAAGAAGCCTGTAACCTAACCGTGTTCCTGGGATAAGGCCTGTTTCCCTGGAATGGATGTCAGCCTTTACCCCTGTACCCCGGGTCTCTACACTAAATCCAGTATAAGGCCTCCTCCCTGGGACAGACATAGACCTCACCCCCCCCTTCAACACCCAGAATGCCCCTCTCCGCTGCAGGTGCTGCTTATAATATATGCAAATAAGCCTCCCTTTTTTTTCTGAACCGACTAGAAAGAGAGATCCTGTTGTTAATATGTAATGTTTCTTTTGCACTTTTTATTGTGTTATTGATAAGAAAATTTAGAGTTCAGAGCAGTTTTTTTCTCTCTTCCCACCAAAAGACAGAGGCTTTGTCTTTTTTATTGACAATCATCAGCCTGAAACCATTAAGTTGCTTTGCTAAGCTCATGTTTTTAAGACTGATTGTGCTTTTTTATCCGAAAACAACGATTAACAGTGGAATAAGAGCTATATTCAAGCCTCCTCCAACACAACACACAATGCTACAGTTGGACACCAGTTGAGAGTGAAGCCCTGATGCGACTGTTTAGCAGAGGGCATCTTTTTACATGAATATCCTGCTGCTTCTTTCCCTTCAGATGCTGATCATTTTGTCATGACAGTAGTTATCCAGCCAAAGGCACAGTGTTTGGAGGAGACGTGCACCTGCATCAAAGAAATGGCAAAGACACACGTGGCAGCACAGCCAGCGGCAAACTGGCTGCTGAACTGTTTGAAACTGTAGCATGGTGTGGTGTGTGTGTGTGTGTGTGTGCGTGCGTGCGTGCGTGCGTGCGTGTGTATGTCAGATTGTGTATACGGTTCCTGCATTTACACACTCATCCTTGCTCTGTTTGGAGGAGATGTTGTGTAGATTTTGTTTGTGTCTCAGAGAACACAGTGACGGGGTTTGTACGTGTGTGTAGGTAGATTAGAAAGCGGGCATTGCACTATGATTAAGTTAATGATGTGGCATGTTACCAAGCTGGCGGGTCGTACTGTGTTTTTCTTGAAGTTGTCCGTGGTTGTGAAGACAACACGTCATGTGCATGCTGACTTGAACTGAGCACAAAATCCAGGTTTCTTGTCCGGCTCTAGAAGGAGTGTTGGCTTAGCAGGTGTTCCTGACTGTGTCTCTCAACCCCAACCTACACGATCTGTGGAGAAACGGTTTTGGTTTGGGGTTCAGAAGAGCAGTAGGACAGGTTGGGCACAGTGCTAGGGTTGGTTTTTAAGTCAAACCTTGATGGTTTACCGACTGGCAACAAGCAACAAATCAAGCATTTAAAACCAGAGTTTGCTTTTCTGTGTCCAACCTTGACACAGTCTTTGCAGTATAACAGTGCTTTAGTGAGCAATATTCTGGCTTTTCACAGCTTAACTTAGTCTATAATCTTTTTGAAAGACATTTAATAGCTTGAAATCTTACATGCTGCGTTTTAACGTTAATTAAAATTTCTTAAATGTTTAACAAGTTCAGCATTTAATAGAATCCAAACATGAATCCCGGTCCAGGTCAAGGGATAACAGCGACTCAGTCTGTTTCATCTGAATGCAGAAGCAGAATCCCATTTAAAAAAAAAAAAATCATCACTGATATTTGTCTGGAAAATTCAATGCAAACTCCAAATGTAACAGTAGTTTAGTATGTGCACTTTGGCCTTTTGCTATTTTGTGCACCATCTCTTTAGAGATGAATATAAATTAGATTTTTTAGAGGCTAATATTTTATAATCTGTGCCATATAACCTCCAAGGCTTTGTAACTATAAAGCAGTCTATTGAAATGTGTTGCCTGGGGATGTGGGTTGGTGTTCCTGTGTTGAGGTGTGATCAGATTGAATGGCAAGCAAACTTTTGTCTGTTATTCACATGAATATTATCACTGGAGTTTCTGCTTTCTGAAGATGTTACTTTTGTGTGCTCCCTGCACAAAGAGAAGGGGAAAAGACAAAACATTATCATTTTTACAGCTGAGGTCCCACAGGTGTCTGGCTGCCTGGAAAGATCAAATGTTTTCCAAGGGCGAAACAACAACCGCAAACGTTTTTTTCTTGTAAATGCCGTGTGTGCTCCTTTGTATCATTCTGTGTCCCCTCTGAGGTTTTTGTGGGTCTGTGAATGCAGCGCAGGCAGAACTCTCATGAGTACTTTTTTCCCCCACCAGCAGTTTGTTACTTGTGGGGTGGATATTAATTCATCTGTCAATCTGTCAGAGCTGATCACATTGATAGATGAGTGAATGCAGACTTTTAGACTCAGCAGAATTAATGGTTTCACTTTCACGCGCGCCTTATGTTCTGCTGCTCCGTCTGTGCCCAGAGTGCGCTCTTACCTCTGAGACATGCAATGCATAACCAAATGCTGCATATTCATTTGAACAGCACTCCTATCTAACAGTCCAGCTCCAAAAATAGAAAATCTGTTCGTGGTGGCAGGTGTTTTATTTGTGGCGGACTGCCACAAATAAATGAAAGCGTAAGAGACCTTGCACTCTAGAAAAATATTTTGTCATTCGTGGCAGAAAGCAGACAACTGTGGAAGCACGAAAACCTTTGAAGATGCAGCCTGCTGTAGTAAAGTAGTAAACATTTTTTCTCTCCCCACGAAGGCTCATAGAGTAACATTCAGAGTGCGTGGTGAGGTCACAAATGGGATAACCTAAACATTTAGTAAACCAGCTGTATACAGGCTCTCTAGCTTGCATCTTATATGCCGACCATGTGTGTAGAGAGCAGCTATGTTTGTTTGTGTGACAGCTCAGACTTCGAAATCAGCAGAAACTTCAGTTCGGTCTCACGTTTTCCTCCAGTATCTCCCCTTTTTCCTCTTGTCTCTTATGTTGGTGTCAGACTGTTGGAATAAGTGTGATGTTTTTTTACTGAAGGTGAAATAATTTCCACTCACTCCAATGCATCCCCACGTAATGGTTTGCTGCCTTGAATTTGCGCCTTTCTGTTGACTCTGTGTGCAGTCAGGCCATATCTAAAATTGCGTTCATTCTGAACTCACGTGTCTTTTCCTTTCCCAGGGTTTGGGGTTAGTGTTAGCGTCTATTTGGGGTTCCGATTTTATACTGAAGGTGCTGATATGAGCTGGGTTTTGTAAGGGCAAGGTTTAAGGTTTGGTTAAAGTTAAAGCTGATGTATACTGCATGGTGCTGCCCTGGTCGCTGTGTTGACCTAATGAATGCATGGCTCAAACTGATGATACCTCTCCTCCTCTATCCTGCTCTTCCTCTTCCTCCTTCCCTTCCTCCCTCTGTACTCTGTACTACATCAGACGGCAGTGGATTGAAGGGCTCTCTATTTCTTTAGATTTTAATAATAGCCCTGTTATTAAACTTCTATTTTGCACGATATTTCATAAAACACATTATGTGCCTTGCCTTTAGTTAAAGAACAATAATACATTATGGAAAGGTGATCATACTTTTCATGGTACAGCTGGTAGCACTTACAAAAAACAACAAAAAAAGCTGCATGTGTGATTGCTTGACATTAACCAGTGTAGCAGGTACACCGTTTTAGGTTAAGAAGTGGCAGTGTATTGACTGCAAGCTGAGATACTAGTTTGAATGTCAGCTCAAAGAAAGTTTTCATTAGCTTTAGCAGAGGCTGGGATTATCCTTTGCTACGATCCCGCTAAAGACACAGTAAGTTATTTTCACAGCAGAGGGAAAAGTCTGACATTTTGGAAAATGCACTTGTTCACTATCACAGTCAGTCAAATGCAAAGAACATGATATCGGTCATCCCACTGTTCAGTAGCCTACAATCACTCAGCCTACACACAGTTCACACGTTTAGCTTGCACTGGCAAAAATCTAGTTATATAATATGTATCGTGATACATAGGTTAAGGTTCAATATATCGTAATATCTCATGATATATCGCGATATTGTGAACAAGATGATATATCTTGATTTTTTTTCAAATCCAATTTTAGGAAAACTGTCTGAATAAAAAGATAACATCACCATATGCATAAAAATCACCTGCTACTTTTTGTGTAATCTGAGCAAAAGAATGAACATGTGAGGATATCAGCTTGGTGGAGTATCTATGTAAACAACTTTAAAAAGAAAGCAAAATGCAAACAATTTAAAATTGATTTTTATGAACTGATACATCATCACAAAACATAATACAGATATTTTCTTATACCTTGCCTTACTAGTTTAGGATTTGGCTAAGCTGAGATATACACATCCCAACCCTTACCTCACATAATCTTAATTTTAGGCCTACCATTTCCCTTTGCATTCAACCACATCTCACTTGTTTCATCGGCTGATTGAGTTGGCTCAGGTGTCCTAAATATTGAGCTTTGGTCATATGATAACAAGTGTTCATATATAGGGGAGATCTAAACCCCAATCCTAGATCACAGATGGCATCAATGGTTACGATCTGCCCTCAAAATGCAAACACCTGTATCACAAGACCAAAGCTTTGTAGTTAGACATGTGATCATGTGAAAAGTTAATCATCCCATGATAGCTGTCAGTTTATTTTGTATTTTTTTTAAAGGAAAGAACTGTAACATCCAAAATGTCGGACTGTTCCTTTAAGGTTTGATTTTTTTTTTTTTTCTCAGTGACATCATCCTGCCATAACCAAGTGTTGATTACACTCATAGAGCTGATCTGGTTCAGTGGCTCTGCTGTTTGAGTTGAGGGCTGAAATGTCGGCTGGTGTTTGTGTGTGTGTGTGTGTGTGTGTGTGTGTGTGTGTGTGTGTGTGTGTGTGTGTGTGTGTGTGTGTGTGTGTGTGTGTGTGTGTGCGCGCGTGTGTGCGTGTGCGTGTGCGTGAGGACATTGACAGTGTTGCTATGTGTTGCATAGTGTTGAAAATGAACTATATGTGTGTTGTCCTTAAAGGTGGACACCAGCGTGTTGTAAATGAAACACTATCGCAGTATAGCTACAGTGGATCTGAAAAATGGCAAGTCTGGTTGCAAGTCCTGCCTAATACTCACAAGACAAAAAGAAGCAGTTTTGAACTCCGTCTACATCCTGTTTTTCAATATTAAGTATTAAATACATGCAAACACATCAATAGTATTTATTGCAGGAAGAAGTCTTACGACTATATTGTGAATATTTGTCACGCATTTAATCAATGTGGCCAAGCCACTCAATCCAATCTAATGGAAACATGTTGGACAGGCTCTGCAGCTCTATTTCTGGCCACAAGAACACCGTCCATTAGCCTGTATGATGACTCTGACCACGTGATGAATTATGTGCGTCTAGATACTACAAAAGGCCATAGATGAGTTTTATATGGATGCATGCACTTAATGCTATTCTTACTTAACGTGGTTATTAGGTTATTTTTTTAGTTATTTCTTGAGTTGTTTTAATCATGTTGCTTGTAGCATTATAGTTTTAAAGACAGCAGTGTGTGTAAAACCATGTTGAAGATGGACTTACCGGTCATAAAAAGGATGTATAGAATGTTTGTGCGTTTTCTCTTAAGATGGTGGCCAAGCCGCAGAGTAAGAGACCCATGAAATGGGAACGGTTGTGTGTGGGCTGCTTGTAAAGTTTAGCCATGTGACCGATGATGAATGATGAAAGGTTGTTTTGAGAGAGAGAGAGAGAGAGAGAGAGAGAGCGAATCTCGGAAGTCAAGTAAAGTTAAGGTGAACAAGAATGCATACCTCTGCTAAGGCTGCACAGTCCTCTAAATGAATTATATTATTTGCAGTCAGTGTTCGTTGTGAGTTCTGTCAGAAATTATGAGCCAAAGTGAAAAGTGCTTTTACAACATATAAATTAATTGATCATTAAAATCTTTTTAATGCACAAATTTAAGGAACTGACAAGATTAAATTTCAGTGGAATTGTATCTTATGTGATTTCATTTGACAAATACATTGAAATATTGAATTAATGAAAATTTAAATAAATAAATATTAATAATTCAATGTCCACAACATGGTGTGGCTCCTGCACATACATACACAAAACTTTTTTCTTCCCACTAAATGTTACTGAAATCTTTTTAGCAGTGCAGGACCAGAAGCTGCTTGGCAGAGCTAATAATTCAGAGCTTTACTGTATGTCAGCTGAAGAGCTAGATTCATGGATACCAGCCCAAGCTGTAATTGTGATTTCATGTTTGCACTCTTCAATCAAAGATATTTTGGCTGCAATAATGCCCTAAATGAACATGGTGATACATGAAGACTGTGTAACCAGCAACAACAGATATGAAGCTGGACTGTGGTACTCACAGGGCTGCCCCTAAAACTACAGGCAGTAAGATAATTATATGATATCATTATAGACTATGATATTAGCAAATGCACTATAGGAACCTCTGGCCCACAGTCAGAAAAAAGATAGGTCACTTTTAGATTCAAATAAGGCTGGACAGAATAGAGGACAACTAAAGTCTCTCACAATAACACCAACAGCAAATATAATTCTCTATAACCCAATACAAATATGCTAAAAATGCAATACATTTAAATATGTTAATAATGTTAATTGTTATGCTGTGTTCCAGTCAAAGTGAGAAGTTGGAATTTTTCAGTTTTGATTTCAAACCTCCAACCTTTGCACAATGCCAATTATGATAAACTAATGTTTATTTGGCAAGTGTACACACAAGTACACACGTGTCCTTGCAGATATAAACAGAACAGAGGAGAAAAACAATGCATGAGGTAATAGATGCCATGATATATTTTATTTTATGGCCCCTTTATACCTGAAAATGTATCTAAAAAGCTAGATAATAACTTTAGTTTGGCTTTTAGTGAACTGTTTACAATTTGAGATTTCATGAGTGCTCCTATGGTTGTATGACAACTGCTTCTTCATGAAGTTGGGGTTGATGGATTTGCACCAAATTTGCAGGCAGGAAGTCTGACATTCAGTGGCGCTCCATTTTACTTTTTCTCGGGGAGGTTGGGAATTTTCGAGTTTGGAGTTGTCTGGAACACAGCATAAGGGTGATGTAGTGGCTTCGTGGTTGTTTTGTCTCCTCTAGCTAATGTCCAAGATTACTGAGCATGATGTACTTTAGAGATCGTATTTTCGCTTTGTACTGTCTATCAGGAGCTCTACCTGTAGCCAAGACAAATAAACAAAACTGAAATTCTAAACGGTTACATAACTTAGAGACAATATGTGCACTGTTTGAAAGCACTGTGTGTTTCGTAGCTGTCATGAGAGGTTTGAAGTTGTCTTGACGCATGTTATGATGTGTGAATTCTCTTCATTTCTATTCCTCTCTACTCCTCCCTGTATCACTGACTAGCAGTCTGACAACAGAACATGCACAAAGAAAGCCAAATAGCTTCCCTACATAACACCAGCCAGCTGAGTGGCAGACTAACTCTGTGTGCTGAAGGTGTTGCAGCTACATGTAATACATTTATTATAAGAAAAATACCACCACCAAGCCAAAATGCAACATGTAATACAGTACGATCAAACCAGCTTAGACGAGGTATAATACCATGCAGCTCTCAGTAACTTGTGAAGATTTCTTTCAAATGTTGTTAAAGGGGAAGCTAGAAGTCCAATTTAGGAAATGCCAAAAATCACGTGTTCAGGATGTCTAAAAAAATCCCCATCTCAAGTCAAACGTGAATAATGTGTTCATCACAAAACTGAACTTGGAGAGAAAGTAGTGCACATCATGAATGAACACTGGCATGTAACCGTATCATGTTCTCTGCTTTTAAATATACCAGCAGGTAAACAGCATTGAAACTAAAAAAAAGAGAAGATTTCAACAAGCAGTGCCTATCATTTAACTGCTAGTTTTAGGTAATTTTTTTATGCTGTGCTTTGCAGTATGCGTTATGTCTGAACACTACGTGGTCGTGTGACACACTTCAGCCCAGGGGTTGGTGCTGCTCAGTAATGAGAACATCACCAGCTCTGAGCTAGTGGAGGTGGGCTGTGCAGGTCCTGAGGTAACAAGCCATAAAACAACCCAAAGAGCTGAAGAAAATCTAGAGGAAACACTGACAGACTATAGATAATGTTTATTTGTTCATGGTTCGATATCTTAGGTTGGATTAGGTTCAGGGACTAAAGCTGTGTCCTGTTTTTGCCCCCTTTCAGAGTTGTGCTAGAAAAAGGCTATCACGTTCCAAATGCAGCACAAAGATATGGTGATACCACTTCACAAAAAGGTTACCAAAGACAGAGTAGGGAACAAATCAGCAACTTAATGCTAATCAATCAATAGTTAAAGGAACACTTCACCTTCAAAATGACCATGTGTATATTAGTTACTCACTCTGTGGTTTGTTGAGTTTGCAAAGAAAATGTTTTTCTCAAATGACTCCACAGTAAACGGAGAATCCAAAAACAGAGACAATTCTTGATGAATTGAAGTAAATGGGGGCCACATTTAATGGCAGCAAGACTATATCAAAACATCTGTTTACAAGTTCTTACAACTCATGGAGTATAATCCAAGTGTCATTTATCCAGTTGTATGCTCAGTACTTCCAAAATACATGCATTTTAGCTAAAAGCCTACTAACTTTTGCATGAACAATCTTGCAGTAGGGTAGCTGGGCAAGCATGTGCATTTGCTTGTGCATTCCAGTAAAATCCCACCTTCAAGCTTGTTCATAAGCCAGGAAGCGGCAGGCGTGGGAGAGTGACAGAAGATCTCCTCGCCAGGGAACAAGCTCAAAGATGGGATTTCCATGCAATGCACAAGCAGAGTTTAAAATAGTAAGATTTTAGTGCAAATGCATGTTTTGGGAAGTACTGAGCAAACAACTAGATAAATGAGACTTAGATTATACTGAAAGAGTTGTGTGAGCCGAACAGATGTTCTGATATGGTTTTGCTTTTGTTAAACATGCCCCCCTTTACTTGAAGTCAGCAAGAATTTTGGATTCTTTGTTCACCATGGAGACATGCAAAAACAGTTTTCTTCACAAATTCAACATAGCGCATGATTAGCAATTGGTATATAAAAGATTGTTTGGGGGTAAATTATTCCTTTAACAAGTATTTCCTGAACAGTGTTAAAGCATTAGCTGTGGTGATCCAGTGATGAGTTCCTTTATCTGCTTTAGGAACCATTTGCAAAGTACAGATCATTAACATAATCTTCTACTTTACAACCTTTGGTGTAACTATGCATTCATTAGCATTTTCTAATTTCATCCTAGTTAGCAACTACTTATGATTTTGTGTAACTTACGGTTTAGTGTTACTACCACATCTTTATGTTGCCTCATTTGGAGCCAGTGTGTCGCATGCTGTATTCCCAGTGTAAATGAACTAATGAATGAATCCACTTAGTTTTTTTTGCTGATGGCAGGTTGAAAAGTCAGAAATTCAGCTTTCTTCTGTGGAAATATGCACTATAGAGATGATCATTTTCTACAAAAGTACATTCTTGAAGGTCTTTTAAATTTGTCGGCTACATGTTGATTAATAAGTTGTTATTGATTGGGATAAATTTTGGTGTTAAGTTCCCTCTAGATTTTTCTTTCCTCTATGGTACAAACCAAGTGCTGTTCTGACCACTGTCAGCACTGCTAGCAGAAAATAACCAAACAATGTTTCCTGTTAAAGATGCATCATATCAGAATCAAAACTGCTTTATGATTGTGATTGGTAGGTTACGGTTAGCATTGCAAGCAATTGTAATTGTAAATGAGCAGCAGTACTGCTGGTGGTGAAATGTTTGTTAGCTTAGCAGCTGCAGTTGAAGGAAGAAAGGATATCTAAACAATTCAGTTTTAGAAGGGATTTGGGGGATGTTTTCATAGAGGGCTCTTTTCTATAAACTACTATTGTTATTCAACACTCTACCCCACTGCTGCTGTTGCCTGAAAATCTTGTAACTCCAATGTATGTTTCCTTTTGCTGTTTCTTACTTGAATTTCATTTTTAACGGCCCTTCCAAACCCTTTCTGTAATTCAGACTCACAGCAGTCAGAAAACCTCTCTTTAGTTAATGAAAATCAGATTTTGTAGAGTTTTTCCTTTGACAGTGATGCCATATTGATTCATTTCTGTATCTGCGGGTACATTGCTTCTGCACAGTTAACTCCATGTGCTGAAAACAGTTTGTAACGAACGAAAGAGTTGTTTCTCAGAGAACATTTTGATGCAGTCTCATATTTTAAGGGTTTTATTTCTCATTACTTTTTTTCAGATATTATAGTAAAGGACTGCTTTGCTTGCTTCCAGATATATATCCCTTACATCAGAGAGAGCATAGGCATGAACGGCTTTCATCAGTTATTGCATGACTACAGTCCACACAGACCAGAGTCCTTTTCACATCAACTGTACATCTTATTGTTCATTTAGTCATGGGATACCAAGTTTCCCCAATACTTCAAAATAATTGACAAGGTTGAAGGGAAGCGGATTGGTGCTCATGCCATATATTTCTTATTTTTCATATTGGAACACCCCAGAGTGCATTATCGCACTATCGTCAATACCCAAAGATAAAGAAAGGATTGTATCGGAACTTTCATGTGAAACTTGATTAATTAACTTGATATATAACTTTAATTAACACCCAAAACACACAACAATGCACATCGTGGTATCCCAATACATGAAAATAAGAGACTGTAGGCCGTTTGTTTTCCAGACTGGGAATGCCGACGTGGTGATACGAACCCTGGCTTAAGACGGTCACTGTGGAAAGGGCTGCTGCTCTGGACTGGATGTAGTTTGTAGCAGCTTTAACAAGAGCTTTAAGTACTTTTTCCTTTGGGTGTTTTTCAGCTGAAGCTAATGTCAATAATCAACCTTTATTTGCATGACGTAAACTGTTCCTCTGAGACTGCATTTAGACAGGGACAGGAAATGATGTCAGCACTGTGGCATAGTTATGTCTCCTCATGATCATTTAAAACAGAAGTCACAGACTGACAGCTGTCTGTTTAAGGTTTCCTTTCCTGTTTGAATGTCTCATAGTTTGAGTGACAGCAGTGTTTCTGGCCTAATGTTATTCTGCTGTGGGGGATATTAACATCTTTGATAATATGTCATTATAACCATATTTAGCCATTGCTGTCAGCAAATGCTGATGGATTCATTACTGGAAATGAGTATGTTTCCCTATGCAAAAATATACCATTAATAAACAAGCTATACCACAATTCAACCATCAGAACTCCTCTTTGTTCCTTTTTTTTTCATAAACGCCCACATCATGATGGCTGTGGAGACTTGCCTGAACTCTCTTTTTAGAAACCCACTCCAAAATTGAGTAGGTGTCTTGTTTTGGGTACAGGTAAGGCATGAAGTACAATCCAGCGAGGTTGGTTTGTGTAATAGATGAGTATAAACATTTATGCACCATTCATTATTGATTGACAGCCACACTGATTACAACATTCTTGTTTTTGTATAACTTCATGGAGTGATTGTACAAGAACCAAAGACAGAAACTCTGTTTGGCTGCAGTGTTTGACAAGAAACAACAAGCTTCTCTGTTTGCACACAGTCTGTGAAATGAGATGCTTGTGTGAAGCTCCGATATATCTAAACATCTGGGAATAGCAAAATTTCTGTTCCTACTGTGGGACTGAATCATCTTTTTACACCGGACAGGCCTGTTCCAAATCTGATATTCCTCATCTTATGAAAAGTTGTCACCCTTAAATATGGACAGATGTGTGCATGTCCCAGTGATGTGACAAAAAAAGGCTCAGCATGCTGGAAAATTCTTCTCCATGCTTTAGAAAGGTTTGTGACGACAAACAGCATCCTCAAGTCAAATTAGACCCCTGTGACTGTAACCCCTAAATCAACAGCAGGTGATGTCCTTGTGATCTCTACGTAACTTGTGAACATATATCAATGTCTAAACATAAAAGTATCATTTGATTATTGAATGACTCATTCAATTTGTTTTTTATGTTTCTGACTTTACATACATACAGCAAAACTACTTTTTGATGGTTTACAATGAAGGGAACACATACATAAATATATGATGATGTGCTGTGACATTAAAACAAGTTAAGTTTGCCAAAACATGAGTCAAATACAAGAATAGGCTAATGGATCAATTTGGTGATAACTAGGCTGAAACTGGGTGGCTGTGCACTGAAGCATTGGCTGGCACTGGTTGGTAAGCACCCTCATGGAAAATGCATACATGGAGAGGCAGAAAGTGTGAATCACACAAGCTGTGTTAGAAACCATTCACCAATTCACCCTTGCACTATTCTCTTTGTAATGTGTATTAAATAGTGAACTATAGTGGGAATAACCGAAAGAGATTTTGTACATTGTATTGCACTGTATTGCATTGTGGTATAGGGAGTAAAATGTAGGGTACATCACATGTTCACTCAAATTTGCTGTGCATTGTGGGTATTTTAGAGTGTGCACTATATGATGGATGAAATTAACCACTGAGAATTCGAACACTACCACAAAATGGCAAACACATTACATAGCGCACTTTTCTGTGATAGGGAATGGTTTGGAACACAGTTTCAGACAGAAGCCACGTGCAAGCAGGTGTTTCTGAAATTGGAGTTACGTATTATTCATTGAAGTCAATACTCATCACAGAAGATTGTGAAATAGCAAAATCTGTAACCCAATTAACTTGGTCCATAGCTCTGGGCTCTTCATAGGGATTTAATTCAGTCGATGTAGTTCTGTAAATGACCTGCAGGGGGCAGCAGTGCGTATTTACTGTGTGTGGTCTGCCGCAAATCTACCAGAAGAAGAAGAATTCCTGTTCCGTTTCCTGGGCGATTCGGTTGGCGGCTGTAAAGCGCCAAATCAAAAACACAGAGAGAAAACACGACCAAAATGGACTCCGTGTGATGGAGGACAACGCCTGTCAGGATTAGCCGCTTCTTTAACGTTAACCGGTTCGCTAACGTGTCAGTGAACGACTCCTTAAGTTTATTGAAACCATGGAGGAACTCTTTAGCAAAGTGTTACAGGTGAACGTGAGGTGCAGGGACTGCGAGGAGAGGTGAGGCCGCGCACACTGACATCAGAGGAGTCACTGTAACATGACTGAGCCACGTACTCAGCTGAAGACCCGGGCAAACACATCCCTGTAATGTGTTTTAAGTTTAAAGCGGCTATGTTAGCAAATAATTTTAATAACCAAATAATTTTAATATACAGAATATGAAAGTAGCGTTTAGGTTTAACCTGTCACTTAGTTCAAGTGTACATTCACAACAATTGCCAACGCGTTCAATCAGTTAACAGCTAACTGGTCCTTCAGAATACTCCGAAATAATTACATATTAAATTGGTTGTTTTTATTTATTTTATTTTATTTTTATTTTTACGCACACCCTCAAACAGCATTTGTAAAACATCAAATTAGTTCATGTGGGCACCATGCACTTCAGCTGCTGAGTTACTGTTACCTTCACTGACGGTATGTCAGTGAGGAAAAAAGAATTATTCATTATACAACTGTGCAACGAAAAATATGAAGTATAGCTAGTGCAACCAAAAACAACAACAGTGCACCAAGAAAAAAAAACAACAACCCCGTGTGATGTCTCAGCTCACAGGCCTGTGATACTTGAGTGAATCATGACAAACTGATTGTAAACCTCCAGTAAGCAGCAGTCATGTATGTATTTAGTGCATTTTGCAGCACACAGAGTGCCTTAAAGGAGCGGTGTGTAGGATTTGGTGGCATCTAGCGTCAAGGATTGCAGATTACAACCAGCCAAAGCTTCTTCTGGTTAGAAATCCTTTGGTGTTGATTGGTCAGGAGTTTTTTTGCCAGCAGCCAAATTATCCACAGATGTCAATTCCTCTCCAAAATAAACAGACCAGATGATTTAGATTAGTAAAAACACTGAATAATGTGGGTTCACCTTAAAAATCAGTGATTGTCTGACGCTGCTGGAGCAACTGCTAACTTTGGATGCTTAAGAAAAAAACAACAATTCTTATTTTCATATGACTTAAGCAAATATATCTATTAGGGGTCGACCGGTTAGATCTTCTGTCACTGGTTTTTCAGGGCCGATACAGACTATAAGTAGTATATGAGACTGATAACTGATATTTGAAACCCATATACATTTATAATAAATAAATAAAGATCTTTCTGTCAGTATTTAGAATTTGGAATATAACAAACCCCAACACAAAACTTTGTTTAAATGCCTGAGCAAAAGTTTAATCAAAATGGAATCTTCCAACATCAAATACAGTAAGTTCCCAGCAACTTTTTTTATAAAGTCAGGTGAAATTTTTAATTGCAAAATTGAATAAATAAAAATAGCTCCCTGAGGTTTTACATCCTCCCATGGTGACACTTTTTTTTGCACTTCTTAATTAATAAATTTTATCAGCGATCATTAACATAAAATGCTGATGTAGATAAACGGCAAAATGCCAAATATTGGCCCCAATAATCGACCAGGCCGATAACTTGTCAACCCCTAATACTTATTATATTGTATTTAACTTCTGCGAGTAACCCCCCCTAAATCCTACACACTTTACCTTTAAAAAACAAGAATGTACAATAACAAGTAAGTAAATAAGTACAAGGGGACACAGTCCCAACTGCCTGAGGCCATATGGGTCACAGAGCCAGTCCACATTGGCCCTGTCTGAGCAGTGTGTCACATAAGAGGTGGGAGATGCTGTCCATGATGGTCCTCTGGTTAGACACCATTTTCCTCTAAACCACCTTTTCCAGAGGTACCAGACAGTTGGGAACGTGTGCTTGAGTGTGTAAATAATGTCTCCATAGCTATTGGCATTGCTCGAAAAAAAATACTTGATATCAGTTGTGTTGCTATTACAAACTATGTTTTATCATCTTTTTAAAAAATTAATTAATTTTCTTTTTTTGCAAATATAATATATCATACATGAAGCCAGGCCATTGTTTTCCAGTTAATCAGAATCAGAAATATTTTTTTTTTTTGCAGAGAAGGTTTGCACATACAAGAAATTTGACTCGGTGCAAAAGCATCAGGACATAATGTAAAATAAGAATAAAATTTATTTTTTAAATTTTTTTAAAAAAAAATTAAATATTCTTTTTTAAAAGAATATGAAAACACTTAAAAATATATCTGTAATTAAAGTGTCAGTTTGAATTGCTTAATTTTACAGGAAAACAAATATCCGTGTCACCATTGAGCTTCATTTGACAACAAGTCCGGTACACAAAAGGGTGAGTAAGAGATTTGCATAAACCTTTTAAAAAGTCTGCTCTCTAGATCCTCAGTAGTCTGCTAATTGGAGAAAAAAGCCAGCTCCCAACACGCATGCTCCTTCCACTTCAGTTTTCAATGTGGCCTTATATGCTCTTAAAGATGGGCCAAATCCCTGGTGGCTTAACCCTCTGCTGTTTGTATTTGTATTAGGATCTACTCGTAAGACTAACAGATGATACAGATCCATATTTTCTCTTCAACCTCTCTATATCAGAGGAAGATTTCCAAAGGTAAGCATTGGTGGGCTTTTCTAAATTACAACATTCAGTATTTGAATTTAGGATGTCATGAAGAAGCTTTCTTTTAACTTCCACTGATGTTATCTTCCCTTGTTGTTATGTGTGTAGTTTGAAGGTCCAGCAGGGGCTACTGATCGACTTTGCCTCATTTCCTCAGAAGTTTATTGACCTGCTTAATCTGTGCTGCTCTGAGCAAGAGTCAGACAATCCGAGGTTAGACAAAATGCAAGCCACCACACAACATCACAGTGTTCAGCTAAATAAATTCAGCTTTACATTATGAACTGATATGATGTATTGGTCCTAATTATTACATTTCAATTCATTTTCTTCTACGTAAATACTATTATTAGAGATGTGTACAGTATATAATGTCAAGTAAAACACCTTCACACACTGCATGACTGTTTGTCTTTTTCTACAGGTTTCTCCTGCACTTGTCAAGTCAGTCTCCAGTGCTCGAGGGCCCTGCCAACTTCAGCGTTGTAGAGACAAACGCATTCAAACACCTGAACCACTTGTCTTTACGTCTCGTTCAAGGCTCAGACAAAGAGATTAAAGACTACCTGGCAGTGTGTCTCTCCTCTCTGAAGGTTGGCTTATTCAGCAGAACTCATCATCCTCACAGTACTGTCTGTGTAGAGCTATGAATTGTAAAAGTCAAGTGATCAACACAAAGAGCTTTTATGACTGCTGTTTGTTGAACTGGTTGACAATACAATTCCTGTTTGTCTACTTTTAAAGAGGGTCATATCCCAAAAAAAAGATTACAAGAGTAAATGTCTTCTAATTGGAAAATCAACACATGCAGACCTTCACATGGATGTTTTAGGCTACAGCCGATGAACCTAAAAGTTTCAGTCCATTCATCTTATCAAAGCATCCATTATTTTCCATATAACCTCTAACTACAATTGTTTATTCTCCTTAGGTCGTGCTTATAAAGACATGTCATCTCCATGTTTCAGGCAGAGAAGCAGGCCCTCGAGACGAAGCTTAAGAAGACTGAAGATGATCTGTCCAGGCAGCTGAGTTATGCCCAACAGGTGAGTCTTATTTTAGCTGAGTGAGTGCAACAACCAAGGCAAAGTGGTGGGTGTTATGCACGCATTGATATGGTCAAACAGAGTTTTGTGTAAAACGAACTAGGGCTGTACCTGACTCAGAATTGTGTCAGTCGAATTAGATTTGGCAGTTCAATACAAATATTCGACGGTTTGAATGAGAGGCCAACAGTAAAGTGCTTTGTCTATAGAAAAGCGCTGTACAAATGCAGTCCATTTATCTGAGTTGTTTAAAAAAAAGAAAAGAGTATTGGTCTTAAAATATCTGTATGTCTCCCAAAGACGCTGTCTGAAAAGACCAAAGAGTTGGACAAACTGCGTTCAGAGTGGACGAGTCAGAGCAGCTCGCTGTCCAGCCGTCATTCTCAGGAGCTACAATCAGAGAGAGAGAAGTCTGTAGAGGTAAGACTCAAGATCTGTCCTGGACTATGTTTCCAATGTGCTTGTCATTATAGGATAATCACATTTTTATATTTTTATTAAAAAGACGACCAGGTTGATTTTTATTTTTAGGGAAGCCATCATTTGTTAGAAACATGCCAAACATATGGATCACAAACAAATCGGTGGATTGTGCTGCAGGATTCACGAGAGAGAGATGTTTCTGTGTCTTTCTGGTGTTTTTCAGTTACAGAGCAGGCTACAGCAGCAAACCGAGCAGATCCGCCACGAGCTGGAGAGCGCTCATAAGAAGAGCAGCCAGCAGCTTCAGAGCAGACTGACGGAGCTGGAGGCCTCCTGCAGAGAGCTGACAGAGAGGAAATACAAGAACGAGTCTGCCATTAGGGACCTGAAGATTAAACTCGCGGGTGCAGAGGAGGTAAGTGAACGAGGATAAAGAATGATTGGGCCAAGATTACTGAAGCTTTTAAACTGCGACCACAGATTTTTTTGGGTAGCTGTAGAAATAAGTTGTTAACACAACTTTGACAATAATCACCTTTTAAATTGATCTGGCAAATTTGTTAGCAAACAGTCACTTATTTACACCTCCACCAGTTACAGAGCAATATTCATTTGGAGTTATATTTTTGTCCGCCTGATGAGTGAAAGTCCAATATTCACGTTTTTTTTTACTTCTGTTTCGGTGTCTGCCAAATCCTGAGGAAAATATATCTATGTCTTTAGCTGCTAAATGTTCCACTCTGTTTACCAGCTAGTTGCTAACTGAGTCTGTGTGCTTTTTAGTGGTGAGCAGGTAGTGCACAGTGGCTTTCTATAGCTTTCTCAAAGAAAACTGCTACTTGCTACAGCCAATAAATGACGCTTTGAGATTGGACAGCTTAACAATCAGCTGAAAATCATTATGAAGCTCTGTAGAGGCAGATTCAGCTGATAATTCTTTGTAGGTTCATCACTATGGGCATTCACTTTCACACTGCAACATTTTTTTTCACATTGTAGTTTGAGAACTTAGTAAAGATATGTTTTAACTGCTTTAAAACACTAACAGACATACAGATTTCACTGATTATCTGTTTTAACATTTAAATTACAAGACCAGAGGATGGCAGTGCATCCCACGCCGCTATTACTGAGAATGTCCTCTGTGTGTCAGCACACATGGCCTGACCTCGACTCCCTCACTTTGTTGTTGACATGTGTACACACACACACACACACACACACACACACACACACACACACACACACACGCACGCGCACGCGAGTTCTGTGAAAATGTTTACTTACGCAGAATCCCCATCTCTTATTATCTGTGTGGTTGAAAACACTCTTAGTGGTGTTCAGCACCTTTTTAGTACAGCACACGTTATCATGAAATTACACCAGCAAAGAGACGACTGACTGAATGACACTTAATGAGATGTTTGTTTAATAATGGCACAAACTCCCACTCTCCCACTCTACCTCACTGCATTGCCAAACTAAAACTTCAGCAAATCTGCACTGTTTATGTAGATTGTGTTTTATGTTTATAATATATCTAAATTATTGTTTTGCTATTTAGCATTTTTATCTTACTTTATTTGTGTGTATTGTTGCATAATCTTGATATCGTATTTTCAGTATCTTTAGATTTTTTCTATGCATGTCTTATTCTTACAGAATATGTTTAGGTTTAATTTTTTTCTCGTCAGGAGTGTTATATGTATCACTGTGTTTTTACTGCTCCTTTGCGATGCTTTTTAACTTGCAGCTGTAACAAAATAATTACGCAAATTGGGATCAATAAATTACATCTATCTATTTATTTATCTATCTATGTATCTGAATTGTGTGTTTTACAATGACTACCAACAATTCTGATTTAGTCAAGGAAATTTCAGCACCCCTTTCCTGTGGTGTAAGCTATTCTATTCTTTTGTCCACCTCTAAATAACAACGATTATTCAGAGATTGATAATTGATGACTACATCTGCTATGGATTATTTCCTGCTGCTATGTGTGTAGGAGTGCCAGCGTTCGAAGCAGCAGGTCCTGTCTCTCAGGAGGGAGAACAGCACTCTGGACACAGAGGTCCATGACAAGGAGCGTCTGGTGAGCCAGCTGCAGATGAGAGTGGCCGTTCTGGAACAGGAGAGCAAAGACAAGGATCAGCTCATGCGACGCACTAAAGAGGTGCTGGAGGCCACTCAGCAGCAGAAGGTGAGAGCAGCTTCAAATGTGTGGTTTTTTTTCACCCACTTAAAAAACCATAATGAGGAAAAAAACAACATAACACTTCAGCTTAAGTTCCTCTTATATCAAATATATTTTCCTGATTTAATGTCATTTTATGTTTGGATTGTTGAGGTTTTGTTTCCATGGGCTCAGTTTATTTTCTTTAACTGCGCTGTAGGATTAAAGCTACGACCACAAGTTTCCAATGCGACTTCGTCTGACCTTTGCCCCTTGCTGGGGCCAGAATAAATTGCTTCATTACCATGAACACACACACTGCAGTTTATTTCCACTAAATCCCAAATACACTTTCTAGCTGCCCCACATACTCACTAGAGCATCAAATGTTGATTAATCTGCTGCTGAAAATAGTCCCCAACAAATTCACTATTTTATTTTATTTTATTTTATTTTATTTTATTTTATTTTATTTTATTTTATTTTTTTTTTTTTTATTTTTTATTTTATTTTATTTTATTTTGTTTTGTTTTGTTTTGTTTTGTTTTGTTTTGTTTTGTTTTGTTTTGTTTTGTTTTTATGAAACAAATGTGTTTGTTGAGATCAGTTCAGTAAGAACCATTAGGTTTGGGTAGAGGGCCAAAATCAGAGAAATCAGAGAATATTCCAAAACAAATTATTTTTTGTCTTTTATTGGGTTTTATGAGTAAGAAAAAATATTGCATATCACTAGATCTATCTATCTTTTGGTACACACTCTGTCTAGTATTCTTTCTGTATTTGTACTCTTAATGTTTTTTGTTTTCTAGGAATCCGTAGAAGAAAATGCTGAAAGTAAAGAACTTCAGATTAGAAAACTTGAGGCAACAGTGAAATCGCTGTCTGAGGAGCTGATTAAGGTTTGTGAAGCTGCGTGCAGGCTTCCCTTCTACTGGTACACTTTGACCTTAAACTCAACACATAAAGGAATAACTGAAAAATAAGAGTGATTGATATGATTTCAGTTCTTTTTAGTCAGTCAGTAACTTTTGGCTGTTATCCATCAGTCAATCAGTTACCCAACAGTCTCTCTTGTGTACATGCAAATGTGCTTAGTGGGATCGTTTCAAAGATTTGGTTAGTTCTCTAAGTCTTTGAACTCAGGTGTTGCTTTGAATTATAAAGAGGGGTGTTTTTTAAATTTAGCTTACCCCCAGTGATATAAATGGCCTGGACAAGTAAAGAGTGTATAACTGCACCTTGGTTTTCAGTGTGGTCCACTTCAGTTTCTTACCTCTTTCTATTTCTCTTTAATCCAGGCTAATGGTATCATTAAGAAGCTGCAGGGGGAGGTCCGAGGCCTGGTTGGAAAAATAAAAGTCAAAAACACTGTGACTGTGTCGCAGGAGAAGGTCCTCCAAGACACCACAGAAAAACTGAAGACTGTTGAGAAGGATCTGCAGAGCGCTCAGCAGCAGCTCATCACCAAGGATGAGCAGGTAGGTCTTCAAAGCATGGAAACTTCAGAAACACTGTTTCAGTATTTTTTTTTGCCCTTTTTGCCTTTCTCAACTGTAAAGCAACACAGTCTCTCTTTGAGCTCCTTATATGTACAGATAATGGGGTTTGTACATGTACATGCTAGTTAATAAAGAGAAAATGTCTTTTGTTAATTTGTACTACAAGTGTTGTTTTATTTAGAGAAAATGGCTGGGCGATATGGAGGAATTCAATTATATTATTTAACCAAATACCACAATATCGATATTGCTACTGCGATATTGTAGGGTTGACTATTGGTACTTCGGAAAAACATTTACACATTAAAATTTTTTCGATTTAAAAGAAATCTACAGTAATGTTGATATAATGACTAAGCAGGTAAAGGCAAGTATGTTCCAAAATTACATCACATAACTCCAATGCTGCTTTAAAAGCAGGAAAAGACAACATTCATGGTTTTGCAATATTTAAAATCAAGGACAGAATCTAAATCTAAAATATCACATTATCAATGTAATATTGAGAAACTGCCCAGCTGCCCATTGTAAAGGATTTCCAGACAAAGGTTTTGTATATTAGAAAATGCAATTTTGTAAGTCTAAAAATAAAGGTTTTGTTTACATTTTGCTTTTTTTTTAAGGTTAATATTAACAGTTTTGGCATTTGAGTCAGCCACAACGAGCATAATGTGGAATCTGGTTCCATATCCTCAAGTATGAGTGTGTGCTTTATATTGTTATCATCATTTAAATTAAATAGCTGTCTTTTTTTATTTTCTTAATTTTTTTTCAACCTTGTACAGACTCAAAGTGCAACTGAAACTGCACATTTTATTCTACTACATCATACGTATCTGCTCTGTCACTTTTCCTGTATTCTCCTTTGAGGAAAAAAAATCGTAAACCATGAGGGGGATGAAGGAATTCCATATTTTTTATTTGTATTGATTTTATTTGTATTTGATGCTTACTCCTAGTTTTGCATTATTTGTGTAAATGCTGTTAGTTGCCAGTCTTAGGTTTAAACTATATTTCAGTTTAAACTATAGTTTCAGTTTAAACTATATTTGTATGACGCAGAAACGTCAGCACAGGTCACTCCGACACCAGATACACAGCACAGACTCTGAATGTCAAGTCGTAGCTGCGATGCTGAAGACTTCTTATTTAATTTACAAACATGAACACACATGTTTTTCTGCAGCTGCGCTCGTTGAATAAGACCACCGTTCATTGGGAACAATGCTAACATTAGTTTGCAAGCTCGATAGCTTATAGAGAAAATAAATGATTTAGTATGAACGTAATGACAATATCATTCATATTTTGCAGGTTTCCAAACTGAAGGAGCAGCTGGAGACGACAGTACAGAAGCTAAATGAAAGCAGAGAGGTGTTAAAAACAAATGAGAACGGTGAGGAAGCTTGTCTCTTTATCTTTTTAATGGTAAATGCTCTAACTACAGTTAGAGGTCGTACAGTTTTGTCTCTTCTGTTTTGTGCGCTGCACCTTACAATCTGTCTCAGCATTCAGTGCCAACATTTCTTACTTTTCAATACCTGATGCTAAGGACACATTTTGCTCAGTATAGTGTAATAGGTTTAAACCTCAATGCAATAAGTCTGTGCATTTATTTATTTTTTTAAAATTATGTTTAAATAAGTAACAGCAACATCTTTTACCAGAAACAGAAAAGGATTATCAAACCTTCCAGATAAAGTAGTGCTAATGAAAACATCTGACAAGAAGCCTGTAACCAGCCCATGTGTGGAAAATCTGTTGTATTAAACATGGCAATAAGCCTAAAAAAACAAAGGTGTATTCCTGTTAGTTGGGAGAAACAACAGTTTTAAGTTGAAATGTAACAAAATATTGATACACTTAACTTTCGCAATATTATGTTTTGTAATACTGCATTCATTCTCAAAAACACTAGCGATTCTAAGTTAGTGGTTTACCAGCAAAGTGCTTAATTTTGCTTTGTGTTGAAACCACCACCTGTTTGATCCTTCAGTGGTGTAACGCTAGCATCGAAAAATGTTCTAAAATTAAACATGTTTTTTTAGCTTTGTTTACAGTATCACAATATATTAAATAGAGGTGGGAATCACCAGAGGCCCCATGATACAATATCATCACAATACTTAAATTGTGATACAATAAGATTGCAGTTTTAAATGTTTTGCGATATACTGAGTATTGCGAAAAACACATATTATCTTTTACCTTTTTTTCCAAATTATATCCCCAAAGGAAAACTTTTTCAGGATGTGTTTTATCTAATAAGACAGTTTGCGTCTGTTCATCCTATTTCAATCATTTTTATTGCCGCAAAGTGGACTGAAAAAAAGCAATTGATCTCATTATGCTAGTAGCCTATCAAAAGTATAATTTGTGTTTGCAGTGTTAATGATTTATATAATAACAAAATTGATTTGTAGTGTCCATACATCGGTACAATATTGCCATGCGAAATATTGTGAACCCCCCCCCCCATCATATTGAATTGTGATGAATATTGAATCGGCAGATTCTTGCAATATACAGCCCTGGTTTGAAGATTTTCTCCAACTGAGTAATGATGGAAATATGCAGCACTTGAAAGAGTCCTGACATTATACATCACTCTGATAATAAATTATAGGCTAATAGATTTAGGATCAAAGTACCTTGTCAATGTTGTCAGTTTTTTCCATTTTGTAACCCCACTCTTCATATTTTTCTTTTCCCACAGTTATAAATTGGCTTAACAAGCAGCTAAATGAAAAGCAGCTGACCAGAAAGCCTCCTGAATGTGTGGACACTCCTTCACTTATACCCGCAACAACAGGACTGAGGGTAGGAGAAACCGGCTGGCTGTGCTGCTAAACGTTAATGTTCAAGCCTCATGCCTCACTTGAAAAAACTAATCGTATAAAAATCTATTAACTGTTAACACTGACAGCAGTTACAGATATCAGTGTGTTTTTCCAGGCGCAGTTTTATCCTCAGACAGTCAGACCTGCTGATGTCACTCCTGCTGAGCAGAGATCAGTGCCGACAGCCGTCAGACAGACGTGAGTTTGGATGGTGTACATTTTTTACATTTTTTATTTCCTCATATAAATACTTGTGTATGAACTATATATTATATGTAGTCTAAAGAGGGCTTTGCATCTGACTTTGTTTACCTTTTCGTATGCTGAAATATTTCAAGCTTTAGATGAAAATTAGTTTCAAAGTTTGTCGGTGGGGAAATTTAGTTTTAGATCAATACTTTTAGGATGTTTCTTTTTCACTCTATTTGTCAATCATGTGCTGTCTTCTTGTCCTCAGCAGAGACTCCGCTGGTCTGGATTCAAAGTACTTTGAGAGGAGAGATGACAGCATCCCAATCTATGGTCTGTCGTCTAATCTGCTTCACAAAGGTAAAACCACTCAACATTTAGAGCACTGCATGGACTATAAGCTTCAGTATGTTCAGCATGAACAGTAAATACTGCTTTAATTTGACCGCTTTAGCAGAGAATGTCATGTAGTGCAGGGCCAGTGAAGTGTATGGTGTGTTGGACAGGAAAGGACACTGGGCACAGGAGTGTGAAGGCTGTTATTCCATCTTGCTGTTCTGTATAAAAAATACAATCTTGGAATTTAGACGGTAGAGGTAGCAACACGGCCGAATCAACGTCTGTAAAAGTTAGCCGGCGAGGCGGGACAGTTGTGACATTTTGACAGCATACTAAGTGTGCAGCCCATCATCGGGAGATTTAAGTAGCAGCTAGCAGCAGTTAGCAGCTACCTGAAAAAGAAAAGAACAGCAGCCCATCTCGCTTTTGCTTCTCAAACACTGGCCAGCTATCTTAAATACACACTGGAGTGGCACTATGCCTGCCGTCTTTGGTTCTGTTTAAAAAGCAAAGCAGGTGTAATAAAGAGACCTTGTTGCGGCCCTGTTGCAGGATCTCTTTGTAAAAAGGGCTCAAGTGTTTGTATCTGCTCTGAATGGCAGTGTCATGGCCTCCTCCTGCCCTCCCATCTTTCACAAAGAACTCTGGTCTTTTGTGCATCTTTGTAGTCTCAATAATTGATAACTGGTTGTATACACAATGTGGACAAAAAAGAGAGATGAGGAAGAAGTTAAATAGTGTTGACTTTCACACACCTGGACAGTCACTGCATTGTTCGGGCAATTGTTGCATTGTCTGTTTCTGGGCATCCTGAGGATTTCCAAGCAGCAGATTCATTAACTTAAATATTTGTGGGAATTTAAAAGTCTGAATGGATTTTTTTTTAGATATTTAAAAGAAATTGGGTTTTTAATTTTAATTTTTAAAAGACACATCCGTTTCCTTTTTTTCCAGAGTTCCCTCAGAGAGCTAAGCCCTCTATAGCCTCTGCGTACTTCTCTGCATGAAGCAGAATGGCTTTCGTTTCAACTCCAGGTGAAAGTAAAATCATCTGATTCTCATAATACACTTTTTGTCTTCAGCTTCTGTATAAACTGTTACGGACTTGATGTGTTGAAGACGCTTGTTTTTAAATGTGTGTGCTGATCGTTTACACGTCTTTCTTCTGATCTGTGGTTAAAACGTGTACGTGTGACTCCAGTGATCATGGAGAATGCATTAAGTTTTAAAATTAAACTTTTTTCCTAATATATTAGATTAAAATTGCCATCTTTACATGTTTATATGCTTTTGTTTTTTTTAAGTTATGAAGTGTTGTATTTCATGTAAAGCTTTTCCATGCAGATAAGTGCTCACTGTATTATCACCAAAATTCTCCTACACACTTGGCACACAGTAGAAGTTTCAGTTGCAATCTGCAACATCACCACTAGATGCCTCTAAATCCTACACACTAAACTTTAAATCAAAGATAGCTTTCTTTAAATGAAAATAATCTTGAACTGGAAACTACATAATGCAGGAAACACTGCAGTGTTAGAGTATAATAGACACACATGGGTCAATGGAATAACAAATACAATTAGTTTAGCATGTTCATGCTCCACAGTCATGGCTGCTTATTCAATTTATGGAATTTGAAGATATTTATTATTAATTTCAATGCTAATTTGATCAGTTTATGGAATTTTTTTGTAAGGAATTTGAAAGTTGAATTGGGGGGGTCAAGACCTTGAAAGTTTTTGAAAATAAACATGGATCATTGAAAGTGCTTGAATATGTATCTTTTGTGCAAGAATGGAGACTGGAGTTTTGATGTTGTCTGTCATCTTTGTAACATGGCACAACTGAAAATAATTCACACATTCAAACCTCTCTGGGTCCTTGAATTTTAGACAATCTGGCCTAAAATGTCCTTGAATTTGATGTTTAGGGGGTGGGAACCCTGATTACAATTTAAGGTGGAAAAACATTAATTATGCCAATGGTACACTCCATACTGGATGGAAAAAGATGCTTTGAGAATATTAAGAAAGCCTTATGTATGATAAAAGTCACATGATAGGTCAATGAAAGAAGTGTGCGTCACAAAGTTTGACACCTCGATGGTTTATTTTACGTGTTCTGTATTATGCTGTAAGTACTTAAGCATTTCTCACATACATCAGAGACTGATCTAGAAGTTTTCTGGTTAGGATCAGTCACTCGTGATTCATTAAGCGTGTGTTTCTCAGGCTTAGCTTCTTGGGGTTTGTTGTTGGTCAGGAAGAGGCCAGGGGCAAATGTGGTGGAGAGATTGGTCGGATCCATGGCAGGGATGGTTGGGACTTAGGGGGTGGTAGGAATCCAATGCGGGCCTATTAAAGCCCAAGCTTCTCCTGGACCTGCTAGGTACCAATCCAGGAGGGACAGGAATGCCACCATGGGGATAAGGATCACTAGGGGGATCGGGAAGAGCAGGGAGATCTGGGAGACTGGGAAACCCTGGAGGCCCTGCAGCCTGACTGGTCATGCATACACGCTCCTGCTCACCAGGGCCAAGAGCAGTAGTGTCCTGTTCAGAAGAGAGCCAGCAGAGTTAGCTGAAGTGTATTTCTGCAGTGCGCATCTGCATAGAACTGCAAACCGTTAAATTATGTGTACAAAATTAATGAATAATGTAAACAAGACATTTCAGAGTTTTGGAAATAAAACTACATCTATTCTATTATGAAGTATGTTAGGGTGAAGGTTGATGTTTACAATGTGGACTTACCTTTGGGGGATAGAATTCACACTCTCTCAAACTGACTTGGAACTTCTTACTGGAGTAAGATGAACGGCACAGAACGTGATTCTTAAAAGAGAGGGGAGAGAGACAATTAGAGCAAGAAAGAAACTAAGACTGAAAAATCCAGCATGGCACTCAGTCAAGTTGTTGCTATCCTTTAACACAGTGGACAGCCTAGCTTCTATTAACTGGTACATTGTTTGTGTATCTGAAATCTGACATGCTCCTCTGTGTCATAAAGCTCCATTAAAACAAAGACCGAACAAACTTTAAAGAACCAAAAGGTCAGAGATCAATTTTGCATTTGAACTGAAAGTTCATACATATTATAGACTCTTTTAAATTCAGGACTAACATGTCGATGTGTGGCTCTGAATGTTTTTAGTTATATATATATATATATATATATATATATATATGTATGAGCAGCATGTTCTAATTCCCAGGTCGCCAAATGCCAATGCTTTTTCACACCCCTCAGTGTGTGATATGGACAGCATAGGCACCCATTAGTGTCTGTGTGGGATGCACTAACTCTAACGTGAACCCATCTGTGCCAATACTTGACACTGAGAGCAACTGAGCAAAAAAGTCTGCGTAGGGCAGGAGGGAGGGGGAGGTGGATGGATCCAACAGTACAAGGTGATGTTATGTGATTTAGTGTCCTTGCGCACTGAAATACATCACATAATGTTACACAATGAACCTCTTAATTTGAACCAAAACGTGATCTTTTTTCTAAACCTGACCAAGTGCTTTTGTTGCCCAAACCTGTGATCATTTCAGGACATTAACCATGTTACACGTGTTTCAACTATGATGCTAAAGGTTGCCCTGTGCAACAGTTTCAGGCTGTGAGGAATGTGACAAAGCTTCCGTATTTGACAACTTGGGAGTGAGAACTGGTTGGTACATGTTGTACTTACAGCTCTGTCAGGGCAGAGGGGATTGCATGCGGCAGTAAGGATTCTGGAGTTCTTCGGGCAATGACTCTCCACTAAAACAAATTCAGCATAGAAGTACATCCCCGCCATCATGACGTACTGAGGGAGGAGGAGAGAAGGAATGTGCAGGGTATTAAGGGATGGCATACCCATGTGCTACTGCAGGATGCTACTTTCAACAGCTTTGTGAAATTACTAAGCCAAAAAAAAAAAAAAAAGATAATAAAGACAAAAATTGATATGGCTATGTTTTAGCTGCTAAAATAGTCTTCCCCTTTCTAAGGCCCTAGTGGTGCATGCATTCATCATGGAGAGAGGTTCTCTATACCCCAGAACGTAGCCGCCCCACTTCCTGCAGGATGTATTCTCTCTGTAGGGTGGCGTTCTTGTTGAATTCTTTTACGGCTTGATTAACAGACATGAGACCCTCAGGGCTGGTGAGTGGGATCAGCGTGGGACAGTCAGGGCAAGTCATCACCATCTCTTCAGGAGATAATGCTACACACACAGAGAGTTGTCATTGGAGAGTTGCTTTGTGACGATTACAGTGAATTGTTCTCCAAATCAGGAGAGTTTAGCATTTTAGCACTTAGTTTAGCATTCTCAGGAGACAGTCATTACTCGCCGTACACCAGAGCTTTTCAAACTACGACGAGATATGTGCTGCAAATATTAAAACATCGAACAAAAAATGTAATATATAATTGGCGCCAAATTTCTATCCTACCTAATTTAAGCAACAGGTTTGGATACATGACAGAGAAGCCCACCTTGTTCCGTGGTGCAGTTATACTTTGTGACTGCGGCGTCACCGTTCCTTACAGTCATCATTACGGTGCAGTCAGCCGACACCGCCTACAGAGAAACGGAGACAAAGAACTTTGATTTTGATGCCATTGTTTTTGTAATTTAGGTGTGAGTTATCTATAGTGCAGTGTGTCAACCATCTGGCTGTAGATAAATGTACCGCAGTCTTGATCTAGAAGGAACTGGATTGAGCAAACATTTGTTTGGTGCTTACTATTGAATCAGTTCCACGGTACTCGCAGTCCTCAAAGTGTTTGGGGTTGACAGTGTGGCAGACCGTCTCGCCAAGGTTCAACTTCAACTCCATGTTACAGCCTCCGTCAACCTTTAAGCAACACAGAGAAAGAGTTTAGACAATTAATTAATTAACTAAAGGACATTTTCAATTTTAAAGCTACCCTCAACAGAATATTGTTTTTGCAAAACAGGCATGTGTGTGTGTGTATCAAGTAGCAAGTGCCCCCCCCCCCCCTCCCAAGATTGCTGTATTGCAGCAAGAGTGATTGTGATTGTGTTTTCCTGAGGTAACGACATGATTGATTTGAG